>NC_091796.1:76740000-77365000 GCF_041296235.1 Equus asinus
AGGAGTTGAAAGATTTCTTGGACTCTCAATGTCTGGCAGTGGTGCTCTTTTATTTAGAGAATAGTATGGAATAGCATGGGGACAGGACCCATGGGCAGTAAAGAGCTGCTGCTCAGGAACAGGACCCATGAGCAGTCAGAGCTGCTGCAAACATGGGTTGAGGGTAGGGCTAAATTTAAGGCATAGGTATGTGAGTTATCTCTTTACAAGACAAAGGAAAGAGTATGTAAAAAAGTCGTTAAAATGGTATCAGTGCAGGTGGGGTCTGGTTATTGGGTGGTCCTATAACTTTAGATAAGAATCAGCCCAGATTAAGTCAGGACGTCCTATGCTTCCTGGAGGATGTTGGTGGTAGGGGGAGTCAGCTACATGAGGTTACCAGACAAGCACAATAAACAAGACTTAAGTTCTTGCCGTCCCCATTAAGAGTTTCTAGAGATAAGGTCATCCCCCCTTCCTCCTGGAGCAGAGAGGGAGACACCCCCACAGATGGAGACTTCCTTCACAAATGCAAATGTCTCTCATCAAAGTGCAAGCAAATTCCACTCCTCAGAGCCTCCTTCCCATCTGCAGTTTTTAAAAGTAACCAGCCCCAAATAATCCTCATCACCTCCTCTGTTTTTTCCTTCTTTCTTGCAGTTTATTTGTAGAAGAAACTAGGTAATTTGTCTGTAGAATCTCTGTCTGGATTTTGCAGATCGCATCCCCACTGGCATCCTATAACACGTTCTTTTGTTCTCTGTATTTCTTGTAAACTGGTTATTGGATCTAGATCCTGGTCAGATTCAGGTTCAGTTTTTTTTCCCCCGGCAATTCTTCACAGGTGGCAGTGTACACTTCCATCAGAAGTGATGTTATCAGTCATTGACTATTACCTAGAATTGACCCATTAACTTGTTTCCATGTATTTTCAACAGAATAGTCTCTAACAGCCCAGAGCCACCATATCCAAAACTGAGCTCCTCTCCTCTCCACTCCCTTCCCGTGTCTTTCTCCTCTCTGGCTGTAGCAGAGCCAGCAAGCTGGAGGGCAGACTCTGTCTCTCTCCTCCACACCCCTTCTAAGTATTGCTGGAATCTGTTGGTCCTCTCCCACTGCCTTGTCTGGACAGCCCCCTGGAGAGCTGCTCTTCTCTAGGCCAGTCCATTTTCCACAGGCCACTGGAGCACTAAACTCAGATTGCTGATCTGATTTGTCACTTCCTGATTTGAAAACCTTAGTAGCTCCCTCCTGCGTTTCCAATTTGGACCCTGCCCCCTCCTCCTGCCTCCTCTCTCCACAGTCCTCCCTGATGAACCCTGGGCTCAGGAATTGTGAATTGTTCTGTAAGGCTGAAGGTATTATGTGCTGCTTCCGTTTGGTAAGGCTCTCCCCTTTCCTCTTAATCCTGGCTGAAACCTTCAAGATTCAGATACTGCCTCTTCCAGTAAGTCCTCCCTGCTCTTCCTGGGTCTGAGCCAGCACCTTCCTCTGTTCTGACCACACCCTGTGCAGAGCTGCATCACAGCAGTTAGCACTGCACTGCACGTTCCCTGCCAGTCTTCTCAGCAGGCTGTGAGCTCCTTGAAGGCAGCAGCTTACCTTATCTTTCTATCCCAAGGATTTAGCAGAGTGCCAGGCACACAGGAAGCACAGTCAACTTTTGTTGAAGGAATAAAAGGAGCAGAGCATCCTAGCTTTCTCTTGTAACTTCATTCATGTCGTGACCTGTGCCATTTTCCTAGATCACTATTTCTTTTCTCTAAAAATGATTTGTTCTTCAGAAGCCATCTGTTTTCCCAGATTTTTAAGAAAGTATGACTCAAAGAATAATGCCATATATCGAATTGTTTAACTCTTACAAGCTGTTTGGCTGCCAGTTGATGAATTTATTCAAGCTAAATGTTAGTAGGTGGTAATAGCCAGTACTGCCTGCCTTGTGAAACATTTTGAACCTGTTTTTGAACCAGGACCTGAATAGCTGATGATGACTGCTTCAAGCAAGGCCGACCTCTAGTTATTTCAGACAGATGGTGCATTACTCCTTTAGTATCCAAAATAGCACAGAGGCCCAGCACCTAAGGGATTATTGTGATCGGTTTAAATAATTTAATCGTTGAGTAAATGTACTTGTCACTCTCTATTAATGACCAAACTCTCTTGGTAGGGAGGGTGTATTGTTACAATAGGTGTGGTAATGCTCAGATTTGAAGAGAAGACTGAGAATCTTCCGGGCTCCCTCCCCCACCCCAAGAGGCCAGAACCACAGAATACGAACAAGAGCAGAAAACACCTTCAGTGCCACCCAAGAATTGAGTCACAGCAGGGCATGGCATTGTGGTTAGGGCTTTCAGAGAACTGGCATTCCAAGATTTCATTGGCCTCGCCTTTATACTCTTTTATAGGGAATGTAGAAAATTCGAGCTGTGTGTGGAAGCTGGACTCCAGGAGGCATTTCAGTGAGAAATCACTGGGCCGGTGTGTGTTTGCTGCTTCTCACCACAAACTGTTTTTGTCAAAATGTCATAGTCCTATTACAAACAGGTTTTGAGAAGTCTTAGGTTACACAACACCATGAGTTTCAAGGAAAAGAAAAAGGGCAGGGTGGGGAGAAAAACCACAAAGATACCTCATCCATTTGAACTAATGTGTAGTCCTTACCATGTGTAGGCTTTTCCTCGTTACCTCATTTAATTCTCCTAACAACTATGTGAGGTACAACAAGCTTAGAAGCTAAACTTGGTTGGAGATCTTGACTCTCTTAGGAAGTGAGGGGCCAGAGGTCAGGGATTCTTTCCTTTGCACCTACAGTGGCACTTGACCCACTGCGGCCATCTTGTGGGCACTTGGCCCAGAGTGGTACGGAATTCAGTCTGTCTGCTTTGAGGTTCCTTGGGCACACTCCCCAGGATGCCAGCCCAGGGTCTGGGGCAGGGGCTATGCATCAGGACTCTTATCTGGCAAAGCTGTGGTCACTAGCCTGATGTGTCTCCCTCTGAATCCTTTCTGGAACAAAGTAGAGTGTCAAGAATTTAAAACAGAAAAAAAAAAAATCACACATTCTGAAGAGCAGAACTTTCTCCCCAGGGACTGTCGCGCTCTCTCTTCCTGTGGTCAGATATTGGAATAGCTTGAAGCTTTGTCAGCATGTTAATGATAGATCTTTTTTCAGAGAAGCTCAACTGTCTTGTTCAGAATGAGGGAGAATGGTTATGTTGCAGTGACTTATGAAGCCAGAGGAACCCTCCTACCTCCACCCATGCCTGTGCTGGAACCAGGCCGCTAGGGTGCAGTCAGCTGACAGCCTGTCTGAGAAAGTCTGAGCTGGCTCAGAATGATCTGGAGGTGCTTAGAGTGGGGTTCATTACTATGCCTATCTTCAGATGATGATACTCTCTGTTCTTGGGAAAGAAGGACAGGACAGATGTGGCTGAAGAAACAGCAAGAAACATAAATGGTGTTGCAAGTCATCTCAGTCACATGTCTTGAGCCAAATTTTCAAGTCTGTTTTGTATTTGGATTTTCTTACTCAAGGATCACATTCATGCAAAGGCATCTATTAATACCATGTATCATTTGAGCTTGAGGTTAACTGTGGTATGTTAGATGGACATGTCTGAAATGGCTGGCCTGGACGCCCAGGGTTACTTTCTGTCCTCGAGCCCCCTGTGCCACAACTCTTCCTGCCCGTCTTCCTCCGCCGTGGTCTTCACTGCCTCTACGGACACCTTCCTGTTGCGGAAGCAGCAGGACAATGGGCGGTGCGGGCAGATGTTGAGAGCACTGGTTGGAGCAGTTTTCTCAAGACTCTGAAGAAGTGAACTAGAACAGATATATGTACTTTGTGATAGGATTTCTTAATGCACCAAACTTACTTTGGAGACTGGTAGAAGGAAGCAAAGAGCTGGGGGCTGGCCCAGGGGCACAGCGGTTAAGTTCGCTTGCTCCGTTTTGGCAGCTCAGGGTTCGCAGGTTCAGATCCAGGGTGTGGACATACGCACCACTCATCAAGCCATGCTGTGGCAGTGTCCCACATATAACACAGAGGAAGATGGGCACAGATGTTAACTCAGGGGCAATCTTTCTTAGCAAAAAGAGGAGGATTGGCAGCAGATGTTAGCTCAGGGCTAATCTTCCTTAAAAAAAAAAAAAAAAAGCAAAGAGCTGATTTCTAGATACCTCAGCACAGATGGTTCTTGAGGTTATACAGCTTCTGGGAGTGAAATGCACTAAATAAAATTCAGACCTCTGCATTTTATTGGTGGTAACCAAATGAGTCCGTCTGAAATAAGTCTCTTCAAAGGTGATTACCCAAATCACATTTTAAGCACAGGAGAAAAATTCGCTTACTTCAAATGGTCTGGATTAACTGTCTTTTCCTAGTTTAGACCTCCAGTAACACTGCAACTTTGTTTTCAATAAGCTGGTTGTCCACGTACAACTTCAAGGTTCTAAGAATTAGCAGGTCTATTTCTTTAAAAGACTGGGAATTCACCTTGCATGGGGCTAAATCTGCCATGTACAATATTTGAGTTTGTAACTTTATTTTTATTTTTATTTTTTTTGAGGAAGATTAGCGCTGAGCTGACATCTGATGCCAATCCTCCTCTTTTTGCTGAGGAAGACTGGCCCTGAGCTCACATCCTTGCCCATCTTCCTATACTTCATATGTGGGACGCCTACCACAGCATGGCTTGACAAGCGGTGCCATGTCCTCACGGGGGATCCGAACTGGTGAACCTGGGGCTGCTGAAGTGGAATGTGCCAATTTAACCGCTGCGCCACTGGGCCGGCCCCTGAGTCTGTAATTTCAAAAGCTGTTAGTATTAACATCCTCTCAGCACCAAATGAGATCTCAGAGTCTTTGTTTTTCTTCAGGTTTCACTGACTTGTTATTCCTGATGGACTGGAAACATTCCATTCTCTTCAGGGACAGTTTGAAACAACTGAACACAAATAGGCCCTTCGCTTTCCTAATCTATTATTCTGCCACTGGGTTACCTGTGGCTCAGTAGACTCTCCCATGTGTCAGCCCACTTGGAAACCCATCTCTCTCGACTTGCTGCGAGCCTTGGGAGAAGCCCGTCAGTGGTAGTCAGAGCAGTAGGGACAATGGGGTACCTTTATGCTATTGAAAAATGCCCGCTCACTCACAGGATGTCTTATCTGAGTCTCTCACCAAAGGGTGATTCAGGCTTTCTCTAAAAAGCTGGAGCTATGTAACTTTGCTGAATTTCTCCCTCCAGAGTATGTGGATAATGAGCAGAGGATGTGAGGATTAGCAGCTATCATCTGTAAAGCATCTAGCATGATGTGGTGTGTGGAGGAAGACAATTTTGTTTCTTTTCCTTCTTTCTTGTCACTGGCTTCTTTCAGGGATTCGCTAGTAATCAGGGCCCTGAAATAGAAGTGCTGTTTACAGATATTGCTAACGTCAGGTAGGGGTGTTTTGATATGCTGATGGAGTCAGGATAGGTTTATGAAGGCCAAAGGTAACACCTGGACCTAAAAGGTCAGGGTAGTATTCAGTGTATTTTTATTACCAGCACTGGGGGAAGAGGCAATGAGGCTGTGCCGGTATATACAGAGCT
This sequence comes from Equus asinus, assembly GCF_041296235.1. Classification (NCBI taxonomy): domain Eukaryota; kingdom Metazoa; phylum Chordata; class Mammalia; order Perissodactyla; family Equidae; genus Equus; species Equus asinus. The sequence goes on from NC_091796.1 coordinate 76,745,571, forward strand.
TTACTTTTTCCCGCTGCAAGTGAAAAAACGAGAGCCCTTTCAAATTCTAAATCTATTTGTCATGAGAGCTTCCTTGAAGTTTCAGGTTCATTTTCTCCTACAACACCTTGTTTTTTTTTTGTTTTTTTGAGGAAGATTAGCCCTGAGCTAACTGCTGCCAATACTCCTCTTTTTGCTGAGGAAGACTGGCCCTGAGCTAACACCTGTGCCTATCTTCCTCTACTTTATATGTGAGATGCCTACCACAGCATGGCTTGACAAGCAGTGCCACATCCGCACCCGGGATCCAAACCAGCGAACCCTGGGTCGCCGAAGTGGAACGTGCACACTTAACCGCTGTGCCACCAGGCCAGCCCCTACAACGCCTTCTTAAAAGAGAAGAAAGAGCAGTAGTGAGACATTGTGTCATCTGACCTAGACTTGCAGATGAGTAGACCTGAAGCACAAAATGTGCGAGAAAGGGCCAGCTCCCTCAAGCATGGCAGGAAGCTCTTCCTTCCATCTTACAATATTTGCTCTTTTCACTATTACTCTAAGATCCTTTAAAAATTAGATTATTTCTTATGCCTTTTGAACTAAAAGAATTTGCCATAGCACTCTGATACAAGAACAGCTTCATTATTACTCAGTTCATCTTGCTCTTACGAAAAATGGACTTCCCATCAGCCTCCCCACTCCTCAGAAACCCTGGCCTGTGGGTTACAATTCATGTTCTCTACAACCTTATATTGCATTGCTCCAGTATGCAGACTTCTCATTTCCATTAAATTGCTCAACTGTTTCCAAACACGGCGTGTACATTTCTTCTTTCAGGCTCTTGTTCACTCTTTAGAAACCAATCCTAACCTCTGCTCCACTAGTCTTTTGGGTGCAACGACGCTATCGGTACAGTAGGCACTAGAAGAGAAGGCTCCTAGGAGGCTACATCAGGATGGCCTAGTACATGTGCTGATTCAGCTCTGTAATGAAGTAGAATAGTTAGGATTATCAATAGTTAGGATCAGCAACATGAGCTTTAGTATTTTGAGTCCTTAATCATGTAAAGATTATGGCAGTAGATTTTACAAGTACTCATTGTGGCAGAGATGGCTAGCTGTCCACGAGAATCCATTCTGATCCTCTTCTGGACGTAGGTTAGACCTGCATTTGCTGGCCTGTGCCATGTGAGCAGGAGCAATGCCTTCTACACCAGGGCCTTTAAAAGAGAGGTGTGTCTTCTCACTGCTTTCTTCCTTTCCCACTGCCTTGAACCTGAGGACACCTAACCTCAGCCACACAGATGGCAAAGCCCTAGGTGTGACAGAGCCACAAGCCAGAAGGAGCCCCATCTCTGAATCACTGCATGAAAGAAAGTCTCCCACTGACCTAGAATATCCACCCTGGATGTTAAATGAACAAGAAAGCAACTTACTATGTTGGAGTCATTGTTTTGAGGAGAGTGTGTTACAGCAGTTAGCCTACTCTAACTAGCAACCTTATTTAAAGGAATATTATGGATTATGTTTATGCATAAAGGTCTGCAAGGACAGTCAAGCCTGGGGAGTAGGATAGGGGACTTTCACCATTAGACACGTCCTTATCAATTTTACAAAAAATTGCTATTGCCAGTAAGGAAAGAGAAGAGCAACAACAAACGATAGCAAAACAGTGCTGGTACAAACTTGTTGTAGGAGTCATTCCTTGTCTACCCCAATCCTCACTGAATTTTCTTCCAGTCCTTTAGCACTCGTTGACCCTACTCCTTACCTGGCATTTATTGTGGAAATTAAAGAGCAGAGTGGGAGTCTGGGCCCACTCATGCAGTGCCTCTCAACATATTAATGATCCCTTCAGGGGGTCTGGCCCTCAGCTTTGTGGATGCAGGGACAGAAGTCTTGATGTGTGCAGAGCTTATCAGGCTTTCAGACCCAGAAACTCATGCTAACCATGATGTATAAACCAAAATGCTCATGCATAATTATGGTGAGCAAGTCCTGCCAGCATCCACTGTCAGGAAGCCCTCTTCCTGGTATGAGGGCAATTGGGAAACTAAGTGAATAACCAGATGGCTGTTTGGTGAGCAAGGAATCAGAGCAAATGGAGTTGGATAATCTTAGGAGAACCCACCATCTAGAATGTGAATTAATCTGGTGATCCACTCCACACATTTAATGACCAAAAGCCTTTTATGAAATTCACTCTCCTCCTTGGAGAGTGTTACTGTAAGACTGCCAAATTCTCGTTAGGTTCCTTTTGGGGCTTTCTGCAGCTTTCTCTGATAAGTAAATAATAGTGAGCCAGCTAGTGTTTTCCATCACACTATCTGAGTCTAAATCCTAGATTCCATGATTGGACTTGAGTGTTCTGCAAGTTCTGTCACTTATCCACTGGGTTGATCACTTTAACTCCCATGTATTTCTTACTGGTCATGTGAGGCTTAAATGAGTTAGTTTTCAGAAGTTAGTTAGTATTAAAATTATTTAAGTAGATTATAAACCTTTTCTCATTATACACCTAATATTATAAAACACTACACATGCCCTGGTGTCTTATACCTAGTAAGAACTAAATGGTTGATGTAGTTTAAGGAGATGCTGAGATAAACATGGATAAAGAAGTAGAAACATCCTTGGGGCCAGCCCTGTGGCCGAGTGGTTAAGTTCGTGCACTCCACTTCGGCGGCCCAGGGTTTCACCCGTTCAGATCCTGGGCGTGGACATGGCACCACTTGTCAAGCCGTGCTGAGGCGGTGTCCCACATGCCACAACTAGAAGGGCCCACAACTAAAAATACGCAACTATGTACTGGGGGGCTTTGGGAAAAAAAGGAAAAATAAAATCTTTCAAAAAAAAAAAAAAGTAGAAACATCCAAGTGTAGACACTGCCATCAAAATCAAGATTGTTGCCAACAATGGAAAACCTGATATTGACTTGAAAGTTAAAGCTTCATTTCTTTTAAATCTAAAGAGTCCTCCCATATTTTGAGATTTGGTAAAAGTGCATAATGACTTTACTCATGGCTTTTTTCTTTTTTAAAAAAAGATTTTTATAGATGTTTTCTTTGATTATGTTTTCCTCTTGGTTCCCAGAGTCTTTGACCTACTATCATATTATTATTCTCTTCAATGCTTCCCCCTTTCTTCTTCTTTAGCTCTCCAGATCTTTGGTTCTGGGCCTTTTAAATGATTATTTTTTAAAATGCAATGACCAGAAGATACATACAGAATTCTAGCTGCAGACGCATCTTACCTTTAGTTGAGAATGGCATAAGGTTTTCTGTTTTGCTTCCAACATCCCTTTTGGTGTGGTGATCCCTAGGTTGGCCTTATGTTCCAGGTCATTGTTGGGCTTATGTTTCAGGCTGTCGCTTCTCATATTTACATTCTCTCAGTCTGGCTTTGGGTTGAGTTTGGATTCCAGAGGTAAAGCTCAAAACCGTACAACTGAAATCCAAGATGGGTCCATGCTGGTCTTTGTCCAAATCTTTCACACAAATCTCTGCGAATATATGTCTCTGCTGTGACCACGTCCCCCTCCCCCCAGTCTGAGAAGCAGAGCCTTAAGGATACAATCTATGGTAACACTCTGTTCTCTGATAGTTCAGATCCCTTCTTGATAGAGTTGGATTATTTAGTTCTCACCCTAAATGTAGCATCCCACAAACTTATTGATATAAGTGGTTAAGATTGAAAGACTGGTACTTACTCTAAAGATAAAAATTACCGTGTAATAACTAGTGTCATAATTCGCTGGAATATGTGAAACCTAGGTGGGAAAATATTACAGGTCACTGTCAGAATACATCACTATTTTTTTAAGAAGTTTGTGCCTTTATTGGTCAGACAGGCTACTTGAGGGGGATGAAATGGGAGGAGTGGGTGGCTCCGATGCGGTGCTGGCCGAGCTTCATGGGCTTGTAGCTGATGGAGAACTCGCCCAGGTAGTGGCTGATCATCTCGGGCTTGATTTCGACCTGGGTGAAAATCTTGTGGCTGTAGATGCCCACCATCTTGGGCAGCACGAGCCTATGGGCAGGATGATCCTGTCTGGCAGCCGCGCAGTCACCACCTCTGGCTTTTCCGTGGGCGGTGCCTCCTGGTTGGCTCTGCGCAGTTGTCTGGGGTGCTGCGCAGCTGCGTCACCACGTCACTGCATCAGTGGTCGAGGTGCGCGCCCGTAGGTGAACGTGAGGATGGTCTGCTGCTGCTTTTGCTCCGCTGCCGCCATCTTGTCAGTTCTTGGGAAAGGACTCACGAGTTCTTAGAGTGTCAGAATCGAGGGATTTTCTGGCAGACAAACTGCATAGTCAAGAATACATAATTTTGGGGCAGATGGCCTGGGTTTGGATGCTGAGTCTGGCACTTGGCTGAGTGTGACTTTGGGACCTTGCTTCAGCTTCCCCATCTATGGAACGGCGTGTTTTAGTTGCCTAGTAGGATTGTTGTGAATCTTAAATAAGAATTTGTGTTCAGGAGTTAGAACAGTGCCTGGGACCTTGTAAGTAATAGATGTTAGATATTTCTCTTACTCTTAGGATGCTTTAGGTCCTCAAATTGGCCTTTTATTAAAAAAAAGTTTATAACAGGAAAATTTCTCTGTACATATTTTTGTCCTCAATTACTAGTATTTTTCTTTAAATCCTGTTGGTTCCTCTTGGAACCACTCTATAACTGTGATATCTGAGGTCTAATTGCTACCAATTTTGTGATTGTTAGGTTAAGTCAATTAACATTTCTGGGCTTTGCTTTCCAAAACCCAACTTCTTTATCTGCAAAATAGTGTTCCTAACGGGATCTGCCCCACAGGACTGCTGGGAGGACTGGGATACTCCTGCCACAGTCATGTGACATTTTGAATTTTACTGTGACAAAACGTGTATGATGTAAACTTTGCCACAAGTTATTTGCGACCCAGACCAGTGAGAGTTGGAATAACATATAAACTAGTCTTGTCATCCCCCATTTGTTTCCAGGTTGTCACCTAAAAGACTTTGGCGATTTGAGTTTTACTCCTGTCCCCAAAGATGATCTCTACAACAACCTGATAGTGAATCCTCGCTCAGTGGGCCTTGCCAACCAGGAACTGGCTGAGGTGGTTAGTAAAGCCGTGTCAGGTGGCTACAGCTGTGTCACAGTGGGAGGGGACCACAGGTAAGCTGGGAGCCGAGGGGTGGTGGGGGGCTGGATTGCATGGTGCTTTGGGCTAATCAGGTCGCTTCATTATTGTCTGTTTCCTCACTTAGAAAAATGCCCTTCAGAATTTTCAGGGTATGATGTGCATGCTCACATTTTAATGTCCCAGATCACGAGTCACTGGAGGCATCTGTAGTTTTCTTTGTAGGGCACATTGTGTAGTATGACAGGTTCAGAGGTAGACTAGTGAAAGTTTTTAGACAGTGTGTTTCATGCTTCTTCTCTTAGAAAGCTTTCTTGAGAAACTGTCTTATGACTTTCATTTGGCTATTTGGGAGAATTGGAAAAATCCATCAATAGGCTGCATTTGGGCTTTTTTTTTTTTTCCTTCGCATTTCTGCTAATAGGTTTGTTAGACACTCCCCATTTGGCATATACATTCTTTCCCTCCACAGTATTGACCCTAAGTGACTAACATGATAGATCCTTCTAGTGAATCAGCATGTACTTTATTGAGCACTGTCTGATGTGTTCTCAAGTAGTGTTAGGGACTGTGGGAAACTTGTAATCTATTAGGACTAAATGATGTAAATACACATAGAATGAAAAAATACTGAGTTCTGCAGAATGTCACAGAAGGAAGAGATCAGTCTGGGCTAGAGTATCAGATTTCACAGGGGAAGTGTGATTTGAGCTAAGTAATGAAGGTTTTTGGTAGAAAGAAATGGCATTGAAGTACTAGGAGTATTAAGCACTCCTACATGTTCTCAGTTAACCCTCATAATAATGCAGAGAAGCAGAAACAGTTTTATCTGATTTACTGCTGGAAACACTGAGGGACAGAGGTTAGATAACTTACCTAGGGTTTAGAGCCAGGAAGTAGCAGAGCTCAGATTCAAATCCAATGAGACATGTATAGGCAGTTAATTTTTCTTTTGCAATCTAGTCTGGCAACTTTCCCTGAGGTGCCCAGAGCTTTTCAGATCACTTAGCAGAAGTTAAATCTTTGTTACAACTGAAAGGCAGGTAGATTCCTCATTAGGAATAAGATTGTAGTTAGAATAAGAAAGTAGTCCCTGGTTCTCTACTGAGATTCAAATAAATCAACCAGAGGATGGCGTCCTCCTGCCTCTTAGCTCAGTGCTCTCTCTCTCAAAGTTCATTTATATTGTCTTCTTTCTGGTTGTCTCAGACTTTGGGAACCACTTATCAATGTGATTAGCATAGTCCTTGGTTTTTCTTTTGTCTGTAGCTATCTATATTACAATCCTGTCACTGCTGTGTTTCCTGTTCAGTGCTAAAACCTAGGCTATCTGTAAGATTCTAGAAAGAAAGGATGAGTGTATAACCTGAACAGCTGTTGAACATTTTAAAGGTGAGGCATTCTGCTCCTTTTACATATAACAGCATGCCTATTGCCTTAACTGTCAAACCAACTCTGGCTTAAACAGGCCAAGATTATCATCCGTATCTTATAGAAGAGGAAATTGAAGTCTAGAGAAATTAGATGACTTGTCCTAGATCACACAGTTCTTCCTGGAAAAAACCTCAGTATTCTCACTTTCCACTGCTTTTAGCACTAGACCATACTATCTCTCAAAAAGGCCCAATGTGGGGCATAGAGCTTAAAATGCTGTCTCATGCTATATGGCCAAGAAGATGGCTGTAGTTAGTTCCTAAGATGCTTGGGCTGCATTTCCCGTCTATGTAAATTCTTCGGTTACTGGGAAGCCGGGCAGCTTTTCAACCGTGATTTCATCAGCTATATTCCTACAGTTGAGACAGGATAGTTGGCTAATGTAAGCAGAGACCAAGGACAAGGGAAGGCAAAAACCAGAGAAACACAATAATAGTTGAATGCCATGCTAAAGTATATAAGATAACATGCAAATAAACTTGTCTTTTATTCAGGGATCTAAATGAGGTCTTTCTTTGGGTCGCCCTGTTAATGTCTTTAACAACTTCTGACTTTTTGTTTTAGAGGTATCAATCTTTCTAAAAAGCTATAATGCTAATTTTTATCCTTAAAAAGTTAATAAAACTGATTCTTTGAAAGTAATCATTAGATCTCCCCGGTCTCCCTTAAGAGATATTAAACACTATTTGTGAGTTGTTAAATACAGACTACATCATTTAACAGAATTTCATTCATTGAACAAATATTTGGGGTCCTTTTCTGGGCCAGGGCTAATGGATCAAGTTATAGGGATTGGGGGCAGCAATGCCATATGTCACACTACAGGGATAATGAGTGGTCAGTGTTGAATCTTTTGAGGCTTCCATTTCTCCCTAACTCACTCAAGGTTAATCTTTGGAAACTACAGCCCCAGGAACTCTGTCTCATCCCAATCCAGCCTCAGTCTGGGGCCTTGACTTCGCCCTGAGGACAAAGTGTGAGCTGCCTTGGCTGAGGATATTTATTGGTGATGTCTGCCAAACAGAGGGCCTTAAAGATTATTGTATTTGTTCTTTGTAGCCTGGCAATTGGTACCATTAGTGGCCACGCCCGGCACTGCCCAGACCTTTGTGTGATCTGGGTTGATGCCCATGCTGACATCAATACACCGCTCACCACTTCATCTGGAAATCTCCACGGGCAGCCAGTTTCATTCCTCCTCAGAGAACTACAGGAGGAGGTCAGTGGGCCGAAATGCAAAGAAAGTTGAATGGCTTGCAGGGGTTATCCTGGAGCTTTGAGGGTCTAGTTCAGTAAGATTTCTGTGAAGGACGGGTTGACAGTGGTGACAGAAATGTTTACCACCCCTTCATTTGTTCATCAAACATTATTATGGGCCAGGCAGTCTGTTAGATGCTAGGGTTGGTTATAAAGATAACTAGGACATGGTCCCTACTCCCAGGAGGTGGGGCGAGTCATGATCTTGTAAGAAAGGAAAGTAGTAGTGGGTATTAACTCTAGTGGTTGATCTACCCATATCCTGAGGACTTCTTGGTTAGAGGCTCCCAGGCTTCACTCTCAGACCTGCTGGTCTAGAAGACAAGTAAAACCAGGCTTACCTCTAGGTGATATTTTCGTACGTTGTTCTGAAGATACAGAGTCCATGTTAGGCACAGACTAGAATCTCTATATCCCTCCCCTCAGTGAGGGACCAAGTTAAACCAGGAAAGTACAAAGGTTATTCATTAAGCAGAATTCGTGTTTTGGCTGTCAGTAACTTGAGATGGCAACTGGGTTATGTTTCAAGAACCAATCTGTAAGCAATTCAGTAATATGCAAAAGGGTAGAAAAGGGTTAAGCATTATTCCTGCTATTTAGGTAAGTTAATGAGAAACCAAGACCACCTTAGGAAAAGAGATTTTTTTATTTTCTTTAGAAAGCTATACTGTGTTCTGCAGCTGCCCTTGTGAATCATTTCCACTTGTATCAGGTCTCTTTTCCAGATCAGGTGTGTCTGGTGTTGCTTTAAGCATATCCTGTGGGTAGGAGGAGAAAGCAGACTGCATACACTGGGAAGCACATGGTGATTATCTTGGTGAGACCAAGAATCCTTATGAATCCTGTTCATTCTTCTCTTCATAGGTACCACAACTCCCAGGATTTTCCTGGATCAAACCTTGTATTTCTTCCCCAAGTATTGTGTATATTGGTCTAAGAGATGTGGACCCTGCTGAACAGTAAGTTGATATACTAAGGTTAAGCTTTGGGCCTGTCCTGGCTCCTTATGTACTATTCGATAGGTGATTTCTTACCTTAACATGTTGTAGGTCACTGTAACGATTCCCCGCACACACATGCCTTTGATTAAAAATGCCCTTTAAACTAAGGACTCCTTCCTTTATATCTCACCACAGTTTTATTTTAAAGAATTATGATATCCAGTATTTTTCCATGAGAGACATAGATCGACTTGGTATCCAGAAGGTCATGGAACAGACATTTGATCTGCTGATTGGCAAGTAAGTAACTAGGATGGATGTCTACTTCCAGGTCCACAAGGGAATAGGGCGGACTCCCAGTGGGCAGCACACTTTAACATGTCTTTTGAGGATAGTAGCTTTTCTTTTAAAATACAATCAGAACAAGTACATATTAAAAAATTCAAATAATTCAGAAAGGGAGAATATGAAACATAGGTTGTATTCTTCCTCTGGGGTTGGGAGGAGGGTTTCCTTGAAGTCATTAGCCAGATCTTCTCTCTCTCATGAATTTCTGTTTAGCTCCATTTTTAATGCCTATTTTTTTTTGTGAGGAAGATTGGTCCTGAGCTAACACCTGTGCTAATCTTCCTGGTTTTTTGATGTGGGATGCCCCCACACCATGGCTTGATGAACAGTGTGTAGGTCTGTGTCCAGGATCCAAACCTGTGAATCGTGGCCCACTGAAGCAGAGCACACAAACTTAACCACTACACCACTGGGCTGGCCCCTTTAATGCTTATCTTTTGACATGAGAAGCATTCATAGTTCCAACTGTCCCATTCTTCCCAGCCTCATTAATGCTTCATGTGAAAGGAGTTTTGTTTTAAGCAAATCTTGGTAGTGTAAAAAGATGGCAGATGAATGCTAATCAAATGCTAGTTTTAAGGGCATCTTCCCAGTGCTGAATCTTTATTTCTGGGTGATTGTTACCTAGTACTATGCCATTTCCTAAGCTGTTAAGTTAGTTATTTAGTATATAGGTGTTTGTTGTATATTACTTTCAGCCATTGGACATTTGGGTTGAAATGAGGTTAGAAGAGGGAGGTAAGATCAGATCAGATAATGTAAAATCACAGTTATGTTCAGCTGCTGTTAGATTCTGAGAGAACTTACATTAGATTCTATCAGCGCCCAATGTCATATGGAAGTGAAGAATTCCCTTTATTGATAGTTGTTAAGAGGCCCTGAGGCCCAGGGTACGTCATAAATATAAACTGGAGCTAGTCTGTCTGAGGCATACAGAACAAATGGCAAAATTATGAAGTGTGTAGGAAGCTATTAGGGTAATACTCAGTAACTTCCAGAATAGGAAACCTGGAAACCTGCTGTAGTAACAGAATACCAGGACTAACAGCAACAAAATCAAGGAGTTGCAACTGTAGGAAGGATGAATGTCCAAGCACAACCAACTGACTCTTCTCCTCCTCCTTTCAAGAAGACAAAGGCCAATCCATCTGAGTTTTGATATCGATGCATTTGACCCTACACTGGCTCCAGCCACAGGAACCCCTGTTGTAGGGGGACTGACTTATCGAGAAGGCATATATATTACTGAGGAAATACACAATACAGGTAAGTAGTGATGAACCTGTTAACTACCAAGTAAATAGGCTGAAGCCTCTTGCCTGCCAGGGAATCTTTTCTGTTATTCATGTCATTGCAGACGTTGTTTTTGCTTAAATTTATAGCTAAAGTCATAAGGGCTAGTCATTTAGAGGCATGTTTGGACCTGGCTCATACCAAAATATGCTAAAGTAATGTTGAATAAAAAATTGTCTACTTAAATATTTATTAAGTACAAGAATAAACTGTCAAACTGCTGTAGTTCTTTGTATCTGAATTGTCTGAAGGCAGATTAAGATTAAAAAGCAAGGCCAAGTAGCTATCATTTTTACCCTGACATTAAAAGGTTGGTTTACTGGGAGCTGGGAATGTGGAGTTAAAGGTTCTCTTGAAGGTACTTCAAAGCTGGGTCCTTTCATATAGGATAAGTCTTATCCTAGAGCTTGTTTGATCAGTGCTTTAATAATGGGGACACTGGAAGATGAATGGCTAACAGGAAAATGAGTAAACTGAATGCTAGGTTATTAAGAGTGGCTATGAGGGTTTACTGTCCCAAAACTCAGACTTGTTTCCAAACAGTTTCCACTTCTGTCAGAAAGCTGCTGGTTTTAAGACTAGGTTAAATGACCTTGCACTGCAAAATTTAAACAACTACCACATGATACTTCAATACCATCTCATGAAATTGAGGTCTAAATAGCATAGAGACCCAAAACTTGAAAGGCCCAGGACTACAGGACACCCTTGACTAGCTGGGATAGATAAGGAAATTGAGAAGTGGTTTCCCTGGGTCCAGAGCCTCCTAAAGCATTAGGCACTACAGAAAGGGAAAAATACTTGTCTATCAGATCTGACAGTGGCAAGATAATCTCATTTTCACACCCACAATCTTGGATGTTGTCAGCTGTCCTTGAGTTAGTGGCCAGTGAACCTGGGAGTTCAGTCCTCCATTCTGGTTCCAAATGACACCACTTAGAGCAAGGATTAGTAACTTCCAGCACATAGATGGGGCAGTGGTCATACCTTGTCCCTTCCTCCCCTGCTGCAGTGTTATTCTATTCCACAAGACTGTCATGACACTGTCAACTAGATACATAAAGCCGTTTGCTTAGGGGCCTGCCTGGTGGAGCAGTGGTTAAGTGCGCATGTTCCGCTTCGGTGGCCTGGGGTTCGCAGGTTCAGATCTCGGGTGCAGACATGGCACCACTTGGCAAGCCATGCTGTGGCAAGTGTCCCACCACATATAAAGTAGAGGAAGATGGGCATGGATGTTAGCTCAGGGCTAATCTTCCTCCAAAAAAAAACCAAACAGTTTGCGTAAATGAATTTACAGGGTGGCAATAGTCTGGAAACATGGGTAATATATATTAATAGCTCAAACCCTCTCGATTACTACTGGGCTATGCTAAAGGCCCACAATTAGTTAGTGGAAGTCACACACACAAAGCATCAGAGACACAGATGCATGTGCAGGAATTGGTGGAAATGCCAGAGTACCATGCCTGCTGGTCGCAGTTTTACACAGTGCACTGAACTATGCATTGCTGATAAGGGACAGCACACTGAACTGATGTAATGGCATTGAACATATCATGTACGATAATGTAGTATCAGTAAACCATTAGGTGTATTCACCCATGTTTGCAGGCTTTATGGCCACCCTAAAAATTCTCAGATACTTCATATTCTTGAATACTAGGTTGTTTAGATGATTCTTCAAGAGATATATTAAATTCACCCAGAATAACCAACTAAAAAGTTAAATAACTCAGAGAAGTGGGGCATGTGTATGTGTGTTTAGGGGCCAAGGGAGTGGGTAGAGGGTAGGTCTGGATAGGTTCTTCTGGTCTAATCTTCCCTTTGGTGCAAGTTCTCAAGCCCTCAGAGAAGGTAACTTGAGTCCAAGTTAAACAAAGTATGGCTGCGTCTTCCTTTGACCAAGTGCAAGATACTAGGTCAGTCTGATGAGAGACCTAAAAACTGTGTCAGACGTGGAACCTGCCCTCAAAGCTCAGGCCTGCAGGGGCAAAGAGTAAGTTATGCAGTAATAACCACACTTGAGGGTTCATGGTGCCTTAAGAGACAACAGACATAGCGTCAGTTCAAAAGTGGGAAAAGAGCTCTGGCTAGTGAGAAGTGGGAGACCTCCTCTTCAAACAACTACAGGCAGGCATCTGGAAGGTTCCTAATACTGGAAATGGCACATATTTTCCCAACAAATAGGTTGGAAACTCCTTGCCCCTGCCCCACTCCCAAGCTGTTTCCTTATCCTATCCAGAAAGCCTGACAGTGATGCCTGTTATGTTACTTGAACAGGTGACTGATTTTATTACCTTAAAGGTTTCTTTCAGTCCTACTCTAGTATACCAGTGTTTTAACTTAAATTCATGCCCAAGAGGAGGTGGTATAAGGAATTTTCCTGACAGTGGATAATTTTATAGTAGAAAATGACTTGTTTTTACCTTGACTTGTTCTGTCTAAATGGGATAACCCTCACTGAAAGTAGCAACTAGGGGGTTTTCTGAGGTTTTGTCATACTTTGTTCTTTCAGGGTTGCTGTCAGCACTGGATCTTGTTGAAGTCAATCCTTGGGTGGCTGCTTCAGAGGAAGAGGCCAAGGCTACAGCTGTCCTAGCAGTGGATGTGATTGCTTCAAGTTTTGGTCAGACAAGGGAGGGGGAGGGCACACTGTCTATGACCAACTTCCTACTCACCAGATGAATCACAAAGTGAAGAACTTGTGAGAATTTAGGAAATACTGTGTGCTGACACGTGTGTCACAATGAACATTCCAGAGTTAAGAGGTATTTGAGGGGACAGATATTAAATGGTTGTCTGGGTCAATACTGCCTTAATGAGAACATTTGTGCATTCTCACAATTGTAAAGTTTCCTTCCTCTCTCCACTTCGGTGACCAATAATACTATTGTACATGTATTTGGTTTTCTGCAGTTCACAGGGTATTAATATGTTAGTGTACCATGTAAATTTAAAGTCATAAACAGCATTTATTACCTTGGTAGAGCATACTGGTCCTGTTGCTGTTCCTTCACATTTAAGTGGTTTTCGGTCTTCCCTCCCTCCTCCCACAGTCTGGCCACGCAGTGCATCCTTGAACTGTCAGCTCACAGCAGCAATACGCTTATTCCATGTCTTAACGCCATTCATTCACAGGGTTGAAGTTCTAGTCCACAAAGCCTTCCCTGGATGAAGTTCAATGCTTCCGAAAGAATTTGTAATAAACCAGGCCTCCCAGGATGGCTAGCTCCAGTAAGATGATGATGGAAAGTAGCAGCTTGTTGGTCGTCACTCTACAAAGAGAAGCAAAGTGAGGAGTAGTCAGAAGTCTGGATAACCTTATTTCTTTCCATTAATACTTAGGGGTTTGACCTGGGGCCAAGGCTTGATACTGGGAGGTAGGCTGAATTTCTGTTTGATCACACAGCCACTTAGCAGTAAGTATTTATAAGGTTTTTTTAGCTGGTAAATGACAACTCAGAAGCTTCTTTAGCTGTAACTTAGGGATAACACATCTACCTCACAGAAAGGTTAAAAACTTGGACAGTAGATACCAAAGCATAAAAGTGGTTTCTTGATTCTAAAATGTCTGTCTTCAAATAGTATTTACTTCTTCTCTTTAAAAACAGCTTTTCTAGGAGGAGCTAGTTGGAAAAATAATAAATATACATATGAAAAAGTATACCATTTTTGGAATCAGGTCGAATCATATTTCAAAACAGTAGAAATACACTATCACTAACCATTTAGAGCTGCAGCAATTACATGCTACAGCTGTGAGCATATGCTGGGAGAAGAGTTTGTGGCAGACTCTCCAGTGCAGAAGGCCAGCTCAGGGATGAGGATAAGTAACTAAGCTGGGTAGGGCCTTTCAATCTCTTGTAAACTTCTTGCCCTTCTTACTCTCTCTTCCTCCATCAACCCAAATGGATGTCTCTATAAAGGTAGTATAGCAGCTTCAAAAAAAGGTACTATCTTTTGTTAACAGAATCTAATCTCTGGTTTTCATGTTCAGTCTAAATTGAAGGTTTCCCCCATTCCAAACAAGGAATTCACCACTGTTTAGTAGGAGAATGATTTTCCTAGTTCCATGACTTGGTAATAGTTTTGTTTCATGCACACTACCCACTTACCTCAAATTCAACCTCAGTGGCAATATTTCCTTTCTGCCCCTGCTTTTACTGCTGTCAGCACTCATGTCAACAGATTTGTTTGTTTTGAGGAAGATTAGCCCTGAGCTAACATCTGCTGCCAATTGTCCTCTTTTTTGCTGAGGAAGATTGGCCCTGAGCTCACATCAGTGCCCATCTTCCTCTATTTTTTATGTGGGATGCCTGCCACAGCATGGCTGGATAAACGGTGCATAGGTCCACGCCTGGGATCGGAACTGGTGAAACCCGGGCTGCCGAGGCAGAGCATGCAAACTTAACCGCTATACCACTGGGCCAGCCCAAGAGTTTTTTTTTTTTTAAGTCAACTTTGTACTAATAAGACAGAACTCCCAGATAAAGGGCAGACTACCATGAAGGGCAAGCAGAGCCAAAACCAAGTACTAAGAAGTAGCAGTGAAAAGTTTTCTAATCAAGTTTTTAAAAATATATTTCAAGAAATATGAAGCTCTATTTTTCCCATGTGCTGTCTTCTCTAAGGAATGTAAGCTTGGATTAAAAGTCTTTCCAGTGGATAAACTTTCCACTGCTCCAAGTCAGAGCATATATACTTTCAACAAAGGATTTTTTCCTGGGATATTTAACTACACAAGATAACGTTCTTTATTTTTTCTGCTTTATTAGGACCATCACAAGTTATTGTTCAAAGCTTTGACATTCTTGGTTGAAAAACGTTAAAAGAAATTAATTTTGAGACTTTCTAAAACTTACTTTCTGGACATTGAACGGAGAATCTTTCGACTTTTGCTCAAGTTTTCACTTGTGTTTACCAGCTGAAAAGAGAAAACAGCAGTTACTTCCCCCTTCTTTCAAAAGTATACACTGTAGAATTTGAACATTCCTAAACTGACAGTGGGCATTAAGGAGTATATGTTGAAAAACTCCAAGAAATCAAACCAATTTAAATGATGGCCTCTGAGTATAAGTAGAAGAAACTGGAAAGGACAAGAGGCTTTAGTACGCATCAGGTAAGCTTAGGAATTATTATATCCAAGCTCGCCGTGGGGGACTTCCAGGATCAAGCTAATCTTTCACCTTAGCTACTCAAAACAGAAAGGCTTCAAACATACCTCACCAGTAACTGAAGCAACTCTGAGCAATTTGGGATTTGAATTTCATCAGCCAAACTCCAGGAGAGCCTCTTGAATTAGTGTTTGTTTTTATAGGCTGGTGGATTACCACTTTGGGATCTGGTTATTTTTTTTTCTTTATTCCTTTAAGAGACACTTACATTGAATTGTGAAAGGAATTAATCTTGAGCCTTTTTAAAAAAACTTTCTTGTTCAATTGCCTGTTACTAACCTAGATAGCTGGAGGATATTTCAACAGATGCCATCTGCCATCTGTTCCCATTGCCCAGTTGCCTTGGTAAGTTGATCTCTGAGCACATTCCTTGGCCTTTAAATTCAATCAATCCACCTCATATGTTCAAAAGTCAAAAACTACATTATCTGTAAGCAACTTGCTTTCTCCATAGCTTACCTTGAATTCAGTACTTTATTGTGACTTTTCACTGAGGAGAGAAGGGCATCACTGATTTTCACGTCAAATATTTTCCCATCTAAATCTTGCCCCCAGTTTGGATTTGCCTCATGCGATTAAGAGCACGGCATTCCATTGGCAAGTTGTACTGTTTTTAAAATTTTTATGCAGATGTATGGAAAGGAAGAAATGAGTTGTTTTTCAGAGCCTCTCAGAGTGATAGCAGGTTAGAGGCCCCAATTTAGTGTTCATTTGGCCTAAGTATTTCCATTTTCTTCCCACAATGATCCAGCTTACCTTTGGTAACAGTAAAGAGTTATAGTCCAGGATTGAACCTCTATAAATTGTCAGTGGTACTGCTTTATGACATGGAAAAGAGCCTTGGCTCCAAATGACAGGAAATCTAGGATCTTTTAAAGTAGATGATATTTTCATAAAATTAGCAGACTATTTCACTAGATGTATGAGAAATAAAAATCTGATTGGTAATACACGAATTAATAAAAGAATGGAGTGGCTGCAATCTTAAATAAAAGCAGAAATTGGGTTTCTTTAGTCTTTTTTTTTCCCCTCCAATGACCTCTAAATCTTATGGGTGAAATTACTTCCAAGGGCAATCTCTCAGCCAAGCAAACTAAAATTGAGAAAAGCACAAGAACGTGAAAGGTCACACTCTGAATTCAGAACTGCTATAGCTTCTGTCAGTAGCAAGGCATCAGAGTGGAGTGGGCCCACCCACTTTCCACACTCCTGCCCCTTCCCTGTCCGCCCTGACTTACTCTACTCTTGGTACGTTCCAACTGGTCACGTTGCTCCCCCAGCTCTTCTATGATTTCTGAGCCAATCTGGTCAGTCTCTGTGGCAATCCGATGAGAGCGCTCAATACTCTGGGTGGCCCGGTTCAGGCTATCAGTGCCTTGCAGAAGTAATGCCCTTTGAGACTGCAGCCGATTCTGACAGGAGTGTGGAAGGAAAATGTTAGATGACTTCCATTATAAATTCAGTGCCAGCACATTCCTTATGGCCGTTCTTATGTAAGGGATATAGTGTGCAATCATTTTTATTACTTTTAAGACAACCAAAGTGCTAATGAACTATAAGATCCTTCTCAAGGTCAGACTAAAGCAGAACCTGGAATCCAATATAGGAGCAGAATACCTCCCACTCCACTGCTTGTTACACTTAAGTGAGGCCAAAAAGGAAGGATTAATATTGGAGCATTTTCCCTGTGTACGTGATGAATTTGAACTGGCTCATGCGTTTCTGGACTAGCAACTTCTGAGAGGCAGAGGCCCAGATTTGGGGTGTGGAAGCTACCTGAAAATGCATACAGCCTGTAACTTCGATAGTGCAACAAGCAAACCAACTAAACTCTACAGCCCTAGAAATAGAGTAATTCACTGAAGATTCCCACTTGATTGGTACTGAGGGACTCTGAATGAGCTATTCGTTTTCAGCACATATAGAAATCATTTACAAGTCTGAGACACTACCACATGCTGGAAAAAACTTAAGTGGCTACATCTTGGTACACCCAAAAGGAATTTCACCTCTGGCCAACCAGAAAAACTCTGAAGTTGCCAAACTGGAGATTTGCTCTCAGGGCAAGTACTCTGCCCCGATTTTCTAAATCCCCACCAGTTTTTTACTCCACCTATAATCCTAAACACACAAGGCATGAGGACAGAAGTAGCCTTTGTCAGGCCAGAATTAACCACCACTGAAAGAAATGGGTGCAGCTCTAAGTTTTTAGCTATTCAAAGCATGCATCTGTGCACGCGCACACAAAGGGGCCGGCTCACAGGGCCTATCCCAGCACCAGACACCACCATCAAGAAGCCAAGGTGGGTTCCCAGATCAGAAGTAACAAGTCTTTTCACTTCACATTTGGCATATAGACCAGTGGATGAGGAAACCACTGAATGAGGCTGAAATAAACTCCAGTTTATTTTAGTTTTAGTTTAGCTTGAAAGAAGCAGAAATAAGGCTTTTTTAAATAAAAGATAAGGATTGTCATCTGATCAGCCTGAAGAAAGAACAGGAAAAGACAGATCACATAAATCAACCTCAGATTTGCAACAATTTTACTGTGATATACATACCACATGTATATCTAAATTGTTTTTATTTCTGAAATGAATAATTTTAAAGCAAAATTGTTTGGACTTATCTCTCCCTTTTGTTTTCGGGTTTTTTTTCATTAACAACTGACCAAAGTCACTATTACACCTCTGATCTCACTTTAACAAGCTCCACCTACCTGCCTTTTCCAGTCTCACTTCACAAAGTGAATTATCAAAATTTTACATCATTCTCAAATGCTCCAGTTTTGACATCAGCAATGTCAGGCCAGTATCATCTCAATGTCTCAAACTATAATCAGGATGCATCATGAAATAGGATTTATTAGTTTAAAATTGTACTATTAGCCTTTCTGCATATGTGCAGTCTGCACCTGTGGGCCCCCTTCCCTTTCCCACGCTATTTGCCAGGCCATTTCTACTTTGTATTGTGGAATATAATAATGCAACACATTAAATTTAATCTCTGAAGTTTTTATTCCTTTATCTAGCTTCTCTAGATAGTTTCAAAATACAGCTTTTTCATTTTAGTAGAATTTTATAAATCAGACTACTGGATGCTAGAGAAGCAAGTCTGGTTCACTTCCCATTAAACAGAATAAGGTGTTAGCCTCTTCTTGAGATGCATCTTGCCTTCTCTGCTGTATCTGGGCAGTTGGGCCATCTTTATATAAATGTAAAGGAAAGCTTGGGTTAATTTTATAACAGTACTCTGATAAACTAAAAATGTAACAAGTTTTTGGGCATACATGGGAAAGAAACTGGATCAACAGGTCAGAATAGAGAGTCCAGATATAATAAGACTAGGTAACACTTGTATACCTCCACTACATACTAAGCACTGTGTTATATATCAAGGGTACAAAGAAATCTAAATAAGCATATGGTTTGGAAAGATCTGCATTAAATATAGTAGAGGTGGGTACCCAAGGGGAGAAGGGGAACTGGATACAGGAAAGAGGATAAGGTGGGAGAAACAAGAGTCTAGTATGCACTGATAACATCAACTGTACTCCACAATATAGTTAAATCTTGTACCATAGGCTCTTAAGGGGAAAAAAAGCAGCTGACGCTTACCATGTGCTCATTCTCTACAGCATATGTGCCATATTTCATGTCTCCTCGGCCCCCAGGTGTAGCTGTCAAAGGTGTGCTTCTCACTTCCCGGTGGAGTTTGGCAAGGTCCTTCCGGTAGGTTCGAAGCTTAGACATCATAGGGTTACGGAAAGATAGGGGCGCATAACGTAGTTCCTCTTCCATCTCTGCCAGCTAGGAAGGCAGAAAGTAGTGAGTGGATGGCTTGGTTCTTTTCTCTCTGATCTGGGCACATGCCTGGTTTGGAATACTCAAACCACAGACAACCCCAAATAAGTACATAACCATATGCTCCATGAGGGCAGGGACCACACGTGACATGTTCACCTTATTATGCTGAGTGCCTGGCACAGTGCCTAGCAAGCATAGAACAGGCATTCAAAAAGTATATGACGGGGGCCAGCCTGGTGGCGCAGTGGTTAAGTGTGCACGTTCCACTTTGGCGGCCCGGGGTTTGCCAGTTCAGATCCCAGGTGCGGACATGGCACTGCTTGACAAGCCATGCTGTGGTAGGCATCCCACATATAATGTAGAGGAAGATGGGCATGGATGTTAGCTCAGGGCCAGTCTTCCTCAGCAAAAAGAGGAGGTTTGGCAGCAGATGTTAGCTCAGAGCTAATCTTCCTCAACAAAAAAGTCTATGATGAATGACGGAAAAAACTAACAAGCACCTTATAGCTCAGTAAATATTTTTACACACATTCCCTCATTTAATCCTCACAACAAATCAATAAGATAGGAAAAACTACTTCTACTTCATATATAGGACTTGAAGAAACTTGCTCAAAAATTACACAATAAGAGCTGTCAGGATTCAAAATCTTCAAGTTGTTTTTTCAGTATACCAAGTTCTTTACCGTTACGGTTCAAGTGCTATCATGAAGCACTCCGAGGTTCTACAGTACTACAAGCGATAGGGGTTTGGCATCAAGGTTCTTCCCTTCCTTCTCCTCTTTCTGAAAATCAATTGTTTGTCTCCATGTCTGAGATAACCAGGGGTGCAAACCAGATTTCCATTTTTCTGGGATAAGTAAAATGTAACACCTAGACATGTTCACAAGAGGCCATAAATTATTTTCATCAGCCTGGGGTGGCCAAGAGTAGACGTGGTTAATTTTGCTAAATTCAGAGAAAGTATGTAAGCACCAAACAAAGAAACTAGTATTAGCTAAAAGATTTTTTTAAATGCCACTAAGATGTTAACTGAAAAGGAATACTGGCTCCCTAACAGATATCATGGATATGCTCAGCTGTACAGAGGTATTAGGAAAAGCTTCTAGTACTCCTATTATGGAGATAGCTTCCACAGTCTGGTGGCCTGATCCTCCTTAAAACATATATAGAACAGAGAAAAGGATGCAGATAAGCTTAACTTCTCAGAACTTCATTCAGATAGGGAAGTTGTTCTTCAATAAGCAAGAAGCAAGTTCCCTGGCTTAAAAGGAATTTTTCATCTCGGTCTACTCTGTGGTAGCAAAAACCAGGAGCAACTATTTCTGCAGGGTACTGCCAGGGACCCGGATGTTAGCCCCAATCTCCTGAAAGGGTTTGCTGAAGGTATAGCATAATGATATGGAAACAGAAAAATTGTTTTCTTTATTTAAAGAAAAGCCACAAATTAAGAGAGAAGCAATTGTTAAACTGCTCAGCAACCTGGACCAGCTTCCGACAAACTCTGGGTCCTGATTGGATCTCATCCTGTTCATGCATGCTTTGCCCAAGGTAACAAATCCAGCCATTATGCTGTCTTTTAAAACAGAAGGAAATGTGGCTAGAACCACCTCTGAGCTACATTTTCTGTGACAGTAAGTTTAACAAAGAAGAATAACTGATTTTTTTTTAAAAGATTTTATTTTTCCTTTTTTCTCCCCAAAGCCCCCTGATACACAGTTGTGTATTTTTAGTTGTGGGTCCTTCTAGTTGTGGCATGTGGGATGCCGCCTCAGCATGGCCTGACGAGCGGTGCCACATCTGCACCCAGGATCCAAATCGGCAAAACCCTGGGCCACCGAAGCGGAGCGCGAGAACCCAACCACTCGGCCACGGGGCCGGCCCCAGAATAACTGATATTAATGGCCAGTTTTTAAAAGACCACTCAGGTCCTTACATGAGGAATGTACTATCAAAGACTCATTTCAGGAGAGTCTTCAAGCTTTACCCCTTTATGTTTGTCAACCCCCCTAAACATGCATCCCCATCAACTGGCCTCATTTAGTAAGAAATAATCAAAATCAGAATCAATAGATGAACAGTTAATCTGTGATCTGGTCATAAGCATTACTTCTGGAAAAGACCAACACCAGGTAGAAGAAAACAAAGACTTGCTCCCTGTTCTCACCGTTTCATTTGCTTCCTGTTGCTTTTCATCAAAATCTCTGATCAACTTCTTCTTCTCTTCTGGAAAAGACAGACAAGTTTCAAATGCTCAGCCCTGCTTCCATACATTTGTAGAGGCCATTCCCTCTGCTTAGAATAAACTCCCCATTCCTCCCCTGGTGGAGGGAGTAGTACTTAATCACCCTTAAAAGGCATTTAAAAATGTATGGGAACTTGTTACCAAAATGACGAGAGGGAGGGTTTTACTATTGGCATTTAGTGCCCAGGGAACAAAAATATCCATGCGTGGGACAGTCCTGCATAATAATTATCTGGCCCCAAAGGCCAATAGCATCCTTACTAAGAAACACTACAGCTCTAAGTTAATCATTGTCAATCCTTTTTCCCCCCATCCTAAACAGAGGGATCAAGCACACTCATCAATAACAATGTATAACAATCCTGGTTCTTGAAATTCCGTGCCCACTTTCACCCCCCTCTGTGAATCACTTCTCTATATTTTACCCTTATCCACTGCTTTTCTGTAAAACAAATTCAAAACCCACCTACTCTGCTTGCTGGGGAGGCTGCATGGTATGGCACATGTTTCTCAGTCATACCCACTGGCAGTGGTGGGAAATGATGTAAATACCACTGACTCACAGTGAGAAAGTCATCCCCCTATGACTTCTTTTAATCCTTCACATCAGGCCATTTTGGTGCTAGTATGTCTTTAATACCTAAAAATTACCAATCTACCCTTTTAACAAAAATAGAACAGGCTTCAGCTTCAAAACAGGTTTCAGTTTCAAAACAATAACATCTAACTAAAACAGCATTGTTTTGCTGTCACTGTACTTTTTCTGATCATTTAGATGGGTTCCACAGATTTTCCATTTAAAGTAGTGATATAAAATTTCCTTTTTAAAATAACTGTATGAAATAAATGTATCTTACATGAAATAAGTTGATACAAAGAAAACGATTAAGTAATAGTAAAAATGGTACTGGGACACGCAAAGATGAAGGGAGTAGTGGCATGCTGTCACCTAGTAAACATTTGCACAGGGAGAGCTGCTGCTGAGTAAAGGGGGTTAGGTTCTGGTCCTAACTCTGGGCTTGGAGCCCTCAACCAGAACCTCAATGTGTAAGCTTGGAAAATTCTCTTCATCTCTTTTGGTTCTGATCTCCCTCCTTGGCTATAAAATAAAGAGGTAGGTCATCCCTTCATATCTAACAAGCAAAAATTAGCCCTATTTATGAGGAGCTTGATTTTTTTAAATGTATACATCCAAATGAAAGTTCTCTTTGGAAATCTACACATAAACTACTTGTTACCACAAAGTTACCATTGCTTACAATGTTTTTTGAACTCTTCTTTTGGAACTACCTTCACAATTTGGATAACGTCTTTTTTAAAATTATAGTAAAAAATATATATATAACATAAAATTTACCATTTTGACCATTTTTAAATATATGGTTAAGTGGCATTAAGCACAGTGACAATGCTGTGCAACCATCACCACTATCCATCTCCAGAACCTTTCCATCATCTCAAACTGAAACTCCGTACCCAGTAAACACTAACTCTACATTTGCCCTCCCCCCAGACTCTGGTAACTACCATTCTACTTTCTGTGTCTATGAATTTGACTATTCCAGGTACCTCATATAAGAGGAATCATACAATATTTGTCCTTTCACATCTGGCTATTTCACTTAGCACAGTAGTCTTCAAGATTCACCCATGCTGTAGCATGTATCAGGACATGGTCTTTAAAGCTATGCATTTCTCATTCAACGTGACTCCTAAATACAAGCCAGCACTTCCATTAACTGAAGGAAGAGCAATCTTTTCCAATGCCAAAGAAAATAGCGGAGTTGGGCTGATGGAGGGATGGTATGTGGGTACTCAAAATGCTGTCCTAAGATTTTCCTGGATAATTTTATTTACCTTGATTTTCTTCAGCCTTGACTTTCTAACCCAATGCCATATAAGATGTAATACCACTGTCATGCTTTATTTGGATTTACATTTTGTTAATCACAACAGCATCCAGCATGTCAGTTGCCTGCTACTTTTTAAGTAATCAAATCGTTTTGGATGTGTACGTTCTATATTCTCAACTTGAGATCAAGCTCCTCTAGAATAGAGAGATTTACTGTTTCTTTTACAAGTCCCATTGCTTCTAGAACATTAAACCTGGTAGGGTGGCCCCTTAGATGTTGCTACCGCCTGCAAGGGCAAATGACAACGCACCCTTTACTATGCCTCATTCATTGTCATGTGACATTCTCTTAACGTACACAAGGCACTCCACGTGAACTACTTCTCAGACCACACCACTCACAAAACCCAGGGTTTGTTGTGTTTTTTTTGTTTTTGTTTTTTTTTAGTGAGGAAGATGGTCCCTGAGCTAGCACCTGTGCCGGTCTTCCTCTATTTTGTATGTGGGACACCACCACAGCATGGCTTGATGAACAGCGTGTAGGTCCGCACCTGGGATCCGAACCTGCAAACCCTGGGCTGCCGAAGCAGAGCGCATGAACTTAACCACTATGCCACCGGGCTGGCCCCTGTTGTTGTTGTTGTTGTTTTAAATGGAACAAAGTTCAGCCATGGCAAATGATATACATCTTGATCATCCATGATGTAACTGAAATAAAGCACCACAGCAGCTGTTATGATCCCTGGGTAGGCTGTGTTTTCAGCCACAAGCAGTGAAATAATATTTGCAATCAAGAATGGCTACTTCCATGGAGAGGTATCACGTTATTTTGTAATAAGCTGTCACAGAAGTGCTGAGTGTCATCACTCCTCTGAATAGACACATCTCCAAACTCAAGCACACTCACTTCTGACAGTATGAAGTATTCTAAGAAGAAGGGCATTCCCTTCCTAGCTTGGATTTTTCTGCAACTCTGTTAGTCATGAAGTCTCCTCCTTTATTCTTCCTTTTTAAAGAATATGAAAGTCTGCATTCTTAAGAGGCAAATTCTAGAATGATTCAAAGAAAGTGCCTATATAAATAAAAGTAGGGGGGAAAAGAGCAGCCCACAGAATCTTGAGCCTTTCACTAACTTCCCTGCATGATTCTGTTCTTCTTGGTCTTTTTGGAGTTGGGATACTCTACCTTCTACCTGGTTTAATAAGACATACATTCTTCTAGGAGTGCTCTACAGTTTATATACTTTTAAAATAAATATGCTCCCTTTGAAAGCAATTTGAAGAACTTCACCACATTATAAGACTCTTTATGGAATCCTAAGATTAAAAGTGGAGGAGGACAGCCTGGTGGCATAGTGGTTAAGTTTGCGTGCACTGCTTTGGTGGCCCAGGGTTCATGGGTTTGGATCCTGGGTGCAGACCTACATACCACTTATCAAGCCATGTTGTGGCAGCATCCCACATGTGAAATAGAGGCTGATGGGCACAGATGTTAGCTCAGGGACAGTCTTCCTCAAACAAAAAGAGGAAGATTGGCAACAGATGTTAACTCAGAGCTAATCTTCCTCACCAAAAAAGACAAAAAAAAAAACCCCAAAAAACACAAAGCCTTTGAAATCATCCCTTCTGATGATGAAGCCAGGGAGGCAGATATTTAAAGGTTCAAAAAAGGCTGAACCCTACCGAATTGAGAGGTATCAGTAGCTGCTTCTTTATGCTTTAGTCTCAGAATTGTGAAACCAATCAATGTTGGAGCTCAGACGGACCTTAGAGATCATTTAGTTTAACCTCATCTTACAGTTGAGGAAACTAGAGCCTGGAGAAACTGCCTTGCCTAAGGTCACAGGAGGAGTAAATGGGTGGCAACACCAGTTCTCGAATACAAGTCTACTGACTCCCAACCCAATGCTTCTGGACATTATAGCATTGAGGGGCATTTTTGTGCTCCCAGGGTACAGCCTTCAGCAACAGGTAAAATCTGTTCAGACCTCTTAGTTTTTTAGGGAGTTAGAATTACCACTACAATCAACTACAAAACAGGAGGACTGCATACTGGGTAGAATGGGCACCAGAAATAAGAGCGAGCGACTCCAAACAACACTGTCACCCACCCAACACGCCTTGCCAAACGAGTCACATGTGAGTGACTCACTCTGAGACTGACTCTGTTTGTAACCTGGGTGGATGATAGCATCATGTCCTAAACATGGAATAAAATGGAAGCAGCCAGCTCTGAAAGAGCTAGAGGAAGGCTACCTTAATGTTCAAGCAAGGTGGTAGCCTGTCTTCCTTACAGGCAGTTTGAATTACCAGCCCAACAATGACTAACCTTGGCCCATTAGAGCTATGGAAATAACTTTGGTTTCACTAGGATCTTTTTTTTTTTTTTGAGGAAGATTAGCCCTGAGCGAACTACTGCCGATCCTCCTCTTTTTGCTGAGGAAGACTGGCCCTGAGCTAACATCCATGCCCATCTTCCTCTACTTTACATGTGGGACGCCTACCACAGCATGGTGTGCCAAGTGGTGCCATGTCCGCACCCGGGATCCAAACTGGCGAACCTCCAGGCTGCCGAGAAGCAGAATGTGCAAACTTAACCGCTGCGCCACAGGGCCGGCCCTAGGATCTTTAAACTATGTGGTTAATTTGCTTTTGGCGCCCCACTGTGGCATTTCTAGGACCTACATCCTCTATTTGTACACCACAATAGTTTACCTGATCTTACACCATACCGGAGGTAAAAACATCAGATCCCTCTAAGCCTGTCTCCTGTAAATAGGAAATATAACAGTACCGTAAGGTCGTCTGAAAGGGTTAAAAGAGATAATACATATAACAAGCTCTTAGCAAATGTCATGCATATTAAGGGTTCAATAAACAGTAACTACAATATATGACAAGCCCATAGCTAACATCATACTCAATGATGAAAAGCTGAAAGCTTTTCCTCTAAGATCAGGAACAAGAAGGATGCCCACACTCACCACTTTTGGAAGTCCTCGCCAGAGCAATTAGGCAAGAAAAAGAAATGCAAGGCATCCAAATTGGACAGGAGGAAGTAAAACTGTCACTCTTTGCAGATGACATATTACATACAGAAAACTCTAAAGACTCCACAAAAAAACTGTTGGAACTAATAAACAACCTCAGTAAAGCTGCAGGATACAAAATATATAAAAATCTGTTGTGTTTCCATACACTAATGATAAACTATCAGAAAGAGAGATTAACAATGCCATTTACAATTGCATCAAAAAGAATACAATACCTAGGAATAAATTTAACCAAGGAGGTGAAAGACCCTGTACACTGAAAACTATGAGACACTGATGAAAGAAAGTAAAGAAGATACAAACAAGTGGAAAGATATCCCATGCTCATGGACTGGAAAAAAATCAGTATTGTTAAAAATATCCATACTACCCAAGCAATCTACAGATTCAATGCAATCCCTATCAAAATTCCAATGGCATTTTTCACAGAAATAGAACAAACCGCAAAAATTTGTAAGGGACCACAGAAGATCCCAATTAGACAAAGCAATCTTGAGAAAGAACATAGCTAGAGGCATCACGTTTCTTGATTTCAAACTATATTACAAAGCTACAGTAATCAAAACAGTATCGTACTGGCATAAAAACAGACAGAAAGATCAATGGAACAGAATAGAGGCCAGAAATTAAGCCACACATGTATGGTCAATTAATTTACAACAAAGGAGCCAAGAATATACACTGGGGAAATGTATTAGGAAAATCCAGTCTTTCCCCCTCCTAGATCTTTCTCTCCTATATAGGGAAAACCCAGTCCTTCCTCCTGTGTGTCTTTCCTGCGTGTCTCGTTTACTACTCACACAGAACACTTCACTTCTGGTTACCAAATGTGCGTGGGGTTTTTCTCACACCAAGCAATTCTCTGTGACACCAGCTGGCTGTCCTACAATTCAAATCAATTCTGACAGTACCTGGAGATAGCATTCGATTCCACAGGCGAAGGGCTCAGTCTCACAAGACTGACCCCCCCACCCCCCTCTTCAGATGCCAAGTGCAAGTAGCAGGTCCCCAGGTTACCCACAACTTCTGTCCAGTTTGGCTACAAATTGGAGGTTCCCATGACCCCTTCCTCAAGTTTGATTAACATGCTAGAGCAGCTAACAGAATTCAAGAAAACACTTACTTATTAGGTTTACCAGTTTATTAAAGGATATAAAGGACACAGATGAAGAGATACATAGGGCAAGGTCTGGAAGGGTCCTGAGCGCAGGAACTTCTGTCCCCGTGGAGTTGCGGTGCATCATCCTCCCAATGAGGATATGTTCACCCACCTGGAAGCTCTCTAAATCCTATACTATTGGGATTTTATGGAGGCTTCCTCAATAGGCATGATCAATTATTAACTCCATTTCCAGCTCCTCTCCCCTTGCTAGAGAAGTAGGGAGCAAGGCTGAAAAGCCAAGCTTCTAATCAGAGCTTGGTATTTCTGGTGACCAGCCCCCATCCAGAAGCCACCCATGAGCCCAGCCAGAGTCACCTCATTAGAAAAAAAGATGTTCCTAGTGCTCCTATCACTTAGGAAATGATAAGCGTTTTAGGAGCACTGTGCCAGGAACCAGGGGCAGAGACCAACAGATATATTTTCTATTATCTCACAGGAAAGGATTCTCTCACAGGAATGGACAATAAATGGTGTTGGGAAAACCGGACGGCCACATGAATGAAACTGGACCACTATCTTACACCATGCACAAAAATTAACTTGAAGTGGATTAAAGACTTGAACATAAGACCTGAAACCATAAAATTCCTAGAAGAAAACACATGGGGATAAGCTCCCTGACCGATCTGAGTGAGGATTTTTTGAAGTGGACACCAAAAATAAAGGCAACAAAAGCAAAAATAAACAAGTGGGACCACACCAAACTAACAACCTTCTGCATAGCAAAGGAAACAACAAAATGAAAGGCAACTTACCAAAAGGGAGAAATACAAGCAAATCATATATCTGATAAGGGGTTAATATCCAAAATACATAAAGAACTCATACAACTCAACAGCAAACAAACAATATGATTAAAAAATGGGCCAAGGATCTGAATAGACATTTTTCCAAAGACATCCAGAAGTCTCACAGGTAATGAAAAGATGCTCAACATCACTAATCATCAGCAAAATGCAAATAAAAACCAACTGAGATATCACCTCACACCTCTCAGAAGGGCTATTATCAAAAGACAAGAAATAAGTGTTGGCGAGGACACGGAGAAAATATAGAGCTTATGTTCTAGCTCAGGGGCTTTCAAACTCGACATGCATCAGATCTCCTGGACAGCTGTAAAACAGACTATTAAAACAGTTAATGATTTAGTAAGTCTTGGGTGGGGCCCAAGAACAGGCATTTCTAACGAGTTCCCAGATGATGCTGATGCTGCTGGTTCAGGGACCACAGTTTGAAAACCACTCTTCTAGTGAAAGGAAGACACATAATAGACTGTAACATCATAAATACGGAAAGTGTCGAACATGTTAGAAGATAAGTGCTCTAGGAAAAAGGGAAAGTAGAGCAAGATAAGAGTAGTTGTATACAGAGCTGGTATTATGTTTTATTTAAATAAAATAGCCAATTTCCCCTATAATAGTAATAACGGCTAATTACCCTTACTATTGTCAGGCAGTATTCTAAGGGCTTTACATATATTAGCTCAGTGAATCCTCACAAAACTCCTATCAAATACTTTAATTTATCCCCATTTTGCATGGGAAACAGTTAGGTTAAAATAAGTTGTCCAAGGTCACACTGCTACTAAGACGTGGATCTAAGATTTGAACCCAGGGATTCTGGCTCTAGAATCCTTGCTGTTAAATATTATATTATACTGCCTCTCAATTCACATGATATCATCTTCATAAATGTCATTTTTAATGGCAGGAGAAGAAATATCTTGTCAGGCTAGAACTGACAGACATTATGCTCTCTATTCTATAAGCACCCTTGATGTTCTCATCCACAACCCAAACAAGCCTGATTCTACTACTGTATTTCTTATTTAAGTTCACATTCACTCAACTGACCAAGTGAGAAAACGCAGACACCTCGAATCTGTCTCCCTATTCACCCTATTCATGTCCAATCAGTCTGGTTAATTTCTGCCTCAGACTCACCTCTTGGATTTAGGACTCTCTAGATTCCCATGTTACCCCGACAACTGCCACAAAGGCTCCTAACCTCCTAAATGGTCCCCTGTATTCAGACTCTTGTGCTTCTCCTTCATCCTCTACTCAGCCACCAGCATTCTCCTTCTAAAATAAAACCTGACCATTTTAGTCAGCTGCTTGAAATCCTTTACTGATTCTCTATATCAAGTCCAAATGTCTTAATGTGACACTTCGGTGCCTTCATGACCTGGCTGTGTCTTACTTTCCTCATCTACTGCTGCTCTCCCCCACACAGCTTAAGTTCCAGTCACAGCTGTGAACATTCGATTTCTATTCCTTTGTTGCCTCTTTCCACTTCCCCTCTGTCTGGCCAATTCCCATTCAACCCCTTACACTCAGTTCGAAGTTCTCCTTTCTATGAAGCTTCCCCCTTTGCTCCCCCACGCTCAAGTTAGCCTTTTTTTTCACAGTCTCAAAACTATTTTAGGACTCATCACACACTTTGTTGTAAATTTGTCCCCATTTAAGGCAAGAACTCTTGGAACTCCTCACAGCCCAGGTTAGTGACTGACACATAACCATTCCCAATAAATGCTTATTGAAAAATGACTGAGTTCAATTACAGCCCCTAACCTAAACGCAAGGGCTGTGTTACACACATTATTCAGTGCCTAATAATTCACGATGGAAATTAAAGCTCTGAAAAGCTTATGGAGTAGTCTCAGAACTAGAAAAAAAGGATTCAGAGACGAGGCCCAGTGTGTTTGCTTAAATTCAATTTATTCAACAAATATTTACTGAGTAGTATGAATAAGGAGACTGAAAGTTGTTGAAATTCTTATCATAACCTGGGGATATGTGTACAGTATATTCACTTACCCATTAAACAACTAGTAGTCTGTTACCAGCAACTTGTGTTAGAGTATTTTGTGCTTGGGTAGAAATTTTCACCTTTTTGACTGTCCTCTTCGTAGGAATGAGAAGGTTAGGTAGATGAAGATAGTGAATTTAACTAATTCAGTTATCTATTTTTCAAAACAGAATGCTCTTTTGCACTATTTAGCCTTACAGAAATGGACACTGCAAAATTTAATTCAGCACCACGCTGAAAAACTGTCTATTTTTCAACCTTCTAAATCTGATCCCATCACTCTCCTGCTCAATACCTTTTAACTGCATCCTGTGGCATTTAGAAAAAGATGCAAATCTTTCACCACAGTCTACAAGGCCCCATGTGACATGGCCCTGCCTACCTCTTTCCAACCTCATCTATTACCACCATCTGCTCATTCCACTCCAAATACACTGGCCTTCTTGCTCTTCTAGAACATACTAAGCTCCTTTCTGCTTAAGGACCCTTGCAGTGCTCTTCTGTCCTCCTGACACTCACTTCTCCCAGAGTTTTGCATGGTTTATTCCCTTCATTCAAGTCTCTACCCAAATGCCACCTCCTCAAAGAGGCCTTTCACAGCCACCCTATTTAAAATTTGAGCCTCCCTCCCACCCCGCAACTCTCTATCCCTTTGCCCTGCTTTATCTTCTTGTATTGCCCTTAACACCGTCTCTTAATATTTACATATTATTATCGACTCACTAGAACGGGGATTTTTCTTTTTCATTGTAATTTGCAATATTATCAGCATCTACAACAGTGTCTGGCACACAGCACCCTCTTCCAATAAATATATGTTAAACAAACGTATGAATTTCATTCTCAGCAGTCACTGAATTCATATGACCTTGGGTAACTCACAGAGCAAACACTCAAGCTCTGACCCCTAAGTGAAAACGATAAAACAAAGTCTTATCTGCCTTGCCGTCAAGATCTATTTGTTCTGAGGCAAAGAACCACAGCAGGTCTTCCTATGAATTTCACTGCAAAACTCTAGCCCCTCCAAGCAAAGCTTGCAGCAACCTGAATTTTGAAATCAAGGGGCAGGAAATAGTCTAAGCAGAAAGTTCATAAGAGGACCAGACCTAAATACTACAATCCTGATTTTAAAGACGAGCCCTCCAAAAATGATATCTACCAACCCCAAAACTTATGACTCTTCTGGGTTCTTAACTCTTTTGGTGCCACAAATCCTTTGCCAGTCCGGTGAAAACTATGGACCTCTCTTGAGAATAATGCTTTTAAACCCATAAAACTAAATACAGAGAGCTACAAAAAAAACCAATTCTACTAAAATAGAGGACCGCAGATGTAAGGTCTCCTATGCTCTTTTTGCCACAGTGAAAACGAGACGAGAAAATTTTGAAAGCTATAGGAAGATCAAAAGGGAGAGTCCCAAGGAGACGACACCATCCCAGAGCACCCTAAGTGGCAGCAGGGAGTCCTGGACGCCAGGACCCAGCCAACCCTAGGGGGCGTGTCTGAGGATGAAGAGCGGAGAGAAGAGGGCCCGGGTCTGGGACTCTTCCTACCAGAGTGCGCGAGGCCGAGTTCCCCAAGGCTGGGCCCGCCCCCGCATCACCTGTCCCTGCAGTCCCCAGGAGCCGCTCCGGCACCCCTCGCAGGTCTTCATGGAGGCCGCGGAAGATCTCGTGCAGTTTTTCGAAATGTTCCGAGGAGGTGGCGGAGGTGGCCATGGCCCAGGCCACACTCGAGCAGCGGCCGCCGAGACTCTGGGCACCGGGCCCGCACCTACCCCGCGGTCAGCCGCCCAGCCCCGCAGGCATCACGGCGATCGCCGCCACCGCCGCCCTGGACGAGGCGCTTCCGGGGCCGCGGCGGGGTCCTCCCGAGCCGGAACGCCCACTCCCTGCAGTCCGTCACGGAGGGAGCGCCGGGCGCGAAGGCCTGACGGAAAGTCAGGCATGCTGCGCTGCCCAGGCGACTCCTGAAGGAGCAGCAGCGCGCGGGGGCGAGCGACAGTCTCAGGGCACTGGAAATACCCAGTCCGGGGTTGGGGAGAGCGCCACAGTGGAAAGCACTGTGGGGACCCGCGGGACGGGCAGCGTGGCCGCCTCTCTCCAGGGCCCCGCGTGCGGACGAGGGGTGGGCACTGCAGAGCATGCCGGGGGCTGTAGTTCGGCGCAGAAGAAGCTCCAACTTGGAGGTCACGCATTCCTGGGGGCGGTGGTGCTGCCTGCGCCGCGGCTGTCCTGGGTGACGCTGACAGAAAGTGGTTTGGTATCAGTGCGCTCCTGGATGTTATCTTCATCGTCGTCGCATTGTTTCGCCGCCCTGACTTCGTCAGTTCACGTTGTGACTGTCAGCTTTCAGCCCTGGAAAGATAGCTGGGCCAGGTTCCAGCCTGCCCTGGAGCAGTGAAGCACTTTTACTGGGGAGTTCAAGTGACCAGGATCACGTGCTTTCAGAAGTGGTCCCTGGGCAGTGTGACGTCCCAAATGCGCGCTCGCTCTCTAGCGGCCGGGCTCGCCTAGTGCCTTCGTTCACTCAGCAGGTGTTTGCTAATGTGCAGAGTAGTTACTGTGCAGGGATCTGGGCATATGTGGTTAAGTAAAAGATGCACTGTGCACCCAGGTCATTTATAATGTGGTGAGAAAGGCGGACCCGGCTTCATCAGGTCTCTTTCCCACAAGTTGTAAAGTGTGGACAATTAGAAAGTCCTTACCTGCGCTCCATGAGTTTTCATGGTTGCGTGGCAGGAAATTCCTATTTTTACTGATTTCATGGTTTGCCCATGGAACCGGTTTAGAAATGTTTGCTTGGCAGGCAGCCTAAAACTTAACACTGCCCACATATATTAAAAGATATATGACTGCTCAGGGAGAAATGATTTGGTGATTCGTATCTCCTGGACCCTTATTTTTATTAGACTGAGTTCACTGACTATTGATTCAACAAACTTTTGTTGAGCTTCTAATATTCACTGAGCATAGAGAGATGGCAAAGTCTGAGGTTGTTAATGGCAGTTTTGTGATAGGTCCCATAGCACTGTGTTATAGAAGGGGCAGGTACAAAATGGAGAGAGAAGAAATAGCCTAGGATGGAAAAAGTGATCTTTACAAAGCGTCATAAAAGATAAGTAGAAAATGGATGAATGAATAAGCAAATTACCACACAACTGAAATTAATGTCATTTGAATTGAGACTGTACTGTGGCTGCACTCTGGGACAAATTATCCTCAGAATGAGAAATGACTGCGTAACTGTGATAATGAAAGTTGTTTTCTTCTTTTGACTATAAATAAACTTTCATTTAATTGTCTTCTGTTGACTCTAATTAAACTTACGTTTAATTCTTTCTTCTGGTAAATAAAAACTATAAATAATCAAAAAATGTTTATTTGTCATTGACAGTTCAATATAAATCAAGTAAAATATTTAGTTATCCTACTGCACTATTATCAAAAGTTTTTCAATTTTTCCATAAAATAACCATTTCTAAATATATCATTTAATGGTCAAAACAAGTTCAACAAAAGATTTACAAATATGCAAAGACTGTGGTCCTTTAACTCTTGTCCCCACCAAAGCGAACATATAATTGTCAGTCCAAGAAAATCACAAACTCTTATTAGAAAAACGTGCCCCCAACAAGTGATGGGAACATTACTAATTCCTCAGACCTTCTTTGGCAGCATTACTTTTGATAAAAGTTCTCCAAATAAAATGTATATTTTTAGCAAATAGATGTTTTAATCTTGTCAAGATAATGTAAAGAAATGCCCTGAAAGATTAGTAAATTGGCTGCAATTACCAATATTAGTCCTTAAGATAATTTTGCTGAATAAAGAATTGGGGTTTTTTGGTTTTGTTTTTGTTGAGGTTCTTTTCTGCCACATTGGTTGGCTGATGCTTGTTAAGACAGTGCCTTGTCAGTCTTGCTAACTCAAGTGCTCACCCTCAATTCTTCTATAGATGGATATTACCATCTTTAGCTGGGTTTTTTTCTTTTTAATCTTTAACTAGGCCTTTCAATGCATGCATTACCTTCCAGGATTCTTCTCTTTTTTGGACTTCTTCTCTGCTACCCATGTGCTTCTTGGTGGGTTAGTTACCAACAAATACAGAGTCTGCTTCCCTTTGCAGCTCTACCCATTTGCATCAAAGACTAGATAACACTGGTTTGCTCCATTGCTATCATTTACCTGTACTAGGGTCCAGTTTAATACTGTTCCCTTGTGGCTGTTTTGAATTTCGTAAAAATACCTCCAACTGCATAAATACACAAGAACACATACAAAGGTATATTCGGTGACAATCACAAATAGCCTTTTCCTTCTTCTGGTTTCCTAAGAGAAACTACAGCACGAAAAGGAGGCCTCCATGGGTCTGGGGTCAGTAACTGAAGTCAGGTGGCCTATCTTCCCATACTGCTCCTTTCGTTACCCCCTTGCTGGCCTGAGGAACAGCAGGAAAATGACAATTTAAATAGATTTTTATTGCTGCCTTCCCCTAAACCCCACAAACTTCTTAGAAATGGTAGCTCTTCTGTGGTCTAGGTAGGGGAGAGTGTGTTAACAGCAGTGCCTTTAGGTTGCCAGAGATAAAGCCATGCCACAATCCAGATTCAATTAAGAGTTTCCTGAAAGAATCCAGATGTTGGCAACATGATGGTTTTCTTAAGAGGTGAGGGACAAGTCCTCCTCTTGAGCCAAGCCACTGTGACTCCTGGAGTTGAGCTGAGGCTGCAGTGTGACTCTCTTGAAGTGAGGGTTGGTTGGTTAGGAGAAACTACATTGAGAACAAAGAGGGTAGAAACTAGTCTAAATTGCCATAAAGCAACCCTGCCATAGCTTAGGTTCTCCTAGGTAGTAGGTTTCAGAAGGAATATATGAGCTTGCAGGACATATGAGGGTCTACTTATCCTATGATATCTCTAGTAACTCTGGCAGTAACAGGAGCAAAGTAAATCTGGACAAATGCCAGGAGTTTAGATTAATCTGGCAGTGTACACTGGGCTTTCATGAGACATCAAGCAGCAAAGGTTGGAAGGTTTGCTCTCTTCGTGCTCAAGGTTTTGGCCATCCTGAAGGAGAATCATTTTGGCAAGGAGTACTGAGTAGTCTGCTGCACGCTTCTCTTGGGTCCAACTGCCACCACCTGTCAATCCACAGGGATGCCCAGCAGGTCACAGCTGACGTCCCATAGCCGCCTTGCTATTGTCTCATTACGAGCCTTGGCAGAGACCCATGCCACATGGCAGTCACTGGAAGGGAAAGAGAGAGGCTTAATGCACAGGGTTAAGAATGGAGTCTGCTCTCTACCTGGGATAAGGAATATGACAGAAAAACAACCCAGGGATGACATGTCCTTTAGGCGCTTCACAGGGCCAGTGTTTGTGCTATCTCTTTGTTCTCCAATCTTTACTCCAGAGAAAATGTAATTACCCTTCTAGATCTCACTAGACCACCTCTGATCAGAGTGCTTTGTTTGATGTATAATCCTTATCACTTAGTCTTTATATTCCCCTTTGTAGCTATGGATTTAACTGTAATATCAGTGCCCACCTGACTCCTGTGTATGTCCATCTTGTTTAAATAGGGCTCTGAGGTCGATTCTACGGGACCTTGTATAGTGTCATGCGGCTGAGATCCTGCTATTTACATTGGTCACAGACGCTTGGAGTGGTTTAAAAAAATACTACTTATTTCTGGTCTATCTGCTGTTATAACTGTTTTTAAACTCAAATAACACATACAGCCAGCTTCATAAACAATGAAAGAAGGAAAAGATGATAGCAGAGAAGAAATGGTAATGACAAGGTGCCAGGTGTTTCATGCACCTTCTCTTCATTGCTGTAATTCTATTTTTAGTCCCCATTACATGCAGGAGAGGGATTCCAACCCTGCGCTGCACAGAACACTTTCTCAAGGATAATTCTTTCACTCATTTTTGTACTGTCTGCATTTGGTACACAGCAAGTATTCAATTAAGGGCTTTTAAAAAAAATGATTGAGTAAATGGATCACAATATTTGAAATCGTGTGAGAAGCAGTTTTAAAAAGTATACTATTCTAAGAAAATTTCTTCCTAGACATTCTAAGCAAATTCTGAAGGTGAAAAGGAGAGTTGACAAGTCTGAAATAACCATATGAAGCAAACTCTTAATACTATGGCAATTAAGACAGCGCTACCCAAAGCGTGGGCTGTGGACCAGCAGCAGGAGCATCATCTGGGAACTTGTTAGAAATGCCAATTCTCAGGCTCTACCCTAGACCCGCTGATTCAGAATCTCTGGGGTTGGGGCCCAGGAATCTATTTTCAATCAATTTTCCAAACTGTTCTTAAACATATGAAAGTTTTAGAAAAACCACTTAAAGATTTTTTTTTTTAAAGATTGGCACCTGAGCTAACAACTGTTGCCAATCTTCTTTTTTTTTTTCCTGCTTTTTCTCCCCAAATCCCCCAAGTACATAGTTGTATATTTTATTTGTGAGTCCTTCTAGTTGTGGCATGTGGGATGCTGCCTCAGCATGGCCTGACGAGTGATGCCATGTCCACGCCCAGGATCCAAACGGGCGAAACCCTAGGCCGCCGAAGCAGAGCGCATGAGCTTATTAACCACTCGGCCACGGGGCCAGCCCTAAAGATATTTTTGCATTTAAAAAACAAGCCTTGTAAGTTAAGTACTTCTATTTAAGGCAACTCACCAGCACAACCAGCACAACCTGCCATTTCTGAGTGAAAAGACCATCACTGAGAACCAAAAGACTCTGTACAACTCTCTGGAAATGATTTGGCCTCTGTAAGCTTCTGCAGCCTCCATTGCACTATGCCTTATACTCTTGGTAGGTTTATGGTGAGGAACAAATGACACAATGGACATGAAAGCACCCTGTAAGCTATGACGTGCTATAAAAATTATTCAAATATTACAGTAAAATCTTCTTAAGTATGGTTATGGCATTGGCACAGTCACGGGGCTGATATTTTCAGTGGGATTTTGGTAAGTATTAATCAGTATGGTAAAAGATTGTCTGACCAATTTCAAAACTTACTGCAAAGACACAGTAATCAAGACAGTGTGGTACTGGCATAAGGATGGACATACAAATAAATGGAATAGAATTAAAAGTGCAGAAATAAACCCTAAACTTTATGGTCAATTTATTTTTGATAAGGCAACTATTATGGACTTATCTGTGTCCCCCAAAATCCATATGTTGAAGCCCTAACCCTAAATGTGACCATACTTGGAGATAGGGCCTTTAAGGAGGTATTTCAGGTTAAATGAGGTCATAGGGTAGAGTCTTAATCCAATATGACTAGAGTCCCTATGAGAAGAAGAGGAGACACCAGGAGTGTTCGTGTTCATGCTCAGAGGAAAGGCCATGTGAGGACACAGCAAGAAGGCAGCTGTCTGCAAGACAGGAAGAGAGGCCTCACCAGAAACCAACCCAGCTGCCATCTTGATCTTAAACTGCCAGCTTCCAGAACTGTAAGAAAATAAATTTCTGTCACTTATGCCACCCAGACTGTGATATTCTGTTCTGGTAACCCAAGGCGGACTAATACAAGACAATTCGATGGGTGAAAGAGTAATCTTTTCAACGAAGGGTTCTGGGACAATTGGATATCCACATGCAAAAGAATGAAGTTGGACCCCTATGTCATACTTTAGCAAAAATGGATCATAGACCTAAAAGTAATGCTCAAACTATAAAACTGTTAGAAGAAAACAGCAATAAATCTTTGTGACCTTGGGTTAGGCAATGGTTTCTTAGATATGACACCAAAAGCACAAGTGACAAAAGAAAAAAACTGATCAATTAGACTTCATCAAAATTAAAAACTTTTGTGCTTCAAAGGACACCATGAAAAAAGTGAAAAGATAACCCACAGAATGGGAGAAAATATTTGCAAATCATATATCTGACAGCGACTTATATCTAGACTATATAAAGAAGTATTACACTGAACAATAAAAAGACAATAATCCAATTTAAAAATGGGCAAAGGATTTGAATAGATATTTCTCCAACAAAGATATACAAGTGGACAATAAGCACATGAAAAGATGCTCAACATCATTAGCAGGAAAATGCAAATGAAAATCACAATTAGAACTACTGCATACCTACTAGGATAGCTAAAATCAAAGGACAAATGATAATGAGTGTTAACGAGGATGTGGAGAAATTGAAGCCCTCATACATTGCTTGTAGCAATGTAAAATGATGTAGCCACTTTGGAAAACAGTCCAGTATTTCCTCAACAGCTAAACATAGAGTTAACATATGATCCATAGTCCAGTGGAATTCCACTTATAGGTATGTCAAGACCCAAGAGAAACGTCCATACAAAATGTGTACATGAAAGTTCAGAGCAGCAGTATTCAAACAACCAAAAAGTGGAAACAATCCAAATGCCTATCAACTGATAAGTGGATAAATAAATGAATGCAGTATACCTATAAAATGAGATATTATTCGACAATAAAAAGGAATGAAGTACTGATACATGCTTTGGGAAGGATGAACCTTCAAGACATTGTGCTAAGTGAAAGACACCAGTCACAGAAGGCCAAATATGATTCCATTTATATGAAATGTCCAGTATAGGCAAATCCATAGAGACAAAAAGTAGATTAGTGGTTTCAGGCAGAAAGAACAACCAGCACAAAGGTGTTAAGGCTTCAATCAAGACAGACTTTTATGTTAATTTCTTTTTTTTTGAGGAAGATGAGCCCTGATCTAATTACTGTCAATCCTCCTCTTTTTGCTGAGAAAGACTGGCCCTGAGCTAACATCCGTGCCCATCTTCCTCTACTTTATAGGTGGGACGCCTACCACAGCATGGCTTGCCAAGCGGTGCCATGTCCACACCCAGGATCTGAACTGGCGAACCCCGGGCTGCCAAAGCGGAACGTGCGAACTTAAGTGCTGCACCACTGGGCCAGCCCTATGTGTTAATTTCTTGATAGTGGTCTACATGGCTGCTATTGGATCATCAAAATGCTTAAAATTAAGAATCCACGGCACTGGAAAGCCTCTTCAAAAGTCAATTCATAATCACAGTTTTGAGGCTGACTTTCTTTAAACCACTCAATCAAAACCAAAAAAGGTTATTTCTTTTCTAAAATCTCCAAGGCAGAAGAATCCAGTCACTCTTGGAAAATCCTTCCAGTATACAAAACTAAATAATCTCTCTTCTTGCACTTCAGACCCACATTTCCAATGGTGTCCTACACATTTCTACTCACATGTCTTATGGCTGACACACTCAACATGTACAGAGCCAAGTTTATTACACAGTAGGCAACGTTACTCTTTGGTTGAACATCCATTCCACATTCTTTTGGCAATAGCAACCTGATTTCTTGCTGTGGAATTACCTCTTCCCTTTGGATACAGTTTGAAGAGCCCGTTAACCAAGTGTCTGCCTGTCCTCCGCTAGCCAAGGGCGCAGGGGTGAGGGGATGGAAGGTGGGGATCATGGGGAGGAAGGAAGTCCAATGCATCTTCCCTGGAGAGTGGATGGTGAGCAACAAAACAGACTGAAGATAGCTGGGTTCACACACTCCAGCAGCAGTGCCCCAGCCAGCTGACTGGCCACTTTGACTGTTCTAAGCCCGGCTCTTCAGTCTTCCCTTTGGACCTAAGAGTACCCTCATATTTTAATAAATTTCCTTCTTGCTTAAGTTAGCCAGAGTCCGTTTCTGCTGCTTTGGAATCAAAGAATCCTAAGTTATACATGTTATTTTTCCATGTCTGCTGTCTCAGTTAATGTCACCATAAATCTCCCAGTAACTCAGGCTTGAACCCAGGTCACCAAATCCTCCCCGGGGCCAGCCCCATGGCCGAGTGGTTAGGTTCGCGTGCTCCGCTGCAGGCGGCCCAGTGTTTCCTCAGTTCGAATCCTGGGCGCGGACATGGCACTGCTCATCGAGCCACGCTGAGGTGGCGTCCCACATGCCACAACTGGAGGGACCCACAGCTAAGAATGTACAACTATGTACCTGGGGGCTTTGGGGAGAAAAAGGAAAAAAAATAAAATCTTAAAAAAAAAGAAATCCTCCCCAATTCCCTCACTCAACTGGTCATCAAGTGGTAAAAATTCTGCCTCTTCAGGGCCTCTCTCACTTAACCATTCTTTTCATTCCAGTTGTCATTATCCTAAATCAGGAACTCACGATCTCTCACTTGGGGTGCATTCATTAGACAAAGTCACCAGGGATGTTGTTCTAAAGCACAGACCAGACTATGTCTCTCTCTGTCGAAAGAACTTCTGTGGCTCCTCTCTAAGTCTGGCATTATAGCCTTTCATGATCTGACCATCTACCTTTCATTCCAATCTTAATTCATTTACAGCTCTTTCTCTAAAATTTCAGGTTATTTCCACAAAATCTTGAAGGTGGAGGTAAAAACATGTTAAAATTTTGATCTTATGTGAATATCTTGGATTTGCTTCAAAATAATATGGAACAGGAAAGGGTAGTAGATGGGGGAGAGGCAAGATTGGCATGAGTTAATGGTTGTTGAGGCTGGATTATGGGTATATGGGGATTCAACATGCTATTTTGTCTACTCATGTATATTCAGACCTCTCTATAATAAGTAGTTTTAAAAGTCTTCATTTATTCAAGAAGGGAGTCTATCGATGCTACATCAGTCCTAAAGACAATAGACAAATACAGATTCAAATTCTTTTGAATATAAAAAAATAAAACTAGGAGTCCAAAAAGGAAGAAAGAAAACTGGACTAACGTAAAAAAATGTAGGAAGAAAAGAAACAACTAGAAAGCATGATCATGATTATAAAAGATGGCATGAATAAAATCTAGCAGTTACCACCAAAAAAAGCGAATGGGCCAGATTCCCCTATCAAAAGGTAAAAACCCTAGAGTCAAAAGACAAAAGCTATGCTGCACAATGTACTTTTCCATAAGGGTACCCTGCACCAGACAAATCCAAATTGCTTTCTTTGGGCAATAAAATTCCATCTTCAAAAGCAGACACATTCATACCTGAAATGATTCCCACTTAGACTCTCAAGACCTTCCGTTAAAGCACAGTACAGGCTGGTCTGGGCTCCCTGCTGAGGGGTCTTGATGAAGAAGGAGAAAAGCCGCCACATCCACCTCATGACAGACGAGTGCCGAACCAATTCAGAGTTGACTGTGCCGGGGTGTACAGAATACGTCGTAACGCTGGAGCCTGATGGGGGTGCCATATAGAGAGGGGAAGACAGGACGTGATGTTGCCGAAAGGTCGAAGACAGCAGAGGCGTGAATAAACACTTGACCCCACGTGGACTCCCTTCCCACGGTCGTATCACAAGCACTCTTCACAGTAATTCATACCTCCATTTCACAGATTAAGGTTCAGAGAGGCTATTAACTGTTAGGGAGCAGCAGAGCCAGAACCTGAAGGCAAGAGCCAGATCTCTCAGCAGCAAGTGACATTTTGACCACTCTCTTCTTAAAGCTGCCTTTTCATTGGCTTCCATGACCCCACATCTCTTCTGGTTTTCCTAACCTTTCTGGATGATTCCTCTCAGTCTCCTGGACCAATTCACCATCTTCTACCCAAACTTTAAACACTGGAGTTCTCATGGCTCACTAAATTCCCTCTCTATAACTTTATAGCATTCACATTTTTATCTATGGTCCAAACCACTCCTTTGAACTCTTGGCTGAGTATGAGAGGCAGTATAATGTGGTGAAGGGCATGGACTTTGTCGTCAGACTGCCCAGTTTCAAATCCCAGCTCTACCACTCATTAGCTGTGTGAACTTGGACAAGCTCCTTATGTTGTGACTGCTTCTTCATCTGTAAAATGCATAATCATAATACCTCCACCTCATAGGTTTTTCTCAGGATTAAATGAGTTCATATGTAAAAGAGCTTAGAATAGTGTCTGTTGCATGGGGAGTGCTAAATGACTCTTAACACATGTACTATTTCAGGTCCCCAATTCTTTACTGGAAACCTTGGGGCCAGAAATGTTTCCAAAGTTTTTTCTGATTTTATAATGGTAAAATGATACATATGCATATACTGTCTATTACCTACTCTCCCTAGTACAGGTGAGGTTTTGCTGCCAAATCAGTTTTGGTGTCAAGCTTATGAGAAAATGGAATTTTCAGGCCTTTCTGGATTTCACAATTGCAGAAAAAGGACTGTGGACTTGTATTATTTTTAACTTGACATCTACTCTAAATGACCCATAGTAATGCAGACTCAGAGGTCCAAATCTGGCTTCACACTTTTAAGGCCAAACCTGGTTCTTGCAGTGTTTCCTACACTCCCAACCAGGCAGGCACATGGGAGCAGTTCTTAAAGATCCCCCA
Organism: Equus asinus; assembly: GCF_041296235.1. Lineage (NCBI taxonomy): Eukaryota > Metazoa > Chordata > Mammalia > Perissodactyla > Equidae > Equus > Equus asinus. The sequence goes on from NC_091796.1 coordinate 76,788,370, forward strand.
CCTCACCTTGCATATTCAGTTGACAAAGCCTGTGGTTTTCCCATCCTAAATACCCCTCAGGAATGTCCACTATCCTCCATCTCCACCACCCTAGTCCAAGCTACCCTCATTTCTCACCTTGACTACAGAAATCACTGCTGCATCCACTCCTGCTCCCATTTTAAAAAGGCCTTCATTTTCAAGGTTTTCTGTTGCTCTTAGACTAAGCACTAAAATCCTTACTGTGGCCTTTAAGGATTTTGCGTCTACCCTGCCGGTCTCAGCTCAGCCCTCAAGTCCTCTTACTTTCTACATGCTAACCATAACAGCCTTCTTTCAGTTTCTCAAACCAAACCCAGACCTTCGTGCGTTCTCTTCTTTCTGCCTAGACTGTTCGTCAGCCCTTCAGCTGCCTCACCCAAACCACACTGCAACCTGTTTAATTTCTGTCATCCTGCAAGGACTTAGCTTGCAACTCACTTTCTCAGAAAAGTCTTCCCTGATCCCTCAGACTAAATAAGGTCCCCCCTCAAATCCATTATAGGTCCCGGTACGTCCCCTTTCTAGCATTTATCACAATTATAATTAAACAACAACAACAAAAAGGAAACAATCTAGATGTTGTTAAGGAGTTGGATAAGTACAGTAAGGCACATCCATACAATGAAATACAATGCAGCCAACAAAAGGAATGGGGTGAATCTCTATGCACTACATTGAAAGATCTCCAGCATATTGTGTTGGAATTCCAGTTCCTTATGTAAGATATATACACATGTAAATGCATAAGAAAAGGATTGGAAAGGTGCATATTGAGTTGTTGATGGTGGTTTCTTGAGGGGCGAACAGTAGGAGGTAGAGAGATGGGAAAAAGTGAAGGGAGTTTTTCACCTTTAACTCTGTACACTTGCACATTGTTTGCACTTTTTACAATGAGAATTATTCATGTATTACTAGACTGACTTTACACATGAAAGTTGCATAAGTACTTGTTAATTGTCTCTCTCCTCCATTGGATGTAAACCAAATCAAGGAACAGACTGTCTTGTAACCACTCCACCCCCAGGACCCTAACCCAGGGCATAGAACAGCACTGAATACACGTCTGTTGAATGAATGACTTTTCTGCCATGCCCAGGATTCCTTCATTGCACCATAGCTGTTTCTCACCTAATCCTCAGATCTATCAGGCTTTCTCACTTGTGTATCCTCTGGTTTTATTCAAGCCTCACAGCTGGGCCCATCTCTCCACCTCCAGGCCCCCCTAGCTTCCTGACGAACCTTTACGATAGTTTTCACCATCCAGTTGCCCTGATCCATCCTGAGCTGATAAAGGATGTCAAGCCTTGGGAATAGACTGGGCATATGAACTGAGCTGACCACCAGTTTCCTTCTTCCCCGTCTCACAGCTGTCCATGTGGTTTGACGATTCTGTTCCAAAATGGGGTTCCCACGTCTGATTCCTTGAGCCTGAATTCTGCCTGCCTCAACTCCTAAGCAACTCCAATTGTCCACTTTGGATTTCCTTTGTCTTTATTGGAATTCCAGAGTAGACGGTGCTAAGAACCTCTGTTTAATTGTGACTGGAGACTCCCCTCCTCAGGCATACATTTCCTTCTATTTGACCATCTGTTAGTAGGGAGACCCGCCTCCACAGTCCCAGCACCTGTTGTATCTAACTCTATCTAGTTGTATCTAGTGCCAGTTTAGGTCCCTCCCTTCTACCTAGTCTCATTATGAGTAGAAACCCTTGACTTACTCATGAGGCCTGAATTAATCACAACAATAACCTGTGAAGTAGTCCCATTTTACATATGTGGAAATAAATCTTGAAAAGTTAAGTAACTTGTTGCGGGTCCCACAGCCACTAGGTGGTAAAGCCAAGCCTTCAGACTCAAAGTCAGAATCTTCCTATCCCCGGCCAGCCACCTCCACCATGCAGTTGTGGGCTGCTTACGAAAACTATACCCAATTATAATCATGGAAGAAGGTCCTGTCCAGGGGAGAGGCTCTACTCCTGTAGATTTCAGCTACTTCCCACTGACTCACGTCTCCATACTCATTTCTTCCAAGCCTACCTTTCAGCCTCCGGGCCAGTTCGCGGGTGAAGAGAATGTTGGCTAACTTGCTGTGACAATAGGCCAGACCTGCACTGTAGAACTTCTCCCCTTGCAGGTTATGGAAATGGATCCTGCCCAGGTGATGTGCAAAGGAAGACACATTCACTATCCTTGATGGGGCGGATTCCTTCAGCTTCTCTAATAGCAGAAGGGTCAGGAGGAAGTGACCTAGGAGAAAAGCTAGAATTAACAGGGTTCAGGACCAGTGCGAGGGTGAAGGGAGTAGTCGTAGCAGGCTCAGCTATGGGAGGCAGAGAACTCAGGAATAAGGCTTTTTGCCTCATTAATTCGTTATCACCTACAGAACAAATTCAGTGAGGGTTGAGAGAAGTAGGAACAGCCAAAGACATGAGACATCTTTCTATGAAGTGGGTCTGGATTACATGACTATGAATATGAAGACCCATCTCATTCCAACTTTGATTAACATCACTCTTTAAGAACAGGTGGCCTTAACCTCATGCTGGCCACAAGGATCACCACAAAGAAAGCAACACAACCCCCAATCCAAATAGGCTGTTCAAAAATGCCCCAAGGTAAATTGAATCTAAAAACACAACTTGAATCTGGAGCACAGATTACAAAGTGGGTGGAACCTCAAGTGGGCTTCAGGTTTATTCCCCAGCTTTCAGGCAGGACCATACTATTTATTATTTACTTAAGGTCTATTATGGCCTAGAGGTCCAATCACACGACAAAGAAGACTCAATCTGATCCCTAAGTTATCCAAGGAGAACTTAGCTTCCCTCTAGCTCCATGATGAGACCAGATTTCTTACCTAAGTGGTTGACTCCCATGTGCATCTCAAAGCCATCCGCTGTCTTGGAGTAGGGACACATCATCACTCCCGCATTGTTGATCAAAATGTGGAGATGCTTTTCCTCTGCAGGGAAGAGGAGGTGGGAGTGTGGGAGTGGCCAGCCACTGCTGTTACAGCTTAGAAATCTGCCCCACGCCCAGGCTTTGAAAATGGGTATGCAGGACTTCAATCTTTCCTCCAGTTTCCCTTCATGCTGATTTTGTATTATTTTTCATTGTAAGATTTTAATTGAATCCTACATACTTTTACAACAGGGCAAAATTCCATCTTATACTAACAAATGGCCTTTCCAACCTTTCCAACTCAGGAGCTACTCACTCTCTGCTCCTGGGGAGTGTTCCGTTCACCTCTCCTAACAGAAAGATTTCCCAAGCTGAATGGGAAGCTTCCAAAGCAAGAGAAAAAAGGATGTTCTCTATGTCCCTCTGACACTGGGAGTCAGGCCCAAAAAGAAATACTGGTTTCACCTCTTTGTTGCATCTGCCAACTTTCTCTCATCATTTATTTTCTCATGTAGTTTGTAATTTCTGACTATAGGCTCATACCAGTGGAAGCCGTTTTCCTGGGGAAGCCTAGATCCCTGGGTTATGAGGGGATATGCCTACAGTGCTCTTGGCTTTGCTTTCCATGTGATACTATAGGGGTTTATCTTAATTTCTCAGCTCAAGATTCTTGCACCATTTGGTGGTGGAAATGAATTCCTTCCACAGACAATGCCAGCTTGAGGTTGTAATTTCTTGCGGATGATCCATCCATGTCCTAAGGAGACGGTAAGCTTCTTTGTCATGTCCCTGCTCTGGTGGCCTGAGTCTTTTTAAGCCCCTGTACCACGGACCAGATGGTCTTTTATGAATCCCAACCTTATGTGAAGGCTCAGACACAGCTCCCAGCTCTCAAGGGCCGGAGGCCTCACCTCCTATCCCTGTAGGGTATTTAGACTCCAGACCCTAAAGCCTACACTGAGTTCTGATATTCTTGTGAGATTTATGGCTTTAGTTCCTACATTCTATGACCTTTTTTTTTTATTTTTAGAATTTTCTTTTTTTAAAGATTGGCACCTGAGCTAACATCTGTTGCCAATCTTTTTTTTTTCTTCTTCTCCCCAAAGCCCCCCCAGTACATAGTTGTATATTCTAGTTGTGAGTGCCTCTGGTTGTGCTATGTAGGACACTGCCTCAGCGTGGCCTGATGAGCAGTGCCATGTCCATGCCCAGGATCCGAACCAGTGAAACCCTGCGCCACTGAAGAGGAGCTCACAGACTTACCCACTCAGCCAGGGGGACAGCGTGCTGCGATGAGTTTTTGAATTCACTTTTTGTTTCTGCCTCTTGAAGACTTCCCTTTTTTACTAATGAGTTCAGCTATGAATCAAAAGTTTTTGGTTATATTTTGTCTAGCATTTCTATGTATTAGAGAGGGAGCGGGATCTTCTCCCTTTAGGTAAGCCTGCCATGTTGATTGCAAGACCTTCAACAGAGTCTCTGGTTCTACACTCACCTGCTAGGAAGCCCTTAGCAAAGGCTCGAATAGATTTAGTATCAGCCAAGTCCAGTTTCTTCACCAACACCTCTTGGTTCCCTGTCACGGTCTGGATCTCTCTGGCCACCAATTCCCCTTTCTGTACATCCCGGCAAGCTAAATATACGCGGGCTCCTGTCAACCAACATATAAAAGAGAGAAACTTTCAGCTGTTTTTGAGTGGAAATTACAGGCCTAGTATTGATGTTGAATGTTATTTTCTATGGTTTTTTTTAAAAAAGGAATTTTACCCCTACTTCAAAACAAAGGTATCTGATGAGCAAATCAGGAAAGAAAAATAAACCAATAATATTCATTAAGTGTCTATTATATGTTGAGCATTGTACTAGGTTCAGACCAGCAAATCAACGGGGCATTGGAATGTTCTTGAATTCCAAGACTGGGAAGAAATAATGAGAACGGTCATCATTGTGAGGGGTAAAATGACAATGGCAGGAGGGAATCAGAAACACATTAACTTGCCTCTTTGAGCCAGCTCTTTGGCTGTCTCCTTCCCAATGCCTGTGTTGGCTCCAGTGACCACAGCTACCTTCCCAGGAAGCTGGACGGTTGATGTACACACCCCACTGGACAGCATTTTCCTGCAGACAAGGAAAGTGCATCAGTTCTTCGTTCTCTTTGTCTCAGCAGAAGTTCCCGCAAGCCCTGCTGTCTTTAGACCCCAAGGCTGAGGTCTGCTTTGGTTCCTTCTCCTGCTGTCCTTTTAAAGATTTAAGGAAGGTTGGAGGAAAGAAAACAAAAAATTTCTGCGCTTGTTCAAGGTTTTCTTGCTCAAAAGTTTTCTGCTCCTGCTTAGGGACGAAAGTGATTCTACTACAATCACTTGGAGCTGCTCCCTGCAGCACAAGAACTGGATGAATATTTGATCAGCCAAGCTCCTGGCTTCAGCTTGAGCTCTTCCATAGGCTCAAGAAATCACAAGACTCAGCCTAGAAGAAGAAAGAGCTGGTCTACTTATGTCAATCTGTCCATAACCGGCACTTTACGGCCTTGATAAACAGTTAATCCAATACGGAAAGTTAAAATTATTAAAGTTTGTCAACCTGGAACAAAAAACCCAGAAAAACACACACACACACACATAGCTAAAAACAAGACAAAGATGAAACCGGTAAACAGTTAGCCATTGATGATTAGGTAGCTAGTAACTAAAATTTGTTTTGCAATTACTAATTATAGCTTTTAGTTGTTCACCCGCCCACTGTTAACTGTGCTGCTTAGGCAATATGCTATCCAACTCCCACCGGGATCCCATAGATAACATCTCCCTGGCACCTAGGTCCCCATGATAATACATGTTTTTCAGGAATTAGGATCCCCTTGTCCAGTTCAGGCCTGTTGAGACCACCAACCCCTCAACTGGGCCCACAAAGGTGCCCAATAAGTGACCTTTTTGATGTCAAGAGGCTAAAAACTCCACCCTCAGATCATGCTAACACCACCTTGCTCCCCGACCCCATAAATATCCCTGAGTCCCCATTTTCGAGGAGGCAGATTTGAAACTTGTTATCCCGCTTCCTCACTTGGCTGCATTGTGATTAAAACCCTCTCTCTGCTGCAGTCTCGTCCTTTCAGTGATTGGCTTTCTGGGCAAGGGGCAAAACCCACCCTGGTCCAATAACAAAGAAAAGACGTGAATAAGTACAAAGGGAGCTGAGATGCAAGTCCTGGCTTAATTAATTAGAGTCCTTGCTCCTAAGCACTGTATGATCCTGCTTTTCCAAAGGAATGAATGCACAAACAGGTATTAGCCGGCCTCAGATTGTTCTTTTCCCTGCAAATCTTGGGAACCAATTTAAAAGAATCTGTTAACCAGGGATGCACTTTTAAAGAACATTTCTGCCTTTTTCATTGAACTTGGAATTGCAAGATACACACTCCTAGCCACTACAGCTACTTGCTTAGTGCAAACAGGCCAATAACGAAGCAAGCTAACTCCTGGTGCCCACCAACCGCTATCTTTCTCCTCAGAGAACACGCCACCCTGCTCAGTTTCCCACATCCCTTCAGCTTTAGCTCCAGGAGCAACAACACATCAGAACCTCTGCTCAGCTCCTTCTTCTTCACCAGCAGAAATGAAAGAGACCATCAACTAGGAAACTGCAGCTCTGGCCTAGCCCCCATGACCTAACTATGTGGTTGAGGATATGACCCTTGGAGTATAATCTTCCTCAGAAAAATCTTGCTGAGGTATGAGCACTATTTTCAGTTCAGGTTCAACTTTTCATTGAGATTCTATGTGGATAAGAGAATCTTACCCACAATGAAGAATATAGAACTATGTACCGGGGGGCTTTGGGGAGAAAAAGGAAAAAAAATGAAATCTTAAAAAAAAAAAAGAGAATCTTGTGGTGGAAAGAGATAAAAGGCAGTGTTTTCATTTGAATATGAGTACCCATGTGGGCCTAGAGGTGGGAGCACTGGGTTTTCAGAGGGGAGGAAAAATACAACTGGAAGAGGGGCATGAGGGAGGTGGGGTAGGAGAAAAGAAGCAGTGAATATGGTAACAAATTGCAGAGTGTGATCTAGCGTGCCTTCAACCTCGTGTCCCCACCCCCGACCTCCTCACCTCCTCCACCCAGAGGAAGGAGTGTGTCTCTTCAGCCACTGGTCCACCGTCACTACTGGTGACTTAGCCAGAACCAATCAGCAGGCTGCCTGTTATACAACTGGCCGCTGATTGCCTGGGCACTCAGCCAGCCATTGGCTGGTGTGTCACCTGGTCAAGAGACCACTACTCCCAACCTCTTCGCCCCACCCTCAAACCCCATGACAGATTTCCCAGATACTCCTGCTCCGAAGCTGGATAAGGCTCCTGATGAAACCGTTCCATTGCTCTCCTTTGCAACATCTTCGCTGAGAATGAGCGAATCTAATAGCAACAAGAGAGTGAGCAATGGGGATGCAGATGTCACGATTCCCATCGAGGGGCAGTGTCAGAATCAAAAATTCAAATCGCTCCATTGTGCTTTAAAGGATAGAAGCAAGAAGCTAGATAGGGCTGGCTCAAGGCGCGGGAGCTAAGGGGAAAACTGTCTTGAGGGCCACATCCCATTTTACAGTCGAAACCCCCAAAGCTGTAAACTTAAGCACTTGAGGTATCCCGCAATCGGGGTTCCCTGGAGGCGGAAGCAAGGGCAGCTTAGACGAAAAAAGGGGCCACAAGAAACAAAGCACGGTGCCCCGGACTGCGGCCCCTTCCCAGACCTGGGGTCTCCCGGTCTCGCCCTCTCCCCATCCAGGGCATCTGGACCTACGCCGACCAACCGAACTCCCAAGTCTCCGCCTACTTGGAGCCCTCCAGGGAGTTTTCCTTTTCCTTCTTTTGAAGAACAGAGCTTCGGGGAGGATTAATGTCTCCCCCGAATACTTCTCAAGAGAAGGCAATACATTAGCACAGACCTGATTTGGGGTGCAGCGATGTAGAGGAGAAGGGGGAGAAAGAAGAGCAGGAGCAGGACCCCAATCATCTCGCCAGGCGACAGGTACAGCTGCAAGAGCAGAGCGAGACGCCCCAGCGGTGCTGACCGACTGGGGCTTCTGCGCCCAGACACGCCGTAGTAAAGGACGGCAGCCTGGAGCAAAGCCGTGTGGGAAATGTAGTCCAAAGCCCTGCGAGAGCTACCAGGCATCCGGAGCGCGCTGTTGCCAGGCCCCGAGAGAAGCTGAACCATGCACCAGACACGCAACAGATCCCACACTCTCTGGGGTCTAGGGCCTTTGGGATCATCCAATCAGCTCTCCCACAGCCCTTCTGGCCACCAGGGTTCTGGTGACAGCTCCCCTGTCCGCTGTCTCCCCGTATCAAGTCCAGACCCTGGTTCAATTTTCCCCAATCGTGGTTAGGGAGTTACCGCATTGTTTCTCCTGGAGATCAAATACTGGCGTCTGGAAAATGTTCGAAGGCCAATTACACAGGAGAGGAGCGGTTGGAGTCTGACAGTTGGTAAGGGAGGGTGAGGTGGGAATCTTTCCTCTTTCGGAATTCCGTCCTCCAATCTAGCGGAAGTGGTCAGTCCCTGAAGCCATTCCCAGTGATTCTCTCACTTTATTGTGTCTATTTTGAATTACAATGGTGACTATCATAATTTTCCTGGTGTTTGAGTGTTAATTGAAAATAGAATATAGTTTTCTTGATGACTTAGGTGAGTTAAACTCCCAAGGTAGCAATGAATTTCTCAGATTAGCACAGTTGGTTTTGCCTACTCGTGAAAGTATTTAATCCTGTCTTGAATCAAGGGCACGAAAATTCTCTGGCAACAAGCAGGTTCCCTGTTCAAGCATTCCTTTCATCTTTGCCATCTGAGTTTCCAGGGGGTGAAGGTGGGGCATGTTTTAACAAGCCAATATCTGTGTGTGATTCCTGACTGCACACAGTAATGTATTCTGGTTCTTCCGGATAATTCATTTCCATTGGATTGAAAGACACATGTTCCAAGCTCAGTTTGAACCAATGTATTTTATAGCAATTGGAGAGAAGAGGATTTTCTTCACACAATGCAAATTCCTACTGATTTAACACTAGATTATCTAACAATCATCAGATTTTGTCACATGCTCATTATTGTTTTACCTAATATTTGCATAGGGTTTTATACCTTTATTCAAAGCCTTTATTTGTTCACTCATTCATTTGACAAATGTATATGGTATTCCTACAATGCACTAGGTACTGTGCTGCGGTCCAGCAGGGAGCCAGGCAGAAATGACCTGTGCTCTCTCAGAGCTCATGGCCTGTAAGAGAAGAACTTAAACAAGTGATCACTGTGAATCAATCGTGGTGAGGGTTATGATGGAAAATAGAGAAACCTTTGGGAGGTCATAGCAGGTGGTCCCTCCTGGTCTGGAGATCAGGAAAGGCTTCTTGGAGGAAATAACATTTGAGCTGAGGCCTGAGGGCAGGTCAGAAGTTAGTGGGCCAGCAACATACAGGCAAGAGTGTTCTGGGCAGAGGGAAGAGCCCACTTGAGGGCTCAGAGTCAGAGAGATCAGAGGGTGCTAAAACAATGGAAAACAGTGGTCTAGCTGAGGCATAGGGGCTAGAGGGAAAGTCAGAAATGGCAATAACAGCCACTGCTTATGTAGTGCTTATTATGCACCGGGCCCTGTCCAAGTGCTTTATATATTTTTACTAGCTTAATTCCCATAACAACTCTATAAGGTAGGTACTATCATTTTCCCTCTTTTACAGACAAGGAAACTGAGGCAACAGCAAGGTTAAATAAGTTAGCCCAAGCCACGGCAGCAGAGCTGGGATTCAAACTTAAGCAGGCGGTATCCAGGGTCTGTGCCCTTAACTACTGAATCATGGTGCCAAAACATAAGGCTAGGGATCTTCTCCCCATATGTATGCACGTTTGCATATCCACACAAAATCTGCATGCAGTTTCATCCATAGAACTCAAATTGAAAACCATTGGTTAAATCCAATAACTGAAGATGCGTAAGCAGACGAATCGTTTAGAGAGGCGGTAACAGAAAGCAGAGGGGAGGGTCTTGAGGAGCATACCATTATGAGATAGACAGAGGGAGGTGAGCCTGGAAATGGACGGTGAGACAGCAGACAGAGAGATTGGAGGCGTATTAGACTGGGTCCAATCAGGTTAGAGAAATCACACAGTAATTTGAACAGGGAAAGTTTAATATAAAGAATTATTAACCATAACAGGGGATTGGAGTAATAAGGAACTGACTAGTACAGGGGTTATTAAACTTTTTCTGTAAAGAAAAATAAATATTTTAGGCTTTGGGGGCCACGTGGTCTCTGTTGCAGCTACTCAACTCTGTTGTTGTAGCATGAAAGCAGCTATAGACAATATGTAAATAAATAAGCATGACTGTGTTCCAATAAAGCTTTATTTACCAAAGCAGGCAGTGGGCTGGATTTGGCCTGTGGGCCACAGTTTGCCAACCTGTGGGCTAGTAAGAAGTAAAGAGAACTCTAAATAAGATAAAAAGAGCAGATAAAATAAAAGTATAATAGATACAGTTTAAAATTGTAATAGTAGATATAGTATAAATAATACAATGCAGTAGATAATAGCCACTACTCTGGGCTAAGATAGAGCTCTCAAGGAAGAGACTCCTTCCACTCCCAGGCTGAGACCCAGACCTTGCTGCAGAGGGACAGGGATAGCACACTGAATGGCTGAGAAATCTCTGTGGTGCTGTGCTAGTGGAATTTGCTGGAAATCCACTGTTTAGGGTGCCAGGGAAAGCTTCCACAGGGAGGTGTCTTATTAGAGGCACTCTGCTCCAAAATCACCAGGTGGGGGGAACGCTGCTGGGGGAAGCTGCTGGCCACTGAATGCTGACGCCAGGCACTGGAGAAGCTGCGTGGACCTCAGGAGCCAAGTATGCTAAAGAAGCCTGCAAAATTAGCTGATCAGAACCAGGAAGCAAACCCCTTTCCTTCTGCAATGCCTCTCCAGTGCCATCTATTAACAAAGCCTAACATTGTTCCAGGTGGCAAAGAAGAAAACATTTAGAGTATATTTCCACTTTCATGGAGCAGGCAAAAAGGATGAATTGGAGCTGAGAGGCAATAAATTGATAACTGGCACCAGAGGGAATCCAGAGAATGTGTAGTAATAGAATGCATTAAAAAGATGTTTCAAGACATGGATACTTACAACACCAAAATCACAATCCTAGAAGAACAAATTGATAAGTTAGACTTCATCAAAATTAATAACTTCTGCTCTTTGAAAGATAAAGACTGGGAGAAAAATACTCACAAATCACGTATCTGATAAAGGATATGTAGTCAGAATATATACTTTTAAAAACTCACCAAATTCAAGATTAAGAAAACAATTCCATTTTTAAAATGGTCAGTGATTTAAACAGATACTTCACCAAAGAAGATATACAGATGGCAAATAAACACATAAAAAATGCTCAATATCATTTGTCATTAGGGAAATATGAATTAAAACAACAATAGGGGGGCCGGCCCTGTGGCTGAGTAGTGGGGTTCTTGCGCTCTGCTTCGGTGGCCCAGGGTTTCGCTGGTTTGAGTCCTGGGTGCGGATATGGCACCACTCATCCAGCCATGCTGAGGCGGTGTCCCACATGCCACAGCTGGAAGGACCCACAACTAAAAATACTCAGCTATGTACCAAGGGGCTTTGGGAGAAAAAGGAAAAATAAAATCTTTAAAAAAAAAAACAATAAAATATCACCACATACCTACTATGATAGCTAAAATAAAAAAGATTGACCATACCAAGCATTAATGGGAATGTGGAGCGACTGGAACTCTCATACACTGCTTTTGAGAATTTAAAATGGTACACCAATTTGAAAACAGTTTGGCAATTTCTTAAGAAGTTAAATGTAAGTTAAACATACACCTATCATTTGACTCCCAGGTAATTTCCCAAGAGAAATGAAAGTTTATTCATACAGAGACTTGTATGTGAATGATCATAGAAACTTTATTTGTTACAATATAAAACACGAAACAACCCAAATGTCCATCAACAGGTGAATGGATAATATATGCACACAATGAATACTACTCAGCAATAAAAAGGAATAGACTTGTAATGTACCCAACAGCCTGAATGAATCTCCAAGTCATTATGTTGAGTGAAAGAAGCCAGACAAAAAAGAGTGCATGGTGTATGACTCCATTTATATAAAGTTACAAAAAATGCAGACTGAAGATTATAGACTGTGGTGATAGAAAGCAGATCAGCGGCTTTCTGGGGATGAGAGGAAGTGGGGAGGGGCGGGAGGAAGTGGGGAGGGAAGGGAGGGTTTTACCAAGAAGAATAAGGAAACTTTTGGGACTGATGGACATGTTCATTGTCTTGACTGTGGTGATGGTTTCATGAGCATATACAAATGTTAAAATTCATCAAACTGTATACTTTTAACATGTGCACATTATTGCATGTCCATTATACCTCAGTAAAGCTGTTAAAAATAGGAGAAGTAGGTACCCATCAAGTGTGCCATGCTACTGAGAAGTCAAGCAACTAAGAACTGAAACGTGTCCACTAGATTTAGCATCATATAAGTCATTGGTGACACTGTGGAGAGCAGCTTCAGAGAAGTGGTGAGTGGAAGCCTGATTGGAGTAGGCTGAGAAACGAGTGGAAAGTAAGAAAATGTAGCCAACTCTTTCAAGCTGGGAAGGAGAGAAGAGGTTAGTATCAGGAGAGGGTGGTGGGATGGTAGGAGCATTTTTAGAGAGCAAAGAGGGAAAAGTTAAAGATCAAGGGGAGACAGGAGATAAATGATAAGTAAGGTCTCTGAGAAAGCAGGAGAAGATGGCTAGAGAGAAATTCATCTTAAGAGGAAAGGAAGACAAGATGAGCAGGAATTCAAATAGACTTGCAAACTTGGTAGCAGAATATTGAAGAATTTTCCTTCTGATGGTCCCTATTTGTGTGTGTGTGTGTTAAAAGGCTAGGATACATGCTGAAATTGAGGCAAGATGTTTTAAGAATGGTAGTGAATGTTTGAAATAATCATTGTGGAGATTAAGTTAGTGGCAATCAGGCAAATAAAAAAAGCTTGACAGTTTTATTGGAGGCCCTGGGTGACGTTGGAGGCTACGTACTTATAATGGCATCGAAGTGCAAGACAATGTGATTTTTCTCTAGCAGCTGTCATCTGTCAGCTCCACAAAGAGGACAGATGCATGGGTTCATCCAGAGTTAGGGATTATCAGCCTCTTGGGGCAGAAAGACAAGAGGGTCAGGAGGCTGAGGATATTGGCAAGAGAATGAGGGAAGAGATGAGTACGAAATCCCAGTTGGATAAAAAAGGAAGTGGTGACAGGAGGGGCTTAAAGTGGTCTGGAGGTCCTAGGATGAAATAAACGCTACGGTGGGATTCTTGCCACAGAATAGCTAGATGAGTAGGAGATGCCGTAAGAGGGTGGGAGGTCTGAATGTAGGATTTTAGAGGTGTATGGTTCCACGTCCTGACAGACTGAGGGGCAGGGAGGAGGTAGAGAAGAAGGTTCGGGGAGATGAGGAGGCCAAGGGCCTGAGGGTCCAGGAAGTTGCTGGCTCATTTGTAAAAATAATGAAGTCAACCGGAAGATGGCAGTGTTAGGACAAGAAGGCTGAGAACCAAGCACGAAAGTCTTCAGTAAAAGAAGAGACTTGGGAGGGAAGTAAATCCAGGACAGAGACAGAGAGGAACAGCCTCATGACTTGAGCCTCAGAGGAGCAGGGGCTTCATGTGAGGACGCAGTAAAGGTCTGGAAGCAGGAGCAGGGTGTGGAGAGGACAGTGAGCCCACCTCCTGGAGGCTGTGGCTTGCAGGGTGTGGGAGAACAAACAGCCTCCACTTGAGAAACTACAGGCAAAGAGGTGTCCTCAGCACACAGCCAGGCTTCAGCTGAGGCTGGGAATTGGAGGAGCATTAGATGTACCAGGGCTGAGGATGTAAAGGCGTTTATTCTTCATGAAAAGGGAATTCCAGTGAGGAGTTTGGGAGGGAGAGGACTGTGGGCCTGGGTCGGGGAGAAGACAAATGGGTTTATGTTTGGGAGTGTTCATACTGCGACCCTTGGAGCAGTGTGGTATGTTTGTTCTTTCAACATCCAAGAAAATTGTCAGTATTGGTGCACTGTGATAAGGGCTGTTGTACAAATAGCACAGGGCATTTGGGAGTACAAAGGGGAGCACTCCTGGGGAAGGGGTACAAAACTCCAACTGAGGAAGGAAAGCGATAGCGAAGAGGTCCGGAGGAGGGACGGTTGAGCCAAGTTAGCCTACAGATGAGGTAGAAGGGATGATCCAAGCGGATCAAGCAGGAATGCAAAGGCACATGGTTTGATGGAGCTCACAGTGTTCTAAGATCTTGGACAAGGCTGGGTCAAAGGGTGGATATAGGTGAGGGATGGTAGGCAAGCTCAGAGATGCAGGCAACGTTCAGATCATGAAGGGCCTTGTGGGCCAAGCTAGAGTTAGAACTTCATCCTGAAATCAAGCCAGGGAAAGGTTTTAGGCAGAATGAAATAACTGGATTTACACCCAGCTGCTGTCACCGAAACAAACTGTAATACACAATAAACCAGTTTCTCCTGTCCAGACTTCCCTGTGCTCTAGATCTATATTTCCAACCACCTGCCAGACCTCTCTCTTGGGACGTCCTGGCCTCTCCTCCTGTGTTCCTTGAATTTAGGGAATGACACCACCCTTCTTTGTGCCTACACCCAACCTGTTGAGTACTGTTGGAGAAAATCATGCGCCCGGCTATGTTGGTGCCAGGACAAATTAATGATCAACAACAAAGTTGTCTACCAGCATATTCATTAATTTCCTTCATTAACATGCTCAATAAATGTTTGGAGATAAAAGATAAATCTGTGGATAGTAAGATTTCACTAGTAAGGCTATCTATTGCTTAAGGAAATTATTTTGCAAATACATGTTTAGCAAGAGTTCTCTATGACAGTTCTTTGTGAAGTTGTTTCAGTTGTCTACGGTTGTGTAACAATCCATGCACACATAGGGATTATACAGTATTTATTTTAAATGGTTCATGACTCAGGATGAGGAATTCAGGCAGGGTTCAGCTAGACAATTCTTCCGCTCTCTGTGGAGTTGACTAGGATTACTCCATGGGATACAAATGGTGTTGGGTTGGTCTAGGGGGGTGGGGTCCAAAAAGGCTCCCCTCACATGTCTTGAATCTCTGGAGGAATAGCTAGAAGCTGAGCTCAGGTGAGCTGGTCCCCTCTCTGCAGTCTCAGGACCTCTCCATGGTCTTTCCAGCAGCCTTGCTGGAATTCTTATATAATGACAGGATTCAAGGAGTGATATTGAAAAGAAAGGAAGTCTCAAAGTCTGGGCTTGGAAACTGGCACAGTGTCACTTCCATGCAGTCTATTGGTTAGAGAAGTCACGTAGAGCTCACCAAGATTCAAGATGAACTGGGACACAAAGACCTTACCTCTCCATAGTTAAGAGACCAAGAGAATTTATGCTGTCTTTAAACTGACACAACTGCGTTCTTGCTAGGAATAGACGAGGATATTTCAAAAGTGAAATTAATCTTTTGATCTCTCTGTGAAATTGTTATCATTCAAAATATGTGTGAGGGCATTGTTTTTTACATTTTAAATATCAATTAACTAATTTCGTATTGAGATATAATTAATATACGACAAAATTTATCCTTTTGAAGTGTACAGTTCAGGGGTTTTTATTATATTCACAAGGTTGTACAATCAAAACCACTATCTAATTTCATAAAATTTTCGTCACCTCCGAAAGAAACTTTGTATCCATTAGCAGTCACTCCCTATTCCCCCATCTCCCCAGTCACTGCCAACCACTAATCTACTCTCTCTCTCTATGGATCTGCCTTTAGAGATTTCATATAAGTGAAATCATGTGATATGTGGCCTTCTGTATCTGGCTTCTTCCATTTAGCATAAGTTTTTAAGATTCATCCATATTGGAGCATGTATTAGTACTTTATTCTTTTTTATGGCTGAGTAATATTTCTTTGTATGGATCTACTATATTTTGTTTATCTACTCATCAGCTGACACGCAATTTATAAATGAATGTGCACTTGACCCAGTCAACATCATTTTTTCTCTTCCAAGCATTCATTTAAAAGATAAATCCACAGATCCGTTCGTTAGGTTACTCCTTTCTGCCCGTGGATGCCGATGAGTAAGCATCGTTAGTCTCCCCTCCCACTGCAGTCATGTCTAAGTCAGAGTCTCCCAAAGAGCCCAAACAGTTGTGAAAGCTCTTCATCGGACGTTTGAGCTTTGAAACAACCAATGAGAGTCTCAGGAGCCATTTTGAGCAATGGGGAATGCTCACGGACTGTGTGGTAATGAGAGATCCAAACACCAAGAGCTCTAGAGGCTTTGGCTTTGTCATGCACGCCACTGTGGAGGAGGTGGATGCAGCTATGAATGCAAGGCCACACAAGGCGGATGGAAGAGTTGTGGAACCAAAGAGGGCCGTCTCAAGAGAAGATTCTCAAAGACCTGGTGCCCACTTAACTGTGAAACTGTTCTTTGAAACCACGAAATCAAGGTGGTTTGTCAAAGTATTGGCCTCCACCATCATAGGGGCCAGAGCTTCCGTCTCTGAAATTTCCTCTTTTCATGGGTCCAAAATCTGAAGATTGATTGTTGTAATTGCCAAAATCATTGTAGCTTCCGCCACCTCCAAAATTGCTTCCATCATTACCAAATCCATTATAGCCATCCCCACTGCCACCATATCCACCACCACCATGGCTGCCACCAAAGTCACCTTGACCACTGAAGTTTCCTCCGTGACCGAAGTTGTCATTCTCACCAAAACCACCTCTAAGACCACCACCAAAATTTCCAGAACCACTTCGATCTCTTTGGCTGGACGAAGCACTAGCCATCTCTTGCTTAGATAGGGCTTTCCTAACTTCATAGATATGGCCGTTCACAGTATGGTATTTCTGAATGACAATCTTGTCTACGGAGTCATGATCGTCAAAAGTCACAGAAGCAAATCCTCTCTTCTTGCCACTGCCTCTGTCAGTCATGATTTCAATCACTTCAATTTTCCCATACTGTTCAAAATAATCTCTTAGGTGATGTTCTTCAGTGTCTTCTTTAATGCCACCAGCAAAAGTCTTTTTCACAGTTAAGTGGGCACCACTCATCAGCATCCACGGGCAGAAAGGAGTAACCTAACGAACGGATCTGCGGATTTATCTTTTAAATGAATGCTTGGAAGAGAAAAAGAAAATGATGTTAACTGGGTCAAGTGCACATTCATTTATCTCCAAACATTTATTGAGCATGTTAACGAAGGAAATTAATGAATATGCTAGTAGACAACTTTGTTGTTGATCATTAATTTGTCCTGGCACCAACATAGCTGGGCGCATGATTTTCTCCAACAGTACTCAACAGGTTGGGTGTAGGCACAAAGAAGGGTGGCGTCATTCCCTAAATTCAAGGAACACAGGAGGAGAGGCCAGGACGTCCCAAGAGAGAGGTCTGGCAGGTGGTTGGAAATATAGACCTAGAGCACAGAGAAGTCTGGACAGGAGAAACTGGTTTATTGTGTATTACAGTTTGCTTCGGTGACAGCAGCTGGGTGTAAATCCAGTTATTTCATTCTGCCTAAAACCTTTCCCTGGCTTGATTTCAGGATGAAGTTCTAACTCTAGCTTGGCCCACAAGGCCCTTCATGATCTGAACGTTGCCTGCATCTCTGAGCTTGCCTACCATCCCTCACCTATATCCACCCTTTGACCCAGCCTTGTCCAAGATCTTAGAACACTGTGAGCTCCATCAAACCATGTGCCTTTGCATTCCTGCCTGTCAACATTTGTTATCATCTATCTGTTGATTTTAGTCATCCTAGTCGGTGTGAAGTGGTATCTCTTTGTGGTTTGGAGTTGCACTACCCAGGACTAATGGTGCTGAGCATATTCCCATGTACTTATTGGCTATTTTACTTTATTTATTTATTTATTTTTTGAGGAAGTTATCCTTGAGCTAACATCTGCTGCCAATTCTCCTCTTTTTGCTGAGGAAGACTGGCCCTGAGCTAACATCCATGCCCATCTTCCTCTACTTTATGTGTGGGATGCCTGCCACAGCATAGCTTGACAAGCGCTGCATAGGTCCACACCTGGGATCTGAACTGGCAAACCCCGGGCTGCCAAAGCAGAACGTGCAAACTTAACCACTGTTCCACTGGGCTGGCCCCAGCCATTTTATTTTTGGAAACATTTCCTTAGAGAAACGTCTGTTCCAATCCTTTGGCCATTTTTAGTTGGGTGACTTATCTTTTTATTGTTGAGTCAAGCCAGGATTTTGAATCCTGGAAGTCTAGCCCCACAACCTGTGGGCCTAACTCTCATGCTTTCCTGCCTCTTGCTCTGCATCATAGTTACATGGTACAAATTTTGTGTTATTACTATTTACTCTATGTAGGAAGTAGGATAAAAATGCCTTTAAAAGCTGGAAATCATAGTTTCTCTTGGAGGTGACAACTATCTTGGTTTGGGAAAATACCTTTATAACACCTTTAGGAAGGGGAAGGATGCCCTGAGGACACAGTTTAAGAAAGACCTATTTAACCTGCCTCTCATGGGAAGATAAAAGAATCTGAGTTTGAGTGAACAGTCAGAAAGGATAGAAGATAAGGCTCCCTAAAAGAGAGTTAACAAATCATCACCTTGTACACTTGAAATATCTTACAACTTTATTTGTCAATTATACCTCAATAAAACTTAAAAAAAACAAAAGAGTTAAGAAAAATGTCGGGAACTAGAGTTTATGGATAAAAGTGACCAGTGAAAATTTTTCAGTGTCAGGGTAACCAAAAGACTTTAGGAATAGGGCTGTTTAAAGTTCAGTATTAAATCATTTATGTTGTTGAATTGTAAACCCCTCTATCTGCTCAAACCTTCTTGGAAAGTCTACTACACATACAATGTAAGCCCCCGGGAAGTCAAAAAAATCTTAAGGAGATTACTGTCCTCCCAAGAGATGTAAGAAAAGAGTCTAAGTCATCTTCATGTAAAATCAAAAGATAGGGTAACTTCAGTGATATTAGATTACATCTCTATCATTAAAATATAGCATGATCAAGAATGTTAAAATAATGTGGCAGAGTGACTTGCTGAGACCTTAAACTTATGTTTTCCTTTTCACTACTCTGGAAAGAAATCTCCATGTCGGTTTTTAGGGGTGAGTGTAGGGGAGCCAGAAGCTCCCATATTGTTGTATTGCATGTTGTTGTCTTACAATACTATAACTGTATGGTATTGTTCCCATATTGTATTACAACATGAGTGGATCTGATAGTGCTCAGAACCAGAAGTATGTGGATACGACATGAATAATCAGATTTGAAGTGTGTGGAGCTAGAAGCTAATCAGTGGAAAATTCTTCCAACCATCAGACGCATAACAGATGAGTGGAATGTTTGGTTCTCATCAATGCCTCGTCAAAATGGAAATTATTCAATATGGTTGCATCTGCAATTACAAATGTACCATTTTTCCTTCTTTTTTGATGGGATTACATGAAAAATAATTGATCAGAATTCCTATGTTTCTAGGGTAGCAATACTACAAAACACAAGTGTGTGTGACTGTGTATGAAGTCACCTAATTTAGGCAATTACCAATAATTAAAAAGAAATTTAAATAGAATCTCAATCTAAGCATGAGCAAACACCAGAAAACCCAAATTTAGAGACATTCTACAAAATAACTGACCAGTACTCTTCAGATGTGCAATTGTACATAACAACTAAATGCAAGGTAGGATCCTCTATTAGATCCCGGACCAGAAATAGAATATTAGTGAGAAAACTGGTGCGATACAAGTTGACAACAGTGACTCCCTTTTGTACCTTGGACTCCACCTTGCTAAAAATATGAAATTGTGTTGGCCTTGCTGACTTGCTAAAAGGAAGTTATTTGCTGAGAAAGGACTTTCTGAAGGACTCTGCAGAAATATACTTTTTCTGATAGCAACAAGATGTCTTTGAGTAAGCCAATGAACTGTGACATAAATTTACCCTCCCGAACAAACAACTGAGGCCATTATTCTGAGTTCTCCTTTTTGCTAATAAAAATTCCTGACTTTTACTCCTGAGGGGGGCACTTTTCTGGCTGCTGCAGAACCTCTGTTCCCTGAATTGCAATTGTAAGACCCCAAATAAATGGTCTCCTTTTGTTTTGCAGTTGCCCCTTTTTTCTAAGTTGACGTATTTGGTGTCAGAGATGTGGGATCCAAAGTGACTTTCCACCTATTTCCAGCACAGCTGGTCATTTTGAGCAAGGTACCTGCATGAATCTCTTATGCTCTGTCATCTCCCAGTGGCCCCTGACCCAGGTGGTGAGTCCTTTCAGTTTTGTTTTGTTTTTTTTTTGAGGAAGATTAGCCCTGAGCTAACTACTGCCAATCCTCCTCTTTTTTTGCTGAAAAGACTGGCCCTGAGCTAACATCCATGCCCATCTTCCTCTACTCTATACGTGGGTCACCTGCCACAGCATGGCTTTTTTGCCAAGCAGTGCCGTGTCCGCACCCGGGATACGAACCGGTGAACCCCAGGCCGTGGAGAAGTGGAACATGCACACTTAACCGCTACGCCACCAGGCCGGCCCCTGTCCTTTCAGTTTTGAAACTCCCGCCTTGGTTGAGGTTCTGATTTTTATTCTGGGTATCTTTTGGAACTGGTTTAAGAGAATTTATGGTCACTTTTGGTGAGTACATGCTTGTAGCAGGACGTATGCAGTGTTTGCTGTGGGGACTCAACCCTTGTTTGGGGCTTCTGCTGGAAATATAATGGAAGTACACAGTCTAAAACTACTACAGGGACTCAATCCCTTTTTGGGACTCCTGCTGGATTTACGTTTAAAAATTATGGATCCTCCACATGTAGATTTTTAGAGAAATGGCTCTGATATACCAAGGATGATTTAAAACTTGTTTGGTTCCAATGGGACTCATTTGAAATACCTTAATTAATGTGTGTGCACAGTTAGAAAATAAGAGATCTAAAACTAAGCAAGTGGAATGGGAAGATTATTTTAATTCGTATGTTGAAGCTTCTTGGCAAGTCATCCATCCTTTCCAAAAGCAGAGGAAACTCATGATTCCCAGTGTTTTACAACAGCTGTTGAAAACAGGACCCATCATAGTAAAGACATTTTAGGGAACCCAAAGGCAAGAGAGGTTCCTCTTGGTCTATGGACCAGGATCTTGTGCCTTTCTAGAGATGGGTGAACTTTTGGATAATTTGGAACTGTAATGGCCATCCTGTGGAAAGTTTG
Organism: Equus asinus; assembly: GCF_041296235.1. NCBI lineage: Eukaryota > Metazoa > Chordata > Mammalia > Perissodactyla > Equidae > Equus > Equus asinus. The sequence goes on from NC_091796.1 coordinate 76,809,604, forward strand.
TTTCAGATAAGTCCAACTTAAAGGGCATCCTTAACAGAGAGGATTCTCAAGAGACAGTGGAATGCATTCTTTGGTAATTAGAAGATTCTAAAAGACAAAATGACTTCAATAACATTCTAAGAAGAATTATTACAGCATGCAAGTAAATAATAAAAAAAACTTTAGTAAAAATCTTTGGACATCTCAGCAGGTAAGCTTAGTCCGTCTGCCAGAGACACAATTTGGATCCATCTGTTCTTTTGAGTTTTGTACCTGAGACATGGCTAAAATTGTTAAAGATCTCTGCTTGTGTCTATCTGTATGTCTATATATGGACATATATATGATATTTTTAAATGTCATCAACATTTACATATATGATATTTTAAGACATATATGATAAGTTTTCTACCTCTGGATAGTATTGCCAAAATTAAACATTTGTATAAATTAAGTATTCCTAAAACTCTCAGAAATATGGAAACTAACCCAGTGTTTTTCAAGTTCACCTGATCTGAGATAATCTTCGATAAATAAAAGATAGTTTAAGCATGTTGGTTTAATAAAAACAAGCATGTCTTCAGAGTTATCAATATTGAATGTAATGCAAACACACAACTTTTTCTACCCGGTTTACTAGTCAAGTAAGCTCATGCTATTTCTGTTACAGAATTTGTCAACAAGAAAAATAACTTAAGATGGTGGTTAATTATATATGTTTAATCCAAACATAATTGTTAAAAATATGTGTTCAAATAAATGTAAATAAGATAAAAGCTTATACTCAGTTGAACTAAATAGTGGATATTCATTGAAGATCTAAATCATTTCTGGATAGGATGGTATACTAAGACATTGATTGCTAAACATAAGTTTGTCTAGTTTTGGATTTCTAATTTTTTTACAGGGAGACAAATGATATTTGGGTCTATCAATAGACATGTTTTGTGCCACATTAAAAAGTTTGCTGTAGGAGAAATATGCTTCTAGAAATTATGAAATGTGTTTATGGGCTTGCTAATCTACTACAGGATGCTAATATATGATAGACCATTCACAATTGCCTGCTTCTTAGTTTTCACTGGAAAGTAAGATTACAAATAGTTTAAAAAATTGGAAGAAGAGCTGAGAATACAAAATGAACCAACAAGACACTTAGAGTAATAAACATAAATTAAACTCTGTGCAAACTCTGTACAGTGATGATGAGAGAATGCAGGCATAGCAGCAAGTACCCCTTTGAAAGATGAGACGCAGTGGAACTGTCTTGAGAGCTCTCACCTACTATGGACGGACTTCCTGTAAATTCTTATTTTTCAAACCATCATCATAGACCAATGATAAATTGTGACTAACATTTACTTAAATAGAAAACGTACATGGTATCTACATTTGTCAATATAGATAAATGGATGATACATATCTTCAATTTTATCTGTAATTCGTAGATAAATTTATTATATATAAGTAAAAGAAAATAATTTCATAAAATGCAAAATAGAATGCATATATGCCATATATAGGAAATTCATGTCAGCTTATTAAATTTTTATTTCAGTTACTTACATGGTTTTATATATGTAGGTATATGCTGGACCATAATATACACTATATTTCTTGCTGTAGAGTGATCAAACATGTTTCAAAGCCACTGCTCTTATACCATAGCAAATTGAGCAACAGAAGGGTCTATGTGGCCAGATGGAGAGGCCAATACAAGAACAACCACCCTTTCCAGCCAGTACACACACAATGATAACTCCTCAAGGCCAGGCTGTAATCACTCTCTGATAGGCTCATACTTTGTGGCCTTGTCTTTTTAGATTTACAGCCAGGCAGCAATCTTTGTTTAAAAGAACTTCCCCCATTTCATATAACTACTTGCAAAGCTGAGCATGCTGGTGGTAGCTTCCCAGGTATTTATAGCTCTACCATCATCACGTGTTACATGTAAAGAAAGCACCAAATCCTGACTGAACCTGCACACCAACTGGTGACCTGAAAGTAAGACTTCCAGGAAGTGAAGTAGGTGACAGCTAAGCAGACAGCTTTCCCCAGATTCTGGACCAGGCCTGTATATTTTCATGTCATTTCCCACCAAACAATTTTTTATCCTCTTTGTACTGTTCTCTTAATCATCCTATTGGGAAAACGTTTTTATCTATTCTTCTACATACTGAAAGCACATGACCCCCGTCTGTAATTTGTATCTTTGTACTCCTTCTTCTGGATCTCTTTACACGAAGTAAAGAATTCCAAGAATGGGTTTACATTTGGCATCTTAACCTAGAAAGCATCCCACAGATCTTTTGAGAGGCTGAACATGAAGAATTGTTGGATTGAAATATTTGGGCTATTATTTGTCCCGATAGGTATCTTGATGATTTTGCTCTAATGCACACAGGAGGAATTCTTAGGTGGTGGTAAAACACCACGAAATTGGTCATTGCTTTATGAATTGAACCTCTTGCTTAGTTGACATGTCAAACCACCTTTCTTTAAGTTCTTCTTACAATGGCTTTTGCTATTAGGGATAATTTTGGCTCTCAGGTTGGCCTTTTATTTTTCCTTGTAACTCTCATTGCTACCAGGCCATATCACATCCTTTTGTTCCTACCCTGCGGAAGCTTTCTGATTCTGCAAACTGCACTGATTGTTGGATCTGTGCTGAAGCAAATAATACTCATGATATAGCTGATTTAGTGGCTTGGCCAGTATACTTACAAGGACGGAGAAATTTATCTGGTCAAAATGCTGCCTCCTCCTTTGGGATTATTGAGGCCACTTACAAACTTCCCGCTGGGAAACAAGCTCCCAATGTTACCACATTCCACTGGGTACTTCCTGCTCATAAGAGAATACTCCTTACTCAGATTTGGACATTGAACAGAAAACTTTCCCTTTGTTTCAAAAACATTACCGGAGCTGGCAAAACTTTAGGTAACCTTCCACTGAATGTTTGTAACTATACACTCTTACATGACGCAGATGATCATGAATTTACCCCTTGTTGGAGTCTACATGCCTACAATGTAATTTCTCATGATGCATCCTTATGGTGGGCACTGAGATCTATAGTGGAACTGGTCACCGGAAAGCAGATGTGCTCCCATTTACTGGAGCAAAGTAGAGAGTTGATCAAAAGTCCGGAGAATGCTGAGAGCTCAGTTTTGCCTACCTGTTCCCTGGAGACACCCCATGTCTTAGCCAGAATTTGACTTAGGAGAATAAAACTCATTTGCTGCTTCCTGGAATACAGAAATGTGTATATTTCAATCACTCACCCAATTCCAGTAAAACATGTTATCATGTACTTTGCAATGATGATTATATTTTTGACCGTAAATTTTCTTCCTTTAAAACTAATAAACGAATCTGGGCAAGGGGACCTACTTATGCCTCGTCCTTAGATCCTGAGTATTCCTTCTTATGTAGCACAAATATTTACTCCACTCTTCCTATGAAATAGAAAGGGCATCATGGAGTTGCTGCTCTTGCCCCCAGTGCCGCCCTTCGAAATGCTCTTCCCTCCACGCTCACATAACAAATTTAGGATTCTTCACAAATCAGTTAAAGAGACCTCAGTGAAGCTAGGATGGTTATAATTTTGGATGGTTGCCAACCCATCATCCAGTTGTAGATAGTAAGGGGTTTGGTCATGCTTTTGCCAGAGAATTTTTCCCTTGGTTCAGAGTAATGAATCTTGAAAAAGCAATCGGCAACCTCTCTATTGTCACAGCTACTACTTTCAATGCTTCCGTTCAAGCATCTCAAAATCAACAAACCCAAATTGATAGCCTGGCAGAATTTGTCCTACAAAATAGAAGGGTGCTAGACATCCCAAGGGCCTGACAAGAGGTACTTGTGTCCTACTGAGAGAAGAATGCTGTTCTTATGTTAACCAATCTGGCAAGGCAACATAAGAACTAAAAACAATAGAGTAATATCAGTTTATTGGTTGAAATAGGACATTCTATGACTTGGGGATTATTTTGATCTCTTTAGCTGGAATAGGGTCATGGTTAAGTACTGTATTACAAACTGCATTATTGTTGTTCTATGAATAATATGAATTGTATGTATTGTTATGAAGGTTAAGCGCTTACTAAAAACTGCAACCTCCGCTGTAACTCACTCAACTACGCAGCTTATCTTTGCCCAGATGACCATGTTAGATGCTCTTCACTGAGACAGATTTTTTTGGATCAGAAGATTTAGAGGAAATTGCTGTTGACTCTTTCGCAAGACCGCCCATAGAGGGACTGGATGGAACCAGAGCAGGTAATCAGATCACAGCAGCCTGGAGGGACTAATGTTGTTCTGTTGTTTTCTTCCAGAAAAAATATGAGCAAAAGGGGAAATGTGAAATGAATTGACAGCAGTGACTGCATTTTGTACTCTGGACTCCATCTTGCTAAAAATATGAAATTGTACTGAACTTACTGACTTGCTAAAAGGAAGTTATTTGCTGAGAAAAGACTTTCCCAAGGACTGCAAAACCTTAGTTTTTCTGATAGCAACAAGATATCCTGGAGTAAGCCAATGAACTATAATATGAATTTATTCTCCTTAACAAACAATTGAGGTGATTGTTCTGGGCTCTCCTTTTTGCTAATAAAAAATCCTGGGGGCCAGCCCGGTGGTGCAGTGGTTAAGTTTGCACGCTCTGCTTCAGTGGCCTAGGGTTTGCCGGTTTGGGTCCCGGGTGCAGACCTATGCACTGCTTGTCAAGCCATGCTGTGGTAGGCGTCCCACATATAAAGTAGAGGAAGATGGGCACAGATGTTAGTTTAGGGCCAGTCTTCCTCAGCAAAAAAAAGAGGAGGATTGGCAGCAGACATTAGGTCAGGGCTAATCTTCCTCCAAAAAAAAAAATCCTAATTTTTACTCCTTGGGGGACACTTTTCTGGCTGTTGCTGGAAACTCTCTTCCCCAAATTGCAATTCTAAGACCCCAAATAAATACTCTCATTTTGTTTTGTAGTTGCCTTTTTTCCTAAGTTGACAGTGGCTAAAGGTCAGGGATGTTGCTAAACATCTTCCAATGCACAGGACAGCCCCTTAGGGAAAGAATTATCTGGCCCCAAATGTCAACAGTGCCTGCTGTAGGTAAGGGTCACTGACCCACGGGGGGGAAAATCAATGCAAGTTATGTACTAGCAGCAATCTTTTTCTTTTTGAGAAAGATAATGGGTTTATTTCACCTTTTAAAACCAAAAAAAAGAAATAATCATTATTATTGGGTAAAACAAATACAAAAAATGTGCTTGCATTTTGGTGAAGTTTGGGGTAGGGACGCGGGAAGGCAGCAAGTTCCTCATGGCTGGAAATGCAAATATCTATGTGGCGCAGCATAAGCCTTTTTAGGGAAGTGAGGGGTGGTTTACGGTTGGAAAACTGGATTTGTGACCTTCTACTGTCCGTCTAGCTCCCAGAATCTGTGATTTTAAAACTAGGGCAGGGAAGCGAGAGAAAGAGTGGTTTGTAGTTCTTCCTCCCACTCTGATTCATAGGAGGCTCCTTTCTGGAGTAACTAGGACAGGGGTAACCAGCTGGCCAGAGCAGTACGACCCCATCCGAATTCGGACCAAAGGTCAAATTCTGGAGCAGCTTCCCTACTTCATAGCACGTGATCTCTTCACAGCATGCCTTTCAAGGGTGGTGTTACCTTCTGACCTGTGATTTACCAGCAGCAGGAAAAGGGCCCCTCTCAATGGTGTTCAAGCGATGAGTGCTTCTTTATCCCTGAATTTCAGGTCCTGTCCTGAACTGGTTCCGCCGGTGTTTCCATCTCCTTCTCTCTATGACTATATCTACATCTGTCTCAGAATGAAAGTCCCTAAAAAGCAGGTATCGGATGGGTTCGTGGTCCTCTGGGGGTTGATTACAGCGATGAAGTAGGTCATGATGATGGTTTTGCTTAGGCAGCAGCACATGTTTAAGAATGTCTCAATACCAGTTTGAGAAATAGCTTTGCTTTGTGATATTGCAATAATTAATGTAACAAAAATAAACAAGTCAGTTGTTTCAAAGTGACCTGGGTCTTTGGCTCAAAACTTTAATTTAATTTCTAATAAGCCATAGGTTATAAGTTCACAAGGTACGAAAGGGTACATTCCGTGAGAATCCTCCTCTTCCTGGCCCCCATCTGCTCTAGGAGCAACCATTTTTCTCCATTTCTTGATGTTTTTTCTGAGACAGTCCATGCAAATACGGTAGACCCCCTTATCTGCGGGGCACATGTTCCCAGACCCCCAGTGGATGCTTGAAACCACAGAGAGTACCGAACTCTATATATACTGTGTTTTTTCCTATACATACATATTTGAGGTGCAACAGCAAAACCAGCATGAAGTTCTTTTTCCTTCTTCACAATTTCATGGATAGAAGCTTCTTACTGTAGATCTCAGCAACCTCAACATATGACTTTTTTTCTTTCCTTATTAAGTGGAAAACTTTCACCTTTTCACTTAAAGAAAGCTCTTTACGGCTTCTCTTTGGCATATCCGAATTGACAGCATCACTATTCTTGTGCTTTGGGGTCATGATTAAGTAAAATAAAGGTTACTTGAACACAAGCACTGTGATACCACGACAGTCATTTCGAATCCACTTCCAAATGACTAATGTGAGGGTGTGGGTAGCTGTATACGGCGTGGATACACCAGACAAAGTGACGATTCACATCCCCGGGAGGAGGAAGCAGGATGGTTCAAGATTTCATCGTGCTCCTCAGAATAGCGAGAGCAAGTTAAAACTTATAAATTATTTATTTCTGGAAATTCCCATTTAATATTTTCAGACTGCAGTCAACTGTGAGTAACTGAAACCGTGGAAGGCAAAACTGCTGCTAAGGCTGGACTAGTATACAATGGAAATATGTCCATATCTTCCAAATAGTAGCATATTATAAACTCTGTTTTGCTCCTTGGTTTTTCAGCTAATATATTGCAAAGATTTCTCCATATCAATATGTTAAAAAATTTATTCTTTTTTACAACTGTATGCCTGTACTATTTTCCATTGTTTTCCTGTACTATTATTATTGGACATTTAGAAGGTTTCCAAATTTTTGCTATTACACACAGTGCTGCAATGACAACCTTATAAATACATAAAGTGGAATGTCTAGGTCAAAAGGTACACACTTTGTTTTGTTAACTGTTACTGCACCTCTCTCTGGAGGCTGTAACTGTCAAGTTTCCCACTAGCAGTGCGTCACTTTCCTCACACTCTCATCAGTGGACAGTGTTATAATAATTTTGATCTTTGCCAATCTGAGAAGTGGAAAGTGGCTGCCACTGCAATTTTAATTTGCATCTCTCTTATTATGAGTGAGGTTGAAGAGCCACTTGTATTTCCTTTTCTGTAAATTGTTATTTCAGCTGGATTGTTTATTCTTTTTCTTAGTGATTTAAAACAGTTCTTTATACACTAAATAAATCAGACTCTTGTCTACAATAGTTGTGAACAATTCCCCCAAGTTTCTCTTTTGTCTTGACTTGTGTATGGTGGTTTTTGTCATGAAGCTTTTTTTTGTATTTTTTTTTTTTTTGATTTCTGGGTTTCCCATCTTATTAGAAAGGTCTTAACACTCTAAAATTATTTTAAAATTTGTCCAACCATTCTTCCTAATACTTTAATGGTTCCATTTTTCATATTTGTATCTTTTATCAATTTGAAATTTGGGTGTAAAAAGTAAGGTAAGAATCAAACTTACTTTTTCCCAACTGGATACCTGGGTGTTATAATACTTTATTACGTAATCCATCTCCCCTATTCCCTGCACTGATTTGAAATAGTGTTTTATTATATCTAAATTTCCATATGTATTTATGTCTATTTTTTGGCTTTCCATTCCATTCTATTGATTTGTCTGACTATTCACCTGCCTATACCACACTATTTAAATTATTATAGCTCTGTAACATAGTTTTACATTTGGTAGGACTAATCAATCACCTGATGGTGGTCTTTGGATTATAATATTTAACATATGTTTTTAGCAAACTATCTGTGTATTTCCATAATTCTAGATGCCTTATATTCCTTCTAATATCTTCTCTTTGCTGCTCCAGAGCACTAAGTGGTGTTCTTTAGGGCTCTCTGTCTCCCAGACAAACTCTAGATAAGTTGAGTATCATCTCCACAAATGCAGGGGATCTTGGATTTGATTCGGTAGCGGTGGGGAGCCCAGAGACATTAGTACAAAGGTACCCAGATTTGAGGTTCTTAGATGTACTTTCCCTTGCATGGTATGGCATTGTGTCTATATCTCTGGCCATATAATCAGGGCTGGGGAGGACTCTAATCATAAAACAGCCACAGATCGTGTTTTCACAGATAATCTATAAGGTGCTACACACCCGGTGCCAACAGGAATGGGGGAAAAGGACCTGTCCAATCAGCAGGGCCATGCTGGCCCAGTGGACATCAGCTTCTAGGAGAGAGGCATTGGGGCGCACCAGCAGCAAGACCTGCTCTGCAGCTTCTGGTCCTCTGAGGTCTCTGCAGTGGACTGAAGCCAGAGCTAGAGAAGCAGGAAGAGATGGGGGAGGCAACTTTGGAGTCAAGAGAGATTTCCCTTAGGTATTTTCTGATTACTCCTTGTTCTGTTCATCAGGTCCGTGAGATTCTGAAGGGGCGAGAACAGTGTCTTTGGAGTACTTGGCACAATGCCTGGCACCAAGAAGTGCTCAGGAGGTATGTGTTAAATGAATGGAGGGAGTGGGCACCTGCCTGCCACAGGAGTCTTCTTTCATCACATGTGTCTTCCTGGAGTCTCCTCTAACTTCATAGGAAAGAGCAGAACTGGGCCATGAAACTTAGAGTCCTGTCCTAACTCCGTGCCTGTCATCCTTTTCAGGAGCGAAATATTCATTGAGCAAGGGCTGTGAATCCTCTTATCCTCCCCCCATCCCCTCACACACCTCCAGAGTGCTCTGAGAGTTTCTGCCAGCTTTTTTTCTTGTGTTTCCCTCATCTTTAATAGCCTTCAACTGAAACGTCACCCTCATTCATTACCTCTCCCTTTTCTACGCCAAACCCTTGTGTAAAGTGAGCGGGATAGCAAGGGAGATAGGAATCAATAAAGCTAATCATAACAGCCAACTCTTATGCAGTGTTTACTACGTGCTAGTTTCTGTCTCAAGTTTTCTACCTATTTAATTAGTTTAATACTTTAAACAGGTCGGTATATATTTTTACCATACCCATTGTAAAGGTGAGGAAACTGAGTTAACAGAGAGGTTTAGTAACTTGCCCAGGGCCATGGAGCTTGTCAGCAGATACACTGGGATTTGAACCACAGAGTCCACTCTAGAGCCCATGCACTGAGACACTATACCCTTTCCTCAGCATGTACATGTGTGTGTTAACTTCATTGAAGTGTAACATTAAACTCTGAAACATGCACAAATCAAGTGGATGACTCAATGAATTTTCACAAAGTGAGCACACCTGTGTAACCAGCACCCACCTCAAAGAACAGAACACCACCAGAACCCCAGGATTCCCAACACGCCCCCTCCCAGTCTGTAGCCCTTCCCCACCAAGGGAAACTACTCTCCTGGCTTCTCTCACCATTCTTCTGGGGGTCTCTTCCTTGTCTCTCTGTTTTAATCACACATGTATTTCAAGTATCATGGTGTCTTTTGCTAAAGTTAAAATATTCTATCCTGCAGGAGGAGAGGTGGTGATGGGGGTTGGGAGAACACATTTCCTAGATAAGAAATAATTGAGGATGGGAGAGTTGGGGGCAGTTGTTTCATTTCCCCTCGTTCTCTTTGCCAGTAAGTGTGAGGTTCCCCTCTTTCCTCCATCCTCCTCCCCCAGAACTACATCTCCCAGCAGGCTGTGCTCTGACAGCTTTCGGATTTAAATAGGATTCTGGGCTACACCTACAGCCAGGCTGTTGCTGAGCTCCCAGGAGAGAGATGAGCTAGAGGAGAAAGAAGCAGCAAGAAGCAGCCAAGAGTTGAATCAGACCAGGAGCCCGACCCAGAGTTGGAGTCTAAGTTGCTTTTGCTAAAGCAGCAGCAACTAAAGAATTTGAAAATATGCTGGCTATCTTGGGACTGCTCACCTCCGTCTTTTCTTTGCTGTATGTGACAGCTCCATCCATCAGGTTTGTCTTAATTCAGGAACTTGTGCCGTATTTTACAAAGCCCTGAATTTGGAGCCAGAGAGCTTGTAAGTAGATGAATTATTGGCTGCTGAAAGAAGAGAGAGGGAAGGAGGCCAAGGGAGAGAAAGTCAGGGCAAAAAAAACCAGGAAGAAAGGAGGTGGTTACGGATACAATGGTGGAAAATGAGAAGGAATCACCTGGGGCTGGGAGAGGAGGGGCTGGTTTGAATTCTGATGCTAGTGGAAGGCTGAGTGGATGACTCTGTTAGGTAGCTTGACAGACAACTTAGGTGGGAGTCCTTGCTCTGTCACTCTATTCCCTTGGGTTTCTCTGAAGGTCTCCCTTTCTTTACTGTCCATAGTCAAGGTGTCCGGGCTGGGTTACCAAGGGTAGTCATTGCCCAGGGACTCATTGTTAAATACCAGGCATTTGGGGGAAGGAAACAGACTCTCTTCCCTTTGAGACCCTCAACTAATGTTTTGGGATGGCTCTTTTGCTGTGGGATTTCATGAAAAATTTCAGAAAGAAATGTGTGTTCTGAATAGAGAATTTTAAAATTGCTGATGATAAAGAAGGTTAAATGGACATATAAGGGACAGAGTGCTGTTCTAAGTCCTGGCATAGAAACCTGGGTTCAAATTCCATTTTTGCCACCATTAGCATGTGACTTGAACGTCTTTGAGCCTCTGCTTTCTCCACTGTAATATGAAAGATATAACGGAGTGGTTGAGAGGATTAAAATAAATTCCCTGTGGAAAGTGCTAGCCTAGGGCCTGGAAGTCAGATGATGCTCAGGAAATATTAGTTCTGCTGCCCTCCCATCCTGTTTTTTGGAACTTGTCAAGTCAACTTTATGTGAAAGGATGCTCTCTGCACAGAGATCTGAACAAGGGAGGTTTTCTTTCTGTGTGCTGATGGCTAGAATGTACTCTCAGTAGGATGGCAGAAAGCCTCTGAAGATACTAGCTCTCTAAAGCTGGAGAGGCAGCCCGAGAGCTGTATTTGTATATGGGACCCCTGGAGGTACTGTTCATTGGTTGATGCTTATTGAAGACCTAGGGCTCAGGACCACTGATTCCAGTAACGCTCATCACCCATATATTTTTAATGCAGGGTAGAGGAGGTCGCTGTCCTCTGGGAATCTCTAGAGACAGAGCTAGATATCTTTCTTATCTAACAAGGAAGCTCTCCATTGGCCCTCACTCAAGAGCATTTGTTCTGTTTGTCCGGAGGACCCTTTGCAGCTTCTGAGCACATGACCGTCCAGGCTGAGCTGATGAGCAGGAGGCTCCTTTGCCCACTGGGAAAATGTTGTCCCTTGAAGATTAGCTTCTTTAGGCCTCCTGACAACAACTGAAAGAAATCCCTCTTTGAGGCTGAATGGACTTTATGTATCTCAGTCAGGGACTGGGGAGGTGGTGAGTAAATGCTTTTGTTTCCCTTGCCTACAGGAAGTTCTTTGCTGGTGGGGTTTGCAGAACAACTGTGCAGGTTCCCGGGAAGGTAGTGGTGATCACCGGCGCCAACACGGGCATTGGCAAGGAGACAGCCAGAGAGCTCGCTCGCAGAGGCAAGTCCTTCCGCTTCTGAGTCCACAGGGCAGCGCCTCCTGCCTTTCTCACTGGAGGCTCTGCCCGCATTTCCTTCTCTTTCCTCCTGGGCTTGGGGGTTCTAGCCAGGAATTCAAGGAAACTGGGATTCAAGTCCACCTCTGGCACAACTTACTCTGTGGCCTTAAACAAACCTTCCTTCCTCCCTTCCTGCTCCTTTCCTATTATATAAAATAAGGAAAACAATGATGTCTGTAGGATATTGGTCAAGTCAGTGATTCTGAAAGGAGATACTAAGCAACATTAAATATCAGGGTGTAAAAACCAAGGTTCCTAGGCTGGGGGTAAGCTGCAGCAAGAAGACTGCTGTGAGAACCCTGAAGTGGCAATATAGCCTCTCACTGCTTAGGGATGGCTGGGAGGAGGCTCTCGCCACCAGTCCCAAGCTCACTTACTATACTGTTTTTCAGTCTAGGGTCTGAACACATTGCCTCTCTGTTTTTGTCCCAGGAGCCCGAGTATACATTGCCTGCCGAGATGTACTGAAGGGGGAGTCTGCTGCCAGTGAAATTCGAGCTGATACAAAGAACTCCCAGGTGCTGGTGCGGAAACTGGACCTATCCGATACCAGATCCATCCGAGCCTTTGCTGAGGGCTTTCTGGCAGGTGAGACCCTGGCAGGTAGCTAGACAAGCAAGTGTTGGATGTGAAAGTGGTTGCTCTACCCTGGAACATCTCTGACTCTTGTATCAGAACCATCACCAATCCCAATGGACAGATTCTGCCACATGAACCAGCATGGCAGGGAATTAGCAAGAGGATGACAGGATGACAAGCTGCGCAGGATCCTTATCGTCTTTTCGCTTCAGCAATGGGAATGTTGGAGGTGTCAGCTCCCTGTCTGGGCTTGCACCTTGGCATCAAGGTGTGGCCCTGATGTCACTCTTTTCTTTCATCCTGAAAATCAACCTTCTGTGGCAACATGCATTAAATGAGGTTTTGCTGCTGCCAAAATTCTTCTGTATCTTGGAAAATGACCAGCTTTTAGCAAGGACTATGAAATCTATGAGGGACAGGGACCGTGTCTGTTTTGTTTACCACTGTGTGCCCGTGTCTGTCTTGTTGCACCACTGTGTGCCCAGTGCCCAGCAGAATGGGCCTGGCCCAGAGTCAGTACTCAATGCTCAGTTGCTGAATGAATGGTGTCCAGGGAGCTATCAGTAACTAAAATTATAAACCCAATGACAGTACTTACTGAATATCATTGAGATAGGTCCAAAGGCAAGGAGCAAATACTCAGGACTATGATAGGCAGCTAGCAGACTTGTTTGTAACTACAGGTTCTCCTTGGTTTTGCCCTATAGAGGAAAAGCAGCTCCATATTCTGATCAACAATGCAGGAGTGATGATGTTTTCACATTCCAAGACAACTGATGGCTTTGAAATCAACCTGGGGGTCAACCACCTGGGTAAGTGTCTTTGAGTGATTGAAAAGAGAGGCATACCCCATCTTGTTCTCTGTGGGGAAATAAGCCTATACTAGAGCTGAGAATCTCCAATGGTCCTCATAGAGCCCAGAATTCCAATACACTGGACATAATGGTTTTTTTGTTCACTGTCCCTCTCCTGACCAGTACAAAAAGATGAGCTCCTCCTGCCCATACCATTAAGAAACCTCAAAACTCGGGAGATGCTAGGGAGAATAATGTCATTCTTGGATGGGGCCGAGGGAGTGCAAGGCTTCCCAAGCAGGGCCCAGTGTGGGGGGTGCAGGAGTCTGTGTTTGGCAGGAGGGGTCAGATCTGTAACTGAGGGCTAAGCAAGCCAAGGGTTGGTCCATGGAGGAGGCAGATCTTGAGGACTTGAGGTGAGAGAGGCTGGGGTTCTGAGTCCAAAGTGATGGCTCTAATGAGGAGATCATGGATCATGTCCTCTGATGCTAGGCAAGTGATGTTTTTCCTAACTATCCCAGCCTTCCTTCTGTATATGTGTGTGCCTGGGCCCATAGTTGTGTGATCATGGCCAGAGGGGGACTGGAAGCCAGCAGGTGGCATTTCTCCTGACTGGGGCAAGGGCAGAAGTACAAATAAGTACAGATTAAGTCTGTATTCCCTTATCTATCATCTAGTGCTGCCCTTGCCTTGAGGAATCTCAGACTGACAGACCATTAACACTGAATTACTCTTGGCATCAAAATTTCTTCACGTTCAGAAGATAGTGAGCTAATGCCAAAGTCCTCTCATCAGCTCCCACGCCCTGAGCCTGGGCTGCCATTCTGCTCTTCAATCTGCCCTGCTGGTTCTCCTCGCAGGCCACTTCCTTCTCACCTACTTGCTCCTGGAGCGGCTGAAGGAGTCTGCTCCTGCACGGGTGGTGAACTTGTCATCAGTGACCCACCACCTTGGCAAGATTCACTTCCACAACTTCCGCGGTGAGGAGCCCTACAGATGGGGTTTTGCTTATTGCCACAGCAAGCTGGCCAATTTGCTTTTCACTCGCGAGCTGGCCAAGAGGATCCAAGGTAAGTCTGGAGAAAGGGCCAGGGTTAACATAGCAAAAGCACGGTCTTCAGTCCAGATTACAGATTCACAGAAATTCTAAAGCCAGAACGTCAAACATGCACATTTCAGTGGTAGTTCTGTACACGAAGGAGAATGAGGTTATAAACAGAATAAAAACACAATTCTTGCCCTTGACAAGCTTCAAATCAAACAGGGGTTAGGAACTTAGAAAGTTACCTTACATTTATGTCACATCTTATCTCAATTATGATCTCATTTGATTTTTCACAACAACCTCTTGCTACAGACAAAGTAGGTATTATTATTACTATTTTCTGGGTCCAAACTGAAGTCCAAAGAAGTGACTGGCCCCAGGAGATATGGTAAGTGAAGTAATCAGGACCGGAACATGGGAAAGTGAAGTAACCAGGACCGGAACGTGGGAACGCTGCTTTAGGTCCAGGTGCTTTCTTCTGTGTGCTATTAGCAGAGGTTCACACGATGAGCTGAGCTACAGAGTTGCCACTGCCTGGAGTCCAGAGCGAGGGCTGGATGTCAGGCCCCTGGGACTGAGTTCTTGCTCTACCACATACTAGCCGCATGTGCATGTGGCCGTGTTCCTTTAACCTCCCCTGACTTCATCCTCTCAGCTGTAAAATGAGGTGGGGCCGCTCTTAATTCTACGATTCTGTGCTCCCCTGGAGTTTTTGATGCACTGCTGGCTTTCACATCTGCAAATCTGGGGGACCATTTGCTACAGCGAATAAGCCAGTGTTTGGGAACAACAGTACAGAATGCAGAAGATAGAAGAATAGGGTAATCATTAAGAGAAATAATAATAATGACATATTATTGTTATGTTGAGTTTTGTGTGTGCCGTGTACTGTACAAGCCTTCATTCATTTAACACAGCATTCCTATAAGGTAGGTGCTATTATTCTTCTGCACTCTGCAAATGAAGAGATAGGCCGAGATATATTAAGAAACCTTACCCAGAAAGTTTCCTAGCTGACCCAGGATTCAAATCCAGACAGCCTCACTCTGGAGTCTATGTTCTTTACGTCAAGAGTTCAGACCGTGGCCCTGCAGCCTGCTTGGTATGATCTTAGGCAATTTACTTAACTTCTCTGTGATCAGAGCTCAGTTTCCTCAGCTATAAATGAGGATCTTAATATTGCCTACCTCACAAGCCTCTTTGAGAACTAAATGAGATAATGCATGGAAAGCATGTAGCACAGACCTTGCACATAATGAGTACTAAAAATAGTGGAGGCGCCAGGGATGTCTTGGGGGCATGTTAACTCCCATTATCTCCATCAACACCCCTCAATCTACACCTCATAAAATGTGCTTCCCTGGCAAATGCAGCTCAAAACAAGGTCCTAGCCTACTACCTTCCAACCAGATTCTTCCCCTAAGCACTACCATAGAAATTCCGAAGATATCACCCTCAGTAATTGATACTCTGACTACCAGAATATACTGTTGTTTCTATTATTAAGACTTAAGCCACAGAGTAAAGGTGACATTGAAATAGAAGGACCTTCAACCAAGCACTCCTTTTGGAACATAGAAAGCTGGAAGGCTATAGATCTTTCTGGAAGAGTTCCATGACTTACTAGTCAGATTCTATCTGGCTAGGAGTGATGCCTTCTGAACCCTGGAGCTCTGTTTCCTGAGACCCTTCTTCTCACTTGTGCATTTTGCTGCAGGAGATGAGCTGTTTCCCTGGTCTAACTGTGCTCTCTTTGCCCTAGGCACGGGGGTCACCACCTATGCTGTGCACCCAGGCATCGTCCGCTCTGAGCTGGCCCGGCACTCCTTCCTATGTTGCCTCTTTTGGCGGCTCTTCTCCTACTTTTTAAAATCGGTGCAGGAAGGGGCACAGACCAGCCTGCACTGTGCGCTGGCTGAAGGCCTGGAGCCCCTAAGCGGCAAGTACTTCAGGTACGTGCAGGCAGCGCAGGTTCCTCCACCACCTGTGTGCCTGGTGAGGCATAGGGCGCCCTGGGACCCCGAGTGGCTGAGTTTGTGCCGGATAGTGGAATCCAGGTTTGGTTTGGGCCTGCAAACCAAATACTGTCAGTTCTTTTCCAGGGGAACTTACATTAGAAACTTGGCAAAAGTTGCTTTTTTATACCTGCGCGCCAGTTTTCCAGGTGAGCTTTGTAGCTTTCTGGTGATTATGCCTTTGAAAGAATGTTAGCTGACCCTTTGGATCCTTTTTCTCCTCCTTGAAGCTTTTGGCTTACTTCTTTCATGAATCCTTCAATACCACTTAGCACAAAGTACTGGGGCAAAGTCACCTCTCCCCAGTGTAAACTCTGTCTAGCAGTGCTGCCAGGGTTGGCACTATCTGTTGGAATATAGAAATAGACATTTCAGTGTAGTCTTACCACAAACTTAATGGGCAATCAGAGTTTGAGAATAAATGGAAGCCCAGGATTAAATCTTCTTCCCATTCCATGACTTGATCCAGCCCAGTTTGCTTGAGACTATTCATTGGTGCCCCACGTATTAAGTGAAGCACTGGAAATGATGTCAGTGTCGAACAAGAGGAGAATGGATAACTGGTAATAGCTAATGTTTCTTGAGCTCTTACAAAGTGTTTGGCACTCTTTAAGTGTTTTACATGTATTAATTCATACAGTCATCCCAACTCTAAGAAGTAGATAATAGTATTATACCCATTTGATAGATGAGGAAACTGAAGCACAGAATAATTAAGTAACTTGCTCAAGGTCATATAGCTTATAAGTGGTAGTCCTGGCTCTAGAGCTGTGCTGTTCAGTATGGTTGCCACTAGCCATACGTGACTATTGAGCACTTGAACTAGGGCTGGTCCAAAATGAGATGTGCTGTAAGTGTAAAAGGTATACCAGACTTTAAAGACAAAGTATGAAAAGAGAAATGTAAAATAGCTCATTAATAACTTTTTATATTGATTACATGCTGAAATGATTTGGCTATATCGAGTTAAACAAAATATAGTACTAAAATCAATTTCACCCATTTCTTCTTTCTTTTTAAAAGATACTTTAAAAATTTTACTACAAAATTTAAAATTACATGTGTGGCTCACATTTGTGGTTTGCATCATGATTTCTGTTAGACAATGCTACCCTAAGAGTTTGGATGTTTAACGTCACTGCCTTAAATATGTGATAAAATATTAGACAGTCACTAAATAAAATATTTTCAAATAATATTTAATTCACAGGAAAATGTTGGTGATATAAAATTGTGAGAAGAAACTGCTACATAGAACTATAAAATTATTCATTGTAAATACATAGAAAACAGTCTGGTAGGATACATAGCAAACCATAAGGAGTGTTATTTCCAAGGGGGTTTGAGGAGGAGCCGGGGGAGTGCAAAGGAGGATTTTAACCTTTTACTCTAGGTATTTCTTTATTATTTAAAAAAGTTTTAAAGATCAAATATTTATTTGTTACTTGTATGATTAAAATATACATTTTTTACAAGAGAAAGCTATCCTCCCCAAACTAGATACAGTACGATCTCAGTTTTGTATACAAGAAAGCGAGAAAGACTATATATCTATTTTTACACAAATAAAGCAAACAAGAGTGTAAGGAAAAGTAATTAAATAATAGGCTTTTCTTTTTTTTTATCGGTACTGCATTTTCCAAGTGTTGTACGGGACTTTTATAATTAGAAAAAAATATCCTTTGAAGAAAAGCACCATGAGCACTGCATTCTGCCTGTAGCACCTTGTCCATCTAGCCTCCAGTTCTCTGATCCCCCCCAGACAAGAGAAAGCAGGGTTACTTAGTCTGGGGCTCCTGGGGCACAAGAGGGTCTGTGGAAAGAATTCAAGGGGTCTGTGAACTTAGATGGGAAAGTAATTTCAACTTCATCTTTCATTTCACTGACCTCCATCTGAAATTTGGCATTTCCTTCGATTGTGAATGTAGGCAGTGAACCACAGGAGTAGTCATGATACCTGTGACTTTGTCACCAGTAAAACTATCAATATTTTCTTATCACATTGCATTGTTGCAGATATCTCAGAATGTCACTTCTGCCCACCACTTTGAAATCCAGTGGTTATTAGACCCAGCGCGAGCTCTTGTTATAGAGTACATTAATAAAGAAGCATATGTATTACTATATCATGAATTTGTTTTTAAAATGTTTTAAAATTGCATTTCAATACAATTAGTTTTTGTCATCCAATATATTTTACACATTCATAAATATATTCTGAGGGTCACGCCCAGTGACACAGTGGTTAAGTTCACACGTTCCGCTTCGGCGGCCCGAGGTTTGCTGGTTTGAATCCTGGGTGTGGACCTATGCACGGCTTTGGCAAGTCATGCTGTGGTAGGAGTCCCACATATAAAGTAGAGTAAGATGGGCATGGATGTTAGCTCAGGGCCAGTCTTCCTCGGCAAAAAGAGGAGGATTGGCAGGGGATGTTAGTTCAGGGCTAATCTGCCTCAAAAAAAAAAAAAAAAAAAAAAAGAGAGAAAGAAAGAAATATATTCTGAGAAAGAGGCCATAAACTTTCCCAGACTGTCAATTTTCACTCCTGGATGTTCATGCTTTCTCTGTCCTCTAGTGACTGCAAGAGGACCTGGGTGTCTCCAAGGGCCCGAGATAACAAAACAGCTCAGCGCTTGTGGAATGTCAGCTGTGAGCTTCTAGGAATCCAATGGGAGTAGAGCTACCGGAAGAGCCATGGCTTTATCAGGCACAATCCACACCATAATGAACGGAAGCCAAGGAGAACCCACCCTGAAGGATTGTTCTCCTGGCTGGCTGCTGTTGCAAATCCTGCCGTGCTCTGGTCTTCCTGACCCTTCTGGAAACCTTTTCACATCCAACCCTCTTGTGAGGCTGGCTCATGGCATGAGACATTCACACTTACAAAGCATTCTTCTCCAAGACTTGCAAAGTTGGCCACCATCTAGGGGCAGGACAACTGGGAAGATGCCAGTCTGGGCATGGGGCTGGCAGAAGAGCCTGGGAAATTGGATTAATTCCCTCACCAATACCAGAAATGTCAGCCAGCATTCTCAGCTGAGGTGACAAGAGCATCAGTGTTACAGATTTTCAGGAACTATAGACTCAAGCTCTTGACGGATCTCTTTCCTCTTTGGATTGCTAGTCGTTGCGCTGAAGTCTGGACCAACTCAGGCAAATCTTGGCTTAACCTTGACCAAATTTGGTTCCTTCCTCTGAGCATTCTGGAGTCACTGCATGAAGCTGGACCTTCCCATTTTCTTTTTCTAATTCTTTTTAAAAATTAAAAATATTTTTTCTAGCTTTAATGAGATATAATTGACATATGACTATGTAAATTTAGACCGTCTCATTTTCAATCATGTAGATGGTTTCTTTTTCTAAAGGGTTCCCTTTATCTCACTTTTCAGAGAAAATAAAAACTACACATTCATCTTACTGCCTTTTTTATTTTCTCAGGGTAGCAAAGGAGAGATGGAACAAAGTGGGGAATCCAACCTCCCAGTTTTGTGAGTAGTATCTTATCCTACCCACCCACCCATAACCTTCTTACAATGTCACATCTGGGTGCAAAATGAGA
This sequence comes from Equus asinus, assembly GCF_041296235.1. Lineage (NCBI taxonomy): Eukaryota > Metazoa > Chordata > Mammalia > Perissodactyla > Equidae > Equus > Equus asinus. Next base: position 76,829,329 of record NC_091796.1, read on the forward strand.
CGATTCGGTTGAGTATTTTTTCAAGTTTCTCCCAGCTCTCACATTTTATTATTTAAGAAGTGATAGGAGTGACTTAAATTACACAGATGTTGAGCTCCACTATAGATTAAATCCAGACGTAGTATAAGACTCCATTTAATTTGATATAAAGATGCAGAAAGACCAAGCCTTGAAACAACCTTCTACCTAAAATCCTAGCTCTTCTCTTTTCTGGCCTCCCTGCTCTCCTGTGCTGAAACCCCAGGTGACCTTCTTCTTGCCTCAAGAACAGGTCACCAGGAAGAGGCAGGGAGATGTGCCTAATCTTTCAGCCAATTGACCCAAGAAGTCATGCTATTGTTTCCAGTTCTAAAGCATCCAAAGGGCATCCAGTGATAAAAATGCCCTTTCCTTCCACAGCAAGTAGACTTTAAAAAAGAACCTTGTTATTATGGAAATCTCCAAACAGACAAAAGTAGAGTAAATACTACTGTGAATCCTCATGTACTTACCTGTCACCCAGCTTCAATATTGTTATCATTTGGTCAATAGTGTTTCTCTATTTCCCCCATGACACTCTTTTGGGGGTGGGCTGGGATATTTTAAGGGACATTCCAGACGTCATACATTCACCTGTAAACACTGTAATGTGTGCCTCTAAATAAAAACTTTTGTTTTTTTACAAACCCACAATACCATTATCACTCCTAACAACATTAATAATTCCTGAATGTCATTTAATACTTGGGGTTTGCTTCCCTGTGTTAAAGAACAAAGAGTCAACTGAGTAAATTTAAAAATCTAACGGGTTTTATCAAACAATTCATAAATTGGGTGGCATCACATCCAGCAAAGGGGCTCTAAGGAGTTGTACAAAATGGAAGGTTTTTATAGACAGAAAGAGGGTGGGATAAAGAAGTTAAAAGAGTGGATTATTTCAGGCAAGGTCACCTTCCCTTAAGGGAAAGCAAAACATCTTATCAGGCAGATTACCTCACTAGTGTTGTTCAGAAAATTCCAGACTGATTGGCTTAAAATTCCACTTCTGGGAGAGGCTCAAACTGCAATTAGCTTAGGTATTAAGTCTTGGTGGCGCTTAGCATGAGCGACTCCATTTTAGACTTGATTCTTTTTAACAATTTTCCCCTTTTGATCAAACTCTCAGCCTAACTGAGAGATGTGATCAAAATTTAAGGCATGGCGTCACTCACAGCTACTGCTCTGTAGTTCTCACAGCTTTCACCAAGCCTGAGTTTTTTCTTGCTGAATCTCTGTGGTATTCACAGGTCAAAACTTCAGGCTCACAATTTTTTAGTCAGTCTTTCTCTTTGTTCCTTTTTTGACGTTCCAGTCTTAGGGAGTTCATTTGCTTAGTGGTTAGCAACTGCAAACATGCAATTAAAACTTTTGAGAGAATGTAATGCACCAGGGAGATTATTATGATAACTATAAGCAGGACAATTCCTAATGTTTGAAGTGCACTTTGGAACCATGCTCCTCAACTCCCCAACCAATCAAAGAAAGACCCTGTTGAAGGATCACTCTTTTAAGCCAAGTGACTTGCTCAGTGATCTTATGTACTCAGTTTCAGCTCCCTTAGAAGTGTTAACCCAGGTATGGCAGGCAGCTTGGCTATAGCACAAACACTTCCTTGCTTAGCTAAAAGATAATCCTGTTATCAAGAACAACTTTGGACAGAGAGTCTAAGGATCTTTACCGCACAGCTAATGTCTTAGCAATGGAATCTGCAACGTCTCCAAGAATTAAGGAGGGTTTCTGATCATTTTATCTTTTGTATTTATGCCTAAGCTAGGGCACAGTCAGGATTGTAGTGCATATGGGAAGAGAATCTCCTAGCCTGAAATGGAAAGTGGTCCTAAATGCCTTATGAAGATGGGTGCTGCTGGTGAGATCTCAATGAGTGGGGGAAAATCTGATCTAGATAAGCATGGGGATGCAAATGTACTAAGATTCGTGTAGTTAAATGTATCTAATTGGGTACATACAGCTATAATTGGCACAGGTTGTTCTGGCCATAAAAGTTGAACTTTGTAAAAGACTCTTAAGGGAGGTTGATTGTAGTTTTCAGTGACATTGGAAATAGAAGAGAAATTGGTCACTGGGAGAACCAGGGGATCTCTTGCATGATGACAAATCCAGCAATCTGAAAGTTTGCCCCCATTAACAATGGCCTGAGAGATACAGATGAAGGTGTTCTCTTTCCAGGCCAGTGCCAGAGTAAAGGAAAGAAAAGAAGAGAGGGTTTCCTGTTTAGTTAAAGCATGAAGTCTTGATCTAGTATCTTGGGAGGAAGCGGTCTACATTTATGTCAGCTGCTTCTCTTCCTCGTCAATTTTATTTGTAGATCTCCAGCGTCTATAAAGGACCAGATATCAGGTGAAGCTTTCTTTAGTTCTGAGATGTGTACCCAAGGTTCAAGTTCCTGAAGTTTGGCTGCCATCTGTGTAATGAGGAGGACCTGATATAGTCCCTTGCAAGGAGATTCAAGAGCAGTATTGGTTCTTAGTGACTTGCCAAAAGTCCTTTCTGTGAATCTCCTTGAAGATGAAGTACTTTTGCAGGACTGCTTTTGTAAATGCATCAGAGTAAAACAATAACTGTCTGTGAAAAGAGTTAAAGATGCTCATTCTTAAAGATCTGATGAGAGTTCACTATAATGGAATTGACAAGGAAATTTGGTTGTTTCTGTAACATGTAACATTTTAAGATAATAGCTAGAATTATGGCTGGTAAAATAATGCCAAGACACATGAGAACTTTAGGAATTTCATGCAGTTTCTAGAACACTTATATTAATAACATTCACCCATACTATATAACCTAAGAAAGTTTATCATCACTTATTTGACAATGCTTCTCATATAATTTAATGTACTAAATAAGCCTAATTAGTGTAACATCTCCCTGTTATAAGGAGAGAGAACAAATCTTTTGAGATTTTCCAGGGGCCCTCTGAAATATCCCAAAGTTAGTTTGAGATTAGTAATTTAGAATTTGATTTGGGGAAGTTTGTCAAAAATATCAAATGACATTAAAACACTTGGGCAAATAGCATCATAGTTCACAGTGAAACAATACTTAGTTATCTATGTAACCAAAGTGGTAATTATATTCTTCACAGGCAAATATAGAAGGCTACGTAGTTGTAAAAAATCCTTAGCTGTTTTAATGGAAAAGACTCAGTTTTCTTAGGTAATTAAAGACCTGATGATAAAGATAACATGGAGCACAGTAATTATTTTGATAAGACACAAAATCTTTGCTTTCTAGGCAGACTACCGAAAAGGCAAAGAAACCTTCACAATCTGTTACCAAAAGCAGACCAAAAGTCCAAGAAGATTTTATCCTTTTAACAGAGAGAAAATCAACTCTAATTTTGCACCGGTGTACTTTTGATATTAAAACTCACTCACTTAATTAAATTCATTCCAATCTTAGCCAGTCTTGGCCACACATAAAATTCATTTCTAAAGATTCATTTTCCACAAATTTGCTACAACCTCTTTTTTAACATTCAGATTTTGTCCACTTCTGGGAGAGGCTGAAACTGCAATTAGCTTGGGTATTAAGTCTTGGTGGAGCTTAGCACAGGTGACTCCATTTTGAGCCTGTTGTTTGTTTTTAACACCTGGTTGTCTCACAAATGTCTTTTTACTGTTGGTTTGTTCAAATCAGTGAAAGAAATGGTCCTTCTGAAAAAAAAAGAGAAGCCCCAGCAAATCTCCTTTTGCCTGAATGAATACCGGCTCCCTCCTGAACCAATCACTATGGCTAGGGATAGGCTAGGTTAATTGGCTTAAGCCAATCACTACCCACACATGAAGCTGGGATCATCCCAACCACCCCACCCAGTGAGGAAGAGGGGTGGCTAACATAAAGCACTTACGCTAGTTAAGATTAGCTCGCCTCACAAGAACCCTCTGGGGAAGATTCTATTGCTGTCTCCATTTTACTGATGAAGCACAGAGAAATCAAGTAGCTTGCCAAAGTTCACACAGCTGGCAAGTGGTAGAGTGGACCCCGGTAGTCTGACTCCAGAACCTGCACTCTGAATAGCCATACTCTACTGCTTCCCACGGTGGAGGAAGCAACAAATTTTCTCAAGGAAAAATCTGGGAACATGAATGGGCAAAGGGTTGGGGGGAGCCATAACACTGGGGAAGCAAGTAATATATGTTCACTACAGGGACCTACGATCTGTGCCTCCTAGGCTCTTGGGTCAAGTGGAAAGTCTGGTGAAGAATGAAGGGTGAAAAGAAGAGAGGAAAAAAATCAAAACAGGAAAGGGCCATGCAAGTCTGGTGGACAGGCCTGGTGAAGAGTCTGCAGGGGATTCATGATCCTGGATGCCTCCTCTGGGCTGGAGGAACAAGCGTAAATCAAGCACTAGGAGTGTGGATGTGGAAGGCAAGTGTGCAGGGCTGCTCTCTGTGCAGCAAGGAGAGCAAGTAGACCATGGGTGCCAAGGCAAGGATTCAACCTGTGTCCTAGCTTAAAAGACAAGCAGTGTAAACAGTGAGGCAAAGGGGTGGGGTTGGGGTGGGGGCCTTTATGCATGTCAGAGGGGACTGGTTGCAGGTAGAAGAAACAAAGCCATGTATCAGCTGCAAGGAGTTGGCTCCAGCTGCTACATCCAGGCAACAAGCTGACATTGGTATTGGTACTGGTATAGGTGGCTCAGTGTTCTTGAGCAAATGTGCTCTCAAGGCTGGGTTCCTCCACTTCCACACATTCAAATAGTCATTTTTATTAAAACGGTATCTTCTTTCTATAGAACATCTTTTTTCAGAGAGAATAGAATGCTAACACATTCAAAAGATTGTTCCTTAAAATATATGGAATCCTTATATTATGTGTCTTTGGAATCCTTTGGGCTATGACGTTTATAAACTTTTCATGTTTGCCAGACTACTTGTTAGTATGATAGACTTAATGAAGTTCATCCTATTCCTGATTTGTGTCAAATATCTGAAATCTGAAAAACCACTTTGTATATTCTCTAAGACACTCAGAGAACTTGGGGATGATTGCTTGGGGCAAGGGGCTGACAGCTTCAATCTGGAGTACAGGGGCTGGGGGAACAGCCAGGGAGCAGGGCCTGGAACTCAGGGCCAAGACAGCAGCTTGAATGTGGCATCCTCAGGGTCAGTGAATATTAAGAGGAACCCATCTGAGCTGGGGAGACAGATGGAAAAACGTGATTTGAGTGAGAATCTGGCACTCAAGAGGGAAGGACTTTGCTCCCCCATGGCCTAATGGCTTTAGGAATGGTATTTAATGGAGAAATCCTTCCCCTTGAGTTTTAGGGTTGGAGATGGGGGCAGTCACTGTGTTATTACCTAACTCTGATCTCTGGAAATCACAGAAATTGCCCCAATTCTACTTCCCTAATTGTAACTTCCAAACTGTGGATCTTCTTCCTTCCTGAATAATGACTCTATTTGAGGCATGCATCATTTCCTGCCATCTTTGGCAAGTGGCACAGCTCAGTCAGCTCAAAGTGGTACAGGGCTGGGGTGGTTACTGCTAACCACAATGTTATACTGCCTCTCACTTAAAGAAGTCTGTGAAGCATTGTTTGGCCAAGGAAAATATTTTAAATCTGAAGTTTTCTGTTCTATCTCAAATTGTTGGGTGCATTTATATCTACCAGTAGTGACGCCAAATATGTGAGAGCTGAGCAGCAAAGAATGCAAAAAAAAGGAAAAAGAAAAAGAAAAAAAATGATGTGAGTATTGATTTTACACGTTGTTGGTATTTTCAGAATATTAAACAATTGTTGTTCCCCTTGCTCAGATTCCAGACTCCATGATTTCTTGTGACCTTCAAGCGTTCTTACGAGACTCAGCCTTCCTCAGCACTATTCTTTTAGAATCATCTCGTGCTCAGGCTTCATCTTACCTCTCTATAGCTTCTTGCCCAGCCCCAAAATGTTGTCTAGTCTGCTCAGTCTGAGCAAGGAACAAGTACCAGCCTTAGCCTCTTATCCTGTTTCCAGAAGAGACTTGCCCCAAGTTAACAACCAAGCAAGGGTAAGGGCTTGCCCCAGCACAAACAATGCTGGGAATCTAGTGATTGAATCATCATTCAACTTTCTCTTTTTGCTCCTTAGATTTTCCCATGACCACAATGGCCATTTTTCTTTCAGTGTACTTGTGCTATGGATATGGCTTCCTGACAGGCAGAGTGCCCGTTAGGATACAGGAGACAAGATCCTGGATGATAAGGGCTCAGGAATTACAGTCATCTCAGATTTCTCTGCTCCTTAGGTGCTTCTCTGGCTGCCCCAGGCCCACTGCCTTCACTATTCTTGGCTTCTCTTATACTCTGAGACCCTTAGCTAGCCTAACCCAAGATGAGGAAAATCTCCTTCCCCTTTGGCTTAACCGAGACTGGCTTAAATTTCTCAAAAATAAAACTTGTCTGGGAAAGTAAAGGAAAAGGAGACCAAAGAGGCATATCAAAGTCAAGAAGCAAACAGCTCCAGAGCAAAGATTACCTAAGTGAGGACTGGCTGCCACAGATCACATATTGGCTGGCACCTGGCGTTTGTTCAACTCAACTCTGTATTCAGTGTTGCCATGCCTCCAAGCCCTGGAGGATCTACATTGTGTATTTGGCCTCTTTTAGTGACAAGATAATCACCCACTTTGAGCAGGCTTAGGCCAAAAAACAGAATATTTTGCTCATAAATTCAAGGAAGGGTTGAAACTGAAAAGTGGGAAAGGGCAGGGATCTCAGAAATGACTAGAACTCGAGCGTCATGCTCCCCTCCCTATAACATTTGCCTTTCTCTGAATGTGGACTTGACTTCAGAGTAAGTGGCAAGAAACTTGGCTGTTGAAAACTCTCAAGCTTCACATCGCGTGTTTTCTACCATTGAAGAGGTGCTACAGCTAGTTTCTATTTTTAGTGTTTAAAAAATGTTGGGCTTGGCTTGGGTCACATGCTCACCGTGACACATTCAGCTGTGTAAGGGGGGAAGAGTCATGTAAGAATGTGACAGCTGTAGGGTGGCATTTCAAATCAGTGAGAAAAACATGGTCTATTCAGTAAATGGTGTTGGACAAATAACTATCCAAATAAAAACATAATGTTAGATTCCTTACCTCACACCATTCATAAAACAAGTACTAGATGGATTAAAAAGCAAAGACCAGTCTCACCTACCGAGGATGGTGGAGAGAAAAATGGAAAGAATCTGGGTGGCTGATTATAAAGTAGTGAGTCACTTCCAAAGGCAAGGGAAACAAAAGCAAAAATAAACAAACAGGATTACATCAAACTAAAAAGCTTCTGCACAGTGAGGGAAACCATCATCAAAATGAAACGGGAACCTACTGAATGGGAAAAGATATTTGCAAATCATATATCCGACAATGGATTAATATCAAAAACATATAAAGAACTCATACAACTCAACAACAAACAAGCAACCTGATTAAAAAATGGACAGAGGACCTAAATAGACAGTTTTCCAAAGAAGACATACAGATGGCCAATAGGCACATGAAAAGATGCTCAACATCACTAATTATTAGGAAAATGCAAATCAAAACTACAACAAGACACCATCTCACACATGTTAGAATGGCTGTTATCAAAAAGACAAGAAATAACAAGTGTTGGTGAGGATGTGGAGAAAAGGGAACACTCATACACTGTTGATGGGAATGTAAATTGTGCAGCCCCTATGGAAAACAGTATGGACATTCCTTAAAGAGTTAAGAACAGAACTACAATACAATCCAGCTGTTTTACTTCTGGGAATTTATCTGAAGAAAATGAAAGGATTAATTTGAAAAGATATATGCACCTGCAGCTTCATTGAAGCATTGTTTACAATAGCCAAGATATGGACTTGGCTGGGACTTAAACGTGTCTGTCAATGGATGAATGGATAAAGAAGGTGTGCTATATATATATAAACACACGCAAGGAAGTACTGCTTAGCTATACGAAGTATGAAATCCTGCCATTTGTGACAACAGGGATGGACCTTGAGGGTATTATGCCAAGTGAAGTAAGTCAGATGGAGAAAGAGTATGATTTCACTCATAGGTGAAAAAGACAAAACAAAGAACAAACAAAACAAAAACAAGAACAAACTCATAGATACAGAGAACAGATTTGTGGTTACCAGAGGGGAAAGATGAAATGGCTGAAGGAGGTCAATTGTATGGCAATAGACAGAAACTAGACTTTTGGTGGTGATCACTTTGTAGTGTATAAAGATGTCGAATTATAATGTTGTACACCTGCAACTTATATAATATTATATAACAATTTTACCTCAATAAAAATATAATAAAGTAGTGAGTCACTGAATTAACCAAGACTGGAGCTGCCTTCCCTTGAGGTTTCTTGTCACATGACACAATCAATTATCCTTATTGTTGACGTTTATGTCCTAACTGGTGCAATATATTATGTTGAGCCATATAAAATTGCTGCTAGTCTACCATTTTTTACCCCCTCTTCTCACCATTGCTGCTGGTCTAAGGCAGATGCCTTCCTCACCTGCTTCCATCACCTTCAATTTCCTCATCTGTGAAATTTTGACATCTGTTTCATTATGTTTCTCTTCACTCCAAAGATCTTTCAACTTCCATTAATTTCACCAACCACAGGGATATCTGATCTAACATCCTATTACAGTCTTATTTGTGCTGGTATACTTTCACAGGTGTTCATCCAAATTTTTTTTGTGTGTGTGTGTGTGAGGAAGATTAGTCCTGAGCTAATAGCTGCCACCAATCCTCCTCTTTTTGCTGAGGAAGATAGGCCCTGAGCTAACATCCGTGCCTGTCTTCCTCTACTTTCTCTGTGGGATGCCTACCACAGCATGGCTTGATAAGCGGTGCGGAGGTCCACGCCTGGGATCTGAACTAGTGAACCCCAGGCTGCACGTATCCTACTGCTACACCACTGGGCCAGCCCCAAAATATTAATCTACATGTGTGATCTATTTTTTTCTACATATGGATATATGATATCTCAGCAAAAGCAATTATCTGAGATCATAGAACACCAGGTATAATTTGTTCTGATAGGAGAAGTAGATTAAGTAGGAGTAGATTGCTGTAACAAACAATAATAAATTTTAGTGGCTTAAATTTAAATTTATTTAAATAAAAATAAAAATACATTTAAATCAAATAAATCAAATAAAAATAAATTTATTTGATTTCTTGTTCATGTCACAGTCCAATGCAGGGATGGGAGTAGGAGGATGGCTCTGCTGCATATGTCTTTCATCTCAATAAAATCATTATCAGTTATTATAGTTGTTACAATCATTCAATATTTTGTGTTTTAATGGCAGTAGTTAGTTAACTAAAGGATTAAAAACATACAAAATGTAATTGTATTCAAAGTATACACAATTTAAATATATTTTCATAAAAATATAAAATAAATTAAAGAACTGCAAAAATAAAAATTATTTTTAAATGTTTTAGGTCATTTTCCTTCTATAATTAAGTTAGATATCAAAGTTAAAAGACAAAATACATTATAGCTATGAATAGCAACATTTTAAATCAAAATTATTCAAATAAAGCTAATATTTTTAGTTTTTGAAAACATAGTTCTGTGAATTTTTATAAAAATAAAACTATTCATGATTCTAATGTTCAACGTCCATTTAGTTGCCAGTGTAAACAATGGATATCATACTGCCTGCATGTTTCCTTTAAACCTACAGGTCTACCAATTTGAAAGTAACACGCATTGTTTATTATTTAGCCTCTACGTACTAGTGTTGCAAACACACACAGATTGGAATATGAAGACAGACAAGAAAATAGATACTCTGCACTACTGAAAATGATACCCATTTTAACGCAAGTATCTGTTACACTCAGGCTGAGAAAGAATTTGACGAGTTAATTGATTAGTCTTTTCTCCTTCCCAGTCGCTTCCTCTGTTCAAATCCTCCCGGCACTCAGAAGCAGCAGCACAACTGACACACTTTGAAAACATTCGGATGCAGTCAAGACCGGTTTTCCTGGGACTTAAAGGGCATTAGTGATGAGAGCATATGTTTAGGGTGTCTGGTTGTATTATGCCAGAACTGAGCACTAGAGCCTAAGCAACAGAGATGCCCAGGTATTCTTAAATAAATTTACTATTTTCTTGTACATTTTTTTTTGTGAAATGTAGGGCTTTTTAAAGTGCATAGCTAAGGGAAGGAGCCCTTCTTGCCCGGGACCAAGGGCATTACTGTTCATATAGTACTGACGTGGCCACTGGGGGCCCAGCCCTGGGAATCCCTGGAAAAAACGGCCCTTTCATGTTCCAGGGCCCGTATCTACCACAGAGGTTTAATGTCAACCTGGCAGGAAAGAAGGATGGAGTGGTTACTGAACCTATGAAATTCGCCTCATATCTGAGAGAGTATGATTAGACAGTAAATATCTCAACTCAAATAACAACATGGTACAGGTGAATGTTGTGATAACTGTGGGTATCTATGGGCTGCCCAAAGCACTAGTATTTGAAAGTGTGTTGCATGTCCACTCAGACTCAGTTCCCTGATCTCCTCCTCAGCGCTGACCTTCTCCTCCATTCCTCTTCAGCCTCTCATTCCCATGACAAGGACCACAGCTTGTCATCCTGTGAACTTGCTGCTCCTCAGATATCTTAACTTCCAACATCTCACTCCAACCACAACCTCCTACTCCTCCAGCTTTCTCTCTTGCCAATTCCCTTGCCCCATTATCACCCTTGTCTAGCAAAGGCATGGAGCAATCCAACTCTCTGATTTCTATATGCCAGGAAGATTGCTGTGGAAAATCACTCATCCTGGCAGACTGGAGCCACTATCAACCTCTGGTCACAACGTCAACTGGGTTTTCAGCACTGCCTGGTCGCCTGTTCTTCCACAGTCAAGGATGGATCCAGGGACGCTTATACAATTTGTGGGACCATCTTTAAGAAGAAGAATACAAAATTATGTATAAAAGTGGACATTGATTTGGGATGAGGAAAACAAAAACCCGTGAGTAACTAGAGCTTTGGGAATTTAAAGTCTTCTGAGATCTCTTTAGGTAATTTACCAGCAATGCTTACGTAAAAATGCCTTCTGATAGCAAGCTGGCTTCTCTTCCCCACCGAAAATACTACAACTCCCAGCAACACCCTTTACTCACAGGGGCCCAAGTAAGCTTCAAAAGCTTCACAGTGAAACTGCCCCTGAGTTTACAACACGTAGTTTGTGTCCTCTCCGTATTCTCAAGCCACTCAACCCACCAGCTCCCTTGAACTGTTAACAAGTGATTTCTCCTCTGACTTCATAGAGAATAAGGAAGCCATCAGTCTTAAACTCCCTCAACTTTCTGCTACCAAACCTACCTGTATTCCCCTCATATTTTCTCTTTCCACCACCTTTTACAGCAGAAGAGGTGTCACTCCATCCACTTTTTAATCTTCATATTGTGAATTTCTCTCAACAGTTGTCTACCAGTTTCATCAAAGATAGAGTTTGTATTTATGATGGTTGCCCTCCTTGACTCTTCGGGGGTGATTTTCAAAAGTAAAAAGAGCCATATGGAAACTACAAGTCAAAACTTGCTCCTTTGGCTTCTATGACCTCCATTCTCCTGGTTCTCCCCCTTCCTCTGGGACTTCTTTTCAGGTTCCTCTTCCTCTGCCTGCCCCTTAAATTATGGATTTTCTTAGGGCACTATCAGATCATTCACTTATTAAAAAAAATACTAGGCACTGACTGTGTTCCAGGATTGTTGCAAGCATGGGGAAGATGAAGCGGGCAAGACAAAGGCTGTTCCCGCCCTCACTACAAGGACACATGGCAGCAGTGCCCATCCAGGAGATCAGAGAAGACTTCCTGAAGCGAGTGGCATTCAAGCAACACCTGGAGGATGGATTAGCAGGTGAAGAGGAGGAAAAAAAAACATGGTCCAGGCAGCAGGCTCAGAAGGGGCAAAGAATATGCCATACCTGGGAAACTGAAAGAAGGGGAGGCAGAAGGTGAGAAATGAGAGGAGGGTAGGGATGTAATAAGGGAGGGCCATGTCATCCCTGTTAAGAATTTGGACTTTATTCTAAGGGCTATAGGAAGCCTCAACTATTGCCCAGACTTGCTAACGTCTCTGCGTCTACTTTTGCCCCTGACTAACCCATGCTCCATTTTGCAGCCAAAGTGACCTTAAAATTTAAGTCACATCATATCACTCTTTTGCTTAAAAGCTTCTGGCATCTTTCTATTATCCAATGGGCTAAATCCCAAACTCCTTAAGAAGCTTACAAGACCCCACATGACCTGCCCACAGCACCGTAACCAAGCTCCAGCCTGACGTGACTTCTTCAGTTTCTCTCAGTTAGATGCTTTGTTGTCTCCGGACCACTAAACAAGCTGTTCATTCTGCCTGGGACCTCTTCTCTCTCCTACTTATATTCTGGGCGTCACGTCTGCTGGGAAGTCTTCAGTGATCTCCCTGAAGTCTGTATTCAGTGTTCCTCCTATGAACTCTCATTTACACTCTGAACTTCCTCTCATATAACATTTAATATGTAGGACTACAGCAAGTCTGCTACAACTTGCTGTACAACTTGGGCAACTACTGCAACTCTGTAAGCTCCAGGAGCAAGCAAACTGTATTTTTTTTTTAAAGATTTTATTTTTTCCTTTTTCTCCCCAAAGCCCCCCAGTACACAGTTATATATTCTTTGTTGTGGGTCCTTCTAGTTGTGGCATGTGGGACGCTGCCTCAGCGTGGTTTGTTGAGCAGTGCCATGTCCGCGCCCAGGATTCAAACCAACGAAACACTGGGCCGCCTGCAGTGGAGTGTGGGAACTTAACCACTCGGCCACGGGGCCAGCCCCTGTATTTTTTTTTTTTTTAAAGATTGGCACCTGGGCTAACAGCTGTTGCCAATCTTTTTTTTTTTTTTTTTTCCTGCTTTATCTCCCCAAACCCCCCTGTACATAGTTGTATATCTTAGTTGCAGGTCCTTCTAGTTGTGGGATGTGGGACGCTGCCTCAACGTGGCCTGACGAGCAGTGCCATGTCCGCGCCCAGGATCCGAACCCTGGGCCGCTGCAGCGGAGCGCGCGAACTTAACCATTCGGCCACGGAACAGGCACCCCAAACTTTGTATTTTTTGATCATCTTCGTATCTCTAGCACACAATATAACCCTTATCACAATATAACCTTTATCAATATTTTTTTAATAAATCAATGAATGAAAAAATAAAATAGGGGATGTATTCATGTATTCTGCAATCACTTCTGACTTAAAAAAATGTCTGTGGTTCTTTTAGGTGCTGTCTGATGCAGGTGACTTAAGAACAGTTTAACAATTTACTTCTAAAAAGATAGCAGGAGTCAAATTTCCATTCTTTGAGTTCCCGATTCCGTTAAGTTGAGGTAAATACTGTACTGGATTTTTTCTCAGCTCTCAGGTTCTTAAATATCAACATGGAGATGAAAAGTATCTTTTCAGCTTTTCTTTAAATATGTTCAATCTCACTCATTTTCTGTACAAGAATTTTTTTCTCTCTCAGGAAATGACTTCTATATGGGAGGGAGGGGAGTCCCTAAATGAGCTATTCCCATTGGTTCAGTCCAATTCAACAGTTTAGCTAAAGTTTATTGAGAGCCCATAATGCACCAGGTTAGTCCTGGGGATGTAAATATGAATAAGATGCAGTCATTTGACCTCAAGAAGCTTACAGTCTAGAAAAAGACTCTTGAATAGATAACTTTAACATTTCACTTTCTCAACTTTTTCTGGTTCAGGGCATGCTACATTCTATAAATTTTAATTCAACAAATCTTCATCTACTGGTAAATCACGCACAAATAATTTACAGGTGACTCAAAGAGATGATCTTTGCCCTCAAGCAGCTTACAGTCTACGAGGTAACCAAATAATTCGTACAAACTGGCTGTTTCTGTCACGAGGGTAGAATAGGAGAGTTTCATGCAACACAGAAGGGTTAAGGGAGTAAGACCTCACATCCACTGGGGAGGGGTATAGAAGGAAGTGGGGACCCAGGAAAAAACCCAACTTTTCAGCAGAAGTGCCATTTGAAATGGGTCTTGAGGTCCTGATAGAATTGATGTAGGTACCTCACATAAGTGGACCCATATAGTATTTGTCTTTTGTGCCTGGCTTATTTCACTTAGCATAAGGGAAAGACAATTTTTATGTAGTTAAATTTGTTGCTTATGGGTTTTTAAAAAACAATGTAACAAAATAAAGAGGCCATTAAAACCTAGAAAAACGTGTCTGCAACATAGATGACAAACGAAGGTCAAATTCATAGAGACTGATGGCTACCAGGGGCTGAGAGTGAGGTGGGCCGGATAGAGAGTTAGTGTTTAACGGGTACAGAGTTTCCGTTTGGGAAGATGAAAAAGTTCTGGAGATGGAGAATGTTGATGGTTGCACAACAATGTGAATGTACTTAAAACCACTGAACTGTACACTTAAACATGGTTAAAATGGTCAACTTCATGTTGTGTATATTTTAACTACAATAAAAAAATTAAGTGTTTCAAGGATTCTGGGGTTTGCACCTGCTTAGAAAAGACTTTCCATACCTCAAGATTATAGAGAAGACTCTTCATTCTTCTAGAAGAATTATTTATTAATATGGAGTTAGTAGGAGATGCAACTCTTGGATAGGTATTTCAGGTAAAGAAAAGAGGTCTTCTGCCACAGTCAGCGAAGAGGTGATAAGGACCCGGAGCAAGGTGATGAAGCGGAAGGACCAGGTTCTTCCTACTGGGAAGGTAGAATGATAGGACCTGGCTTTCAACTGGATATATGCTTGATGCATGGTAGGCACTTGAATGGTTGTTGAATAAGGAAGGGGAAGAAGTAGTCAACGCAGAAAACCCCTGAGGGTTTTAACCCGGGCAGCATGCACAATAGTAATAATAACATGAATTAATATGACAGTCACTGAAGTAGGAAGATCAGGTTTGTGGGATAGGATTTGTTCTATCTTGGACATGCAAATATTTTTAGGTGCAGGTCAGCCATGTGAGTGAGTTCCAAGAAGCAGTCAAAAGGCAGGTGTGATGTAGAAAAAGAGTTAAGGGGCACAAATTTGGTTTAGAATTGAGCCAATCAAGATGTTGCTGAAGCCACGGGATTGTACAGGAGAGTATGAGTGTGAAGAGAGAATGTATAGAACCTTGGAGAATTTCAGCCTTTAAGAGGGATGAATAGGAAGGATAGCCAGAGAAGCAAATAATTTGAAGAGATGGCACTTGAAATGGGCTTGGAGAAAGGCTTTTGACAACGGTAGACTGGAGGGTGGGTAGTGTAGGAGGTGAAGGAAGGGTTCCAAGCAGAAATAACAGCATGAAGAAGAAATAGGGAGCAGGAAAGCACCCCACCAAAGAAGCCATTCAGCAACCAGATGTTAAATGAATTTGTTATGGAAGAATTGGAAGTTTCAAAGATAGGTCAGTCAACATCATTACAGCGAGAGGATGATGACCAAGAAAAAGCCATTTTCCTCAGGGTGACTGTGACTATTGATAGTTGGTTGCTTGTGTATGAGAAATTCTAAGAGCCTTTAATCTACTTTACTTAAACTCCAGGCAAAGATACCTGGTCTGTCATACCTGGTCTGAGATACTTCGGACTGTCTCATTTTTCTAAACTCTGTTCTAGATTTAGATTGGGTATTTGTTTTCTCTGTTGTGACACACCATTGTACTATGTCCACACCAGGTGGTTTTCAGGTCTATTTTCAACACTACTTTTTGTTTTTGCATTTGAAGTTTTTTTGGTTGCTTGGTTGTTTTAATGAGAAATTGGATGAGATCATGTTTCCGGGGAAAGGAGATAATGGTGGCGATGCCACTGTCCACAGCTCGAGTACCATAGTGTAGACACACGTTCCAAGAGGGGGGCAAGAAAACAATTTAAGTTAAGTTTGAGTTCAACTTACCTCAAAGACCCTACACCTGGTTTCAAAGATTCACAGTCTGGTTGCTATCAAAAAGACACACAGGTTTTTTAACATAGGGTTAAAAAAAGTGACAAACAGCTTTCAAAAAAAATTCAGAGAACCATTTTTCATTAATCAGACTGGCAAAGACCTACAAAATTGGGTAACTGTTGGGGCAAAGGTGTGAGGTGGCAGGCACCGGCCTACACTGCTGTGGGAGAGTTCACTGCTATGACATCTTTAGAAGGCAACTGGCAATTTATCAAATGCACATATCCTCTGACCCAGGATATCTGGACAAGACAATTCATTGCAGCATAATTTGTAGTGGCAAAAGATGGCAACAACCATATCTTCACTGTTGAATATTTTAGTCATTACTGCTTGATTATGCATAAAATTGCTTGGAACTATACATTAGAAACCTGTGACATTGGTGGCCTCTGGGATGGGACTGGGGTGAGGGGACAGGGCCAGGAGGGACATTACACCTACCTTCTGTACCTGATGAATATACAACCTCTCTCCACCCACCACTCCAACTGAAGCACAAAAGTTTCCTGGTGGTAGAGTCCACTAACAGTTTTCAAAACACAGGAAATTTGAGATAAAGCTCAACCAAAGAGCCATTAGTTATGATGGGAATCATTCAGAGAAATTTAAGAGTCGAAGGCCATCCGTTCTTTCTCACCCACCATTTTTCTCCACACAGAACACAAGGCAAAAAGGAAGGGAAGCATGGGAGCCAGACAGCAAAGAAGTCATGAAGCCAAGAAACTTGTAGGACAGACACTTTATTGTGGTTTGCTTGTGGCAAAATAGTCAATCCTTCAACATGTACATTAGTTTGTTTTTTTGCTGGAGACCACAGCGTGATGCTCAAAGGCATTTAGCCTCATCTTACGTCAGTCTAATAAGTGGTTGCCTATTTTATAGTTCAACTAGTTAGAGGAAAAAGTCTGGAAAATCTGGTCTTAACATCCCAAATTAAGGGCTGCAAGATTTGCAACCCATTCATATAAAGTGCTTATGTTCAGTGCAAAAAGGGCAGACTCAGAAGGGCAAGCAGATGCCAGGGAATGAGGTTTCCTGGAAGATAGATGCATTCCATGACTCAAAGAGGGAAAAGCCACTTGCCAAACTTCCCCCTGAAAGGACCTAGTATTCTCTTTGCAGCCTTTCCTCTCTCTAAAAGGACCAAAACCTTGAATCTGACAGACACCCATAATGGTTATTTATTTTACTATCAAAAAACCTGCTTCAGAGGGAAATCCACAGGGTTTCTAAGCACCAGAGATACTTCGGCTTCCAGTTCCTGTTTGTCTCAACAGTGAATGTGAGATCAGCAGGCTGAGCTCTGGCTGGGGGGAAGCTCAGAGCTGGAGAGCCTCTCTAGGCCTCCCATTTGCAAATCCAAGTCAGTGAGTATGACAGATGCTTTCTAAAACATCGTCACATCTCGGTGGGAAGACAAGCCAGTGCTTATGAAAGGAGCACTTCACCTAGTTTTCCACCAACTGCACAGGACCGATTCACTGTCCCCTCGTCCACCTTGTCCACAGGCCCACCTCCAAAGCGAACCCTTGACCCTCTGTTAAGACAAAGAAGCGCACTGCCTTCTCAGTGACGCTGGGTCTCTGCAGATCCCCCCTGCCATCCTGAAGAGACTGAAGCGGGAGAGAAGGACTGGTTCCTAACCAATTTAAGGGGCACAAATAGGACTGTAACTCAAATAGGCAAAGTCTAGCCATTCAGTCCTAGGATCCTACCATTCCTTTCCCGACTCTCTGAGAGGAAACTATGCTCTCTCACTCTGCAGCAGGGAGTCACAAAGGCCAGCTCTGTGCTTGTAAGTACCCCCTGCTTTCCTGCTTGGAAAGGCTCACCTTTCTCTCCCCGCTGCATGAATGTGACGGTGTCCCTCCTGCCAATGCGTGGGGCTCCAGACCTGACTACTTGTATGTACACCCCCTAGCTTTCAGATGCTGGCGCATGAGGACCCTTCTGTTCAGAGGGCCTTCCAAAGACTCACGGTAACTCCCTGTGCTTGTGAGAGGAGACACTCGGAACAGTTTTATTCCATAGGTAGCACATGCCCCAAAGCCATCTCTGAATTTGGGAAAGGAAAGGAAGGGAAAAGAGGCAATGCTTTTGGTGGTGCTGTACAATTCTCTGTAAAACCCTTCCAGTTAATGAGAAGCTGCTGGAGCATCTCCACATGGAAGGGACCGTGTACAAACAGGATGACCCGGGTTAAGAACCAAAACGCAGGGCAGGTTTCCAGAACGGCAGAAGTCTAAAGTAAAGTGCCTCTTTATAGTGGGGAGAGTTTCGTTTGTTCGGAAATGCTTGGGTGTAAACACGAGTGCACAGGAGTGTGCACACAGACTCACTCACTCTGAGGTAGAAAGAACTGGCCATCTCCAGACAAACACACACAGATTCCACAATTTTACAGAAACATGGCACTTGCGTGAAAGGTCCTGTCCTTGCCCAAGAAGGCAAGTAGGGTCCTATCCAGCTACTTCCGACCTATGTGCAGCCAGGGAAGTCCCACTGCACAGGAGGAAAGAGGTGGAGGGCCTCTCCATCACTTCTGTCCCCAGTTCTCAGGCCCTGCGGCCCAGGGTCACTTTCTGGAGCTTGAGCCATGGGCACCCCGGGTGTGGCTTGTCAGAAGCCACTGGGTGCAGATGTCTTGCACAACTGCATCCCCGCTGCTCTTGGCAGCCTGCTGCACCTGCTGGACGAGGACTGTGGCCCGTGAGTGTTCTTGCTTCACAGCAATCAAGTAGGCGGAACGAAGTTTGCAACATGTCAGGTAGGCCTGAACCTGGCGATGGGGTAAAAGAGACAGTGGAAGGGAAACCATCACCGATGAATCAGCAACAAATACCCAGAGCTACGTCAGAGAGCTCGGGCAGACGAGGTCTCTCTTCTCATTTCTTTTCTTTCTTTCTTTTTTTTTTTGAGGAAGATTAGCCCTGAGCTAACTACTGCCAGGCCTCCTCATTTTTGCTGAGGAAGACTGGCCCTGAGCTAACATCCATGCTCATCTTCCTCTACTTTCTATGTAGGACGCCTACCACAGCATGGTTTGCCATGCAGTGCCATGTCTGCACCCGGGATCCGAACTGGCCAACCCCAGGCTGCCGAGAAGCAGAATGTGCGAACTTAACTGCTGCGCCACTGGGCTGGCCCTCTTCTCATTTCTCATCTGCCAAATTAATAATTAGGTTCCTGCCTTTTATTACATTATAGCAACTCTTTAAATATTCTGGATGCTAAGCTATTACACTATGTCATTTGATAGTGCAAAAAGTTATTATAAATAAGCTAAGAACTTCAAAAAGAAGAAAGTAGGCAGGGGGCAGTCTGGCCACCGTCCACGCCCTCCGAGGCCTTCCTCCCCACTATCCCAGGCTCTTCAGCTTCCTCCCAGCTTCAGAGTCAGCACTGTCATCGCCCACAACTTGTGATTTCATAGTTATTTGGGTAATTATTTGATTGATGTCTGTCTCCTTGACTAGACTTTAAGCTCCATGAAGGCAGGAAAGTTGTCTGCTTTTTCTACCCCTTGTATTCCTGGTGCCCAGCAGAGGGCCTGCCATGCAGTAGGTGTTCGATAAATATGGATTCAGGGAGTGAATGGATGAAGGAACCACCATACCTGCCCCCTACAATGGGCTCACAGATCCCCCTTCTCTATTTTTGTGTTTTCAACCTGCTGAATTTAAAATCTTTTAACAGGAAACTTGGGGAAGAAAATGCATACACACAATTAGAAAAGGTCTAACTCCAGGCTGCTTGACTTTTGCTGTGTGGATCCGAGGTGGCTCAGATTTGGGTGTGTGTGTGTGGGGTCTCTCCTACCTTGGGATACCCTCTGTCTCATGGATCCCCAGCTTGGTGGAGACGAGAGCCCCTTCCTTCCCTGGCCCTGATCTCCCCAGCACCTCCCTGGCTAGCCAGCGTTCCAGGCCAGCGGACAGCAGGGCCCTCACCAGCTGCCTCAGAGCTTCCACTAGCAGCTGACTTTCTGCCGTGACAGTCCTCCTGGTGGTTGGAGGGAACTCTTCCCACTTCCTGTCTCAGCGCTCAATCTTTTCTGTCTTGGTCACTAAAGCCTTCTGTTCCTAAGCTCAATTACAAGTACTCTCCGACAGCTGGAAGATGCCCGGCACTGTCTGAGCTCAGTAAAGTAATCAAGTTCTGACGTTAGCTCTCACCCAGGCCTTCTGCTCCACCTGGCACCTATTTATTTTAAATATATATCATGGGGCCGGCCCCATGGCCGAGTGGTTGACTTCGCACGCTCCACTTCGGTGGCCCAAGGTTTCACCAGTTCAGATCCTGGGCGTGGACATGGGACCACTCATCAAGCCATGGTGAGGCGGCATCCCACATGCCACAACTAAAGATATACAACTATGTACCGGGAGGCTTTGAGGAGAAAAAGGAAAAATAAAACCTTTAAAAACATAAAAAAGTATATATCACAAGGCAGGCAAAATTCTTTCCTGGAGAAGGAGGGCATTTTTCCAGAAAGTCTGGAATAGGAACTAAAGAAAGCTGGGTTTTGGCAAAATCTCGTGGCCTGAGATCACTTAAGTGCATTCAAATTGCTGCTGAGAGAAAAAACTTGAAAAAGCAGTTAACAACTGTCTAGATTTTAGTGTACGTCTTTCCCAGGGACAAAGCCTCTGTCCTGAGGCTCACTGAGGCTTGGAAAAGGACTGCAGTCTGGGAATCAGGGAACCTGGGCGTCTCGTCTGGTTACTGGGTTCTCATTCTGGTTCTAGAAAAGTAATTCTCCACATTTCAGAATTCCGAATTCTATCCTTTCTGTAAGATCTCATCAGGATGTTGCAGAAATAAATGAAGCAATATTTAGAATATGTTCTCCCTCTTCTCTTAACTGAAAAACGGCCTGCAAATTCAGTCCAAGGGTTGGCAATCCTACCATGGGAAGCGGCTCCGTGGCTGTCTAAGAAGCTGTTTGCCTGACATTAGTTTTCTTCATAAGGGACTCGCTGCCAGACCGCTCCACTGCCGGTGGCCAGGGCAGTGTGACCTGTCTCTCCTGGCCTGTAAGCCTTCCTCCAGATGGCAGGTGGATCGAGCCTATGGTTAGCCACAAACAGGAGCAGCCAGGAGCAGCTTTCATTCTGGCTGGCACCCCTCACAAGACAACGTGCAGCAAAGATTCATGGATTTCCTACTACAAAGGGAAGAGCTCACTGGCCTCTGGGGGAGGCCTGCTCTGGAGAATGAGACACTAACGGACATTTGTGGGTCAAAGGGTTGGGCGGGGTTTTTTCTTACTGTGGAGGGTACCCTTTTCCTTTTAGGATAAAGAAACACCTGCCCACTCTGACAACCTCAATCAATCAGTCAACCTGAAGCAAGGGACTTCCAAAGGGCTCTCTGAGAGAAGACCTGTACAGGAAATGAGATTCAAGAGCAGCCTAGGCCATGTTTGTCTTGAGGATAAAGAAATGGGGAGACTAAGGCTCATGCGGTCAATGTTCACAGGTTCCCTATCTACTTTCTCCTTTCTACACCCCTGTCTGGGTCCCAGCTCCACCTCTGGATAACAAAGAAGCTGAGATACAGGTTGTATGGAACTGCCAGGGGAGCAAGGGATAAAGATGACCAGGCAAGCCCAAGGTGCTGTTCATGGGCATCACTGGGATTTGGAGACAATTTTGCTCACCTTGTTGTCATCGTTGTGTATTGCCTGGATCAGGCCCTCCAGCTCCTGTGCAGAAGAGAAACACAGCAGCCGTGAGAGGGAGAAGAGTCCCCAGCTTGGCACCCAAGGCCCAATACAGTCTCAGCTCAGCTGTTCTGACTTCAGGTGGGGATGCCTGCCCAACTTTTCTTTATGAACTCAACTCCTGCTATAAGAGCAACAAAGGAAATCTAATAACACTAAACTTGGGAATTTGAGCAGGAAGAACACCTCCCAAGAGGCCTGTCTTTGGCCTTTATGAATGGACATGGCTCTTTTCACCCCACAAAGAAGCCATAGGGGGACAATTTCAGAGGCAACATGCTTCAAAGGCCATGTGCAGGACCACCCTGACCTCCTCTACAGTCACAGAGAGGAACAGCTCTGTCGATCCACAGACACTTCCAGGTGCCAATAACATCAGACTATGGGATGTTGAGGGACACCTTCCAGGTATAGAGGTTATCACCATGAATTTTCTTTCCACAGCAGGATTGATTAGAGTGAGGCCATTGTTACGGAGAAGTCACAAAGATAAAGGAACACTGCAGTTTCAGGTAAACTATGGGGAACAGAAAAATAAAGAGGGGGATGTGAAGACCCTGAAATAGATGGAGGAGCCAAGAGGTATGGGAGCGAGCGCACCTGGGGTGGAATTCTCTTGAATGCTTCCAAGCAGTTGAGGAGGATGGTGTCCCCGTCACTTTTGGCTGCCATGCCTGACTCGCTGACGCACTTGAGCAGTTGTCGGATCTCACTGTATTTCTCCCTCTCCACCAACTGCCGGGCAGCTCTGCAGTAGGTCATGGCAGCGTCCAGCTGGAAATCCTAGAACGGAACATGCGGAGATGGGCTTAGGGTGGCATGCGACATCAGCAGCGGGAAGGCCAGCAACATTTAAAAAGCTCCCACTATGCTTGGTGCAGATAAGCCATATTGATTATAGTCATAACAGAAAATATACATATAAGAAACAAACAAACAAACAAAAAGCAAAAATTCCTCTCTGGAGTTAGGCAGACATTTAGGAAGCGTCCATAAAAATCATAATCTTAATACCTAAAAGGGAACATCTGCTGGCTGCTGTGTCACTTTCTGAAAACATTTGAATCAAATTCTCAGGACTGGTTTATTCTCTGTCTAATGAGTCACTTTTCTCTTGGGAAAGGGAAGTTGGGGGCTGGTATTTCTGCCCGGGACAGTTGGCACTCTGTTAAGAGATGTCTTAGTGTTTGGAAATAGACCATTCACCAAAAGACTGATTGGTTGGCATCTACCAGATAAACACTTTGAGCCCGGTCTGGGACAATCCTTGCTACAGGGTCTGGGAGGAGCTGTGGCTCTTCCTGCTCACCAGGAATATCCATGTGGGGAGAGCTTTGTCCAACATGGAAAATGGGTGGGAAGAAAGAAATCTGACCGATTGTTCAAGAAGCTATTGATCTCTGAGACACACACAATGCATTCAAGACCCCGCCTGCCCAGAGAGTGATGGTCCTTAGGGTGTTGGGGGGTGGTCTGGAGAGACTCTGCCACTTGTGGTTTCAGTGCCCCGTTCCAGCCTCTGCTCCAGCCCCACAGACACACCTGTGTCCTCTTATCACAAGCAACAGAAAATGTACTCCTTGAGCCAGTTCCTGGACAGATGGAGAATGGAGGGGCAGCCCCTTGCTGCCAGTGGCCCCTCCTGACGCAAAGGAAACACCCCGTCTCTACTCCCAGCCACCTCCTCCAGCCCTGCGGGGGCGAATAGAGGGACACAGCTGTGGGGACCTGCCCTAGGCTGGGTTTCAGGTACTGATTCACTACCTTTTGATGAATTTATCATTGGTTACTGGCTTTTGGCAGAATAGCGTAGAGTCTTGAATTTGACCCAGTTCTGTAATAGCCATCTCCTTGATTTCACCCTTCATGTACATGTAAATCTGCTTTTCTTGGGATAAAGGTTTTCTGAAGGTTAATCTCCCCCAGAAGTGTGACCAGGTGCTGATCGCCTTCAGCATAATCTTGAGTCAGCCCAGTCATACCTGCAGAACACGGAATGCAATTCCAAAACCATCTTCTACATTTTTCCCTCCTAGCATGACCTGAAAAGGAGAGGAAAATAGGCTTACAGAAGCAATAATTACTGGAGCAGCCCCTCAGTCAAGAATGAGGGCCCCTATTTATTCAACAAATACTTGTTCAGACTCCACGAAGTGCCAGGCACCAGGGATACGAGTGTAATCAAAATGGACTTGATCTCCAGCCCTCCGTGGCTCACATTCTAGTGGGGATGCAGCCATGAAACAAAGAACTGAAATAATGACTAGATCACAATTGTGAGTGTCCGGAAGGAGAGGAACAGTCTGCCAGAGGTCTGAAACCTCGTCCGTACCTTGCAGGCAACATCCATTTTCATGTGGTTATTTCCAAACAGGGTTGGCAGAGGCAAGGTGGTGATCTGAGCAGTCCCTGCACTTTCACACCGATGTAAGAACCTGGTCACTTCCATCTGCAGCTGAAGTGTGTTCATGTGCCTGCGGTGACAGGAGATGCAGTCTAGCCTCCTGAGGGGCCTCAGGAGGGACTAGAGGCGAGTGACAGGGAAATCACAATAAGATGGCAATGGAAAAGGCAAAAGACATAATGTGGAGGAAAAGCGATCCAGAATAGGCTCTGAGCAGTTACGACAAGACAAAAATGGGTAGTCTAGTGGCGCCCTGTACAAATCACAATAGTTAGATGTTCCGTGGAGCTGGATGAGGTCCCGTGCCTGAATCAGTACGTATTTACAGAGCACCCGAGTGCTGCTAACAGTGACAGAGTTCAAGAGAGACATGAACCCTGCCCTCAAAGGGTTCACAGGCTAGGGGAGAGAGAAATCAGGAACAAACACATACAAAATATCTAGCGATTGGGCCCATGGAGACAATAAACAGTAGCGGTGGAGCATTTACTTGAGATGTTATGTTCTAAGCAGAGGGATTGGCAAGCCTAAAGGCTGAGAGGAGGGAAGGACTTGGTGTGTTGAGGAACCCCCAGGAGGCTGGTGTGACTGGTGCTCAGCAACGAAGTAGAGAGTAGCGTGAGATAAAGATGGAGATGCGGGCAGGGGCCAGATCATACAGGACCTCTTCTGCCTATTTTAAGGGGTTTCGAGTTTAGTCTGATCATAGCATGTGATTCCAATCCCCGCCCCCTTCTCCTCTCCTACAAGCTCCTCTAGACACTACCATCTAGGAATGATTCCTTTCAGTTGTGTTTTTTCTTTTTTCCCAAGAGTTCAGGGATGGGGAGAGTGGCTTCATCACCAACAGACAGACACTCAGTTCCAACCCTTCCTGTTCCCTGAACCCCAAGCTACCTTGACACATCAGCTGCAGTCATCTTCTTTCGGAAGAAGGTGGTTTTCTTCCTTCTAGTGCCGTGGGAGGTTTCTTGGAGGTAGATCTTCAGGTGATCCTTGGCCTTAAGCAGCCATGAGAGCTTCTCTCCCAGTTCCGTATACGTCTTTGCTTTGTGACTGAAGAACCGGATACAGGTCATGGCAGCCCGGACTTGGTCCTAGAAGAGGAAAATGAACATTCAGGTCAAAGCAGACCAGGGAAAGTGGAGGGTGAGAGTGTGAGGAGAATTCTGATCTGATTTCTGCCCATGGAGCCTGGTTGCCAGCACCCACTCCCATCATCAGCTTTACAACAATTTTGTATCAGTTACTCCTAGGCCCAAGAGATCCTAAATTGAACTGACTGGCTGAGCTCTTAGGCAGGACATTATTCCACCACAGACGAGATCTTAAAAAAGGATACTTCAGGGGCTGGCTCTGTGGTGTAGTGGTTAAGTTCGGTGTGCTCTGCTTTGGGGGACTGGGTTTGCAGGTTCAGATCCCAGGTGCAGACCTATACCATTTGTCAGCCACGCTGTGGCAGTGACCCACATATAAAGTGGAGAAAGATTGGCAGAGATGTTAGCTCAGGGCTAATCTTCCTCAGCAAAAAAAAAAAAAAGAAAGAAAAAAGGATACTTCCGATTCTCCACTCAACTTGGCTTCACTCTTACTTTGACATCAAGTAATTCAATTTCTCTGATTTAGCAATAGCAACCCTCAGACATATTGGGAGAAACTTGTAACCTCTCCCTTCATGCACCTTCTCTAGAAACACTTCTCCATCATTCCTTATGAATTCTGCATTCATGCCTCATGCTTACCTTGAAAATGCCACATACCTCTTTTTTACTTTCACATTCCTTGAACTCTGAAGAACGCCGT
The DNA here is from genome assembly GCF_041296235.1 of Equus asinus. NCBI lineage: Eukaryota > Metazoa > Chordata > Mammalia > Perissodactyla > Equidae > Equus > Equus asinus. The sequence goes on from NC_091796.1 coordinate 76,855,250, forward strand.
TACTGATAAGATTAAAGTTTGCCTCTTTGGGATGAGGATAGAAATCCTAATATTATTTAATGATGCTAGAGAGCTACATGGATTTGCTCTAGGGTTGGTTAAATAGCAAGGCCAGGGACCAAATGGCAGCCTTGTCCCCTCATCTTGTGTAGACTCCTCGTGTGGCACCAACAGAGGCAGAAGGCAGGATGGGCTGCTATTACCTTCATAAACTGCTGCAGCTCGTACAGAATGTGGTAGTAGTTCTTCTTCTGTAAATGCTGGCAGGCAGCAATCAAGTACTTTCCCCAGCTCTCCAAGGTAGGATCAATGGATTCCAACAAGTTTTCCAAGGTGTGTAGCTTCCCACTTTTATAGCTTGGCTGGAAAATGCCTTCTATGAAGACTTCTGGAGGACTCTCCTGGAGCAGAGCAAGCCAAAAAGTCAACAAGCCTGGTTCTGGCACTGTGTGGGATCCACTCTGAATTTCCTTCCACTCACCTGCCTTCAGCATCCTCCTATAGCAGTGCTTCCTAGCCTTTTGCATGTCACAGATACCTCTGAGAATCCCACTCTGGTGACTGCTCACTTCCCTCCTTCCCTGTGCAGAAAAGCTCCTTGACAGAGTTATCTACACTGCCCGTCTCCAGGTTCTCTCCTGTGATGGTCTCCTGAACCCACTCTTATTCAGCTTTTGTACCCACAACTCCTCTGAAACTGCCCCTTAGGTCACCAACGACCTCTAAATGGTTAAATCTAAAATTCTTAGTCCTTGTCTTCCATCTGATCTATCAACAGCTTTTGATACAGCTGATGGCTTCCTCTTCCTTGAAAAATTTTCTGTATTTGGCTTCCAGGACACCACCCTCTCCAGGTTTTCTTTCTGTGTCTCTGGCTACTCCTTCTCAGTCTCCTTCTCTGACTCCTGTTAATGTCCCCAGGGCTTAGGAGGAAGCTGTTCTCTTTTCTATGTACACTCACTCTTTCGGTGATTTCATACAGAATCATGGCTTTAAGTCTATTTGCTGATTATTCCTAAATCCCCGTTTCCAGCCTCTTCATTCCTCCTGAACTCCAGATCTGTGGCTCCAGCTTCTATCCAGTTGCTTGCTCAAAGTCCTCTCGGGCATCTAGTAAACTTAATACACCAAGACTGCACTCCTATTGCTCCTTCCACATCTACTCTTTTGCAGTCTTCCCTTCCTCAGATGGCAATTTTGTTCTTCTAATTGTTCAGGCCAAAAACCTTGGTTATCTTTCCCTCACTTCCCCACATCAAATTCATTGGTAAATTCTATTGGCTCTACCATCAAAATACACACAGAATCTGCATGTATCTGACCACTTCTCACCACCTCCATGTGCGACACTGGCCCAACCCATCACCACCACTTGCCTGGATTATTCTAACAGCCTCCTCCCTGGTCTACATCTTCCACTCCTGCCTCTTTTTTCCCTAATGCCAACCAATCAACCTGAATGATCCCATTAAAACATAAGTCAGGGGCTGGCCCCGTGGCCGAGTGGTTAAGTTCGCGCACTCCGCTGCAGGCGGCCCAGTGTTTTGTCGGTTCGAATCCTGGGCGCGGACATGGCACTGCTCGTCAGACCACGCTGAGGCAGCGTCCCACATGCCACAACTAGAGGAACCCACAACGAAGAATACACAACTATGTACCGGGGGGCTTTGGGGAGAAAGAGGAAAAAATAAAATCTTTAAAAAAAAACAACAACAAAAAAACATAAGTCAGCATGTAACTCCTCCACTCGAAATGTTCCAATGGTTTTCATTCTCACTCAGCACAAAGGTTGGATCCTTGCAATGTCTACAAGGCCCTATATGACCCCTGGACCATCTGGCTTGTTACCTTTCTGACCTTAGCTACCACTACCCTGTCCCCTGCTCACTCTGCTGAAGCCACCCTCACCCTGCCACTTCTCCTCCCTCCACCTGTACCATGCATCCTCATGAACGCAGGGCTCTCTTCCGCCTCCTTCAGGCCTTGACTCAGAGGTCATCTTGCTGGGCATCTGTCTAAAACTGCACGATCCACCCCTCCCCCTTCCCTGCTTTACTCTTCTTGTTACTCATCACGTCCATTATGTTTATTTACCTTGTTTATTGCCTCTCTCTTCCTACTATAACATAAGTTTTATGAAGGCAGATATTTCTGTCTGTTTTTTTTTCACTGCTATATCTCTAGTGCCCACAATATTCCTTGGCTATTTAAGAAATATTTCTTGGATGAATGAATAAATGATAAACATTATGGACCAACTCCTTAGGAAAGTGCCATGCGTACTAGTGCCCTTGCTCCACCTGTGGTTTGGAGACCCTGAGTCATAAACCCCCATCCCATAGCCATAGAAAGGAAAATCATTTGGGCATCAGACTATAGATTATGAGAAACTAACGGAGGAGAGAAAAGGATGGCTATAAACTCAGGGTAGTGTAACCATGCCAGCCTTGTAGCACTGGGCACAAGCTATTTAGAAGTAGAGAAGACGTGGGCTCTGAGAACATCCACAGTGGGTGAGGACTCCTTTCCCGATTCTCGCGGTTCCTGAGAAACACAGACCTAACCAAAAATCTGTAGGACAGACTTTAAGAAGCAGCAGGATCCATAAGAAAGGTGGAATGCCTCAAAAGAACAACAATTTCTCAAAAGAAGGTTCCTTAAGAACTTTCATTTCATCCATTCATCTATCCACTCATTCACTCATAACCGGCACTAGGCCAGGCATCTAAAGACACAGAAAAGGAAAATACAGGCCTTCTCGGTCCAGAAAGAAAGATATCACTGTAAACAAATAGCTGCAATCCAGGAGGATAAATGCAACAACAGCTATGTTCTACTACAATTGGGGTGTATAGGAGGAGGTCATTAATGTTGTTTGTGTGTTCTGTGAATGTTCAACAGAGAGGGTCTGAACGGATAAACAGCAGTTTTCCAAGAAAACAAGGAAAGGCAGGGCATTTTAGGTAGGGGAACGGTCCATGAAGACTTGTGGAGGGAAGAAAGCACATGGAACAATCAGGAAAACTTAAGTAATTAGGTAAGTCTGGAATGCAGGGTATAGACAGGATTTGTGGTGAAACTAAACTAGAGAAATAAGGGGGCCTGATCCTGGTGGGTCCTGTATGCATGCTGAGGAATTGTGACTTCATCCTGTGGCCATGGGAATCTACTGAAGGCCTTTTAGAGGTGAACAACATGAATTATGAATGCCATAAATAACACGTATTATGTTTCAGAAAGCTCACTCTGGGGCAGTGTGGTAAGTAAAGGGGTGAAAGAGCTGGGAATAAGCCTAGCAAGAGAATACCATGTTTCAGGAAGTCAGTCATAGTTTTCACAATGTTTTCTTCTGTTGTTCCTTACCTGCTTGAGAATTAAGATGAGAGATTCAGTTCAAGGGTAACTGTGATTACAGGAGATAAAAAGAAGGCTTCTTTCCTAGCTCTGACAAATGTAAATAGGGGCAATGCTTTTCATCAGCTTATACCAAGATAAGTAAGTAAGCAGCTTAACTCTCTGGATGAGGCGTCAGTTAGAAGAAACAGAGCTGGGTGATTTCCACTCTCAATTTGTGCTTGGGAGAAGCAGCCTGACCTCAAAACTCACTTGGAAACCGAGGAAAAGGAAAAAACTTAACAATTAAATTCCAGATAATATAAGTTTTACATTATTTTTGAGACCCAGTTAGTAGCTAAGACCAGTGAGTAGCTAAGACCCAGTGAGTAACTAAGACACAGTAGCTAAGGCAGCTGTGAAAACATTTCTCTCTCACTGCCCTACAGGGGTGTGATTTCCACGACTCTGTGAACTGTTGACTTCCTGTGGAGCAATCCTAGAAGATAGCTATTTGTAAACTTTCACTGGCTGCCATTTTGAAATTAAAGTATACCTTGTGCTCCTTTAATTTTACAAGAAATTTGGTACGAATCAGCCAGTTCCTCAGGAGGTTTTCACGGAACATCGGGATAAAAGAGGTATTGCCAAAGGGTCATGGTGAAACAGAGTCCTGGCTTTGCTTAACAATAGCTCCACAGAAATAATGCACTTCAGTGGTGCCTCTGCCTCCCACGGAAGGAGGGCAGAGGATGTCAGAGAAAAGAAGGGAGCACACTCTTCCATTAGATATTCGAGGCCCAAATATAGGATCTGTGCCACGGGTGCTTCCTGGCCCTGGTGGTAACAAGCTGGAGTGGACGAGCAACGGGGTCAGCAGTGGGACACAGCCCTAGGGCAGGTGGGAGGTGTCTGGAAACAGAGAGAGGTAAAACAATTTGCACAAGGTCACGCCACTTATATCAAGTATCTCATTCCAGACACCATGCTCTCAACTACTATTGGATTCTGTTCTATATTTTGGGAGAAGGGATGAAATTTGTCATTGCCAGTCAGAAGGGTAATTTGGGATCCAGGTTAAGACTGGTTGCACACTCATCAAATCATGACTGGCGTAGACAGAACTTTCCACTTTAACTTGACTCTGCCAGAGATGCTCTCGTAGCTCAACACTAGATTAAGTTTAAGGGGGGGTGATCACCGCCCTTAAAGTGGAGTGGGCTGACCTTGGTGGGGGAAGCAGGTCCTGCCCTTCGAGAGCTGTGTTTGCGTGCCCCACCTTGCTGAGGAGGTGCAGCAGGGCTTCCCGCAGGCAGCTGTGCCTCACATAGAAGCCGACGATGGCCAGGTTGGTGCTGTAGTTATGCAGGTAGAAGAGGCATTCTTGGTAGTAGGTGTTGTTCATGATCTTCCCTTCAGGAATCACCTCCAGAGAGAGGCTCTGGGTCCGAAGGGTAGCTTCCAGCTCTTTCAAGGTGGCAAAGTAATCATCATCTTGCTGATAGGAAAGGAGAAAGTATGAGGGAAAAATGGGACTCAGTAAGTTCTCAGAAGCTTCTGAAAACATTGCTTTCAAAGAATATTTAACAATATGGCAAAATGCTCACAACACAGTTTTAAGGGTAGAAAAACAGATAGTATTATAGTATATGGAATTTATATTTAATTACTATTATATAGAATATATTACATATAAAATTCTATATATTATAATACTGTATAACACCAACTTCATTAAAAAACATAACAGAAAATTCACCAAAATCTAAATACTACTTAAGTCTGGGTATGGGATTATACATGATTTTTATTGTTTAAAAAATAGTTTTCTGTAGTTTGTCTTTTAAAAACTTTGACTCTGTATTGCTATTCTAACCATATATAGTTACTTATCTAACTATACGTAATGGAAAGAACAAAATCCAAACCTGGCAGCTCTGAGCCAGGACTGCCACTGCCGGCTGAGTGGAAGCTGATCCGTTCCCCAGGGCATTCCTGCTCTGGGCCTCCCACCCTGAGCTGTCCCCCGCCTGCTGTGCTCTTACCAAGGACAGGAGTGGCCTCGCTGTGGACTCCAGATACTCAACCACATCCTGTACCAGTCTTGAGCCCTGACTCAGCTGATTGAGGTCAAAAGGGGGCTTCAGACAGCGACTGAACTTCTCCCGTGCGGCAGCGAGGTTCCCAGCTTTGAGGCAGGCCATACCCCATGCGTGCCACGCCCCAGTGGTATCAAGCCCCGTCTTTGTGGAGACCTGGTGGAAGAATCTTTAGTGAGAGGGTACCTACAACAAGGCCTGAGAGTCCCAGGGGCCTATTCTATCCCCTTGTTGCCAATCATTCCTGCCCCCTTGCACCTGCCATTACTCCCACATGGGCAAACTGGTCATGCCCTGGATATTTCCCTATGGGCAAGAACAACTGACAGATGGCAATCCCTGTTTGCAAGGCTAGGCAAAGGCAATTCATTACAGTTGGGCAGAAGTAAGCTTTGTCTTTGCCTCACCTCAACGCCTAGTTGGTAGTACTCAGCTTCCAAAAGCTGGTTCCTTAACCTGGTTACTGCAGCCGGCTGTAAGATCTGATCCAGAGATGGCACATGGCGATAGGCAGCAGCAACTAAAATATTCAGGACATCTACCTTGCTGATGTAGCTGCAGGGAGGAAAAGGGCAAGGTAATGAGGCTCCACAGTCTTACCTAGAATAGTTGGTGCTTAAAGGTTTTCTATTTCATTTCCAACGTGAAATGTGATAATGAGAAGTGAGAGGTACACAGACACTATGAGAGAAGACTCTGGAGTCAGACTCTGAATACCAACTCCCAACTCCATCATTTAGCAGCTCTATGACCTTTGGCGGATTAGTTAACCTTTCTCTGCCTCCATTTACTCATCTGTAAAATGGACATAAAACAGGGAGTTTTCAGGATAAAATGAAATAACTCAAGCCAAAGGGCTTAGGATAGTGTCTGGAACTTTGCAGGCACTCATCAAATGTTAGATATGAACACGCGGAGTAGGGATGCGCAGGTCTTCAATGAGAGGCCAGGCCTTTACATTGAATGTTGGAGACTCACAGGTTACCTATTTGCCTTTTGGTCCTTTTGAACCTTGCTTGCTTGAGAGAAGGCACAGAGACTATACTGATGGTTTGCACTCCTCCTCAATACAGAGGTCCCATCACTACCATTCCCTGGAGACGCTGCTGGGCAGGGGCATGCTGGCCCTTCACTCTCACCCTAGTCGCTTGGACTTGACATCCTCTCCCTGGGCTGAGAATGGGTTCTTGTCACAGCCCACTAGGTCTGCTGCCTTTGATCTTACTCCTGACACCTGAAGGTTGCAAAAACCTTACAATGACAGATGGCCCAGAGAGCCGGATCATTCTGTCTAGTGCTGCCTTCAACAGGCCTACGCTCCAGGTTCTTGAATCTTGTACCATAATTCCAGCAAAAACCCCCACGGATCCTGACTTGTCCACTGAAAGGGATTCAGTCCATCAGAGATTTTCAGCCGAGTGGGGATGGCGTAGGGGAGAGTATAGTAAGTATAAAAGCAAATTCCGTATCATAATGTACTTATACATTTGGAAAATGAAACATTTAAAATAGGTGGTGTAGTTTCATTTTTAAACATTCATTTAACATTCATTTAAACGTCTGTCAGAAGGAGGGATGAGCTACAAACAGGAGCAGAATACTCTGCAAACTAGGAGTTGTAAACACATGCGAGCTGAATCCCTGCCCGTCAGCAAAGGGGCACAAAGGCAGTGTCTCTGGAGTGGGTCTGTCTGAGTCTAGGCTGGGGGAGACGGAAAGCGTAACTTGAAACCATTGCTGTAAACTGTCAGAGAAGCCCACGGCACCCTGGGGTGGGCAAGAATCCTCGTGAAGCGAGCACTGCCTCGGCCTAAAGCAGAGAGTTCCTCCATCCATATGAGATTTTGAAGGAAGCTCAGGACTTGATATTAAATTTGTTTTTTCCTCCAATCTGAATATCTTTTTCTTTCTTTTTTTGTTTTATTTTATTTATTTATGTTTATTGCAGTAACTCGGATTATAACATTATATAATTTTCAGGTGTACATCGTAATATATTTTGAGTTCTGTGTAGATTACATCATGTTCACCACCCAAAGACTAACTACAATCCATCACCAGACACATGTGCCTAATCGCCCTCTTTTTCTTTTAACAAAATTTTATCTTATGTACATTACTGGTATTGGAGATATATTTAGATCTATTTTTATTATTGCCTTGAATCTTTCTTCATGTTTCCTTTGTTTTCTACTTTTTCCTCTATGGAGTGGTTTCTGTTTTTTTCTCCCCCTTTCCTCCATTTCTGGTAACTTAGTAGATTTTTGTTTTTTTTCATGATTATTTAAAAAGACTTTACCTAACATATTACATATCTATTTCTTCATTTATCAACTTGAAAAATGATGTAGAGTCTACTGCTTCTTAATACAAAGAATGAAGCTAACTCCTTTATATTTCCGTCTACTTTCTGTCCCACCTCCTTCTGCCTTTCTTAACCTTCTGGTTTTTGTTAATAAAAACAATAAAACTAGGGGCTGGCCTGGTGGTGCAGTGATTAAGTACGCACGTTCCGCTTCGGTAGCCTGGGGTTCATCGGTTTGGATCCCTGGTGCAGACATGGCACCGCTTGGCAAGCCATGCTGTGGTAGATGTCCCACATATAAAGTAGAGGAAGATGGGCACAGATGTTAGCTCAGGGCCAGTCTTCCTCAGCAAAAAGAGGAGGATGGGCAGCAGATGTTAGCTCAGGGCTAATCTTCCTCAAAATAAATAAATAAATAAATAAATAAAACTAACGTTTTTGGAGTACACAGTATGGATCAGGCTCAGTCCTCAGCTCTTTACATGGATACGCTCATTTTATCCACATAACACCCCTATAAGTTTTATTATCATCCCCATTTTATAGAAAACTGTGGTCTAGAGAGGCTGGTAGACTTCTCCAAGGCTTCAGAGCTAGGGAGTGGTGAAGCTGGGATTCAGTGCACTCCTTGCTCTCGGTGAGTTGGTAGGTAAGTACTCTGATTAACTGCCTGAGGCACTTACACTCCAAAGAAAATTATTCTCTCTGCTAACAAATCTGGCTAGAACTGAGTGCTGGGAACACACAACATGAGTCACACATCTGGGTGGGTAAGCTGGGAATTAGGAGTTTTCACTGTGAAGTTAATGAATGGAGGCAGAGCAGGTTTTGCAGGGACCTGAGGCCTCATCACAGCTTTTGCACAGACTTCAACCCTATGACTCAGATTCCTACCTGTGACACAGGGCAGACCATTCTGCAGTGTGCTTTATAGATCTGTTACCCAGAACTCCCTGAGGCCACAGTCTGAATTTGGTCAAGATTCAGAGAGAGTTTTAGTCGAGGCTAAGAACTGGACACTCAGGAAGGACACATTTTCTTTAAAAGCCAGAAAATTCCACAGAGACCAAAGGTGCTCCCCTAAATTGATTTTAATTATAAATGAACTAAAGCTTTTACTTTCTTTCTGACTGGGTATAGCTAGAGAACACTCTGCTTTGGTATCCACTCATGGAAGGAGAAGGACACAGGCTGTCAAGGTAGGGTGAGGAAGACCACTTGTGACCTGGTAACAGCATTTCATCAACATCAAAGTGAGATGCAAAACATTTCAGCGTGTCTTGTAAGAGAGGCTGGTGAGGTGAACACTCATGGTGTAGTCAGAAAAAGAAGCTGGATAGAAATGACCGCCATGTGAAAGAATAGAGACTCATTTCCATTTACCTGTCACAAAGAGCCAGGTCCTGGCTCCGGCCAGCCTTGACGAACATCATCTTGGCGCTAAAGAGCAGCTGCTTCATAATGTCTATGAGCAGCCCTGCATCCACCTCTGGGTTGGTGAGGCCCTGGGACAGCCTGCAGCAGTGCTCAATTAGCTGGTGGCCACAGGCAGCACAGTCCCGGTGCAGATTCAGGATGGCAATGCACAAGGAGGCGTTAGGGGCCTGGCCAGGGTGGAAGAAGAGAGAAAAACAGTGAGTTCAGGGGCCAAAGCATTCTTCCAGTGGAGTGGGATGGCAGGAATCGTTCTTCCCATTTCACAAAGCTTGAAAAACACTGGAAGAAGGAGCCAAAATTCCATGGCAAAGCAGAAGTGGAACTAAACAAATTTCAGATGTTTCATGGCCAAAGCCCTGGCTGCTGGTTTCGTCACTTTACTGGGAAGAAGGCAGCTGTGTCCTGTGTTACCTACTTCTTGGGAATGTCCATGTGTCCCCTCCTTTTGCCAGTCTACTGCCCCACTAGTGCAGGTCCTCCTTATTGCTGGCTTGGACTGTGACCATTACCTTGCTTAACTGACCACTTGGAGAAGTCTCGACTTGAAGCCACTGGAAACACTGCTGCTAAATTAAGTATTCCCAAAGCACACTCTGAAACCTTTCATGGTCCCTGATGCCTACTGAGTACATATTCCTTACTGCAGAATTCAAGGCCCTAAACATAAATAGCCCATTTCAATCCTATCTTTTACTACCTCTCTATTAACATCCTATATTCCCTCTGGATTAAACCGTTTCCAATTCCCCAGTCATGTCCTGCAATTTGTGACACTGTGCCTTTGCTCAGATGCTTCAGTTTTGCACTCTTTGTCTTTCCCTTATCCTCACCTCACAACCCACAAACTTCTTGTCAAACTTCTACTGCTCGTCTTCCATGTTACCTCTTCCATGAAGCCTTTCCTGATCTCCTCTGGTGCATTTCCCAAGATGCTCCTCATTTCCTGCCTTAACTGGCCTTACTTGTCCTAGCTCCCATATTATTACACTGTAAGCAAGCGAAGGCCAGGTTGTGTTCGCCTATCTCTGCATTTCCTGCCATACTACTCTATGTCATAAACTCAAATACTACACTACACATCAAAAGAACTCAGATTTTATTGCTCTTACCTGCTCATAGTAAAATTCACTCCGCACCAGCTCATTTTCCTCCTCATTCAGATCCAAAATCCATTCCACCTCAGCTGCCTTAGGGACTCTCACCACCGCTGAGTACGGAGGGCTTTCAGTCTTGGAGCTGTCTGGTACTGAGGAGAGAAATGCCATTCACGCGTCAGTCACTGGCCAGCAGCCCAGTCTACCCAGTCCAGTGCGCTGGTGAGAGCTGGAGGCAGGGATAGGGCCCTCTCTTTCCTTGGTCCCTTTCCTTTCCTTTAGGAAACCATGTTCAGCACCCCAAACCTTCCTCCCCAGGGAAGACCTGGGATGAGTGTTACAGTGTTTGCCATATAACCCCACTGCTTCACACGAGAAACCCTGAAAGGCACAGGCTTCTCAAATGAAGGGCTGAGCCATTGGCTACTCTAAAAACTAACCTGCTGTGGAAGAATAGAGGTCAAACTATGACTAGTGATTACTGAGCGGGAAGGAGGAAGCATTGGGAGGTAGGATGGTGGTGATGGGGAACCTAGAGGGGAAAAAAAGAAATAACCCACTAAAATTAAGGACCAAATTCTTTGGTTGCTGGCCTTCTCAATGCTGGAAGCTAATGGGCCAATGTGATAGGTTAATATGATGATGAACTTTAAGGGAAACAGTTTGAGAGAAATGCCAGGATCTTCTGTGGCCAAGTTGGATTGAGTGGCCATTGAGGGAATCAGTACAGCTGATACGCTGAAAGTAGAGCCAACTCGAACATATAAACAGCCACAGGGAACGCGATTCAGCCTCACCTTCTGGTTGTCCTGGATTCTCCTCTGACACACTGGAAACAGAGAAAGAAAAATGAGATGACTGAATCCCTCCTCCTCCTCTTTGTTTTGAGCTTGGTATATAGCATTGACATTTACTCAGTTATATGAGTGCGTTATCAGGGAATCATCCAAAACTCTTTTCTCTCCTCACCTGTCACAGCCTATCACTCACCATTTCCTGTCCATTCCATCTCCTAAATAGCTCTTTAAATGTCCCCATCTCTCTCTTTAGCCCTGCCTCAGAGAGAGCCCTCATCATTTATTGCTAGGGCCTTTGCAATAGCTTCCCAATTGGTCTCCCTGATTTCATCAACCTTTTCTCTACTTTACAGGTATAGTAAGCTTTCAAAAATGCAAATCTGATCATGTTATGCTTCTGTTTAAAATTCTTCAGTAGCTCCTCAGGGTAAAAATATTCCACATTTGCCATTCAGCAGACAAAGTCCCTTATGACCTGGCCTGGCTACCTCTTGAGACAATCTCTTGCCACCTATGACCTGTGCTCAACCCATAAAAGTCCTCCCCACTCCGCCACTGGCTCTGGTCAACTTCACCTTGGGCCACCGAGCACAAAGTCTTGATGCCACAAGCCAGAGCCCAAGGCTATCACCTGCATGAAGAGCCTGCTCGTCAACCCCAGCCTATGCTGCCAAAGAGCAAACTCCACACCTTTGTGCCATTGCCTAAGTCCTCCTGATTCAGCTGCCAGCCTCTAAGTCCAAGGTACGCTGGCCAGAAGCTTAGCCCATCATCTGCCTATTTACGCTTCCTCAAATGACCCAAATTTTCTCCTGTCCCTACCTTTGAAGTTGTTACTCCCACTTCTGGGCATGCTCTGTTTTGGCTTCTTTTCCGACTAACTTCTCATTCTCTAAGTCTCAGACTAGGTGCCACCTCCTGCCCATTGGGCTAAGCTGTGTGTCTCCACCACTGCACTTATCCAACGGCTTTGTGCTTTTTCTGTTGGCTGTCTCCCCACTAAGATGGGGCTCTTTGAGGGCAAAGTGATTATTGCTGAGAGATTGTTGAATGAAAGAATCCCCATCAATACTAACTGCTCGTTTCAAATCTCACCTCTATGGTATATGGGTAATTCCCCTGAACTCCACCCCAAGGGAGGCGGTGGTCTGCCAGGGTAACAGAATCCGTAGTATAAGCCTGGCATATATTCCTTCCTATGAGATCAGTAAATTATCATGGTAAATATGACCAAAAAAGTTCATATGAAAACAAACACAAAAATACTGTGAAGCTACTGAGCAGAATGTAAAATCTATTTAAGTCTACAAATAAAACATGAAGAAGTCAAAGTAATTTTGCTTTTTGATAGTTGCTTTGGCTCATATTCCCGGACGCTCTAGGAGTCTATTTCACTCTCCTGTGGTGCTAGAAGTAGCGGAAAAAACTGAGCAACACTGATCCAGCAAACACAGTTTTGATCAGACTTGCTAGAGGTATGAGCAGTATCCGAAATTTGTCACCAGCTGAACTGGGTGTAGCAAAGTGTGAGGGCTCTTCTGATTGTGGATAAGAAGCTAGGATGACTAGCTAGATCAGACTCATGCAAGTGGTGCCCTCACATTGAACAGGTATGAACATGTCCCTTTGAGTCCAGGTGAGACCAACTGAAGCAAGAGTGGCTGGAAAACAGGTGAGGTTGTTGGTAAACTAAGGTCAGTGGCCTGAGTCAGGGGATGGGCTGAAGAACCAAGTGTCCTCATCTCAGAGAGAACATCATGTAAGAGACTTGAGCTCAGCTTCCTCTCATCTGCTCTTGGTCAGAGGAAGTTTCTCTGACCAAGGTCAAACATTTCATTGTAGAGTTAATGGCATTTCAGTGTTATTGTTAAACTAAAACTATTTGTAATTGTTCCAGATTTGAGATGCTCTCCACAATGAGACCCCTAGGAGTGTAAGGACCTGGAGGAGGGTGCAGTGGTCAATAATAGTAGCAGTCCTGCTTGCAGGACACTCACTCTTTGTTGTAGTAACTATAGCACTGGTCACACACGCGAGCAGGGTTCTCTCTGCAGCCTTCCACCACCATTTTCTTAGTGGAGCAGGAATTGCACACTAGCCGGCCACAGCGGCGACAATGATGACGCCTGTTAAACTGAGGAGTGCCATCAGGAAAAGAAGGAATAAGGAAGAAGAGAAGGTGAGATTGCAGGACCTGTGAGTGTATCTGTCAACCCATTCATTCTTGGTATCAGTCCGCTGTGACTTATTAAGAACCTCTACTTGGGCCTCTACTGAGAAAGAACACACCAGTTCTTGCCTTCAAGAAGCTGACATTTAAAGACATTTCTGTCAATGGACAAAGATGCCCAAGTCAAGGACAATTTTGCAATAGCTCCTGACAAACTCTCCCTGTTGGTGGAGGCAACACATAAAGACATAGCAAAAAGCAGTGGGGAAGAAGTGACTTTCTCAGCTAATGTGGGTCACATTTCTCCATGGTGTGGTATTTCAAAATGCTTTTACAGGTGCTACCTCATTTCATTATAAGAGGTTGACATACATATTGCACTTCTTTTATAAATGAGGAGGAAAGAGACACAGAGAAATTACACCATCATCATTTTCATCAGCACTGAGCTAATATGCCAGTACTGATACTGTGTTAACACAGGTAATTGTTAGGTATGCTAACATTTGTTACTGTAGTTAGTCCTTACAGCTCCACGAGCCAAATAATATATCATCCCTAGTTTACAAGTGAGCATCAAAGACTGAAAAAGTTAACAGTCACATTGCTAGTAAGAGGCAGAGCTGGGATTAGAACCTAGGTCCTCTGTCTCCAGAGCCAGTACACATGACCAGTACCAGGTCACTTGTCTTACTGTGAAAGAAAGGGGAGCTAGAAACAAGATCTCCTGATGTTTGGTGACTCTTCCTACTATACCACTCTGACTCTTTTTGGCTATTTCATGAGAATGGCAAAGGTTTTAGACTTTAAGGCTACTTGGGAGTGTTTACCACCTGTCAAAATCCATAAAATATATTCTGGTCAGGTCATAGACAAGCCCCAAGTCTTCGATTTGGTAGTTCATCTGAAAATACCAATATCCTCTTGGAGACAGGAGGTGATCATAAACTCAGGCTCATGAACTAGAGTTTTCCTTTAATTTCTCCTGCAGGTAAAGCTGGAGACTGATGCTGCTTACCATGGTGAAGTGCTCCCTGCAACAGACCATGCAGATGCTCTTGCTCTCATCTGGTACCCACTGGTGCCTGGCAGGGGGCGTTGCTGGGGGCACAAACTCCAGTGGGGGCTGACTCTGAGGGAGGCTCCTCTCCCTCGGACTGGGGGAATGCACAATGGAGACACCTGGGAGTCAGAGCCAGAAGTCAGAGTAAAAGGTGATCAATAGTCCAACCAATAAAGGAAGAAGGAATGAGAGAATTAGAATTTCACCACTTTACAAACTCCTACTGAAATAACAGATCCAGTTGACGATCATCAATGACTGATTGCGTTACCAAAAGACAGACAACTGGACATTGTGGGTCTCCTGATGGAAGGCACACAACCACCTATCAAATATACCTCCCCAAAAATATTAAGCCTAACTCAAATCAAGCTTCTAGATCTATCTACCAGCGAACTAGAAATACAGTGGATGGAGACTCAGATTGCCACTGGTTGGCAATCAGCAAAAGCCAGCATGTGGGGAGCTCTACAGGACAAATGACCTAGTTTCCACCAAAAACAAAAAAGAGGTAGGGGAGCCTATTGATTAAAAGAGATTTAAAAAGTATTTCAGGCAAATGCCATATGTGGACATTAACCAGTTCTAAAAAAACCGTTATGAGACAACTGGGGAAATGTGAATACTGACTGGATACTTGATAATAATAATGAATTGTTAATTTGTTTTTAGGTCTGATAATTATGTTATGGTTTTGTCTAATAAATGTCCTTACCTTTGAGAGATATAGATTGATATATTTATAAATGAAATGATATGATATCTAGCGATGGCATCAAAATAATCCAGTAGAAGGACAGGGGTATAGATGACACAGGAATGGCCATCGTGAGATGATATTTACTGTAGCCAGGTAATGGGTATGTGAGACTTTAGTGCACTTTTCTCTCTACTTTCGTACATTGGAAATTTTGCACAATAAAAAGCTAAAAATAAATAAATAAATAAGTAAACTCAAGCTGCTTAGCTGCCTTATGCAGATGCCTGAAGCTGCTCATATACCTGTATGTCTGAACCCTCCCCTCAGATCTGCTGGTTATCCTGAAGCATGGCTACTTCTCAAAGTAGGGCCATGAAATGCCAGTCTTTGGGTTATGGTATCTAAGGAGATTTCTTGTCATTTAGCAGAGCAATGTTGGCAGGTGACAGAAAACGAGAACTGAAAAACCCAGTAACTCCTCGCAGCACCCAGAAGAAGATAGACTACAGATCTCTCCCAGGATCCTGCTCCCCTGATGGCTGGTCGACAAACACCTGCTGAGATTCTCCTGCGTGCAGGCCACCGTGCGAGGGGCTGGAGACTGCGAGGAGAGGAGGCGTGGTGAGAAGGGGCAACCAAGACATGGGGAGGCCTTCAAGGAGCTCGCACCCCATGTGCGTGACAGACAACTAATCAACTGCAGCATAGGGGCAGAAGGAACACAAGCACTAAATACAGTTGATCTTCCTTATTAGCAGATTCCACATTTGTGAATTTGCCTCCTCGCTAAAATTTGTCACCTCAAAATCACTATTTGCAGTGCTTTTGCAGACTTGCGCAGAGTGGTGAATAATTTGAGTCACCCGACACTCAGGTTCTCATCTGAGGTTGAACAAGGTGGTATTGTGCTTTCTTATTTCAGCTCTATCCAGAGATGACCAGAGGATGGGACGGTAGGGGACAGTGTAGTGCAAAAAGCTCTGGCTCTGAGGCTGGTTGGACAGGCACTCAAGAGGCATGTGACCTCAGGCAAGTCACGTGACCACTTCTGAGCCTCTTCTTCTCTTTTGTAAAACAAAGAAAATAGAATCTACTAGGATGAATTGTTTCCAATTTAGCATTATAATCTATGTGAGTCTATACTCTGTATAACCTATCTATGTATGTAAATATTTTCCTTAGGAGTAACGCTTCAGGATTTGCTAACTCAGTGTTTGTGGGGACTTTATAGATACAGGACTTTATAGATACTGCAAATAAGGAGATCTGATTGTGTGTTGAATTATTTGGGATTTACAAAGCTGGAACGAACCAAGAAAAATAATTAATAAGAATGTTGTAACTGGAAGTGAAAGAAGAGGCAAAAGAATCAGAAAGTCAGAATAAGGCAAGGCTGAAGTGAAAAATGGGTAACTCTCAGAACCTGTTCTTACCAGGAGCAGCAGCAGAAAGGAACTCTGCTGATGGTGATCTAGACAAGGTCTCGAGGTCTGAAGCCTGACTCACAGCTTCCTGGAGGTGACTCACAGAATCTGCAGAGAGGGAAAACGCTGACACAACGTTGTTCTACCATAAACACCTTCTCTCCCTGTGCTAGGCATTTAGTCCCAAGCCCTGCTGGTTTCGCTATCACCCCATGATTCTACGAGCTATCAAAGAACGGTAGAGGCACTTCTAAAACAACAGTGAGTATGCTCCTTAAACTCCTCAAAAACAAACTATGTTTAGGACCTGAGGTAATGAAATAGATGCTATGATTTTACAAAATACATCTAAACATGCCAGAGGGAAGTGGAAGACTTCAATAGTGGTCCTGGAGGGTAGGGAGTAAGAAACAAAAGCTGGCTGGGACCATCAGCCCACATTTCATTTTCTTCTTTCTAGAAGAGGCTGAGTCAGCTCATATACTAGTGATATCTGACGTGACCCTGGAATAGAGCACACCCTCCATACACAACAATGGCATTTAAGGACCCACTACACTAAGGCCAGACAAAGACCAGCTTTACCACGTTTCGTTTCCCAAACCCTTATATTATGCAAGTGGTGGTGATCTATCATCCTTTAATTCTGGTTAGCCTGCCACTTCCTCTAAGACAAAGATCTCTCCTATATAATAAAGAGCTCTCTCCTGAAGTGTATTCCTTTCACTCTTGATCACCTCAAAATAATAAAGAGGAGAAGTTAAAGCTAAGGACGTAGTATGGTATTTCTTCCTCCACGTAGAACCCCCATCCAGAATGTTGGCAGTTACCTGATCGTTTCTCCCTCAGAGGGTAAGGGAAGTCCAGGGCTTTCCCTGCGTATCTGGAAAGCAGTGAGTCAACCTCGTCCGTGCTGAAGCCAATCTCCTGCCCGGCCAGCAGCTGGTGCAGAGTCTGCACAGCCACAGCGGCCCAATCCACTTTCATGTTCATGAGCAGCTGCTCCAGCATGAGCAGGGGGTTAGAGGACAAGTGGGAATAGCTGGCTCGGTGCTGCTCAGGCAGGGTCAGCAGAACCTGTTTGTGGGGTAGATCCATAGAGTAAAGAAAATAGTACCCAAATTTCAGAAGAAAGCTGAGATTCTTACTGGGAAGAAGGAAGGGTGTCAGAGACCAAAAGGCACACGGCCAAATACTGACACTGGCTAACAGTCTTTTAGGAAACAAGGCTGACTCCTCTCTAAATGCTCCAGATGGCAATCAAGAAGTATTCCAAGTACCTTCACCACAAGTACTCAACTCTGCCAACTGAGTGTAAAGGCAGCCATAGGCAATATGTAAATGAATACACAGGCTTGTTTTCCAATAAAACTTGATTTACGAAAGTGGGCTGAGGACTGAATTTGGCCCACAGGTGGTAGTCTGCTGACCCCTGTCTAGATCCTCCAGGTATGGGTGAGTCCCGCCTGATCCTTAACGCCACCATTCTGTCCACTTGAGGCTCTGTTAGAATGAGCAGAATAAGATGAGAAGATTTTAGCAGTGGACTGCCTAAAACTGGCACCTCCAGTGCCCTGTAGGTAAATAATGACTCTAAACTCTTTCTGGAGGTTGTTATCACTAGGCTTGAAATATGTTCACTGGCTCTGCTCACTGCCAATTTTCAAGGATTCCCCCATTCAGGTATAGTGTATCAAAACAAAAACAAAAACAAAATGGTCTATTTTCTTTAGGAACATTTTATGCAGTTGAACTCTTAGCACATGAGCCAGTGGTCATATTCATGGCTTTCCTAGCACTCGTTCTAGTCAAGGCACAAGTTCCATACTCATGGGGTGGTATACATGACTGCCAATCAGAATCATTAGAAGGGTGGCAGAAGGTCCATCTATCCCCAAACCCTCCTTGACTAGATTACTTTTTCTAGCTTAGAATTTCTTCTATTATTGTCTCCAAGGTTACACACCACAGGTAAAGATCTATTACCTTATTACCTAGGCAATTAACTCTTTTCCTTTAGCACAGACTAGTTTATCAAGCAGTAGTTTTAAATCCACACATCAGAATCCTTTTGGAAGACAGCCAGGTCCTGACCCAAGAGATTCAGTTTTAATTGATCTGGGGTGGAGGTCAACTATTGATATTTTCAAAAAGTTCAAGTGATTCTAATACATGGTCAGAATTGAGGAGCATTGATATAGCAGATGCCAGATAAAGCACAAAGAGAACTTAGGAGGACCAGGTAAAATTCACTTTGGAGGCAGGGCAGTAAGAGAATGACAAGTCCTAAGGGACCCAACTAGGTTATGATGGGCTGCTAGGGTAAAGGCTTTATACAGCACAGGCCAAGGATGGCAGGTGTCTGGAAGAAGAGTCATTGAAAGAGCAAGTTCTGCAGTGGGAGCTGGGCCAGCAGGCTCTCCGTCAGGCATGCTTTCCCATCACCTCCTTTTTCTCTTTACCTTGGATCCCATGTACAGTGCCTGGATTTCACGGTGTCGGGCAGCAGTCAGTTCTCCATAGAAGTGGGTGGTGAGGTAGTTGGCCAAGAAGTGAGAAGTGGCCAAGCTAGGGTGCTGGTCAAGAGATTGCTCCGTGACCTCAAGGCACGTGGTGGGGTCAGGAATTCTCTGCAGGAGCTGTTGCAAGAGAAGGGTAGAAGAAAAGGTAGGCCTGTAGAAGAACTCTTAGTTTAGCCATATTTTGTTTGAGAAAGGAACACAGGTTTATTCATTTTGGATTAACCCCTTCTCCACACATTTTTCACCATCCCTGTGGCTTCACAATGATGGCTTTGATGGGACCAGAGTTCAGCAGGAGTCCTGGATCCAGCTGCCCATCTGGCACCTAATGCAGGGCTGGGCACCTTCTGCTCAAGATGGGATAAGAAGGGGCAGACCTGATATTGGGAAAGCTTTGTATAGGATTCAGCATGAAGAGAGCTGTCTGATTTGACTAACCTTCCTGTCCTGCCCCGAAAGAAAAATGGGAAGAGTTGGAGACTTACTTTCAGAGCCTTTTCATGATCTCCTTTTTCTAGAAGGTGTAGAAGATGCTTTTGATGTAAGCTGATTAAGTGTTCTCTTGGAATAGGGTAGAGGCAGCCCCACTCCTCACACAGCCCATACTCCTGGAAGGAAACACACACACCTTCAATCCCTTTAAATTACTGCACTTGTCACTCATCCAGCTTCTGCCTGTTTTCTTCTCAGTAGTCTTGAGTCTACTAAAGCCCCAGGAGAGTTTGGTAAGTGCTGATGGGGACTTCACTATGGGATTACAGTGGGATCATAAACTCAAAGGACTGGAGTGGCAAGGTAAGTTATGAAAATGATCGAAGTGGGCTGACTGTTAATGCTATCATTCTCATCTTAGCTTTACCAGAAAAACAGATGACATACAGTGACTGACACTTGGTGTCAGCCCTGGGAGATACTGAGGAAGTGGGGAAGACTGAGAAGACAGTCCAGAGGAGACAGTTCCTACTCATTTCGGACTGTTGCCATATGAACGGGCAGGCCCAGGGTTGCCAGACTTTAAAAAACTCAAAAAAATTTTTTTTAATCAAAAATGTTTCCTACTTTAAAATGTTGGCAATGAAATCAGTATGAAAAAAATAAAAATTCTGCAGACCAATACTGCATGGGCCAAACAAACTTGCTGAGGGTTGGATTCCATCCATGTCCCCTTTGCTAGCTGCCCCCTAATTTGTGAACTCTGGATTAAAGTTTCAGAGAACGGAATTTCCAGGGCTTTGTTCAAGGATTCTAATGCAGTGGTATCTGCAATGACACCCCTTCCCCCAACTCTGCCTCAGGCCGCCTTCTTCAGGATGGTTCCTTGTTTCTCAGGCTACGTTAGTGCTCTGCCTGGACTTCCACCACAAGCTGGGCTTACTTCTGTCACTTGATATATCACCATCACCAAGGGATGTGTCTCACATTGCCCCCTTCCCAGAATGTGAGCTGCGCAAGGGCAAGGACTAAGCTTCATTATCTTTATTTCACCACCACCCAGCATAGTGGCAAATAATATGCAGTCAGTAAAGGTTTCCTGGATGAATGAACATCTGAATGAGCATTTCTACATTTTGAACTATGGCAAATCAGTTCCTTAAAAGGTAAATAAAAATCTATTTAGCACTCAAATGTCTAATAAAACACATGAAAAGATATTCAAGGTCATTAGTAATCAAGGAAATATGAATGAAAACAATGATGAGATACCATCCTACTGGCGAAAGGTGAAAAGCTGAACAATACCAAAACTTAGAAAGGATATGGAGCAACAGAAACTGCGAGTGGCACAACTGAGCTGAGGAGCGATTTAGTAATATCTTAATAAAGGTGAGGATGTTCACGCCTGAGGACAGAGTAATTCCACTGCTGGGTGTGCCCTCTGTACCTAGTGTTTACAGTGTAGAAAATCTCATGTATGAACACAAAGGTCATAGTGCAAAAGTGTCAACTGTATTACTCTTTATACTTCTCTGTATGTTGGCAAATTTCAAAAAAAAAAAAAAGAGAAAAAAGAATGTGATGTAATTATAAAAAATTGTGTACCCTGACACATGGAAAGGGGTCTACACAACCAGCTAAGGAACTGCAACACTGAAAAGAGGAGGAAGGGGAATACCACCCAGGAAAATGGTACCTTTGCTTCTAGAATCATGTTCATGACAGTTGATGGGTCCTCAACACAACAGTTCCTCAGGGTCTGCCAGTCACACCACACGGGGGTATCCTGCAGACCTAGAATCTAGGGAAAGACAGGAAGCTATCAAACCTCACTGTAGCTTCTCCCTCCATGAACAAGTCACCAGAGCTTCCAGGGATGGGCTGTCCTTAGGTCTCTGTACCAAAGTTAGGCTGTCAGAATTTGCCAGGAGATAGGAATAATTAGAGCAAATGGGGCAAAGATTGGAGAGGCAAGTGCATTCTCTGGAAGTATAATCAGGGAGCAGAGGCTGATTAGCGAGGCCAGAATTGGGGCCTTTCACTGGTGAGGACAATTCTCAGAGGCTTCTATGCTTTATAGCTTGTTCAGTTTTCTGGGGTCACTTGTCCCATGCTCCTCCATCTCAAAATTCTACTCAAGTTATTCTTCGGCTTGAATGCTCTGTGGGATCACCATTCAGGTAGCACTTTAGCTCTGCATGAAAACTGCTGAGGAAGAGTGGAAAAAAAACCTTTTCCACCTGCCATTTTCATTTTCCCTGGTGGGGCTCTGGACTCTGTTCAGTTCCAAGAGCACATGGAAAAATGAGCATATGTCTTATACTTGTCACGTGGCTGTACCACCTAAATCTGTCTCCTTGAGCCTCTTGATCTTGACTATAACACATATCCCACAAGAACCTTTCACTTTTGAAACTGTCACTTTCATGCATCCTTTCAAAGTAGCTTTTGAAATTTAGCTGAAATTTAAAACAATCTATAAAAAAGACGTTACAGACATAAAACATACACAAAGCTCAAATAGACATGTGAAAAGGCTTTGTGGACTGTGAAGCATCATTCCAGTGTTAATTTTGTTATTATTTTTATCCATGTTTGATGCATATATATTTAAAATTACAGGAGTAAATAAAACAGGAATGAGATAGGAGGCCTCCTCACTGTTCAGGTGAGAGCAGGAGCCAGATGCAGAGCAAAAGCCAGGCCTAGATTTTCTGTTCCTCAAAATCCACCACCATATGAGAAAAGGCTGGGGTTGGTAATAGGGTGAGAAGCTTATTTCCCTTCTCCTGATCTCAGGGCCCATACCTTCTGATACACCTGCAGCTCTGCCAGTTTTCTCCGTAGCTCACACTTTAGTGCATCTTGGACAGCTATGTCTGAAATGCAGTAGGCCAGGATCTCCAAGCACGACTCCAGTGGCCACCTGTTCACAAACTGTAGGGTTAGTCGACTTCTCAGAGATGCATCCTTCACAGCAAACAGGTACTGCCAACCTTCTTTGTCTACAAGATAAAAAGATGCCTAGAGGCAGCAAGCCTGGCCCAGACGAGCTCAAGATCCAGGTTACTTCTTAAGAGAAAGGCTGGCCCCGTGGCTGAGTGGTTAAGTTTGTGCGCTCCCCTTCAGTGGCCCAGGGTTTCGCCCATTTGGATCCTGGATGCAGACCTAGCACTGCTCATCAGGCCATGCTGAGGTGGTGTCCCACATAGCAGAACTAAAAAGACCTACAACTAGAATATACAACTATGTACTGGGGAGCTTTGGGGAGAGGAGAAAAAAAAAAAAGATTGGCAACAGATGTTAGCTCAAGGCCAATCTTAGGAAAAACAAAAAAGGGCTTCGTTTAGTTTCATAAAGCAGGAGCTTGGAGGATCCTTAAGATCCATCTGACTCTAACTAGTTTTTATACTTGGAACCATTATATGACAGGGAGAAATGCTCTACCCCTATGTTTCCCTTTATATCAACCTGATCATAGTCAGGAGGCTTTCAGAAGATAGAGAAAGAGAAAAGAGAGGAGGAAGAAGAAGGGAGGAAGGAAGACAGAAGCACAGATGAAGCCCTCCATGTTCTGGCATGCTGCACATATGGCACTCTTTCAGACTCAACTGTCAGTGGAACTTTTAGTTTTCCCCATAATATCCACTCTGTGGCAGACATAACTACTTGAAAGTTGTTTCAGGTAAACTAGTTTCACTCCCTTGATATCATCTGCCATTACTACTTAATAGATCTCTCTCTCCCACACCCATTTCACAGAGCTGAAAAACACACCAAGCAATTAAGACAGCACAGCCAGTCAGTGGGTTTCTTCCCCTCTCAAGGGGGAATTTTCTCCTTTTCATGGGGCAGCCAACCCTCCTACCCATAAGCCATTCCCAACAGCACACCTGGCTCTTGCTCCCCCTAGTGGAGTTTTGTCGGTCACTGGCTCTCAACCCTGGTTACACACTGAAATCTCTTACCCAGCTTTCAAAGTAGAGATTGTCATGCAGGCCCACAGTCTGTTTTTATAAATAAAGTTTTATTAGAATATGGCCACGCTCATTTACGTATGTATCGTGTATGGCTGCTTTCATGCTATAATGGCAGAGTCGGGTAGTTGCAACCGAGACTGTATGGCTACAAAGCCCTTTACGGAAAAAGTTTGCTGACCTCTGTTTTCAAGTAAACACTTGCCTGACCCCCATCCTGGGCTTCTGGTGGTGAGGCTCAGATACTTGTAGTTCATAGACTTTTCCAATGATTCTGACACCCAGAGTAGAGAGCACAGGTCATGAGTGCCTGTTCTAAAGTTAGATGAACCTGGGTTCTAAGCTCTGCTCTACCACTTACTATCCTGAGCAAGTTTCCTATCCTCTGAGCCTTGGTCTCATCTCAGTATTGTGAGATTATAGTGGCACCTTTTTCTAGAGTTCTTGGGAGATCAAATACAATGTTACACTCAGTGAATGCTAAATACTATTTCCACTGGTCAAGGGGAGGCAGAACTTTCTGCTCACCATATGCCGCAGCACAGCTCAGGACTGCATCCCGTATGCTGCTCAAGTTGTCCACGTCTCGCCCGTACACCTCAGTGAGCTGAAGGGCCCGGGGCCAATCTCTGGCCACTAGGGCTTCCTCGAAGGCCTCAGTGAGCACATCTAGGGCAGTGGGAGAATGCAGGCCCAGGAGGACAGTAGAGAGACTGGCCTGGCCACAGAGACTTGCTGCCAGACTCTGCCCCTGCTCAGACGATCCTTGTAAGGGCTCCCAGGCAGCCATAAGGGAGGCCTCAAGCATAGGGAACTGTTCTAGGAGGCGCTCACACTCCCGGGCTACTTGCTCTGCAGTTAGAGGCACCTCCCTGCGGCCACGAAGCTCCTTCCACGACAAGCTGGGCTTGGTGACCTTTGCCCCCCAGGAAACGCCCAGGCAGGCCACTGTAGCCAGCAGCTTTGAGCGGGACTTAAGGAAGGCCAAGGCAGAGGAGGTGAGGGCTGGGGGTGATGAACCCCTTGGGGAGGAGTGGGACTTTCTCTCTAATGTGGGATTCTCAGTTGGCTTTGGGGAGCTCAAGGTAGAAAGTGGGAGGTCCTCCAGGCAGTGGGAGGTGTGCAGCTGGGCCAAGGTGCCCAAGTGGGTCAGAAGGGATGATGTCTGCTGGCTTTGCCGGGATGAGCAAAGGGCAAGGGGCTCACAGCAGCAGTTGACGATGACCTGTGGCACACTCAGGCCGAGACCCTCTTGGGCCAGAAGGGCTGCCAGCCTGGAGAGAGAGAAGCACAGGGCATGTAAGGCCTGAGTGCATACATACCACCATTACCCAATCTCAGAATTTCTTTATGTTCACACAAACAAATGTAAATGCAGGCTCTTTAATTGTTTCTCTCTCTTTTTTTCTGCACAAAGGTAGCCCATTAGGCACACTGCTCTGCCCTGTGGTTTGTAACTTAATAACATATCTGGGAGAGCTGTTCATATCCCTCTATAGAGGGGCCCATCATTTTTTTTTTACAGCTACATATTATTCCATTATGTGGATGAATATAATTTAACTAGTCTTCTATTAGTAGACAACGGATTTTTCTGATCTGTTGATCTTACATATAAGGCTGTAATAAAATGATTGCACATACACCATTTTTCACATGTACAATCATGTGTCGCTTAACGATGGGGATACGTTCTGGGAAACGTGCTGTTAGGTGATTTCGTTGTTGTGCAAACAACATAGTGTGTACTTCACAAGCCTAGATGGTACAGCCTACCACACACCTTTCAGTACTAATCTTATGGGACTTGGCTTTTGGTATTAATCTTTTTTTTTTGAGGAAGATTAGCCCTGAGCTAACATCTGCTGCCAATTCTCCTCTTTTTGCTGAGGAAGACTGGCCCTGAACTAACATCTATGCCCATCTTCCTCTACTTTATATGTGGGACACCTGCCACAGCATGGCTTGACAAGCAGTGTGTAGGTCCACAGCCAGGATCCGAACCGGCAAACCCAGGGCTGCCGAGGCAGAATGTGCAAACTTAACCACTGTGCCACTGGGCTGGCCTCTGGTACTAATCTTGTGGGATCACCATTGTATATGCAGTCAGTCATTGACTGAAACATTATGCAGTGCATGACCATACAATAAAGCTGCAGGGTAAATTCCCCAATGTGGATTGCCAGGTCAAAGAGTATATGAATTTCTAATTTTAGTAGACTGCCTTCCCACAGGGGCTGTATCAATTTATATCCCATCAGCAATCTATGAGAATGCTTGTTTTCCTACAGCCTAACCAACTAATGTCTTATCAAATTTTCAGATTTTTACCTATTTATAAGTGAAGATTCACCAGTTAATTTTATATTTGTAACATAAATGTTAGAGGTGGCAAGTGGGAAAGAAATGAAGCACATGGAATTTTAACATAGCTGTATAAGATTAAATGCAAGTCAAGGGAAAAGTTGGGAAGAAATCTCCACTCTCTGTACTGAACCCAGGCACAGCCCCACTGAGCCCTTCGTTTCCTTGATGAAACAATTAGGAAGGCCCATGCTTGATTCCCACAGGGTGGCTCCTACCTGTCTGGGGGAACTTGTCGCTCAAGCAGGAGGTGTGACACCAGTTGGGATGAGCTCTGTTGCAGGAGAACAAAGGGATTTCCTACTTTGACCTCCACGCGATCTGCAAAGGTAAAGAAAGTGACCTTCGTTTGCACCACTGATTGCCACAGTTCAGAGACCTGTTGTCCAGAATCAATAAAAAAGTACTACAGTGTCAAAGCAAAGACTACATTGACATTTTCCAGGTAAAGGGTTTTCTCAACATGACCCTGACCACAAGTTTATGCTTTACCACTGCTCTAAAGACTTCCAACCACAGACAAACTTCAGTGGGCAGATCTAGCCACAAAAAGCTCATCCTGCTCTCTTCAACATGACTGAAGTGCATGCAGTACTTGCTCTGTGGACTCAAGTAAGACTCTAGGACTCATATCAGAGACTTGGTTCCTCTGCTGAATCCTCATATCCACAATGGACTGAAGGTCTGAGACAGGTATTTTTGTATCATCAATGCCGCTGAAATTCATTGAGTACTCCCATGTGATGTACAACTGTACTACACACTGGGGAGACAAAGATGAAGAAAACACAGAGAAGAATGACAGGACCTTGTAAATCTAGTGCCGTTGGCTACTGCTGTACCCAGAACCTCTTACTTGAGCACCTTCCTCTTCCTTGACCTAAACACTTGGAGGCCAGTCATGACTCTATTTCCTCTTTCTTGCTACTTACCAGGCTCAGAGCTCAAGCTCCGAAGAAGAACTGCAGCCAGGGTGCTACAGTAGCTGAAGAAGGTGCCCAGGTAGTCAGTTTGCCTGCTGCCTGCTGGGGTGTGTTTGCCCAGGTTCTTCTGAAGGAGCTGAGTCTGGATATGCACAGGGTGGTTCTCTGCCTCCAGAGCTTTCTGGGCCACCTGTTCCACCAGGGAAGAGAGTGGAGTACTCCTGGGCTCTGAGAGGAGTTAGGAAAGGAGAAGGGATGGAGGCTTTAGTCTCTGCATCCAGTTTTGTGACAATTTCAAACATAATATGTGAACTGGGCCTCGGTACACTGCCTGGGGCATCCTATAGCCTGGGTGTTACACTTACAAGGCAGCTATAAAATCCTAAGTTGGTTTTCTGTACAAGTGATTCTCAGCCAGCAAGAGCTTTGAGTCTGGAGAAATCAGGGTGAATAGTTCTGTTTTCCACCCCAGTGTCTCTGGGGTGGAATGGCTTTATAAAGGTCATAGCAATCTTTTGGGGAAGGGTTGATAAACATTTACTGAGTACCTTCTGGGTATATTTCTCATTAGGAATGAGAAAAACATATAGCTAATGGAGTGTTAAGCATCCCTTCACTTGAAGGGCGGGGAAACAGGTGGAATTAGTTATGAGACATGCCCGGCTAACTAGAGGGCTGGTAGAGCCCAGTTCTGGAGTCTTAAGCCTCTGCTCCTTCACTCTTGGCTGTTTCCTCTCCCCATTTCAGCCCTCAACTGCTCCCAAGCTGTCAGGTCCACACCTGGCAGCTCCAGTGCTTCTCTCAGTGACTGAAGGCCCTGATCCAGCTGCTGGGAGTGGGTGGTGTGGCTGGCAACACAGTCCTCAGTCAGGCTGGGCCAACACATCTGAAGAAGCTCAGCAATACTGCACCGTGGAAGGCTTCCTCCTTTTTCTTCTACACTCTCTATGGAAAGCAAAGGAGA
Organism: Equus asinus; assembly: GCF_041296235.1. Taxonomy (NCBI): domain Eukaryota; kingdom Metazoa; phylum Chordata; class Mammalia; order Perissodactyla; family Equidae; genus Equus; species Equus asinus. Next base: position 76,882,857 of record NC_091796.1, read on the forward strand.
AAGAAAACATGAAGTCCGACGCTGGCCTAAGATTCCAAGTCCAGGAGAAAAAAAAAGGGAGAAAAGCAACTCACCTGATTTAGTTTGTCCGGCTGACACAAGTGGATAATTGAGAATCTTGCTGATTTGCTGAAGAACAACCGGAAAACCTCGAATGCCGTCAGCATTGAGGAGTACGTGGTCTAGCCGTCGACCTGGAAAGAGATGAAGGAAGACAGAACGCAGAAGAAATAAGGTACATTCAGAGATTGATACTCAGTCCTCTAGTCACTTGTAAAGTTTTATCTTCTCCAATACTAAGGAGGAAATAAATGCCGTGCCATTTGGGGTGAAAACCAGCATACCTCACTTATTCCATGCCTGAGGTTCAAGGGGTAACTCGGGCAAGATGCCCCAGCTGTCAACAGCAGCAGACCCAGAGCCTCTGGCGCTCCTATGGAATTGCTATCCCAAGCCACTCAGGCACTTCTTGTGGATTTGCCTCAGTACTGCCCTCAGCCGAGAGCTTGAGCTGGGATCCCATGCGTCTTCTCTAATTGCTTTCAGTGGTGTCTTGACACCCTGACTAGATTTTAAACAACTCTATGGACAGAGATTATTCCTTATACCCCTCCTGTACCCCTATATACTTGGGATGATCTGGAAACACAGTAGGTACTAAATTAATTCCTAATTGATTGACACGAAATCGTGTCAGCTATTAATAGCTTGGATAATATCTCTGTTCATTTTAGAAAATAAGTACTAGACGAGTGGGAGGGAAATTGGTAAAAAATAGCATTGTGTACACCACAGTATACTTTCTGGGATGGATTATGTGAACATTAAGGGACTTTTAAATCAATGGCTCAGAAGTGACTTGGAGGGGTGCCCAGAAATGAGTTAACATGGGAGGCCTGAGACTGCTATCCTTAGAAAGGGCTGCTTGCAAGGTTGGCCCCTGGCTGGTGTCTGCAAACTTAATGGGCAATGGTTTCCTACACTGACAGAAAACTTTCCCTAAATGATGAGAGTGGTTTACTGTGCCTGCACTGTTTGTACAATGTGGTTTATATGAACATGTGCCTTCCTTCTGAGAGTCTGGAATTTTGGTTCATGCTGGGCAGAGGGTGCCTTTGTTACCAGCCCCCAGTAAAAACCTTGAACATTGGGTCTCTAATGAACTTCCCTATAGACAACACTTCACACTTGTCACAACTCATTGCTGGAGGAATTAAGCCCATCCTGTGTGACTCCACTGAAAGAGGACTCTTGGAAGCTTGTGCCTGGTTTCCTCCAGACTTCACCCCAAGAGCCTTTGCCCCTTGCTGATTTTGCTTTTAGACTTTTGCTGAAATAAATCTTAGCCATGACAGGAGTATGACTATACGCTGAGTCCTGTGAGTTCCCCTAGTGAATCACTGAATCTAGAGGTGGCTATTCATATCATAACCTATTCACCATTCCGCCCTCCACATTACTGAGAAGGAACATGCTGCTTTCTCCCTCACTGGTCAGTCCTTCCAAGGTCTGGTGTGTGTAATCAAGGATGGGCTGCGAGTGGAACTTTGCCTAATTCTTTCTTCGTATTCCTCTACCTTCATTCCTCCAAGAATTCCACATACACATTCTGGGATATTATTAACCTCAATGAACAAACCTCCCTTCAACTGTGATCCCCTAAATTTTCCCTTAACCTGGTTTGCAAACTTGAGACTGTCCCAGGTTTTAGGCTAAGTGGGTTTCACCCAGGAGGGGGCAGGCAGTCTAAAGGTACAAATTCCATTTATACCATTTTTGCATAGGTATTTCCCCCTTGAATTTATCAATAAACCAGAAAACAATCTCCCCAATGGTTGCAGACTGCTACACCTATTCAGAAGGCAAGTCTCTCAACAGACTGGATTTATGCTATCAGACTGGGCATGAGGAAATTAACTAATAATCCCTTCTCCCTGCCCCTCCTGCCCCAAAAAGTCCTTCCTTCTTGCACAATTTATCCAGTATCTCAGAACCCAGCTCCTCACTTGAAAATTAAGGGCTGAAACTAAAGCAGCCCACTCACCCCGGCTCTCAAGGCTGCTGTTTAGACGTCGCTCGGCTGTTTCTAAGAGCTGCTTGCAGGTTTTCCAGAGCTGGCACTGAGAGCAAGCTAGGTCGAATGCAGCCATGGCAGGGGGACTCAGGTCCTCCAGGACCTCTCTCAGCGGGGCAGTGGGCTCTATCAGGGTACTGCTTATCCAAAAGTCCTCCTGGAGCATGGGGATGGGGTCCCCAGAGGCGCTGAGCAGCTTGTCGGTCACATCAGAGATGGAGTAAAATACCATCCCTGGACACCCAGCAGTGGAGTAAAAAGTAAGAGTTAGTTAAAAGGATTCTAACTACCATTTTTATCATGAAAAGTAGTTATTTATTTTATTTATTTTGTGAGGAAGATTTGCCCTAAGATCTGTTGCCAATCCTCTTTTTTTTGTTGTTTGAGGAAGATTAGCCCTGAGCTAATATCTGTGCCAATCTTCCTCTACTTTGTATGTGGGATGCCTCCACAGTATGGCTGATGAGCAGAGTAGGTCCGCACCTGGGATCTGAACCCACGAACCTGGGCTGCCGAAGTGGAGCACATGGAACTTTAACCACTCGGCCACAGGGTTGGCCCCCGAAAAGTACTTATTTAAAAAATGTCTGAGGTCCTTCTGCATAGGATATCATCCATGCACATCAGAACCATCATTACAGCCCCAACGGTGTGGAAAGGAAAACCAAGAGAAACTCAGAATGGTTGAGATGACGAGGGCTTCTTTCAAATAGGATCTAAAAATAGGTAGGGAAAGAATGAGGTGGATCTGTGTATGCTAATTGGAAAAGATCTCTAAAATACACTGCTAGAGCTGGCCCCGTGGCCGAGTGGTTAAGTTCACGCACTCCGCTGTAGGAGGCCCAGTGTTTCGTTGGTTCAAATCCTGGGCGCGGACATGGCACTGCTCATCAAGCCACGCTGAGGCAGCGTCCCACATGCCACAACTAGAAGGACCCACAACGAAGAATATACAACTATGTACTGGGGGGCTTTGGGGAGAAAAAGGAAAAAAAAAAAATCTAAAAAAAAATAATAAAATACGCCGCTATAAAAGCAAGGTAGTAAACAGTACTTGTTGTAAAAGCCCTTTTATATTAAAAACAAGAAGGATGTACATGTTTTCTTTTGAATAGGTACAGAAATATACCTGGGAGAATACAGAAGGAGCAACGTGTGAGGGTACTTGATGTATAGAGCCTAGACCAGTAACAGACGAAACGTGGGACAAGATTCCACTTTCAAGACATAGTGAGAGGATGATCTTTTTTGACGTGCAGCCAAGGTTGGGAATTGAGACCTGTGAATCCCAGGCCCAAGGTGCTACATACAACGTCTTCACTTTACGGAAAAGTAAAAGAATACTTTTATCCTTGCTTTATCCTTGAATAATTACATGGGAAAGAAAGAAACTCCAAACCATTTCCTAAAGCCCAAGATAGTGGCCATCAACACACATGGTGGCACTAGCATTCACACCCTTCAGTTTAAGTTACATAGGTCAAGCTTAACAGGACAGCTCCAGTGGCAAGTACGTGACCACGGTGGACAGGGAAGCTGGGCACATCTAGAAACCGATTCTGAACGTTAGGATAGCTGTTCTGTCAGGCATGTGTTCTGCTCTGGATTTCTGCTCACCTTCATGATGAGCCTCTGATTTGGGCGGCTTTTCCCCTGATACCCTTCTCCCCCAGCTACTTCACCATCTATGGTGGCAAAAGAGATTCCTGACCTGCCGCTGCAGCGCTGCCAATAGCCTGTAGAGTTGAGCGGCCACTGCCTGTTCTTCGAATGGTGCTGCTACCCCCGTCTGAGTTCTGGTTTTCAATCTTGTGCTCTACTCGGGCCAGCTCCTGGATCACCTCCTGGTAGCGTTCCACGAACATCAGTTCCCCTGAGCTGGGCGAGGACTTGAGGTTGAACATGAATACCACCTGTCACAGGAGAGGAAGGAGTGTGGGTTGTGGTGGGCCCACTGAGTTGAGGAATGTCTAGAGATATGAGATCTTGCCAATCACTAGACTATGGTCCTCAGACATCTGCTTTGTAGGGTGGAAGAGCACTGAACATTCAAAAAGAAGACCAAATATAGAAATAACTCATAGAACTCAGCAAGAAAGCCACCAAAGCCCCAGTAGAAAATAGGCAAAAGATGTGGGCAATTTCAAAGAGAAAATACATATGACTAACACATCAAAGAAAAATGTTTTCCCTTATCAGTAATCCAGGGAATTTATGTAACATTAATATCATTTTGCATGTAGCACAATGACAAAGTGTAAAAATAAACCCTCAGTGGGCAGTGGTAGAATGAAGTGTCACAACCTGTTTCGAAAAGCAATTTGGCAATTTATAAAGCTTTAAAAACCTGTATAATCTTTAACTCAGTAATTTTTATGAGAACCTTTCTTTTTTTTTTTTTTTGAGGAAGATTAGCCCTGAGCTAACTACTGACAGTCCTCTTTTTTTTTTTTTGCTCAGGAAGCCTGGACCTGAGCTAACATCCATGCCCATCTTCCTCTACTTTATATGTGGGACGCCTACCACAGCATGGCATGCCAAGTGGTGCCATGTCTGCACCCGGGATTTGAACCGGCAAACCCCGAGTGGAACATGCACACTTAACTGCTGTGCCACCAGGCTGGCCCCTATGAGAACCTTTCTTAAGGAAATGATTCAAAAGGCTTAATACCTAAAGGTGATAATCTTGCCACTATTTATTACAACTATTACAAGGTTGAAAATAATCTAAATGTTGAGTAACAGGGGAATGGTCAAATGTACCTACTTGATCAGATTATTATAAGGTCACTAAAATCAGTTCCAAGGCAAATGCTTATATTATAATATGAAAAAGGCACATATAAAGGTCTAGAATCAAAATAATCTCTACTATACAAAAGTCATATATATCTTTGAAAAATATTGGCAAAAATATACTTTATCTTTAATATTGATTGATCTGGACGATAGATTTAAAAACAATTTTATTTTCTTGTTACTACTTTTTGGTATTTTCTTATAATATGCACAACTGACTCTGTAACCAGGTTTAAAAAATAAAGCTTTTATTAAAAAAAGAAAAGATAAAAGCCTCAGGAAAGGAAAAGACGGTGAGGACATTTAGGGGTAAAGCATCGGGCAGTTCACAGCTGACTTCCTCTGGATGTGGGTGTAAGAAAGGCTGGCAAGGGTCCTATCCTCCCCAAAGGGTCAGAATTATCATTATCATTAAAGTATAGGATCTAAAAGGATCAGGGGAACTTAAGCAAAGATTATCCCATCACCTAGATTTCTCCATGATCTCAACAATGGACCTCACATGAAAGGAAAATTCTGACCTACATGTTAAAGGACCAGCACAAGTGTCATAAATATATTCAGAAAGTTATATAGATAGATAGAAATATATCCAAAAAATTATAATACTAGGCTTTTATGCTATTAAATTTAAGCAATAGAAGATTCTTGCATTTCTCACAGCTTGTACATAATCCTTTTAACATTCCCATGAGGTAGGACGAGCAGGTATTACATTTAACTCCAATTTTCAAACGAGGACATCAAAGCTCAGAGAGGGTAAGAATCTTTCTGATTTCTACTCCATGCACTTTTCCCTCTAGAACATGAACACTCTAGCTTGCTAGACCCCTATACTTCTTACATATTGAACTGGCATTTAGTTACTATTAAAAATTGTCTGCATCATAAATTATAACTATATAAAAACATGTATGTATTCAGAGAAGAAGTACAAGGAAAGAAACAAAAATATTTCCATGTTTTGAAGTGGTGGGATTGTGGCCGAACATTTTCTATTATCTTGTTAAAACACTGTTTATATTAAGAAAACAAGCAGATGATTCAACAGCTTAAATCCCCTCCAGGCTGGGTCTTGAAATCCACAATGCTGAAGACTGGGCTTGGTACATGGAAACTTTCTCCTGCAGAAGGAGGATGTGGTCCCTTAAGGGCTCCCGAGTGGCTCTGCTTGCACATGCATCTAGATTTACCTGAGGCCCAGCGGGCTCCAGTTAGCTACGGGCTGACTCCGTGAGGAGGTATGGCCGCACAAGCACTCTCCTCACCTGATGGGCTTCTGCAAAGTTCCCCCGGAGGATGCAGGATGCCAGCAGAGACTCAGGTGGGGAGAACATCATGGGGATGAGCGAACTTTGAGGCTGGGGCTGTAACCTGCCATCCAGCTCATTCCTCCCAGACACAGTGCTCAGACTTCCCTCTGTTGGGATGCAAGAATGCAGGGGGCAAAGGAAGCAACAGAAATTGAGGAAAAACTATACTGCTGTCACCTCCCGCCAAACTCCTATCTCCTCAAAGTCCTTCTCTAAAAGGTCTGTAAATGGTCTTTATTTTTCCTTAACTGAAGGGAAACCTATACTATCATCTTTGAGTATGAGACTTTCATACCAACTACCTTCCTTGGGCATTCACCCATTTTTCTCTGCTGATGGGCAACTCAACTGACAGCGAGACAGCCCCTTCTCTTTTCCCCACTGAAATATCTCTGGCCGGCTGCAGAACCAACCTTCCTGAACGCGGGCATGAAGTGCTCAGTCTGGGTTTTTACACCATGGTTTATGGCAACTCTTATCAGGGCAAAGCTGCTTGAAGTTGGCAACTGGTTGGGACCCCCATACCTGAAGTACTTGTGCTCAGGTCACTACTCGTACTTTCCAGGGATGGATTGGAACCTCTGTCCCGGCCATCTAGAAGTATTAAGAAGAGAGAAAATCAACCACCAATGCCTCACAGTGTAGAAAGTGAGAAGTTGGCTTGAAGGCCAAGATCTAGGTAGTTAGTGAGTGGATAATGGGTAACTGCTACACTTGCTGCTCCTTCTACAGCAAAAGGCAAGGTCCTAAGGACCAAAGGTGACGGCTGTACTTAATAGGCCCCGTGCGCATCTGGGTAGTAGCTTATACCAGTGGTTTCCAACCTCTGGTCTCAGAGCCTCAGGAGCTTTCAGGTTATTTCTAGGAGTCAGCAACCCCCATCTGCTCACTAAGCACTGTCAATGTCTGAAAAAAGAAAAGCACAACTATTATGACCAGGAAGAAGGAGGGTGCAAAGGAGCATCACAAAATTTTCTGACAAAGAAAAAGTTGTCCTCACACTTAAAAACGTAGGGAACCAAAGTATAAGAACTGGTCTGCCAAAGACCACAATATTTAAAGGCCCGGAGGAAAAGCTTCTCAAGGCCTGCTTTCCTGATGAGCTAGGGCTTGCGATGGAGGCTTATTAGTCCTTATTGTGGGATTCAAGGGCGATATTGGCCCTGTGCGAGGGAGTCTCCTTGGCTCACTGTTTGGAAAGGAACAGACAGAAAGGAAACAGAAGAAGGATTGTACATTCTTGGGCTGGATGGCTCAAGTGGATGCAAACTGTGCTTTTTGACTCAAAACAATTAACTGAGCAGCTTAAGGGCCTTAGCAACTCAGCGTTGAAGTTTTCCAGGTCTCTCTCATGGGATCCTCCACCATCCCCAGTATGCTTACTTTTCTCATTGCCACTTAGCTGGAACTTACTCATTCTTTTGAGCTTGGTTCAAGAGTCAACTCTTCCATAAAAGCTGTTTCCCTGATCTCTGGAGGCTATGCTGATCTCTCCTTCTAAGAGACTTCTGTTTCCAGGCAGTCCCTCAGTGCAGTTGAAGTTTTTCATGTATACTGTCTTTGCAGGTAAATTATAAATTCCTTGAAGGCAAAGTCCTGGTTTATGACTCATTCACCTCCCTCAAGATACCTAGTATTGTTTACCACATAAGACAAATCTTACAAATTCCCTGTTAATTATTTAAAAATGACACCAAAAGCCATAATGGAAATTTGATTATCTAAAAATTTAATACTCCTGTGTAATGCTCCTGTATTAAACTCCTTAACAAAAACTCAAAATCAAAGTCAAAAGACAAAATGGAGAAAAAATTGTAGTACATAATGACAGAATAATTTCCTTAATATATAAAGAGTTTCCTACAATTCAACAGAAAAGACAAACCAATAGAAAATGTGGATCTTAGACATGAAAAGGCAGCTCACAGAAAAATATAAATGGCCAACAAATATGTGAAAAGACGTTCAATCTTAAACTAAAAATTAATATTAAAACAATGACACACCAGTACTATATTAATCATATTGGCAAAGATTTTTAAAAATCTGATACTACTTGTTTTTGATGAATGTATGTGCAAATAGGCACTCATATACAGTTGGTGAGAATGTAAATTGGTCTACCTTCTTTTTAGGCAATTTGGTAATATCTATGTTTTATGTCCACATTCCTTTGACCTTCTATTCTACCACCAGGGACTTATCCTATAGATATACTCACAAGTATGCAAAGACATATGAACAAGGTTGTTTACTGTGGCATTGTTTATAAAAATAAAAAACTGGAAACAATTTAAATGTCCACAAAAGGATACATATGACAATGGAATACTAAGCAACCTTTAAAATAGTAAGTGGAAAAAAGTAAGTTCTCAATATATAGTATGCTACATTTGTATGTATAAAAGGATATAAGTAAAAAGAGGAAGCCACAGTTCTCAACATATATCGTACATATAGTATGGTGCATCTGTACATATAAAATTATATATGCTTGTATTACATGGAAAGTTTCTGGAAGGAAACTACTAGCAAGAGTTACCTTGGGGGGTGAGACTAGGCTGATCTTAGATCACTTTTGTTTGTCTGTTTGGACCACGTACTTTATCTTAAAGAATATTAGACAAGTGGCAGTATACCGCTTGCCTGGTGCATGGGAACGAGGCATGGGGAGAGCTCTTCAGATTACCTGCCCGGCTCCTTCTTGTCCGACGACCCCGGCGGAGACTGGGGTGCCGTGTGGCAACAGGCCGGTATCTTCGGGAAGGTTGCTCCTCTGGAAGAGCAGATCCAATGGGTCATACGAGAGATTAATCAATTTTGATTTGACTTACCTCCTGGGGCAACAGGTAGGGGAAGATTTGGACTGAGGTCTGAGACATGGTTGTGCTACTGGTTGCTATGGTGATATGCCCTGAGTTAATGGTGTGACTCCCATGCACTCTTCGCTTTCCCACGTAACGGAGTTTTCCCCCTCCCACTTTCTGCTATCCCTCCCACCAGTTCTGCTATCTTCTCTCACCTGAGCCCTGGTTGCTTGTTACCACCTTGTATCTCCACTGGGCCTCAGAGACAACCTTGGAAAACCGGTGCAGGCGGCTCGGCAGTCCATCTCTGCTTCCCGAGCAGCTCTGGCCTTCTAGCAGCTTTGGGTTTTCAGGGAGGCTACGGCTGCTGAGCTCATCCAGCTGCTCCTGGAGAAGCCTGAGGAAGCCCCCTATTGCAAATTCATCGGCTAGGAACCCAGTGATACCACTAGTAAAGTGCTTTAGGTCCAAAAAGCTGTGCCCTTGAGGCCCTGGGGAACTGTCTTTTGACTCTGTCTTCAGACAGCTTGGAATGGTACAAGGAAGGCTCCTGGGGACTCCCAGGGAAGCCCGTTCTGACTTCCTCTCAGGCTGTGCTATGTGCTGAGGGCTCTCTGATGGGGACCTCAAGCCCAACTGGCCCTTCCCCTCAATGTCATCATCCTCAGCATAGTCCTCAGGCAGGTGAGGCTCTGGGTGAAGATCGGCAGAGGTGAGAAGGAGCAATGAGAAGATGTTTTCTAGAAGTTCCAGGCACAAAGAGTCAGGAATACTGCACAGATACTGTTGACACCTGGCCAGGTATGTTGAGAAGAGCCTTGAAGCACCTAAAGAAGCATGGTGAAGAGAAGAGGAGGGAAAGAGAAGAAAAGAGAGAAAATGCAATTAGAAAAAATACTTGCCAGACTCAAACCTTCTCACAACTTTAGCTCATTTATTTATTTTTTAATGACTAAGGGAAAGGTGGTTACAGTCAGAAGAATAAGAGACTATTCAGCCATGTCTTTTCATGATTTGCAGAAAGATTTTGCTACCCTAACTAAAAGTACAGATAAGCGAACATTCATTATTTTGTTTCTGCTTTTTAAATATTACATTATTCCTCATCTTTGAGAAGCACTCCATATTTCAGTTCCTAGAATGAAGGTAGCATGGGACCCCGGACACCTCAATTCTATTTTCACTCATTGTTACACTAAAGGTGATCACAGGCTACCCAGATCTTTTAAGAAATACTCGCTGGTCAAAAAATGACCATGCTCAGAGGTGAAGATCAATTCTGAAGCTACAAGGGAGAGATAACTGACCACTAGTCGCAGAAGGCAAGCTAAGGAATTATAAGTTTATTAAGAAAAATGAGAGGTTAGGATATTAGGTTGGTATCTTTCACATGGTAGGATGGGAAATCGACTTAGACTTAAAAAAATGAAACAACAGAAACATAATCAAGAACATGCCCTTTGGAAGGGTAAGTATTGTTTCTCAAAACATTTCAATTTATGTATCACTTATATACACATATACACATACATATATAAAGACACAAATTACATACCTAGGTGCAAACTGGAGTGTGATGTGAAACGCTATTTTTACTGTGGATTGTAATTAAAAAAAAGCATTTAGAAAACACTGCACTAGGTGATCAGACTCCATTAGAACTTAGGCAAGCCACTTGCTTTCTCCGTGTCCCTTTGATTCATGGAGGCTGATAAACGGATGAAAATATTCCTGGGCATAATGAGACCAAGGCCACTACGCCCAATCCTGGTGGAAAAGGGCTCTCACACAAAGAATTCACTGGGACAGGGTATTACCAGCTTCCGCCAAGGATGAGGGGGAAGCACTGTACCTGGGGAGGGGAGAGAATCACTCGCGGGCTCCACAGCTGACGCCAGGTCCTCAGAGGGACTGTCTTTGCATTCCTGGCACTGGGAGTGCTGGTGTGAGTTCACACAGAGGGCATAGATGGCATACTTCATGGCACAGAAGCTCCGGTAGAGTGTCAGGTTCTGGCACTGGCTGAGGTGCTCAGGGGCCAGGGTATCTGCCGAATCTGAATTGTAGAGGGAAATACGCAGAACTTCAGAGCTGATTCTTTCAGGCATGGGCTGCAAGTACGGCTGAAGCAGAGAGCTGCCGCACTTCTAGGTCCCTAAGTGCTCTCACCCTTTCTCCTTCCTGTCAGTTTCATCACCATCCCTTCCAGGCCTTCTCCTCTGGTCAACGTCAACCTTCAGTCCCTTCCACTTCCTTTTCCCCACCACCCTCCCTTCTCCATGTCTGTTCGACACAGCCCTCATGGCTTTTTAATAGGTCTTTTTCTTATATTTCTTAAAATACTTGTTTTTCCTTTGTTAAAAAATCAAAACTTAGAGCAAATGTTTAGTCTACCTAGTACCACATTATCCAAAAGGTAGACTTAAAATGTATCTAGATTGAGTGATGAGAGGAAAGGCAACAGAAACTTTTTTAAAAAAGATCTGATACTTTTAAGAAGGGGCCAGCCCTGTGGCCGCGTGGTTAAGTTCTCATCCTCCACTTTGGTGGCCCAGGGTTTGCCAGTTCAGATCCTGGGCACGGACCTAGCACTGCTCATCAAGCCATGCTGAGGTGGCGTCCCACATAGCAGAACTGGCAGGACCTGCAACTAGCATATACAACCATGTGCTGGGGGGCTTTGGGAAGAAGAAGGGAAAAAGAAAAATGAAGATTGGCAACAGATGTTAGCTCAGGGCCAAGCTTTAAAAAAAAAAAGAAAGAAAGCACTGAAGCAGACATCATGGGGAAAAAAAATCACAAACTCTTTTGAAATTCCTTGTACTTGTTTAATAATTTATAATTTCTCATTTAAATTTTTTTTTTTAACTTTAGGAGGAAGTGAGGGCACCATAATCTTTACAGGGTCTCTAGATATCTAAATCTGGCCCTAATTCTTTCCATAACAAAAGAACAACCTGCTCAAAAAAAGAAGCATTAAATGTAGTAAAGCAAAAAGAAGAAAAAAAATCACCCATGATCCTACCAGCTAAACACAATCACTGTAACATTCTGGTTTAACCCCTTTGGTAGTTTTGCATGTGTGTGTGTGTGAATGGTTAAGTTACATATAAGGACATTCTCTAAACGATTTCATTTTCCTACTTCTTAACCCATTATAGGAAAAGCATTTGATTATATTTCTTCATAAACTAAATTTCTGATGGCTGCATTTGTCCTACTGAGTGAATCCCTCACTCAGGCAAATTCCTCTTGGGCAGGGCTGGGCATTGCAGTAGTTAGGAATGTTTTGCTACTAGGATGTTGCAATAAACCCCTTTAATACAGGCTTCCTAGTGATTACTTCTTCTAGGAAGCTCAGCCTTGCCAAGGTCAGGGTAAGAAGCAGAATGAGATCAATATGGTTCTATGCTCCTGGCCTCTACATGGCATTACGCCCAGGCCCAGGACCTGCAAGTACTTGCACCAGCCTGAGAGGGATTGGCTCCTTAAATTTTGTATTCTACATGCTTCTCTTGCCTCATCCTAGTCCCAGCCCTATTAATGTTCCTCTTTGCCTTTTCCAAGTTTAAATTCTAAGTGTGTCTTGGTGGGTCACAAGGATCAGACATAAAATACTTCTTTGAAAGCCTTTTGTACTTGTATGTAGAAAACAGAGAGCTCCACTTCCCTTTAGGAAATCTGCTAAACAAGTTGCCTATCTCTCCAGAAAAAAAATAGAATGTAGTAACACCGGTTTTCCAATTAGTGGTAGGTCCTTCTTAAAAGGAAATCAAAGCAATATCTAGGCTGAGAAACATCTACTGCTATATGAGAACATTTGTTTCTCTCACGGGTAAGTGTCCCTGGCCCGCATGGCAGATTGTGACTACACTACGATATGACTTTTGAGAGCAAAAAGAGCTTGTTAATGGAGACTTGAATTTTAAGCAAAGATCTAAAGTTAAAACAAGGCTTTGCTATTGTTTTAGGCAAGTCTTTCTTCTAAACCCCTTTATCTGATAAGGAGAGTATCAAGAAAATATGGGAGTGAAGGAAGGCACAAAATGTACTATGAAAAAGTTTATGAAGCGTGGAAAGACTCATCAAGACTTTGCATAAACACTGCCAATGACAATGTGGCAAACTCAGAGGACATTTCCTAATTCTGTTTCATCGGAAAGAAGGTATGCTAGTGGTTCTGAGATGGTTCCATGAGGACAAGGGTTCTTATGGGACTGTGCTCACAGGATTCCGTACACCACACCAAGAAAGGGAAGGAATGCCCCTACATCCTATAATCTGACGGAAGCAAACAGCACTAATTTAGAGGGCACCTGCTGGATTACTCATCCTGACAGATCCCAGGAATCACATCTAGATAAATCTTGTGCTGGAAGAAACATGTGTAAGATTGTCCTAAGAGAGAACCCTGAAAGTCACTCCATCATCAACTCACCATGCTGTTGCTGGGGGTCCCTGGCTGGCACCTTTTGTAGGAGCTTGAGAACATCTTCCTCCCTGAGGGCTGGAAGGTTTGTAAGGTGATGGAGAGAGTAGAGCACTGAGTGGCTGTCTCCACCATGTAAATGACACAAGAGATCTCTCTTTGGTATGGGGTTGCTGAAAGAGACAGTTGGGAGGATGGAAGGGAAGGCAATTTATACAATTGCTCTGAGAAAGACCAAGCTTGATTTCCTCTTGTGCTTTCTCTCTGGCCCATAACACCGCAGGTATCACTTCCCCAAATACTAAATTTCAGTTGGTCTAGGATAGAGCATAGCATTTATTTACCCTCAGGGAAGTACATCATCAAGTCAGCCTTATTTCTATAGAAAAAAACCTAGCAAGGGCCTTATTGGTCTAGAAGGGGCCTGCAGATTAAGCTTCCCAATTTCTGTATTCTTCCTAGCTCAGACCTGACACAAGCTTCTCTGGCTTTACTTTGAATAAGGGCCCCTCCTTACTTCCCCCTCTGCCTCCTCTCCTTCAGGAAGTGCTGGTGAGGTGGGTGAAGAGCAAAAGAGGAACCTGGATGTTGGGAAGACCTAAGGCTAAGTTATCAGGGAAACATGGCTTCGCATATGGTTCAATAAGCAGTTGTTGAATAAAAGTGTGATCCAGGATAACACATGGTTAAGAATGTGGATTGTGTCTCTTTGGTCATGTTATTTAACACCTCTGTTGTCCCACCTTTAAAATGAGGACAATATTGGTATCTACCTCATACGATTATTGTGAGGCTTAAATGAAATCATCCATGTAAAGAGCTTAGAGCAATGCCTCACATATAGTAAGTGCTCAGGAAATGTGAGCTATTGTTCTTTTTATCATCATCCTTAAATTATCCTCTAGTTGTGACCTTATGGCTATAGTGAAGATAATCATGACTTATGTTTCTTTCCTGGTTTAATAGTTGGAATAATCATTAATTCCTGGTCAACATTACCAACTCAAAACATTTATGTGGAAGATGCCTTGAAATGGCCACACACGCAGAGCACAGGTCAAGTGTGCCCAAGGGTGAGAAGGGGCTGTCTGCACAGGGCCATACCTGCTTTGCTGAACACACCACTCCAGCACCTCCAGGTGAGCCCACAACCCATCACAGGCATCCCTGAGGAGCTTATCACAGCCTTGGTCCTGTGTTGATATGGGAGAAGAAAGAGATGCTGATTCAGGCACTTGGGGTCAAAGGTTGTGACTGACTTCAGGACTCCACATTCTGTCTCAGCCCAAAGCCCCACAGCACTTGCTTCCAGAGCAGCTGGGAGTGCAGAGCAAGTTACCTGGGTCCTGTGGAGTGTCTGGAGTAACCTCTTGGCTGCTGCTAGGCTCTGGCAATGTGTCCAGCCCAGGAGCACGAGCAGTCGACTGAGAGGCTTGAATTCTCTATCTAGTAGGCTGCCAAGACTTGGGAAGTCTTCCTCTTTCAACAGCGTTAGCGCTGTCACCTGTAAGCCAAAGGAGGCTGCTATAGGCAGCTACTTGGACTAGAAAGAATGAGTCCAGCTGGCTGCTCCTTAGGGTGAGAAGCCTTTTAGTATAGCAGGGAGATTTCTGACAATGACAGAAGTGGCCTGATGAATAAAAAATGTTCATGAAAACACCAGGCTATAAGCTCCTTGAAGGCAGCGACTGACTTCTGTTGTAACCCCAGCTCCGGCACAGTATATGGCACATAGAATGAGGTTAATAAATATCTGTTGAATTAAACTGAAGCTCAGTTACAATCTGAAAGCAGAAGGTAAACTATTAAATTCTCTCGTCAGGCAACATGTTGCTGCCACTGTCTTTTCTTCTTCACATCCTTCAGAAAGCTACACGTATCCAACATTTTAGTTCCTGCCAAGGGACGGATATAAAATGACTGCGGTTCCAATTCTGAATTGGAGCCCTTTTCCCCTAGACTGTGGATGGCCGGGACAAAATGACTCACCACTAATTAAACTGCTTTGTGTTGGATAAATTCATGGGAGAGAAATGAGGAATGAAAAAGCCTGGAGAGAATCCCTGGGTACTTCTGTGAGGAAGAATAATTAAGTTTGACTTACCAAGATCTGCTCGAGGAAGTGCTTGCTGTTGCTCAGGCAGTAGAAATAGGCCAATTTCCAAGCCTGGGCTGGATCAGCATTGGAGAACAGGACCAGCATTGCCCGCTCGGGATCTAGATGATCTGGTGAGACTAAAAATCAGACCAGAAAGGATTATTAGGTAACCAGGAGCTCTTCTTTCCTAATCTAAAGCCCATCTGAAGCACCAACTGATGTGACAGTTCACTCTTAAAACCTTAAACCAGGTTTTCTATACTTCTGTCTTAAAGATTTTACTTCTCTCAGCAGCTTCTGAAATGCTCTTTCCTGCTATTTCTATTATTTTACTATTTTTTGCCATCACTCCATCTTAGACTACAAAATCTGTGCTTTTACAAAAGAACATCTTGGGGCTGGCTCAGTGGTGCAGCGGTTAAGTGCACATGTTCTGCTTTGGCGGCTGGGGGTTCGCTGGTTCAGATCCTGGGTGTGGATATGGCACCGCTTGGCAAGCCATGCTGTGGTAGGTGTCCCACATATAAAGCAGAGGAAGATGGGCACAGATGTTAGCTCATGGCCAGTCTTCCTCAGCAAAAAGAGGAAGATTGGCAGCAGATGTTAGCTCAGGGCTAATCTTCCTCAAAAAACAAAAACAACCTCTTACCCATTTTTGCTTAGCCTCTCTCATTAGATTTCCTGAGCAACATGGAAGGCACCAGCCTAGAGGGACTTCAGAGAGGTTGGGCATAGTGGAATTACCAACACACAAGGAGAAGCAGCAAAGGGAACACACCTTTTCCCGAGGGTTTGGTCTTCTGTGGCTTTTCTGTGGCCTTCTCTGCATAGATATGGCCGTATAGAGAAACCAGGCCCTGTCCGGCCCTGTGCAGCAGGCAGCTGAGCAGTCGTTCCTCCTGCAGTGGACTCCCCTCAGACCGGCAGGCCTCCAGTAGCTCTTCACACAGAGTACGCAGCTCAAGCCCGAGGGGCTCTACAGGGCAATGCAGGGTCCGCAGGGCTCCATAGATGGCATCTACTACCCCAGGGGGCCCAGCAGCAGGGCCCTGCAAAGCTCGTAGTGCCTTTCGAATGAGGTCCACCAGTGCCTTCTGCAGAGGCCAGCCACAGAGGCCAGTGCCATCATTCTCCCTCAGCAGAAGCTCCAGCAGGGCCTGTGCCGGCTGGGGAGCCTGCCTCAGAAGATCCCAGAGCACAGAGACAGCTTCTAAGCTGAGCTGAGGGGTCCGGTTCTCTCGCCTCCGATTTCCATCAAGCCCAGGGCCTACTGTGTCTTGTGCTAAGACCTCATATAGCTCCTAAATAGAGGATGAAGAGAGGGATAGGTGGTGAGCACATCTAGAATGTTACTATTTGTATGCTTTGATGTTTTCCTCTTTTCAGTACATATATGTATGTGAGTGTATATATAAGAGCAGCAGTAGCAAACACTTCTGTAGTAGTCACCACAGGCTCTTTACACAGAAAAATCAAATTAATCCTCATGACAACCTTAAGCGGACACTACAATTAGCCTCATTTTGAAAATGAGGAGATTGAGGCAAAGAGAGATTAACTCAATTGCCCAAGGCCTCCATGCCCAGGCTAGTCCCCCCCACCCGACCCCACACCTCCCACCACTGCCTCCAAAATGTGCACTGTCAACCTAAATCAGGGACTGCAAACTCACAGACCAAGCAGGTGACAAATGGCATAAGACATTATGGCCACCTCAAGGCATTTAAATTCAATTTTTAAAAGAACATTTCACACCAATTTTTAACCCTGGTCTAAATCTTTAGCCATGCTTTAAGGTCTAGCTCAATCCTTATCCTTCTATAAAGCCTCCCTTCCCCAATACCTCCAACCCACACACTCTCCCTCTATTTATTGGGCTTTCAGTACCAACACTAGTGCTAGTACCACATGGTTTAGTACATAATTGTCTCACGTGTGTACCAGTCATTCTCCCCAACTAGACTACAAGCCCTTAAGGCAAGAAGCGCTACCTGTAATTTGTGTGCAGAGTGGGAGTAGGGGGAAGGGGGTGGGGAGGCAGGTGATTTCCCACACTTTAGCACCATGTCCACCGATGGCGCTCAGGGATGCTTCTTCATTAACTGCTTCCGAGATGGTCACAGGACCATGAGGTTCTTGATCTAATACATGTGAAAGTCCCTGCTTTAAATCCTATTGTAAATATGTCTTTAATTAGCTGCCAGCCAGGTCATGAAGAAAATAAGTATTGAGCCTCAGAGCACACCCTCAGGCACTTAAGTATAGACATAGTTAAGACTTAGTTTGAATCCGCCCCCAGAAGGTTGTTGTGAGGGTTAACTATAACATATTCAGTGCCCCTGTTACAGAAGTATTCAACATACACTAGTTCCTTTCTCCCTTTACATTCCCAATCCCTATCTTGGAAAAAATTCAAACACCTAGTTTAAATCTAAGTTATGCATTCCTTTTTCATGAAACAAAAAAATCTTTAATCTCTAGCCATACTTAGTATTTCTGGACAATCCACCTCTAAGAATTCTAAAATCAGATAAGGTTATCCTACCTCTAAACTCCCCTCAGAGGGGCCTTGACCTAGCCTGGTCTTGCCTGAGAACAGAATATAGCTAACATCTGGGGACCCGTCTCTGCTGGATCCCTGGATGTCAAGCTTGCTGAGTGACTGTAACCCTGGGCGGATGGCTCCAGAGCCCTCTCTCACCTTGAGGATGTCCTCTGGAATGTCACCTTGGAAGTCTTCTGACAATAAAAGAAACTCAAGCTTTCTCCGGAGAACAGTTGGGAGTAACTTCTGGAAGAATCATAAGAAGGAAGCATAAAGATTAGGCATATGCTTTAGTTAAACTACAAGTAAATATTTCTCTCCACTTAGTTTTATTTCTGCTGTTTCTCTAGGATAAAGTACTTTTAACTATTAAATTCTTGATATGTTTTCAGATATTATTCTTTATAAATGAAATTGCTAAACTTGGATGCATACTCTTCTTAAATACTAACACTTAAACCCCACCCTGACCAGCCTCAAACTCCAAGGTTTACTCATTTCACAGGATTTTTTCCTGTCACTTGAAGTTTTTCTCCAATAATCTCCCTTGCAGTTTCCAAAACACCCAGTTATGGGTAAGCCTGGGATGGAATGGCCCACGTGATCCCTCTTTGGTCCAAACCTCTGTTTTCAGTATTCATTATCAGTTGGAAAATAAAAGTAAAGAAGAAGAGATCTAATGTTTATTAAACACTTATCATGTGCCAGGTACTGTGTGCCATATTTTCACATATTTTAAAAATCTCATTTAATCTCTAAATCAAACAAACCTGTGGCATAAGCATATATTTTAAAAAGTAATCTTTACTAAAGATGAAAAGGTTAGGAAGTATTTTCAATTATCTCAAGCGTGAAAGGAAAATCTGATCCCAGTGTCTGTTAATGAGACATGCCAGCAGCGAAGGCTAATGTACAAAGGAGGAGAACGGCTCTGAGTCTTCCTGTATTTCCTTGTTTCACAATAACTTCCCCTCACCTGGTCCTTAAAGCTAAAATTAAAGTCTCCTTTTCTCCAGACACAAATACAAATAAGATTAAAGTCTGAGACTAATCCTGACAAACACTGCTTTAAATTAGAGCACCTGTAAATCACGCAGCTGGTTAAAGCTTCCAGAACATGGGTTTTATTGAAAAGTCTCCTGACTCAAGGCAAGAAGCACCTGCAGGAGTGTGAGAGAATGTGCGTGTGTGTGTGTGTGTGTGAGGGGGCTTTAGAACACAAAATCACACTTACTTTATTCATGTGCCACTCATCACATCAGAGGCTAACATGATCTAGCGTGTTCTTAGTCCAAAATCCTGCTTCTTCTTACCATGCCCTTCCCTAGTGAACCTACGCCATCTGAACGCTCGTATGATACTAGTGATTGGAAGTTGGTGGAGAAAATTCATGCTGGGAAGCTGGAAGTTAGCGCTTCTCTTGAGAACTAAGAGGAAGGAATAGATAAGGCCAGATTGCAGGCCTTTAATAAAAGAACAAGTCTGGTTAGATTTTAGGACTTTCATCTAGAATCCTAAAGACTGATTAGCTTATATTTATTTTACTGGTGAAATTACTTTAAGCATAGCCAAGGTCATAAATGACTAACATTCCTAAAACAGGCAAGAATGGCTCAATGTTTCCAAGCATAGACTTTCTTACTATAAAAGCAAAGAATCTTCAATGTAGAAAAATAGAATATACAAACAGGCAAATGAAAATACACACAAACACCCTCCCTCCCCCAAATCTTCCCACTGAAAGAGAACTACCATTAATACTGTGGTCTAAGGACATTCAGACCATTTTCTGTGCATGCATTACCAAATGTTCTGTTTATTAAACTTTTTTTTCTCACAAGGTAGAGTATGAACATCCTTCCACGTCACTGAAAATTCATTTACCACGTAATTTTAATAGTGGCATGGTATTTTATAAATAGATATACTTCCATTTATTAACCAGTCCTGTACTGTGGACGTGGGAGTTGTTTCCAGTTTTCCTCTATTAGAAGCAGCACGGCAGTGAACATCTCTGCAGCTAAATCTTTGCACACATGCTTATAGACGTAGAGATAACTCACTACAAGATAAAAAGGCAGGGGCCGGCCCTGTGGCCGAGTGGTTAAGTTCGTGCGCTCTGCTTCGGTGGCCCAGGGTTTCGCTGGTTCGGATCCTGGGCGCTGACATGGGCGCCACTCATCAGGCCATGCTGAGGCGGCGCCCCAAATAGCACAACTAGGGGGACCTACAACTAAAATATACAACTGTATACTGGGGGGCTTTGGGAAGAAGAATTAAATAAAAAAGAAGAAGATTGGCAACAGTTGTTAGCTCAGGTGCCAATCTTTAAAAAAAAAAGATAAAAAGGCAGAAGGCAAAAATGGATGAAGGAAAAATGGAATCACTGTTTCAACTAATTATTAAAAAGGAAGTTTTTGGCAGAAAGTGGGAGACTGGCAAAGGATCGACAGCCAGCCAGCAAGCAAGACAGCAAGACGGTGCCTACAAGATGAGGCCACTCCAGGATAAAGACTGGCCATGTAGAACTACTCCAAGAATGCATTTGGAGTCTTTTATTTTTTTTGAAGATTGGTGCCTGAGCTAACAACTGTTGCCAATCTTCTTCTTTTTTTTCCCCCTGCTTTTTCTACCCCATCCCCCCAGTACATAGTTGCATATTCTTAGTTGTGGGTCCTTCTAGTTGTTGCATGTGGGACGCCACCTCAACGTGGCCTGATGAGCGGTACCACATCCACGCCCAGGATCCGAACCAGCGAAACCCTGGGCCGCCGAATGCAGAGGGCACAAACTTAACCACTTGGCCACGGGGCTGGCCCCTGAAGTCTTGATCCTTGTATAAACCTTGAAAATTCTCTGAGGTCCTGTATAAAGTTTAAAACATTCCCACAACTGTTTAAATAACTGAGGCATGGAGCTTTAAGGACCAAATGATCTTTGATGCTGGGAAAAACAAGAATAACTCTTAGAGTGTGCTAAGCAGCCAGGGAAGTGAAATCCACCACCTGATCCAGTTGAGCAACTGTCCAGAAAATAAGGAACCAATCAGGCATAAAGTAAGCAAATACTCTCTTGTGAGGGGAAAGTTCATCTGGCTTGACAAATTCCATGTGTGTATTGGGAAGATCCTTAGTCAGGAACATAAGACATACTTTTCTTTTTCTCTTTGAAGATAGTATTGAATATTTTAGCTCAAGTTTTCTCTTTTAGATCTGAACCTATAGCCAACTCAATCATCTTGGGGTTGACTATTTTTTAATTTTGCTTCTCTTTCAACCCTCTCCTGCTAGTCTTTTTGTCATTTCTTTTTGCTAAACAATTGGCAAATTATCTCTGGTAATTTGATAATTAGCAATTATCTCATCCCTGAATAAGAGCTCCATTTAGATTAGTAATTTCTGTTACTTTTTGACAGCTATGTGGATAAGGGTAAGTCTAAGGCAAAATGGAACTAAAGACAAAATTAATTCTGATGACTGAGGGGGTAAAGAAGAAAATTAGGCTAAATTATTGACATTTACAAAACAGAATTTTTGGTTTCCTACTTTAAGTCCATGAAGGCTAAAAATAATGTTGAGGTGGAAAAAGCAAAGGACTGGGGACTTGAAGTCAGAAGATCTTGGTTCCAGCTCTAGTTCTGCCAACTAACTTCGTCGTGTGACCTTGGGCCAGTCATTTCTCTTGAGTCAGAGGTTCCTCACTTAAATCTTAAAGTCTGAGTTTAATACAGGATTGATTCAGAGAAATTCTCTTAATGGATATTAATTTCTGATAATTATTACAAACTTCTAAAAAGGCTTTTAACGGCAACTTTTGTTTTAAAAAAAACCCACTTCCTTACAAGTTTTCTTTCACTATTAATTTGCTTACTTTGTTTTTTATATTAGGTAACTTTTAGTTCAATTCATGTGAGTTATTAAATTACTAATTAATGAGGTTCAAATCTATACGATTTCACTGCACTGGACTAGTTAAAATAAGATTTATGGAAGAACCACCAGGTTCCAGTTCAGCCAATTCCTCATTACTTGAGAATTATGAGGCTCATGCTTTATTTGCTATCTTGTCACTATCACTGAGTTCTGCAAAGTTCTACTCAGGCACAAAACTCACAGTGGTATCACCTCAAATGGTATTACATGCCAATGTATGACCGTGAATTAAAGAATGAATTTAGGTAAGGAGACAGCAATAAAAATTTAAGGCATTCTCACTATAATACTGGGAGAGGAACATGATAAACCTCATAATAAGGGAAGTAACAGATAGAAGGAAAATCTCATAACTACCCCCTCAGTCTCAGCCTCAGGAGAAAATTTGAGATATAAACCTACTTACCTTTTCCCCCAACCATGTTTCCAGTACAAGAAGCCAGACCCAGGCTAATCTCTGAGGGTTGATGTCCTGTCCACATCTGAAAAATGTAAAACAAAAGAATTTCTAAACGAAGAGTTTCTACTTACCTTATCTCTTTTGTGATCCAAGATTTAGATTTCATTGCTCAGTCTGTTTAAAACCTGAACAGGCAAGACACTGTTCTAATGAGAAATTTTCCAATGTATACAACAGATCAATAAAACCAGAACCAGAACAGAGCTGGCAGCTTTCACTTAAAAAAAAGAAAAAAAAAGAAAAAAAAGAAAATGTCTTAATCCTACCTCCACCTCCCTATCTAGTCTTTATTTTTATTTTTTTTACTTTTTATTTTTTTTGAGAAAGATTAGCCCTGAGCTAACATCTGCACCCATCTTCCTCTACTTTATATGTGGGGTGCCTGCTACAGCATGGCTTGATAAGCAATGTGTAGGTCTGTGCCCAGGATCCCAACTGGGGAACCCTGGGCCACCAAAGTGGAGTGCTTGAACTTAACCCCTGTGCAACTGGGCCGGCCCCTAGTCTTTATTATTTTTAAACAAAACAATATTACATAGAAAACCATAAAGGCAGAGTAATCTAATGTATATTCTTGAAAATAGAAACTCAATCAAGTAGTTTTAAAGAAAAAAAGGAAGTTCATAAAAATTTCTTTCTTTTAAAGATTGCCCCTGAGCTAACATCTGTTGCCAAACTTTTTTTTTCTTCTTCTCCCCAAAGCCTCCCAGTACACATTGTATATTCTAGTTGTAGGTCCTTCTGGTTGTGCTATGTGGGACACCGCCTCATCATGGCTTGATGAGCAGTGCCATGTCCACGTCCAGGATCCAAACTGGCGAAACTCTGGGCCACCAAAGCAGAGTGTGTGAACTTAACCAGTTGGCCATGGGCTGGCCCCTAAAAATTTATTTTTAACTCCATGCTAAAAACAGGGTTATAGGAATTCATAAGTCTTTCTTTGAAGTTAATATTTTAAATGAGACAGTAACTGGCTAGAATCTAAATTTAACGGAAAAAAAAATAAAGGAAGAAAAGAATCATCTAAGTCTTCACTATACACGTGCTAATACAGTACTTAACCTGTATAGCATACAGCCAAAGTAAGAAAAAATGAGGGAGAGATTGGACAGTTCATTTAACTTGTATACCATTAGTTGTTAATAGCAGTGCCAGGAAGAACTTCATTAAAAATTTACATAGAAAACAGTGGTTGCTAGGGGACAAGGAGGAGTCCAAATACAAAGAGGCAAAGAGGGAAAAAGGGAATTCTTTTGTGGTGATGGAGCAATTATGTATCTTGATTATAGTGGTAGTTACATAGATCTATACATGGATAAAATTGCATAGATATTTGCAATTTCTACACACAAAAGTGAATGCAGATTAAAAAATGGTGAAAATGGAATAAGGTGTGTAGTCTAGTTCACAGTAATGTATCAGTGCCAATTTCCCAGTTTTGATATTGTACTATGGCTCCATGAGATGTCACAATTGGGGGAAGCGGGGGAAAGGGTGCTCTTTGTATTATTTTTGCACTTCTTGTAAGTCTATAGTTAGTTTAAAATAAAAAGCTTTAAGTGAATTCACCTCCAGTCCTTTGTTAAAGCTACAACAATATCTTCAATTTCATAAGCAAGAAGAGAGCACGGTTTGCTTTTTGGGAGGCAAAGAAAAGGCTTTTCAATGCAGTTCCACTATTAACTTTACTGATAATAAGCAAGAAAGAATGATTTCAGGCACATTTTGCTGGCCAGGCTTAACTGCAGCTCCAGGTGATAATTCAAAGCCAATATTGGTTAAGTAATAGACATGTATTACAGATGTAAATTTTCAGAGCATGTGAAATACAGTCTGCCCGTGCTAATTCTTCAGCGGATAGTTGAGTGAGGCACATTGAGCAGAGCCCAATATTGAACCTTGCGTCTGGCGCCCCGTAACTCTCCGGCAGGAGGAGAGATCCCTTACCTCAGTTGATTTGGACAGACCACCAGCGCCTGAAGTATATCTTCCACCTTCTTTGGGATATCCCCTTGTGCCTCGTGTAGCTGAGGCACACATGCCTGTGCCAACTCCCATTCTCCTCTTCGAAGGCACTCACAGAAAAATCCAAAAAGCTGCTTCTGGGAAGCAGTTTCCTCTTTTCCAAATGGATGATGCATTTTCCCAGCACAGAGTGCAGGGAGACAGAAAGATATGAATTACGCAGAACACATTGTCAGTTTTCTCATTCGTGGAGTACCTCCTAGAAACAATATCCACCAGAGTGAGAAGAAATGGAAGGAACTATATTTAAACAAACAAGCAACTACCAGCCCGACTGGGAAAGGCGGGACTGACTTTGCTAATTATCCTTGTAACTTTGATTTGACATGTTACTATCTCTTTTTGAGAAGTTCCACCTTCGCAAGGGGTGGATCCCATCGCTCTACGCGCATCCAATATTTAATTAACATTAATCGTCGTATTAGCCCGAGGCGCACACCCATAACTCCACTTCCGTATTCCCTCCTGAACTTTATGCCCAGTCCGGCTCCAAATCCCCAGGTGGTCGCCTCCTTAAGGATGAGAAATTCAGTAGGAACCTCCCTAGTTGGAGCCCTCTCTGAAGGCAGAGGACTGAAGATCAGGAGACGAATCTGTGTCAGAACTGGAGAGCGGTGGGGCTTGGGGCGCAGGGACGCTCCCTACAGGGGTCGTGGAGAACGCTTCCGCCTTCTCTGGGGCGCCATACACTCACCTGCTCCCGGCGCCCAAAGCAATAGAGCTTCCAGCGCAGCCATGTTTGAGCCGAGTCAGGTGACAGATCCCATTCGGGAGGTTGAGGAGGAGGGGAGAGTGGCGACCGACGGCGGCTACTCCTATTGGTCAATGGAGAGAAGATGCAAATAAAGCGCCATATTTGTTTAGGTCACGTGACGCCACCTCTGTGCACTAGAGGAAGCTAGGATGCTAGGAAAAAGTAAATCGGCCACCTTGCTAAGGACCAACCCGGTCAGTATTGACGGCTCCTCTGCTCAACACCTTCCTTTCTGCGTTCGGCAGAGTAGGTGGCGAGGATAGCTGTGTCCGTTGATTTTTTTCTTCCGTTCTCTTTTCTCCCTAGCGTTTGAAGTCAGCATTTACTGAGCGCCAACTTTTGCCAGGCCCTGGGGATACCCAGAGCAAGGAGACCTGGATCCTCCTCCATTGTTATTCTGTCCACTTGGGCTCTCGTATAATCCCAGAACCCTACCTTCTGAATTCCCATTTTTCTTCTGCTGAACTGCATTCATTTATTTTCTCGTTTGCCTGACAACTGTTAATTGATCGGAAAGCTAGGCCCTACTTTAGAAGGTAAATAAGATACAGTCTCTGTCGTCAAGGAATTCACAGTCTAGTAAGGGGTGCAGGTCAATAATTAGGATACAGTGGGCTAAATTTTAAGATAGAGTTATGCAAAGGGAAGATGAGAGCAAAGAATGAGCAAAACCTTTTCGAAAATATAATAATCCGAAACCGAGTCTTAAAGTAACAGTTTTACTAGGTTTCCTCATCACAGCTGCTTTTAAACCGAACCTTCATGTTCTTCAACTACAAACTCTCACGTTTCCCCATTGTGTTTTCAGTTTGAGCAATTTCGTTCAGCATTTCCCAAACTATTTCACCACCAAAGGATGGTGAAAAAAGCAAACCAAAACAAATCAAAGCTCTTTTCCAAAACCTCTTCTATGATAAGTGGATCGTAATCTATTTCCAGAAAACTAACATGCCTCTCTGGTCCCTTAAGCAATTTTTAAATGTAGTCACAAAAGAAAGAAAAGAGAAATTTCCAAGCAAAGTTTTTCCTTGCTTCATACTCTGCTGATGTTCCTCCACCGGATTTTGATAATTACTATGTTGAGAAACTGACTGGGACTCCCAGATTTATTATAGAGTGTAAACTACATTTCCCAGCAAGCTGCGGAACCGACCTGGGCCTCTGCCTACCTCTGATTGGATATTTTGCCAGGATGACGACCAACCAGCGCTTCGGTTGTTTCCCCGCGGCGCTTTCCGCGGGGAACTGTGTGAGGGGTGGGGGAAACTTTGAAAGTTGGATGCTGCAGACCCGGTACTGGAAAGTTTCCTGTGGGGGGCGGTTTTGGGGAAGTGGGGTGCGCTCATTGTTTCCTGCTCGCTCCCTGGGCATTGATATCGGGGAAGAGGAGAGTCACTGTTGGGTGCAGGCCACGCCCACTTAGGCTGGTAGTGATCTTAACCAAAACCCCGCCGCGTGACTGGGGGCTTCTGGCCTTCTTATGGGGGATGCTTGAAAAGTGCTCCTTGTTGGAAGAAACTTTTTTTAGGGGATTCTGGGGTGATGTTTTCGCTTCTTGATGCCCACCCATTCCTCCCACTTGCTGGCAGTTTGGGGTCTAGGCAAGGGAGCCCGTCATTAGGGGAAGTTTAGCGTCTGTCCCCCTTCATGTGGTGTTCAAGGAGAGGTAGTCAATAGCGTGGAATCTGGAGTCGGATCCTTGGATTAGAATTCGGACTCCACCATATGCCAGCTGTTAGACTTTGCGCAAGTTTTTCAACTCACTGCCTCAGTGTTTTTTTTTTTTTTTAAAGATTTTATTTATTTATTTTTTTCCTTTTTTTCTCCCCAAAGCCCCCCTGTACATAGTTGTATATTCTTCATTGTGGGTCCTTCTAGTTGTGGCATGTGGGACGCTGCCTCAGCCTGGTTTGATGAGCAGTGCCATGTCCGCGCCCAGGATTCGAACCAACGAAACACTGGGCCGCCTGCAGTGGTGCGCGGGAACTTAACCACTCGGCTACGGAGCCAGCCCCGCCTCAGTGTTTTTAACCTGTAAAACGGGGTGAAACATCCTAAGCGCTTGGAACAGTGTTTGGCATGTTTTATGGGCTCAGTAAATATGAGATTTTAGTTGCTTAACAGTTTTCATTGAAATCTAGCGAGGATTTTTCTTTTCTTGATGAGGAGAGGATTCAGTCTCCAGGGTTGACTGTCTTCCCTCACTCCCCATATGGGTGTGTGTGCGCGCACACACACACACACACACACAGCAGGAACTTACTGTCTCAAGTGAAAGAAACAAACAGGCAAGCCGTACTAATGCATTAATAAGACAACCGAATAAATATATACAAGGTGTGGTGAGAACATTGGAGAGGAAGAGACTGAGTTGAGGGAAGGCTTTGTGGAGGAAGGTCAGGTAGGCCGGATGGCACATGAGTAACTTACAAATTTACTGTTGTGGCTGGAGAGCAGGTCATGTGGGAGGTGGCCAGTGATGTTTTGCTGAATGAATGGATAATGATAGTGATCGTTAACCTTGAGCACTGTGTGCCGGGCACCATCCAAATCCTTTAACCTTCACTACATTCATGTAAAGTAGGTATTTGAATTACCCTTTGTTTTTACAGATGACGCAACTAAGACACTGAGAGGTGAAGTAACTGCCAGGAAGGCCAGGATCTGGGCTTTGCAATCAGGTATGAATGAGGGGGACGTGAGGGACCAGTTTATAAAGGTTTTTTTTTTTTTTTTTTTGGAGGAAGATTAGCCCTGAGCTAACATCTGCTGCCAGTCCTCTTTTTGCTGAGGAAGACTGGCTGTGAGCCAACATCCGTGCCCACCTTCCTCTACTTTATATGTGGGACGCCTGCCACAGCATGGCTTGACAAGTGGTGCCATGTCCGCACCTGGTATCGAACCAGCGAACCCCAGACCGCCAAAGCCGAACGTGCGAACTTAACTGTTGCACCACCCAGCTGGCCCCTATCAAGGGTCTTTATGGGATCCTAAGCAGTATGGAATTTATCCTGTGGTCTGATGGTTCGATGGGTGGTTTTAAAGGATGAGAGTGACAGTATTGGAGTAACTTTAGTAATCTGGCAGGATTGTGGCACTGACCTGACTTTTGCAGGCCAGTTTGGTGCTTCCTCCCGTGTACTTCCACAGCACATTTAAATGCCATGACAATAATTAATGGATGACTCTAATTATTTTTGTATACATTTCTTTTAGTCTATTACTGTGAGTTCCCCAAGGGGAGGGAATATGCTTAAATGGTTCTAGTATCCAGAGCTCAGCAGAGTGTGTACTTAAGTGTCAGGGGAAGGAATAAATGAAAAGATTTTCTTTTGGCTGGCAGGGAGTGACCAGAGACAGTAAGCAGTAGTCCAGGCAGTGACGAGAGTGGCGCTAATGAGGCAGAGAGAGCAGAGTTGGTCATTGTTAAATTCCAGGTAAGGGGCCAGCCAGTGGCCGAGTGGTTAAGTTCACGTGCTCAGCTTTGGCTGCCCAGAATTTCACTGGGTCAGATCCTGTGTGCGGACATGGCACCGCTCCTTGAGCCATGCTGAGGTGGTGTCCCACACAGCGCAACCAGAAGGACCTACAACTGGAATATACAACTATGTACTGGGGGACTTTGGGGAGAAGCAGGAAAAAAAAAAAGATTGGCAGATGTTAGCTCAGGTGCCAAAAAAAAAAAAAAGAAAGAAAATCCAGGTAACTTGGGGTTTTCATTTTGAATGTATTTTTTTTAATGAATTTATCCATCTAAATGATGTCATTACCCAGAACTACCTGATTTGTAAAAGCACTACGTCATGATAGAGCAGATGCTGCTTGGTAAACTTTCTTTTGAGGAAACAGTAATCAATGCTGTCAAATTCCCATTGAGAGAAACAATACATTTTGTATTTGTTGGGGGGGTGTGTGTGTGTGTGTGTGTGTGTGTCTGAGAGAGAAAGTTTCAATTCAACTGAGAGAATTTAAATGTTAAATGGAAAATTGGGCTGTTGTAATAGAAATAAACATCTACATTCTTAGTATATATTTTCGTTCCAATATAACTCCTTTTCTGATAATTATATTGCTTTATCGCCTGACACAATGAAGAGTTCCTATTTCTACTTATCCACGGGATGTTTTGCCGGCTGAGTGAGACACACAGCCTCTCCTTTGTGTACACTATTACGGGACTCTCTTCGAGCTCTCTAAGGCAAATACTTTGTGAGCCTTATTTAGCTCTAGTGAGGTTCCACAAGAGTGAAATTTCATTGCATGTGGGAATGTGAGCAGCTAGTATAATAAAAAGACAATTTCAATTTGTAAATAACACCTGAAATAAATCTCATTTGATTCAGAGGTTTGTTCTGACTCATAGGAAAAGGAGAGGTTAGATACGATTATGGACTTGTAGTAGAGTGTGATGGTTAGGAGGATAGGCCTCAGAGTCAGATTCCCTGGCTTCAGTTTATGAATCCACTATTTACTTTTTCTGATGATACTAGAATAGCTAACCTGTCCAGGCTTTAGTTTTCTCATATGTAAAAATGGGACCAATAATCAACCCTCCGTATAGGGCTGTTGAGAAGATTAAATATGATAATTTATGTGAAGCTTTGGAACTGTGCCTGGTATAGAGTAGGTGCTCAATAAACATTATCGTTACAGTGCAATGAAAGTAAATACTTTCTAGGAGTGCTGTTTGGAAATATGCCTTGAAGGCTAATCAAAGATCCAAATGAAATTTATAAATGCATTGAAAATCTTAAGATGCTATACAAATGTGAAGTGTTGTTATATTCATGTAATAAGTATCAAAGAATTGTGTGAAATGCACATTCTTATGTTGCCTTGTTTCTCTGTGCTCATGTTTGACAAACAGTTGTCTCTCCTGTTTAAAACATTTAGGAAGATTCTGTAGCCTTCCTTTATTTTATCAGTAATATTTTAAATACTATACATTGCATTTTGTGTGTGGACAAGTTTGAAGACTTTTTAATTGATACAGTGTTTCAGATAGCCCATCTACTATTGCTTATGCTATTTTCTGTTTTTTTCAGGGTTCTTCTTTTGCTGCATCTGGAGGCATGGGTAGCAAGAAACTAAGACGAGTGGGTTTATCACAAGAGCTGTGTGACCGTCTGAGCAGACATCAGATTGTTACCTGTCGGGTAAAATGCATTTAATTTTTCCCAATGAGAAACTTTAAGTACAAATTAATTTTAAGTATACCTTAACTCTTAAATAAGCCTTAAATAGCTAATAGTTGAAATATGAAAACTTATGTTTGTTAAAAAGAAGATAAATGGTGGTACTTCTTCATAGGCTAATTTCGAATAACAAGCCACTTAGGTTGTATTTCCAAATGTGGTTTCATTTATCCAAATTCAATATTTTTGTATTTCGGTGGGGGGAGATTGCTTGTGGCATAAGGTGAAGTACACCTGTGCCATTTATTTGGGATTCTAGAGAAGTTTTATCTACTTAAAAGATATTTTGTCGTTAGATGAGAAATCTGACTCAAATGAGGAGATGGTATTCAAAATGGATAATTTTTCTTGAAAATAAGAGAAATTAATAGTTAGAGTCATTTTCCTGTGGTTGGGTTGAGAGAAATGTGTAGAGGAGATGTTGCATTTTTAAGCACAATAGTGAATCAAATCCCTCTTAGGAGGTTAAATAAGATTTAAGGTTTTATCTTAGGATTTAATCCCTAATAAGACAGACTTTCAGAGCCTGCTGCAATTTTAAAAAAATTGTTTTGTGTGTGATATCGATATCTTTGGTTCCTCTGTTATACATTTAGTAATCCTCGTGTTCATACTTTGAAACGCTCCTAAAAGTGTGAAATTTAACATTTCATTCCATAGTCAGTTTTATTCTCTCTCAATTATCAAATACTTCCTCCAAATGATCTCATAGCTTAGGAAGAAACTCATTTCAACCTGATGCTTTCTGGACATCTATTTGTGCCCTTTGAGGCACAAGTGCAGTCTCTACACCCAGATTGGATGCTGCTGCTATGTGATGTTACATGGTGTGTCCTCTGGTAAATGCCAACTAAACTGGGTAATTACAGTGTATGGTATATGCCAACTAAATTGGATAATTATAGTCTAAGACTATCATCATATCTTTTAGTTAAGGTATATTTAGGGGGAAAATACTATAAGGAACACGTAAATCTTTGATCTACAATAAATTTCACTTTTTTCTACACATGAACAGTGTCAATTGAAATTTTCCTTTTAATTCCAGTAGCTTTATTGCACATATATATTTAAAATATTCTGTTTATGTCTCTTTAGGACTTTTTATGTCTTTCTCCACTGGAGCTTATGAAAATGACTGGCCTTAGTTATCGAGGTGTCCATGAACTTCTGTGTATGGTCAGCAGGGCCTGTGCCCCACAGATGCAAACGGTATATATATATTTTTTTTACTACGATTTGTATTTTGAAATGATGCTTTATCTCATTTAAAATATTTTTGGGGATGAGGCAAAAGAAAAGATAGAGATGAACAACACCTCAAAAATACTGACTCTCACACCATAGAATGAGTTTTCTAATGAGAATATATGTGAAAATTTCATGTAGTTTATAAGCTCGTGGTAGATAGTTCCTAATTATGGGTATTAGGGGGCAACAGGAAGTGTTTTCTCTGTAGCTGATAGTGATATTTCAAAAGGTCATCTTTCTCTTTTGTTGTTTGGGTAGGATTTGTGGACCTCATGGTTAAATTATAGTATATTCTTAATTTTAGAATGTTCCTGTCTCTGTTATACTAACTTTTACCACCATCACTTACTCCATATCATAAAGTACGCATGTTGGACTTATATGAGCTTATTGATTGAATAAATAACACTTAAAAATTTATCCTCACTCTTGAGAAGAGTTAAAGTCTTTTATAACAAGTCCTCATCAAGTTATACTATTTTTTTCATTCTTTCTACATTTTACATTTTCTACATTTTACGTTTCTACTTTTTATATTTTAGCTTTTAAAAATGTAAGTTTTGTGCATGGTAGAAAAGGTCTTGTTTTCCCAAAATAAGAGTTGCCTAAAAGTCTGTTCAGTGCTTTGCAAATGTATTTATTTATGTGAATTGTAAATTACTTACCTTACTGTCTCATATTGAAATTTGGTATCCACTGAGCAATAAAGTAGGGTGCAATTCTATGAAGGAGGAAGGAAGGAATGTTAGTGTCCTTTTAAACTTCTGAGGGGGCTGGCCCTGTGGCCAAGTTGTTAAAGTTCCACGTGTTCTGCTTTGGTGGCCCAGGTTCACTAATTTGGATCCCAGGCATGGACCTGCTCCACTCATTAGCCACGCTGTGGAGGCATCCCACATACAAAATGGAGGAAGATTGGCACGGATGTTAGCTCAGGGCTAATCTTCCTCAAGCAAAAAAAAAAAAAAAACAAGAGGAAGGTTGGCAGTGGATATTAACTCAGGGTAAATCTTCCTCACCAAAAAACAAATGAAAAACAAAAAAAGCTTCTGAAATAATGAACAGATGAAGTATTTTCTTTTGTTCAGATTTAGCTTGTGGTCTAAGGAAAATACCTTAAAGGAGAATAGTCAGAAGAATTAGAATCGGAGTTAGAGATGGGCACAAGTCTTATCTCTGGAATTGATCTTTAGCTTTGAACAGCTCACTTTGTTTTATGGGAGAAGTTAGAGAGTTAAAATACCGTGTGATGATTCTGTGTCTGGGTCCAAATTAACTTGTTACTGTTTTGAAGGTTGTAAAGCACCAAGAAAACATTTTCATTTGACATCTGTCCTTCTGCTTGGTCAATATCTACAGCATATTTCCATTTAGGTAATTAAATTAGAAAGCATGGACAGGAAATTCAACTTCAGTCTCCTCTTCCATCACCACTTTCAGTCCTACTCCAAATGCCAATTCAAGAAGACATCTTTCTCCTTTGTTGTGTATTCACCCTTGTAGCATTCTTTAGATTTGAGTCTTGCCTTCAACATTGGCTTAGCCTTAGTTCATTCCTCCAAGAAAGACTTTTTTTTATTTGTTCATTTATTCAATCATTTACTCCTTCAACCAATATTTATTGAGTGCCAGCCATATTTCAGGTACTTTGTCAGGTACTGGGGATATTATAGTGAACAAGGTTGATAAAGTTCCTGCCCTTATGTAGCTTACTGTCTAGTAGGAGAAGTCAGACATTAAACAAAGAATAATATAAATAACTTAGTTAATTGTAGTGGTGATGAGTCCTGTGAAGGAAAAATACAAGGAGCGTTGAAACTTAATAACAAGCGGTATTAGTTTAGGGGTCAGAAAGGCTCCCCTGTGGAAGTGACACTTAAGCTGAAACCTGAAGGATGAATAGGGGAGATATGGGCAGAGGAGTTGGGAGGGAGATGAGCGGGAAGAGCTCGCAGGCAGTGGGAGGAGCGAATGCCAAGGCCCTGTGAAGAGAAGGAGAATGGTGCTGGTATGGTAATCCAGCCCGGCTGGTGTGAATGGAACGTAGGAGTGAGGAAGAGAGCAGCAAGAGACCAAGCCGGAGAAGTAAGCAGGAGTCAGGTCACAGACTATGTTAAGGATTTTGGACTATTCTGAGAGCAATGAGGAGTCATAAAAGGGTATAATCTAACATGCGTTTTTAAAAATTCAGTCTTAAACATAGTCAAGTGATTGAAAAGGAGCAGGAAAACATTGATGAAGTCTAGTTATGTATCTATTACTGTATTCTAGACAGGAAGTGATTGTGACTTGGATTATCAGTGTGGTATTAATGCGGAGGGTAGAATGTCAATTTTATGAGAGCTATTTAGGGGTAGAGTGAGTAGGGTTTGGTGATTGTTTGGCTGTGGGTGGTGATGAGGTAGAGGGAAGTGTCAGACATGAATCCCTGATTTTTGCTTTAAGAAACTTGGTGGTACCATTTCCTGAGATAAGGAACACTGGAAGAGGATCCGGTTTGAAGGGGGCTGAATTCTGTTAGTTCTCGTTGAAGTTCAGGTGCTCGTGAAACACTGAGTGGAGATGTGAAGTAGGCAGTTAAATACGTGGACTGCAGCTTGAAGCTGAGGTCTGCTCTAGAAGTATGCATTTGGGAGTCTCTGCTGTAAATATGATCAAAGCCATGAGAATGGATGAGTCATTGCCTAGAAAGTATGTGCAGGAAGAAGGTCTGTGTACCCAAGGCAATTCCTGAGTGAAGCTAACATTTAAAAATAGATCGGACAATGATGAGTCTGAGAAGACACAGCCACCCAAGTGGAAGAAAAACTGGTGGAGTGTCATATCACAATATTCCTCTTTGTTTCATTTATGTACATACTGTTATTTCTGAAGTCTTGTTCTGTTGCTTCATTTTATTATTTTTTTGAGTCACCAAGTCTACTATTCTCCTAATGAGAGTTGTAAAGGAAGCACCTTAATGTTAACAGATTGGGCTGCCTTTACATGTTTGGTGAAGCATCCCCATGCCCTCCTATGTTGCCTGATAGATGGTAGACAATAGTCAGGTATTTCTAAATCAGATGCAAAGCACACACCTTTTCCTGTAGCTTTTCTAGCTATTTCATTGTACCTGAATATAGCCTTAAAGGAAAATCTGTGGTAATCCATGGTTTAACTGAGCTAAGAATTCAGTAGGGAGGTTAGACGAGAGTGGGCACATTTCTGCTGGTCTCCCACATCCTCATGGAGGCAGAGGACCCTTGGATTTGAGACGTTGATTTATTAAATTATAAACTTCAAGTGGGTAGAAACTATGTTTGGTTTACCACTGTATGCCCAGAGCTGCTCATAGTATACAGCGTGCAGTAGACACTCAATTAATATTTGTTGAACGAATGATTACACTTCTGTGGCTTGACCTCAGTTTATTTGGACAACTTAATAAAATAGTAGTGATTGTTAATGTTAGAGGTTGTAGAGAGGCAAGTGTTCTTATACATCTAGGGGACTTGAATCATATTAATCACATCTGCAGAGACTCTTTTTCCAAATGACGTTAACATTCACAGGTTCCAAGGATGTGATGTGGATATCTTTGTGGGGGGGCCAGTCTACCACACCTATGTTCAAGCTATTCTTTGCAAACCAGCCTGGGTTTGAAATAACTTGACCTTGTCACTCCTTGTTACTCTCAGTGTAAACTGCAAAATTCGACACGGCTCTTTAGAACTTGGTTCCTTATTTTTCCACCCTCATCGCTTGCAACACCATGACCATACTCTGTCTTTCAACCATTCTAAAAAACTCTTTTTGGGCTGGCCTGGTGGCAAAGTGGTTAAGTTTGTGCACTCTGCTTTAGTGGCCCAGGGTTTGCGGCTTTGGATCCCAGCTGCAGACTTACACACCACTCATCAAGCTGTGGTAGTATCCTACATACAAAATAGGGGAAGACTGGCACAGATGTTACCTCAGCAACAATCTTCCTCAAGCAATAAGAGGAAGATTGGCAACAGATATTCGCTCAGGGCCAATCTTCCTCACCAAAAAAAAAAAAAAAAAGACAAAATGATTTTTTGTAGTTTTTGTTAGTTTCTATTTCCTCTCTTTCTTGCTTCTTGACCTTTCTTTGTACGTTCTGTCTCTTTGGCAGGAACATGCACATTTCCTTTGCCTGTCTAACAGCTATTTCAGATGTTAGCTCAGGCATCCAGATCTTTCATGAACCCTTCCTGGATCACAAAATCCAGATCAGGTACACTGATCAGGTATGCAATACCTCTTATTAATTGTTTTGTAATTGCCCTGTTTCCAGTCCTAATTTCATAGTTCCTGGTTGACTGTAAGTACTGTGACGGCAGGGGCTGTTATATCATATCCCCCAAACGTAGCACAGTCCCTGGTACAGGGTAAATATTCGTTGAACAAATAAAGAACAGAGGAAAGGAAGATGGATTGGGGTTCTAGCTGTCAAAATTTGAGATTTGGAGTTGGTTTATGTTTTTGAATAGGTAAAGAGATTGAACTCAATCTTTTTCTCGTTCAGGCTTATGGGATAAAGACACAAAGGTCTGCTGCTCTCTCGCCAGCCTTCTTGCCTACAACCCTTTCTGCTTTGGATGAGGCCCTGCATGGTGGCGTAGCTTGTGGATCCCTCACAGAGGTAAAGGAGAAACTTCCTAAACCTTCTTCTATTGACCTATAACCTTCAGAGCAAGGGGAAAAACTTTAGTTAAAATGCATAAATTATTTCATGAATATTAATCTGCATTAAATGGTAAGTTCCTCAAGGGCATGGTTCTCCACTCAGTACCTAGCACAGTTGTTTGGAGGTTTTGACTGAAGTCTGCTTAGGTTGTTGTTTCTTCAAATTAGAAAGTGATGAATATTATGAAATGATATGAAATAATCTGAGGGAATTCAAAAAGGATCACTACTTAGGAAGGAAAATTTGAAATTTTATTAACGTGGGCAAATTATAGTATTAGACTGAAGTGAGCAATTTTTACTTCCTGCTGAAGATAAAATTTGGTTCTATGGAGTAAATAGGTTGTTGTATTAGTTCTGTGTTGTTGCATAACAAATTTCTCCAAAACTAAGTGGCTTAAAACAGCAGTAAAGGTTCATTTCTGTTTCTTTGGCGGTGGCTTGGCTCAGCAATATTGACAAGGGACACAGGATCTGAAGATTTGGTGGGACTGGAGGCCATTTTCAAGGCTGCTCGCTCACGTGGCTGGCAAGCTGGTGCTGGTTATTGGCAGGAGGTCACAGCTCCTCCCCAGACAGGCTCTCCAGAGCCTGCTGGAGTCTCCTCAAGCACAACGTGGCTGCCATCCCCCAGGGGAGGGACCCACAGGAAGGCAAGATGGAAGGGGCAATGCCTTTGATGATTTAGCTGTGGAAGGCCACATTCCCTTCATTAGAGGCGAGTCATTAAATCTAGCCCGCATTCAAGGAAAGGGAAATTAGACTCTCCCCTTTGAGAGAAGTGTCAATGGGTAGACATTTTAAAAGCACCACAGGTCTTTTCCTTGAAACCTCCGTTGGTGTGCTTCTGGTCCTGATGTGGTGACTCAGTAGACTGTGTTTGTGAGCACTCTCCTGAGGGACTTCTTGCCTGAGAGTTCTAGGGGCGTAGATACTTTAAGCAAACTTCTGAATAAGAGTAGATTCTTACATTGATGGTTATAAATTTAACTGTAGATTTTTTTCCTTGAAGATAAGGAACCTGTTTTAGATACTATACCTTACTTCTTGCATTCCAAGAAAGATTTAAAAATATGTGTGTGTGCTGTGTCTAGGAGATGCCTATTAGGTAGTTGATAAGTGAATGAATGAGTTAATCTTAAAAAAAAAAAAAATTAGAACCTGCTGTTGCAGTGTACTGCCACCAGATGGTGCCAGAATCCTATTTTGCATTATCTTCTTGTGCTCTATTTGGTTCAACTTTGCTCAAATAGATTTATAACAATAGAGATCCAGAGTTATAAACTTAACCTATTTAAATAGCAAAAAATTGAACTTAAGGAAGATTAACCAACAAGTACTTTTTGTTTTTTAAGTTTTAGAATAATTTTCAATACTTTTCATTTAGCTTTTATCAATTCTTTCTGAATCCAAGCAGTAGTTACAAGCCATTTAGGTGTTCTGTCATGATTTACTTGGCTAACTTGGAATATAAATACCCTGACTGCTTATTAGTGGCAAGTTCTCAGCTTTCAATTTCAGCTACAGGTAGCCTCTTCAGTCTTTTTGGGATTTCTTGGCTGAGTACAGGGAGTATTTCTGATTACCTTTTATTAAACACCGAACTTTTGATATATATTTTAAGTATACAAGATTAAGTATATTTTGCATGTATAAGTTATGAGCTCTTATAAGCCTATGACCCAATATAAGAACCAGAACAATAACAAAACCATTGAAACTAACTGTGGGCTCCTCCCTGATCCTATCTTTGGCCTTCTGTTGGGAGGTAACCTCCATCCTGAATTTCTGCTATTCCTCTACTTTTTTTCCTGATAGTAATTTGCACCTATAGTTTTCCTTTATTGCCTATATACATAGAAAATACAACATTTTATTTAGTTTTGCTTACTTTTGAGTTCTATTAAATCATGTATCTGTGATTAAATCATATCTTATCTCTTCTATGAATTGTTTTTTTACTTAATACTGTTTTCTAAGATTTATCTATGTTGTTGTGCATAGCAAGAATATAATTCACTTTCACTGCTGTATCATATTCTATTTTGAAAATATGCTGCAATTTATTCATCCCTTCTCCTGTGAGTGAACATTTGGGTTGTTTCCAGTTTGCTGCTAATATCAACAAATCCTGTGAAATGATTGTCCCTGTCTGCTGGCTCATGTGTACAGGTATTTCTCTAGGGCAAGGATTGGCAAACTGCCCAGTGAAATGCAGCTTGCTGCCTGTTTTTGTAAATAAGGTTTTGTTGTAACACAGCTAACCTCATTTGCTTACATTTTGTCTGTGGCTGTTGTCGTAATATAAGGCAGAGTTCAGTTAGTTGTGACAGAGACCTCAGGGTCTGCAAAGCCTAAAATATTTAGTATCTGGCCCCTATCTAGGGTGTCTACTTTGGAGTGATTTGCTGGTTATAGAGTATGCACATACGTAACTTTGCAGAATCAGGACGAATGGTTTCCTGAGGGGTTGTGCCTGTTTACATTCCTGTGGGCTGGGCATGAATTCCTCTTGTTTCTTATGTTCTTGCCTTGCTATTATCAGACTTATTAATTTTTCTCCATTTTTATGATCTTAATTTTCATTTTTCTGATTACTAATGAGCTTGCATTCTTTTCATAAATCATTTTGCTATTTAAAAAAATAATTTTATTAAGGTACAATTTAAATACTATAAAATTCAACCATTGTAAATGTATAATTCAATTATATTAGTAAATTTATAGTAAATCATCACCAAAATTCAGTGTTAGAACATTTCCATCATCCTAAAAAGTTCCCTCATACCCATTTATAGTTAATCCCTGCTCCCATGCTCAGCCCTAGGTACCCACTGATTTACTTTCTGTCTCTATAAATTTGCATTTTTATAAACATTTCATATAAATGGGATCATATAGAGGCCAGTCCAGTGGTGCAGCAGTTAAGTTCCCATGTTCCACTTCAGTGGCCTGGGGTTCGCCGGTTTGGATCCCGGGTGAGGACCAACACACCCCTCATCAAGCCATGCTGTGACAGGCATCCCACATATAAACTAGAGGAAGATGGGGCATGGATGTTAGCTCAGGGCCAGTCTT
This sequence comes from Equus asinus, assembly GCF_041296235.1. Lineage (NCBI taxonomy): Eukaryota > Metazoa > Chordata > Mammalia > Perissodactyla > Equidae > Equus > Equus asinus. The sequence goes on from NC_091796.1 coordinate 76,922,300, forward strand.
CCTCAGCAAAAAAGAGGAGGGTGGGTGGCAGATGTTAGCTCAGGGCTAATCTTCCTAAAAAAATATATATATATTAAAAATAATCATGTGAGCCCTTAAAAGCAGTATGCTTTCTCTGGCTAAAGAAGAAGGGAAGCCAGAAAGATTCAAAACATGAGGAGGACTCGAGATGCCATTACTGCTTGGAAGATGGAAGGGGCTGTGTGAGAAAGAATGTAGGTGGCCCCTAGGAACAGTGAGTAGCCCTCAGATGACAGACAGAAAGGAAACAGGGAGCTCAGAGCCACAACTGCAGAGAAGTGGATTTTGCCAACAACATGAATGAGCCTGGAAGTTGATATTAACCCCCAGCCTCCAGATAGGAGCCCAGCTTAGCCGACACTTGATTTTGGCCTTGTGAGACCTTGCGCAGAGAACCCAGTCAAGCCCAGCAGGACTGCCAACCTACAGAACTGTGAGATAATAAATGGGTGTTGTGTTAGGCTGCTAAATTTGTGGTAATTTGTTACATAGCAAAAGAGAACTAGTACAGATATCAACGGAGTTGTCTAATTGCCTTGCACGATCTTTGTTTCTGGCTTGAAGTTCAAACCTAGAGTCCTGAATGTGAGGTACAAGTTAGGTCTGGTGGAGGTGAGCAGTAAGGCAACTGGTTGAGTAAACTTAGACTAGGTCTGGAGATGACTGAGGGAGTAAGGAGAAATCTGGAAACATTTCTGCTGTCATTTTTATAGCTGCTTCTTCCTGACTCTAACTTCAAAATCCCCTAATCCATTTGTCATGCGTTTTGATTTATGTGAACTTCACTGAATCTGTGTAACTGAGTGGTTACAGCACCAAGATTAAAAGTGGAACTAGAGAAGTGCTACTCATGCCGAAAGCAGAAGCAACAGAGGAGAAATCAAAGAGAAACCAAGTCTGCTGAATCACCAGTGGGAGGGAGCTGCAGGGCTTTGTCCCATTCCTTGAGAACATCAAATTCCTTACGGAATACAGAAGCAGAGAATCCTGCGTCTGTTAGAACTGAATATTGGTAGTAAAGATATGTTTGAAGTTTAAACTTTAAAAGTTTACATTACATGGAGAGCAAACCACGTAATGGTAGCCTTCTCATATGAGATAATATAGATCAGATCAGAGTTTCTCAATCCTTTTTTCATTATTGCCCCCTCAGGAGCCTTTTTAGACAATTTTTTCCTAGTCAGCCCCCCCATGAGGTTTTAATACCACAGATATTCTGTATATCTGTTTATGTACTGTAGGTATATCTGTGCTTTATACATAAAAAGAGTGAAATTCCTCCCCTCCCCCATCAAAGCCCAGCTTCAGCCTTGGGGTCAGTATCGCTCCTGCTGAGAATGCATGATAAAGCTGCTAATGTGACTGGGTAAAATTAAGATTGTATTTAAAGGGATCATCAAAAAAGATATTTTCATGTTGTAATCTAGAGATTATGGGACTAGAGAACTGGTCCAAACTCATGTCAACAAAAAGAGATGTAACATCTGCATATCTCAGTTCAAGAGAACCTCTGGAAGAGTAACCCTGTCTTCTGAAGCACTGCCAAATCTTTGCGACGTTTAACAGTGATGGTTATACCTAGATTCTGCTCTAAATGATAAGAAACAATGTGGCACATTTCTAAATTATTTGTATTTCCTGACTCATTTCTATGATTTGTTCATGATTTAAGGAGACTAGGTGTCCTTCTTGAGTGGGGCAGTTTTGCTTTGGGAGTGACTATCCTACTGTCCCCAAAAGGTAAAGGCAGGCTACCAGAGTCCTAGTTTGGCAGAACAGTTAAATATTTCAGTTGTTTTTCTTTCTCATGGCAGGGTTAGCTGTGACCTACAAGATCACAGGAGATAATAAGGCAGGGGTTGGAAACTCAAATGCCTGCAAGGGCCAGGCATGTAAAAGAAATGCATAAACAGTGATGTGTAAGACATGAGTGCTTTATTAGTCAATTTTGGTTGCTTATACTGCTTACAACAGCAGCACACATTTGTTTTTCTTGCTTGTGGATCTGCCGGTCGGCCAGGGTGGGGCTCCTCTCCTTCCAGGTGCAGTCAGGTTCAGGTCTGCTCTGTGTGCAACAACAGCAGTAGAGCAGTCGGAAAACTTGGGAGAGATGTCTAATTGGCCTTCCGAGAACACAGTCTGCTGACCTGACTTGTTTATCCTGCCCACTGGTTTGAAAGGCAAGATAATCAGGCCTCTGTCGTAACATAGGAGTTTAGCCTATGTGATTGATTGGATCATTGTTCCCAATGCTTCGCTCACTCCCTGATTTAGAAATAAACTTCTTTCTACATAAAGGTTTTGTAGAGTCTTTCTTATAGCACGTATTACGTGATTTTCTAAATGAGTGATTATTTCTCTTGATACTGTTTGATTTTTTTTTAATGGTACAACTTGGGGTACTTGTCATTCTCATGTCCTCCTGCTTTTTTCTGCTCTGTTTACCTCCCTTCTCTTTCTGCCTCCCTTTCTGTTTACTTCAAAAGCAGCAGTAGTTAGTATGAAATAAGAGTGGAGAGAATCCAAGATACAAAATCTTCCACATGTTGATGTAAAATAATTTAAGATCAAGGTTTCTTTTACAAGGCACAGTGCTACCTGGCCTTTCTGAGATTGTTTGCTTTTCTTTTGGTTTTGGCTTTAGGATTTAAAGCGTCAGTTATTTTTAAGATGGATTCTGTAGTCTGAAGACCTAATCGTATTTTACAGATTAGATCAAATTTAGATAAGTAGATGCAAGGTTGTGAGGGAGGTCGTTAAAAGATGATCTGAAGTCTTCACGTTCTCTTTTCTCAGATGAGAGCCAGGCAGTCCTTCATTTTCCTTGTGCAGAACATTGGCTTGGCAGATTGCCCCATCCTGTCACCCCCATCTTGAATGTGGGGAGAGTTAACTTGGTAAGATTTTAGGTCCTAGCTGCTCCAGGTTTCATGTTCATCTCAACCATTTAATCTCATTTAAGATTAAAATGACTAGGCTTCGTTTTTACTTTAGTACGGTTAGACTTTCATTTCTTGGGCATAATTCCCTTTCCTCTTCAAGCCAATTATTAATATTTGCTTCCTTGTTGGTATTCAAGTGATCTTCACTACTGGTTATTTTCTTTCAGTTCTTTTACATGTCTCAGGCAGAGGTGGAACTCAGGCTCTACCTATATGAAGCTGGTTGTATTCTACTGGTGTCTTCTGTGTGTAAATGCTGTATTCACTCTTGAGTTTCCAAGAAGCAAATAACTTAGACTGTTCTGGTTTGGCATGTTCTGTCTTTCTAACCACCATTGGAGCTGAACCTGGGAACTGAACACAACTTGAAATTTTGTGGTTTGGCTATTGGAATTCAGAGCTAAACTATCTGAAGCTAAAAATTATTAATGTTGAAATGTTTTAACCCACTAAGTAAACCTGAAAAAATAATGAAATTTAACTCCAGTCAGCCCATAAAAATTGCATATAACAAAATTTTTTTGAGGCTGGGAAGATAGGAAAAAATGTATGAAGGGGATCTGAGATTGCTAAAGAATTAGAAATTAGTTATTATAGTTTAAAGTAAATGTTATCCAAATTCTAATGCAAAGTGAAAAAACAAACAAAACACATACAAAAACTCCACCAAACAAACCCAGAAATCTTACAGTGTTATTCACTTAATGTTCTGCTTTCCCCAAGTCTGTACTGAATCAGTATGTAAAAATAATGAAGTAGGAAAAGTGCTAGTTGCACTTGTTTAACTTTTCAGATTTTTTTTACGTTTTCTTTGAAGATGGAATAATAAGATAATACCTTACATTTTCAGGGGATTTAATACTTTACTGAATATTTTCGTATATATCATCTTAATTAAAATGATGGCTTGTTTCACCTTTCCACTAAAAATCACAAAGTGTTTAATGGGTTAAGCTCATTAAATCTTAGAACATATCTAAAACCTGGCATGTACATAGTATGTATAGAAAGGCAGTCCTCTGTTCCTCCATCAGTTAGCACTCTGAAGAGTAATCCTGTCTCATTTTCAAAATCCACTTCTAACTTTTACTGACAGAAGTTTCCTTTGCACTGATTTCTGATGATTAATGTGATCCGTGTTGTCTTTGATAATGATAATAAGTACATGAAAAGTGTTTGGGGCTCTTTAAAACAAGCAGTCTCCAAAGCAGAGTATATAAGATGGTCCATTAGGTTGTGGGAAGAAAATATGAGAACTTTTATTGGTATTTCAATCTAAAAAATGAAGTAAACCTTAATTAATATTCAACATATGGATTGACATTGGCATCGTCACTTGGTCTGTATGTTAGACTGTCACATGGCAGGTATAGTACTGAGAAAAGGGTTCAGAAGATTGACAGAGGCACCCTGCTTGTACCTTTATTTTCAGCACCTTGGGATGAGTTGTGGTTCTACAGGTATCTCGTTAGGTGGGTTTATGGAGTCAACTAAACCAAATCTCTCAAAACAGACAAATGGCATAAAAAGTTTCCTGAAAAGAAACTGTGTGTTGAAGATAATGCTAATATGCTGAGTAGAAGTGAACCACGTGCACATAAAAGTCAGAGCTGATGATTCTCCTATGACTAATAATGTAAAAATCAATGACAATCTAGTTCCATCTGAGAAGGCGGCCAAAAATTATGAAGTTATAAAGAAGACAGTTTGATATATGGAGTTATATTCATACACAGGACAGGAAGACAAACTTCTCCAAGTTTTTCGGTGATGTTTAAAATCATGTGATACATAGTTCAATATCTAGAAAAATTTCACTAAAATTAATGATAGATACTAAAAGCCTCTTTTGGGTTAATAGCAAAAGACCAAATGTAGTACATTATTAGTAAATAACATGAGAGACATACTCATTTTTTCTGTTACAGTAAAATGGATGAAATGAAACATAGGAAACAACATGGCAACAACTTAAATGGATTCATTTGTGAATAGATCCTTTCAGAACATGTATAGAAATCATTGCAGATAATTTGAAGCATCAAGAATTAAAGCAAATTATTCAATGTGGAAGGATGCTGTATAATTAAAGTACAGAGGTTTCTGACATGGCCCAGATTATCAGATCAGTTGATTCTGTTTCAGTAATGAAATACATGAAGAACTAAATTTTCTTGTATGCTATGAAAGTAAAGATATATCACGGAAGACACAGTCTCAAAAATAAATGACTTCTTGAATAAAAAACAGTGTTTATGAGGGAATTTCCTGAGAGTAATGGTGATATTATGACTTGATAGGGGTTTAGATTGCATTATGTGTATGCATTTGTTGGAACTCATCAAATGGTACACTTAAGTTTTGTGCATTTCATCGTACGTAAAATTTACCTAAAAAATAATCATACATATTAAACTCAAGTTAATGATTTATTCCCTGAACTGTTAGGGGAAAATGTGTTGATGTTTTTGACCTGCTTTGAAATGCATTAAAAAATCTTAATATGGATTGATGAATGGGTAGAGAGATGGATTGATGAATAGAGTAGTATAGTATCGTAATAGTAAAAATGGTAATTGCTGAGTCCAGTTGGTGGATATATGGATGTTCCCTGTAAAATTCTCTGAACTTTTCCGTTGCATCATCTTTGAGCAATCTATAGCAACATAGTTGATGTCAGATGTATGAAGAGTGCTTCTGGATGGTATCAACGTTGTTAGTTTTTATGAAAATCTGACTGGTAAATTAGAGAACCTCCATAGTACTCTCTAATGAGATGAGACATGATCATGAAAATCATTTGAATCACAAGAGCTTCTTTGATTATTTCACAGTGAAGATTGTCAAAGAGTTGTTGAATTTAAAGATGGGTGAAACATTTATTTACATGAAAAGACATGTCGAATTTGCTGACCCTTTTTGTATGACCAGTGACTATGTAATATGCTACATATCAACCAACCAACCAACAAACAATGGGACACCTTACTCCATCTCTTCAAAGTGAAAGCTGTGTTTTTACAATGAGTAAGGAAGTAACTGCCTGTTTAAAGACAGATTAAAATACAGAGAGAGTTTTTTTTAAATCACTGCTTGGAAATGTTACTTTTATCATGCAATTTTTGTTGTCAAAGGTATGTGTATCTTATGAAAACTTTACTATCTGCACACTTTTAAAAACTTGTAACAATAGTTTCTATACTGTTGAAAAATCTTCCAAATGAGTCAGTTGATTTTGAAACCAATTGTTAAAAATGTTAAAATGCAGTATCTTTTTACTAGTTTGCAACAACAATTGATTGACATGAGAGAAAATGGAAATTTGTTAGCCAGAGTTCAACAAAAACTTTTGCTAATTGATGAAGGTTATTAAAAAATGAAAATAGTGATTTAGGAAGTAGAATGAATGATATATTTTTAAAATTTCAGTCCTTGCATTTTTGCAATTATCTCTTTCTCAACTATACAGTCATTGCAATTAAATACTGAAATAAGTAGAACTTAGGACTTGACATTTCAATCACAGAATTACAAAATATTTAAATCAATATTTAAAAAAATATAATTTCATTTGTTATTTCAATCACGGAATTACAAAATATTTAAATCAATATTTAAAAAAGAATATAATTTCATTTTTTATTATTGTCATTGCTTCACTGAAGTGTTGGTAAGTTATTATGAGAATGAAAGATCTGTACAACTAATAAGATAGAAACTATTTTTAAATGCTTCTAATCTTTTTTCTTTCTTGATTCCTATTTTATGCATGTTTTATACTGTGTAGAACATATCAGTAAAATAGTATAATATAATAAATATACATATATTGGAGAATCATACTAAATTTTTCTTTGTTTGTGTGTCAGAATATGTAATTAAGGGAGTTTGGAGAACCCTTTTCAGTGATCACTCACGATCTGACAAACTTATTGGTGGCAGCAATTACTTATCCTTAAAGTCTACATCATTGTTTTAGAACTTATAAATTAGCACATAGTTTCTAACTTGTGAGCCTTTGTTTTTTTTTTATTTATTTTTATTAATGTTATGATAGATTACAACCTTGTGAGATTTCAGTTGTACATTATTGTTATTCATGTTTGGGTATACCTCTTTCCCCTTTGTGCCCTCCCCCTACCTCCCCTTTTCCCTGGTAACCACTGATCAGATCTCCTTGTCAATATGTTAACTTCCACCTATGAGTGGAGTCGTATAGAGTTTGTCTTTCTCTGACTGGCTTATTTCACTTAACATAATACCCTCGAGGTCCATCCACGTTGCTGTGAATGGGCCAATTTTGTCTTTTTTATGGCTGAGTAGTATTCCATTGTGTATATATACCATATCTTTATCCAATCATCAGTTTCTGGGCATGTAGGTTGGTTCCACGTCTTGGCTATTGTCAATAATGCTGCGATGAACATAGGGGTGCAAGAGACTCTTGGGATTTCTGATTTCAGGTTCTTAGGATAGATACCCACTAATGGGACGGCTGGGTCATAGGGTATTTCTATTTTTAACTTTTTGAGACATCTCCATACTGTTTTCCATAGTGGCTGTACCAGTTTGCATTCCCACCAACAGTGTATGAGGGTTCCTTTTTCTCCACAACCTCTCCAACATTTGTCGCTCTTGGTTTTGGATGTTTTTGCCAATCTAACGGATGTAAGGTGATATCTTAGTGTAGTTTTGATTTGCATTTCCCTGATGATTAGTGATGATGAACATCTTTTCATGTGTCTATTGGCCATATTCATATCTTCTTTTGAGAAATGTCTGTTCATGTTCTCTGCCCATTTTTTGATCAGGTTGTTTGTTTTTTTGTTGTTAAGCCGTGTGAGTTCTTTGTATATTATGGAGATTAACCCTTTGTCGGATAAGTGGCTTGTAAATATTTTTTCCCAATTAGTGAGCTGTTTTTTTGTTTCAATCCTGTTTTCCCTTGCCTTGAAGAAGCTCTTTAGTCTGATGAAGTCCCATTTGTTTATTCTTTCTATTGTTTCCCTCAACTGAGGAGTTATAGTGTCCGAAAAGATTCTTTTGAAACTGATGTCAAAGAGTGTACTGCCTATATTCTTTTCTAGAAGACTTATTGTTTCAGGCCTGATCTTTAGGTCTTTGATCCATTTTGAGTTTATTTTGGTGTGTGGTGAAAAAGAATGGTCAATTTTCAATCTTTTGCATGTGGCTGTCCAGTTTTCCCAGCACCGTTTGTTGAAGAGACTTTCTTTTCTCCATTGTAGGCCCTCTGCTCCTTTGTCGAAGATTAGCTGTCCATAGATGTGTGGTTTTATCTCTGGGCTTTCAATTCTGTTCCATTGATCTGTGGACTTGTTTTTGTACCAGTACCATGCTGTTTTGATCACTGTAGCTTTGTAGTATGTTTTGAAATCGGGGATTGTGATTCCGCCAGCTTTGTTTTTCTTGCTCAGGATTGCTTTAGCAATTCGGGGTCTTTTGTTGCCCCATATGAATTTTAGGATTGTTTGTTCAATTTCTGTGAAGAATGTTCTTGGGATTCTGATTGGGATAACATTGAATCTGTAGATTGCTTTAGGTAGTATGTACATTTTAACTATGTTTATTCTTCCAATCCATGTGCATGGAATGTCTTTCCTCTCTTTATGTCGTCGTCAATTTCTTTCAAGAAAGTCTTGTAGTTTTCATTGTATAGATCCTTCACTTCCTTGGTTAAGTTTATCCCAAGGTATTTTATTCTTTTCGTTGCGATTGTGAATGGGATTGAGTTCTTGAGTTCTTTTTCTGTTAGTTCATTGTTAGTGTATAGAAATGCTACTGATTTATGTATGTTGATTTTATACCCTGCTACTTTGCTGTAGTTGTTGATTATTTCTAATAGTTTTTCTATGGATTCTTTGGGGTTTTCTATATATAAGATCATGTCGTCTGCAAACAGTGAGAGTTTTACTTCTTCATTACCTATTTGGATTCCTTTTATTTCTTTTTCCTGCCGAATTGCTCTGGCCAACACCTCCAGTACTATGTTGAATAGGAGTGGTGAAAGTGGGCACCCTTGTCTTGTTCCTGTCCTCAGAGGGATGGCTTTCAGTTTTTGTCCATTGAGTATGATGTTGGCTGTGGGTCTGTCATATATAGCCTTTATTATGTTGAGGCACTTTCCTTCTATACCCATTTTATTGAGGGTTTTTATCATAAATGGGTGTTGGATCTTATCGAATGCTTTCTCTGCATCTATTGAGATGATCATGTGGTTTTTGTTTTTCATTTTGTTGATGTAGTGTATCATGTTGATTGACTTGCGGATGTTGAACCATCCCTGTGTCCCTGGTATAGTTCCCACTTGATCATGGTGTATAATCTTTTTGATGTATTGCTGTATTCGGTTTCCCAGAATTTTGTTGAGGATTTTTGCACCTATGTTCATCAGTGATATCGGCCTGTAGTTCTCCTTCTTTGTGTTGTCCTTGTCAGGTTTGGGGATCAGAGTGATGTTGGCTTCATAGAATGTGTTAGGGAGTACTCCATCTTCCTCAATTTTCTGGAATAGTTTGAGAAGAATAGGTATTAAGTCTTCTTTGAATGTTTGGTAGAATTCTCCAGAGAAGCCGTCTGGTCCTGGACTCTTATTTTTGAGGAGGTTTTTGATTACTGTTTCTATTTCCTTACTTGTGATTGGCCTATTCAGATTCTCCATTTCTTCCTGATTCAGTTTGGGGAGGTCGTAGGAGTCTAGGAAGTTGTCCATTTCTTCCAGGTTGTTCAATTTGTTGGCATATAGTTTTTCATAGTATTCTCTTATGATCCCTTGTATTTCATTGCTATCTGTTGTGATTTCTCCTCTCTCATTCCTAATTTTATTTATTTGAGATTTCTCTCTTCTTTTCTTGGCAAGTGTAGCTAAAGGTTTGTCGATTTTGTTAATTTTTTCGAAGAACCAACTCTTTGTTTCATTGATCCTTTCTACTGTCTTTTTTGTTTCAATATCGTTTATTTCTGCTCTTATTTTTATTATTTCCCTCCTTCTACTGACTCTGGGCTTTGTTTGTTCTTCTTTTTCTAGTTCTGTTAGGTGTCGTTTGAGGTTGCTTATGTGAGCTTTTTCTTGTTTTGTGAGGTGAGCCTGTATTGCGATGAATTTCCCTCTTAGGACTGCTTTTGCTGCATCCCAAATGATTTGGTATGTGGTGTTCTCATTTTCATTTGTCTCCAGATAATATTTGATTTCTTCTTTAATTTCTTCAATAATCCATTGTTTGTTCAGAAGCATGTTGTTTAGTCTCCACATTTTTGCACCTTTCTCTGCTTTTTTCTTGTAGTGGATTTATAGTTTCATAGCATTATGATCAGAAAAGATGCTTGATATTATTTCAGCTCTCTTGTATTTATTGATGTTTGCTTTGTTTCCCAAAATATGGTCAATCCTTGAGAATGTTCCATGTGCACTTGAGAAGAATGTGTAACCTGCTGTTTTTGGATGAAGTGTTCTATATATATCTATTAAGTCCATCTGGTCTAATTTTTCATTTAATTCTATTATTTCCTTGTTGATTTTCTGTCTGGATGTTCTGTCCATTGGTGTTAATGGTGTGTTGAGGTCCCCTACTATTATTGTATTGTTGTTGATGTCTTCTTTTAGTTCTGTTAAGAGTTGCTTTACAAATTTTGGTGCTCCTGTGTTGGGTGCATATATATTTATAAGTGTTATGTCTTCTTGGTGGAGAGTCCCTTTTATCATTATGTATTGTCCCTCTGTGTCTTTCTTTATCTGTTTTGCTTTGAAGTCTACCTTGTCTGATATTAGTATAGCGACACCTGCTTTCTTTTGTTCATTATTAGCTTGGAGTATTGTTCTCCATCCCTTCACTCTGAGTCTGTGTTTGTCTTTGGGGCTGAGGTGTGTTTCCTGGAGGCAGCATATTGTTGGGTCTTGTGCTTTGATCCATCCTGCCACTCTGTGTCTTTTGATTGGGGAGTTCAATCCATTTACATTTAGAGTGATTATTGAGATGTGAGGTTGTAGCTACCATTTTATGTCTTGTTTTCTGGTTTTCTTCAATTTCCTTTGTTTCTCGTCCCATGGTTTAATCTGTTCTGATGAAGAGCTGCTACTCTCTGTTGTTGTCCTTCTACTTATCTCCTCTGCTCTTGGTTTTGTAGCCCCTTGCCTTTTTTTGATTTTTCAGGAATGAGGGTTTTCCTGAGGATTTCCTGAAGAGGAGCTTTTGTGGCAATGAACTCCCTTAATTTTTGTTTATCTGGGAAAGTTTTTATTTCTCCATCGTATTTGAAGGATATTTTTGCTGGGTAGAGAATTCTCTGCTGTAGGTTTTTGTCCTTCAGATTTTTGAATATATCATTCCACTCTCTTCTAGCCTGTAAAGTTTCTGCTGAGAAATCTGCTGATAGCCTGATGGGGGTTCCTTTGTAGGTTAGTTTCTTTTGCCTGGCTGTCCTTAGTATTTTCTCCTTGTCGTTGACTTTTGCTAGCTTCACTACTATATGCCGTGGGGTTGGTCTTCTTGCATTGATAAAGTTTGGAGATCTATTGGCTTCTGTCACCTGAAGATCCATCTCTCTCACCAGATTTGGGAAGTTCTCAGCCATTATTTCTTTGAATAGGCTTTCTGCCCCTTTCTCCTTCTCTTCTCCCTCTGGTATACCTATAATCCTTACGTTGCATCTCCTAATTGTGTCTGATAATTCTCGGAGGGTTTCTTTATTTCTTTTTAGTCTTACTTCTCTCTCCTCCTCTGCCTGCAGCATTTCTATATTCCCATCTTCCAAATTGCTAATTCTTTCCTCCATATTATCGGCCCTACTGTTCAGTGCATCTAGATTTTTCTTAATCTCCTCTATTGTGTTCTTCATTTCCAGTATTTCTGTTTGGTTCTTCTTTATAGTATCAAACTCTTTTGTGACATAGCTCCTGAACTCGTTGAGTTGTCTATCTGAATTCTCTCTTAACTCATTGAGTATTTTAATGATGGCTGTTTTGAAGTCATCATCATTTAGGTTATATATTTCATTTTCTTTGGGATTGTTGTCTGTGTATTTGTTGTTTTCCTTCTGTTCTGGAGATTTAATGTATTTTTTCATATTGCTTGATGTTGTAGATTTGTGCCTCTGCATAGAGATAGAGATTAGTTGCTCCTTCCACTTGTTTCTGCTGGTGTGGTGGGGGAGCAGCTGTTTATACTGCACCAATCAGGAACCCTATCCGCAGTTGCTAACTGGGCCTGGGCCCCTCCTCGTAGTCACAGTGGTCCTTTGGATTCCCTCTTCTGCCGTGGGGGCCATTACGGGGGGGCTTCAGGCTGCTGGTGCCTACTGTTGCAGCCTCTGGAGCTTCACCCAGCCCCAGTCCTCTCCAAGATCTCTGGCAATCTCTTGCCCAGCCGTGCCGGCAGTGGCAGCCAGGGGGCCGCCATGCCCTCTGTGATTTTCTCTGGGACCGTCTGGGCGCCGTGGACACCAGGCGGGATCTCCCTGCCAATGGCGGGGCGAGACTCTCCCCACGGGCTCAAGTGTGTAACTCTAGAGTTTCCCTCTGCGTTTAGGAGTAATTGCGGGGGGTTTAGGTAGGGTTCTGGTCACCCGTTTCCACCGTCACTCCTCTGGTGTGTGCGCGCTCCTGCCCTAGGTGTGTGTTGATCTTCTGGGGGCGTCCGTTGGAAGAAAGCCGCTTGCAGGTACTAGGCTGTTTGGTCAGGGTTGGAGAGTTTTCACCTATCTCCACCTCCTCCCGGAGGGAAGTCCGTCCGCCTTCCAGTGTATAGTCACGTGGATCTCTCAGACGTCCTGAGATGCTATCTGGATATCCTTTGTTAAGCGATGAGTGTCCAAATAATTGTAGACTCGAAGGGGGAGAGACAAAGAGGACTACTCACGGCGCCATCTTGGATCTTCTCCTCTGAGCCTTTGTTTTTTAATGTTGAGCCTTGGTGAATGAAGTTTACCTTTGCCTGTGTGCTAAAGCAGTGGTTCTCAAAGAATAGAGCAGCATCAGCATCACTTGGGAGCTTATTAGAAATATAAATTCCCAGGCCCCATCCCAGACCTACTGAACTGAAAATGCTGGGTAACAGGCTTGCCAGGGGATTCTAATGTTCACTCAAGTTTGAGAAGCACTGGCCTACATGTTTTAGGCTCATGGATCATCCCTCCTTATGTCTTCCTAGTCATGATGTATCTGAGACCATTTCTCTCCAACTATAGTATATCTCAGTCTTAGCTCAGACTTTTTTCATCTCCACTGGAGATTTTCTTCTCTCTTCCCTCCCTCCTCTTCTTTTCCTTTCTTCCTATCGTGAAAAATTGTTCATTAGTGTTATTTTCACAAAAGGGATAGTGTCTGGGTTCCTAAAATTTGGATACCACAGCCAATGTGACAAATAGCATATACTTAAGGGTGATATTTTTAACATTTTCAAATGAATTTTTGGTAACTACTTCCAGCTGGACTTGAATATATATGTGATTAATTTTGTGTTCTTTTCTGTCTATATCCTCTTGAATTCAACTTTTATAATCTCAAAATAGCTTTCCTACAACTAAAATTTCACAGCATTCATTTCAATGGATGAATCACCTACACTCAACAATTGTTGAATTTTGTTACTTTTGCATTTCTCTCTTTCTACACAAACACAACACACTTTTTTCACGGAACCATTTAAAAGTAACTTGTATACGTCAGTACCCTTCATTCCTAAATACTTTACTCTAAAGATCAAAGTAGCTTTTAATGGGACTGTTACAAAATTATTCTGAAAGGCCAATTCATAACAAATGCTAAACCAATTAATAAATCCTAAATATTTTCAAGATCCTTTTATAACTGTCTTATGAGGAAAAGGTATAGAACTCCCAAGTTGTGAATGTATAAATGAATCCTCCAGCTTTTCTCAGCCACAGTTTTTCATTTGAACTACAGAACACAGAGGATGATTTGAGTGACTATTTTTTTCATTTCTCTCAAGGATGGTACGTAACCAGTACCAATCCAGATGCATAGGGGAGAAGTTAATTCATTATATACAATGGATGTGTTAGAATGTTCTCTCCAGGAACTTGGGTTAGTTGGACTGTGTATGTGGCAAGTTCTTAAAAGGATTTTGCTTTGAATAGCTTGTGATGTTTATACAAGTATCTTTTTTCTTTTTAGATTACAGGTCCACCAGGTTGTGGAAAAACTCAGTTTTGTATAATGATGAGCATTTTGGCTACATTACCCATTGACATGGGAGGATTGGAAGGAGCTGTTGTGTACATTGACACAGAGGCAGCATTTAGTGCTGAACGGTAGGAGATTTCCTTATTTTCTATTATATTGCTTTATTTTTGTAACTTACAGCATGTAATATTTACAAATAGGTTGACATTTGCCTTTTTTTTGAGAACACAGAATGCTAGATACTGTTTTAAAGGAATTATCCTTTTAAAGTTGACATAGGAAGCAGTTTCTTTTTGTTGTTTCTATCTTTTTCTTATTGGCTTAAGTGGGGTTCCTGGATAAGCTGTGTTTTGCAGAGATTCAGGAAGAAAGAAATTCAAGAAACAGAGAAAGGAATCTAAGTAGGAAATGGGGAAGTTGCAAAATTAATAAGAAACACAAAAGATAAGCTGCTTTATAAGTAATTTCTAGTTGGACGTAAAATATTAGTGAATGGAAAAACTGCAAATTTCAAAACAATTTTTGATTGAGAAGTACTTTGCTTTGATCTTTGAAATAGTATGATGTTAAATGTAGGAAATGATATGCCACTGGTTTGTCACGTCTTTGAGTTTGTGTTCTATTTTTGTTTCTTCAGAGCCAAATCCAGTGACTGACACACATTACATGCTCAGAAAATGTTTGATAAATGAATGAATTGACAGATGTTACTCTCAGATTGTGAAATCCAGATACCATTTCCTACTAAAAGGAATGAGGTTCCTAGGGGAAATGGCTGATCCTAGCTCTGGAGCAGGAAATTTTTAGGATGGTCTGAAACATCATATCAGATAGCAAGGAAGCTATCAAAGACTATGTAGGGGACTGTCAGAAGGACTCACGAGTCAACCTGAAGAGCTCTCACTGGCCAAAGATGAAACAGGTTGAGCACCAGTAAGAATAGCAATGGTGGTGGATTAAAACACATGAAATATGTTTAAATCCATGAGTCTATACTATTAAGAAATGAAAAGCACCTAATTGATCACTATTCAAGAATTCTGGAGAAGGAACTCATTTTGAAAATGAGTGAAAAAATGGAAATCAAGTATCTGTTCTCCTTTTCTATATAAACTGTTATGAGTAACAAATAGATCTTTTTATAGACATACTCCAGTAATAAATGAAGAAGGAATGATAGACTATCACCAAGTTACAAACCTTAACCATTTAATGGATCTAGGATTTGAATATTGTGATATAATAAATATATATTTTGTCTTCATCCTGGTTCTTGGCAAAATGGCTTCATAAACTTTTGGAATTTCCTAAGTGATAGAGGTGAGAGGAGCATCATTTGTTATTCATAATTATTCCCTTTCAATCATACTTGAGTTTATGCTAACGACATGACTCTTGGTGGGACCCTAGATAGCTTCAGATATGGGCTGGTTGCCAGAAGAACCAATCATGTGATTATAGTTATGGAACTTTTAGGGCCCCCATTTCCCCAACCTCTGAAGAAGGGAGAGGGGCAGGAAACCAGGTAATCACCAATGGCCCATGATTTAATCAGTCATGCTTATGTAATGGAATCTCCACAGAAATCTCTAGATGATAGGATTTGGAAAGCTTCCAGGTTGGTGAACACAAAGAAGTGCTGGAAGGTGGTGCACCCAGAGAGGTCATGGGGTCTCTGTGTTCTCCTTTACCCCTCAATACCATACCCTGTGCATCTCTTTCATTTGGCTGATCCTGAGTTGTATCCTGTATAAAAAACTGGTACTAGTCAGTAAAGTGCATTCCTGAGTTCTGTGAGCCATTCTAGAAAATTATTGAGCCTGAGGAGGGGGCCATGGGAACTCTCAATTTATAGCTGGTTGGTCAGAAGTATCAGAGGCCTGGGACTTGCCATTGGTGACTGAAGTGGGGGCAGTCTTGTGGGACTGAGCCTTTAACCTGTGGGGTCTGAGGTAACTCCTGGTAGTGTTAGAATTGAATTAAGTTGTAGGACACCCAGTTGGTGTCCACAGAGAATTGGAGAATTGCTTGGTGTGGAAAACCCACACATTTGCTGTCAGAAATGTGAGTAAAAACAGTTCATAAACATAAAGGTTGTTAACATCACAAGAAGACAGCCAGTCATTGTGGCACTTCCTGATGGAAGAGTAATCAAGCCTGAATGAGATCAAGCCTTCGGTTTACAACATATACAGAGAAGAGAGGAACGTGTTAAACTACACCAGAGGGATGCAATCAGAAAATCCAAGCTGGGAAATGACAGAAAAAACAACCTGGTTTCTTTAACAAATAAATTATACGATTGAAAAACAGAGTTGGAAGAGGAACCTTTGGATTTAAAGAGACTTAAAAGATGTATTGCTCTCCTCACATTGTACATCTGAAACTCGCACAATGCTGTATGTCAATTATATCTCAATTAAGCTGAAAAAAAAATGTTTGATCAGTTGCAATGTGATGAACGTATTTGGATCTTAAACAAATAAATGGTAAAAAAAAAAAAAAAGACAAAAACCGAAACATAAATGAGATGACTGGAAATCTGAACACTGAAATGTATTTGATACTAAAGCTGGTGAAGACATTGGTTCACTCAGGTTGTCCAAGTGAAAGATAGTCTTTAAAATGCCAGTGACTGGCCTTCAACCAACAAACCAAGTAAGTATTAAATAGCCAATTAGGTAATAACTGGCTAATGTATACATAGCTCTTACAAAGGTCATGGGAAATTTGCTTAAAGAATTGAAGGATAAGTTTATTCTGATAATAGCAGTTCGGTTCACTGTAATTAGATTCCTGCTTTCTTGCACCACATGCAAAACTCAGTGTAGGATGTCTTCTTAAGGAATAAACCGTTGCATGACTCCATTGTTATCAATATTACAGCTCAGAGTAGGTTAAAAATCCTATCAGTGAATTGGGTGAAATCCAGTATAAACACAATAGCACGTAACTAGTCCAAATTAGTTTGTGGAGATTTTTGTTTGCTTTTCTTTGTCTTGGCATATAGCCTTAATTATCTACTTTTTGCATCCTCCATATTTACTTATTTTCCTTTATTATCTTTTCCTGCCTATGTGCATATTAGTACTTGCATTAGAGGCAGGTTGGAAAATGAAAAGGTAAAATTTTCATCCCTTTGTTGGAATTATGTTGCATAATTCACAAGGAGCTCTTATGAAGGTCATTTCAGGATAGGGGTTGAAACTTACATTGTTTTTACTTTTCTAGTCTGTTCTCCACAAGGCTGGAAAAGTGTGGTCATCTGGCTGCTATATGGAATGCATTTTGAGGTCTGATAATAGAGTCAGGTGGAATAAAAAGTACCAGTGCTGTTTTGCAGACTTGGCATTCTTATGCTGCCTTCTGGAGTTTGTCATGGTGGGTCAGAGAATGGAGCTGGCTCTGTACTGCCTGGTCACATTTCATTTGTGCTGTTACAGGACTGCTTGACTTCTATTTGGATTTATTGGGGAAGGTTGGTCAATTAGTTAGGAAAGCGTTCTGCTGCAAGTAACGGAATACCCAAAGAACAGTGGCTTAAACAAAAAGAGGTTCGTTTTTTTCACGTAACAAGAAGACTTGAATAGGTGGTTGCTGGCAGTGGTTCTGCTGATCACTGATGACAGGGAGACCTAGGGCTGTGTATTTAGGCATTGTATCCATTCTGTGCTCAAGGCAATGGGAAGGGAAAGGGCCAGCTGTATCTTTTATCAGGAAAGTATAATTTTTTCAGACTAGCTACCTCCTTCTCTCTGCCGATTTTCTTTTCATCCTCTGGAATCGTCCTGCACATTTCTCACTGAGCCACCCCTGTATGCAAGGGAGGATGGTAAAGTGAGGGAAAAAGTTGTAACAAGCACGATGAGTTGCCTGGGGCTGGTTAACATTGCTGCCTGAATAAAATTGGAGTTCTCATAGCAAGGAAGAAGTGGGAATGGATATTGCTAGGTAATTAACAGTGTCTGCTACCACTGGGATAGTTTCTAGACTTAGAGAAGAGGTAAAGCAGGAAAATATGAGACTCAAAAAGGAATATAGTGTAACTCTTTGTATGTCTCTATATTGTAACTCTTTGTATGTCCCTGTATGTAGCATTGTCTCATTTTGTGCTTACAAGCAAGTAAATGAGAAAGTGAATTGAAGGATTAATATGAGGGATGATTAAAGGATTTACATATAGAGAACTTCGGGTAAGTGGTAAAAAGTGGAAAATAATTTCTGTCAGTAAATTGCTAGATGTATTACAAAGCTATAGTAATCAAAACAGTATGGTCTTGGCATAAAAACAGAAACACAGATCAATGGATCAGAATAGAGAGCCCAGAAATAAATATGATAATAATACATAAATAAATATGATCAATTAATTTATGACAGAGGAGCCAAGAATATACAATGTGGAAATGACAGTCTCTTCAATAAATGGTGTTGGGAAAACTGGACAGCCACGTGCAAAACAATGAAACTAGACTCATATCTTACACTGTACACAAAAATTAACTCAAAATGGGTTAAAGACTTGAATGGAAGATCTGAAACCATGAAACTCCTAGAAGGAAACATAGGTAGTAAGCTCCCCGACATCGATCTTAGTGATGGTTTTTTGGGTCTGACTCCAAAAGCAAAGGCAACAAAAGCAGAAATCAACAAGTGGGACTAAATCAAACTAAAAAACTTCTGCACAGCAAAGGAAATCATCAGCAAAATGAAAAGGCAATCTACTGAATGGGAGAAGATATTTGCAAGTCATATATCTGATAAGGGTTAATATCCAAAATATATAAAGAACTCATACAGCTCAATAGCAAAAAAACAATCCAATTAAAAAATGAGCAGAGGATCTGAACAGCCTTTTTTCCAAAGACATATAGAAGGCCAGTAGGTACATGAAAAGGTGCTCAACATCACTAATCATCAGGGAAATGCAAATCAAACCACAATGAGATATCACCTCTTAGATATGGCTGTTAACACAAAGACAATAACAAGCGTTAGGATGTTGAGAAAAGGGAACCCTTGTGTATTTTTGGTGGGAATGTAAATTGGTGCAGCCACTATGGAAGATAGTATGGAGGTTTTTTATAAAATTAAAAATGTAACTACCATAAGATCCAGCAATTCTACTTCTGGGTATTTATCCAAAGAAAGTGAAAGCACTAACTCAAAAAGATGTATGCACCTCCATGTTCATACAGCATTATTTACAATAGCCAAGATATGCAAACAACCTGAGTATCCATTGATGGATGAATGGGTAAAGTAAATGTGGTATATATATATATACAATGGAATATTGTTCAGCCATAGAAAAGAATAAAATCTTGCCATTTGCAACAACATGAATAGACCTTGAGGGCATTATGTTAAGTGAAATGGGTCAGACAGAGAAAGACAAATACCATATGATCTCACTTATATGTAGAATCTAAACAAAACAAAAGAAAACAAAACAAGAAAAACAAGCTCATACGGATTGGTGGTTGCTAGAGGCAGGGGCAGAGGGTGGGCAGAATGGGTGAAGGGGGTCAAAAGGTACAAACTTCCAGTTATAAAATGAATAAATCATGGGGATGTAATGTACAGCATGGTGACTATGGTTAATAATACTGTATTGCTTATTTGAAAGCTGCTGAGACAGTAGATCTTAAAAGTTCTCATCACAAGAAAAAAAATTTTGTGACTAGGGTCACGAGTGTTAACTAGAATTATTGTGGTGATCATTTCACAATGTGTACAAATATTGAATCATTGTGTCTAACACCTGAAAGTAGTATAATGTTATATGCCGATTATACCTTAATAAAGAAAAAAAGTCCTATACAAATTCTTTCATAGAATAAAAAAGATGGAAAAAAAGAATAAAAATATGATAGATATCATGAAAAATTAAAAAAAATAAGAAGATACAGGTTCAAATATGCTTTTTATGTTGAGCCAAAGTAACCCTCTGTGAAGCTTCCAAATTTGGAACCTAGCTCTATTCCATGAAACATGACAAAATAAGGCTAATCTTTCTACTATCTGTCCTTTGAATTAGTGGTTCTTGAATTTGGTGCACATTGGAGTC
Source organism: Equus asinus (assembly GCF_041296235.1). NCBI lineage: Eukaryota > Metazoa > Chordata > Mammalia > Perissodactyla > Equidae > Equus > Equus asinus. The sequence goes on from NC_091796.1 coordinate 76,942,491, forward strand.
ATCTGGGGAGCTTAACTACCAGTTCCTAGAACCTACCAGCAAAATTCGGATTCATCTTGTCTTGGATGTGACTTGGCATCTGAAGTTTTAAAACCTCCCCCTGCGATTCTAATGTGCAGACCACATTGAGAACCACTATTTGAAAAGAGCTATCTTGTTCCCAACACTTTTAGTCTTCTCTTCCAAAACTAATTCTTTTTTCCTTCTATTATTCTGCATGACATAATTTCCAGATTCCCTCATCATCTTAGTCCCCTGAATATGCTCTGCTTAGTTGAAGTTGATCTTTAAATGCTGAACCTAGAAGTTCTCTAGTAGTCTGACCGGCGCAGAATAAAGTTGTCATTGTGATTTTTTATTCTTTGCAGATTGACTTGCATTAGTGTTTGAGTAACTGTGTGACACTGGTAGCATATGGTGAGCCTATAATCAACTAAAGCTCTTAGCTCCTTTTCACGTGAACTCATGCTAAACCGTGAATTCCCAATTCTGAATGTACAGAGTTGACTTTCTGAATTTCCTGATTTATTTTTTAATTTTTTTATTGAGTTCATAATAGGTTACATCATTGTGAAATTTCAGTTGCACCTTATTTCTTGTCCGTCACCATATATGTGCTTCTCTTCACTCCCTGTGCCCACTCTCCAACCCCCTTCCCCTGGTAACCACTAAACTGTTTTAGTTGTCCGTGTGTTTGTTTATATTCCACATATGAGTGAAATCATATGGTGTTTGTCTTTCTCAGTCTGGCTTACTTTGCTTAACATAATACCCTCCAGGTCCATCCGTGTTGTTGCAAATAGGATGATTTTGTCTTTTTTATGGCTGAGTAGTAGTCCATGATATATATACCGCATCTTCTTTATCCAATCATCGGTGATGGGCACTTGGATTACTTCCATGTCTTGGTTATTGTGAATAGTGCTGCAATGAACTGATTTATTTTTGTCCTCAATAAATTTCATCTTGTTAGTTTATTTTCATTTGTTCTAGCTTGCTAATTTTTAACTGAATCATTATTTGATTATTCAGTATATTAGCCTAGGGTCAGGATTAGGGTGAGGCAAGTAGGGCACTCACCTCAAGGACAAAATTTAAGGGGCACCACCTCAGAAATGGAGTCAAATAAATTTTTTTTCAGTTTTATTGAGGTATAATTGACAAATAAAATTGTAATAAGTTTAAAGAGTCCACGTAAAAAATGGCTAGATATCTTTCTATCAAGAAGGAGGGAGAAAACAGAAGAGGAGTAAATAAAAATTCTGTAAGTTTAAAATGTATAAAAAAAAGAAACCCTTCCAAGTGATGTACTTGAAAGCACTTTGGAAAGATTAGTTATATTTTTTAAAGCAATGCACTAATTAGCTTATTTACACATGTCTTTGAGAAGATAATCTAAAGTAGTTTGTTCATCAGAGATCAGCTGTGTCTCCAGCCTGCTTAATAATCAGATAATAGTATAGTCTGGTGCTAAGCCCTTGGGTACTGAGAACTGCCTTCGGGAGAGGAGGATGCTAAACGGGCGGAGTTCTGGATCTCCATCTCCTGACTGACTCAGAAAAAGTCTGTTTTTATTTGTTTTGCCTATTGGACTTATGCTTAAGATCTAATATAGTCTTAGACACTATGTGCTTGTATATATCTTGAGAATATGGGTAAGTAAATTAACGTGACCTGTCTATGGAAATTTTGGCAACCATGAGCGTTCCAGTATACATGAATTGAATGAATACTATGTTATCCCTATTGGAGATAATTAGAAAAAGATGGAACTGGAGGTTAAGAATAAGAAATGTAGGTGATTTGAATGGTAAATAGTAATAGAGGTGTTCAAAATAAAACTTTGGGAGAAATAAAATGGATAAAGGAAAATAAAGCTTGGTTTTAGAACTGCAAGTGGATATGTGTGTAAGGAAAACTGAGAGATCTGGGAAAGCAAGAGATGGGACCCAGGACCCTGGAAGGTGGGGATCTGGGGCGATGGGATATATAACTGGCATTTCAGGAGGGATAAGTGGACATTGCTGAGTTGTCATGAAATCAAAAAAACTGCAAAAACTAGGAAGAAAGATATGGTCCAACAGGGAAGGAAGACATTAATCAAATAATCACAAAAATGTAAAACTATAACTATTTTAACTAAGCATACAAAGGAGAGGTTTATGTTTTATTGGGTCTGTGTGGAAAAAATGGTCAAGCTTAGATCTGAAGGAGCTGCTGTACTGGGTGTGCATATTACCTCTTAGCGTGCCAAGTACCCCACAGTGAGTGCCCTCTAATTCCTACAAGCTATGTAGAATGTCACTCTTTCTGAATCAGTGTATCAAGAGGGAGGCATGTGGTGGTAGTGGCTAGCCATGACTTTGGCTGATTCTGAAGGCAATACCAGTGTGGTCTTAGGACCATTTACCTATTTGTTAGTTGGTACAAATCCAAGATATTTGACCCAGACGACAAACAATAGTGGAGATAAATTCCCTCCTACCATTTTTTGAGATGGTTTCATGAGTTTGGGTAAGTTTTCTTTAGTCCACTTCCAGCTGCCTTATTATTTGTGAATCTATGTGAATTAGTGGGGAGGGAGATCCTGAAGAGTTTCTAGGATGGAAAATGGAAATTAGTCATAAGTACTTATTAGTGGTAAAACAAAACTTTGCAATTTTCTGGAGTCTATGAGGAACTAATAGATTCACATTATTATCTTTAGTAATACTACAGTGCTGAGCAAATACATATTGAATTAACGAACAGGAAAATGTTACATATGTACCAGAAGCTTTGAGAAATCATAAATTTACATTTCAGCACATTTATGATGTTTTATTCCAAGTAAAATTTTGGAAAACTTCTTTTTACATTAACCATATGTTTTATTTCAAGTTGGTGTGTGGTCACTAATGTAAAGCTTTTAACTTTCCTTTTATTCAAGAGCTGTGAAGTAACGAGGAAACTAGTAACAAAAATCTTGATCCAAATCCAGTCATCTCCACTTCAATGAGTGGTAATTCCATTCTTCCAGATGCTCATCCAATTAGTCAAGAAATCCCCTCAGCTCCTTTTTGAACTATATTTTTAGTTCAGTTACTTCTAATCGCCTGAGCTATTCTCTAGGTCAAGTCACCAACATCTCTTATCTGGACTGCTGCACTGGCTGACTTTACTTTCACCCTTGCCCCATCTATAGCCTCTTTTCCATTTGGGAGCTAGAGTGATTCTTAAAAAAAAAAAAAAAAAAAAAAAAGAAGTCAGATTATGTCAGTCTTGCTCCTAGGTTTCCCATTTTACTAAATAAAACCTAAACAAAATACCACAGACCTAAGGATCTCATGTGATCTTGGCCTCTTTCTGGTCCTCTGACCTTATTTCCTGTTATTCTCCTCTTACTTCTTGTGTTGTGGCTACGTTAGCCTCCTTATTTTTCCTCACACACACAAGACATCTTCATACACTTTTGCACTTGCTATAATTGTCTCTTGCTGTGCACTATTCCACTGGATATCCATGATTCATTTTGTCATCTCCCTTAAAATTTTGCTCAAATATTACTTTAGTAAAGAGGCTTTCCCAGACCACCCTACATAAAATAGCACTTGCTTCCATCTGTCACAGTCTGTTCCCTCATCCTGGTTCACTTTTCTTTAGAGCACTTACTATCTGATGTATAATATCTATTTATTTGTTTGTCTCTCTCTGTAGAATGTGGTTCCATGAGGAAAGGGTTTTGTTTTGCTGTTGTTCATTGCCATATCCTTAGCACCTAGGATGGTGCCTGGCATTTAGTAGGTCCTCAGTAAATATTTGTGCATAAATCTTAAGTGCATCCTTTGAAAGGAAGACTTTTTATAAAAGAGATGTCCACCAGATGGCATTGCTTTCAAACTTTATGTAATTAATGTCAGGGAGCAAAAGATAGATCTTTTCTGTTGTTTGCTCTAACTAGAAAAGATCTTTGTGATGAAGATTGTCACAAGAAATTGCTACGTTTAATCTGAGGCATATAGAATGCTACATTTATGTTTGGTTTTTGATTTATGTATTTTTAGATATCTTTTCTAAAATAAAAAAACATTTGGAGAAACTTATTATAGGAAATTATAGCATGTTGGTATGTAGATACCATTTGGTACAGTTATTTAGCATGGTGACTGTGACTTAAGTTAGTTCATATCCCTGCATTGACCACCTTCCTTCTGAGGGGCCTTAATGGAATGAGAGAGCAGTAATAAGTTCCAGGGCCTTTCACCACTCAAGCCACTAGTTGAAATCCAGCCCAGTGTGGGAGGAAGAAAGTCATTACTGTCTGTCAGCTGTTTAGGCATGGTTGCCAGTGAGTTAGGTACTCCCAATCTAGTTCCTAATCAACTGGGTGTCCAAGTTTTGAAAAACTTCATGTTTCTGGCAGATGTTACCATACCTATCTTGCTAAAAGTCGGTGGGTTCCAAGTGTCAGAATTTTTTAGCTGACTTCTCTGACTAGCACTAAACTCAGCAAATAGTTGCCCTAATCAAGAAATTTACACATTTTCCCCAAACCCTCAACATCTGCCTGTTCTGCGTTTGCCAGTGTCATCTCATTTCTTCTTGCTTTCATCACTTACCTCATTTCTTCCTTTTGTTCAATCCCTATGCCTCTCTCAAGCACTTCTCCTGAATGGTCCTTTGATCCATTTTGTTCTCACTCTTTACACATCTTTACTCCTAAAGTAATTTTTCTCTTCCTGTTCAACCTAATGATGTTTTTCTTTTCAAGTTGTTCAAAATATACTTTAAAAAAAGTTATTGACTTGTTTTCTTTTATGTCTCTCTTTTCCTGTTTTAGATTTTTCTCTTTCTCTTCTGATCATGGCATAAGTGAGAGACTTATTTTGTTTATCTCTTTAAAGTTCTCAGCCTCTTCTTGGAACTCACTAACTATGTAGAAATGAAAACACTAGTCTGTTGTACTTTTGTGTCTTTAAATGGAATGTAAAGTATAGGATGGTTTTAGTGTTTACAGTCCTCCCTCCCAGTTCCCCTTGGATGGTTAATTACTGAGCTGATAAAGTATCATTTTAAATAGGAGACAGTTACATGCAAAGATTTACATTTTTAACCAGAAATACTTGAAATTTCTAGTACTGCTCTCCATGTCATGTACTATTTATGATGATAGTTGCATCTGTTTTAACTTGCACTCTCCTACGTTTGGCCTACCCCATGTATTAGATCTAGCTTTGAGGTCAGCGTTCAGTGTTTAGAAAATCATTTTTTGTTTACTAAGGAAATATTGGACACCATCCGTTTATTTGGAAAATAATTTCCTGTTTACCAAGGAACTGTTGGATAGGACTTTGTATGTAATAAGTTTTAATTGAGAAAGCATATTTTTCTGGCCTGAGACATGGAGACTTACTGATATCTGGTGATTAGAATGATAATGTCTATATTTGTTCAAATATATTTGTTTCATTCATGAAAATGAAAGCACTTTTCTTGTTTACTAAACATATCTTATAGCTGCTAGTCAACTTATCATTTATAAAAAAACATATTTATTCCCAGAAAGATAAATCTCAGAGACATTGTTGCTTGCTCAACATTAGATGAGTTCTAAAAGCCCTTGCTGGTCTCATGCTCTGACTGCTAACCTCTTTTACTGCTTGTAAAGGAGACCTTTATAAGTCCAAAATTGTATATTAAGCCATTTTGCTTATACCTGCTCTATTGATAAGGCTTTTTGTTCTAGTGTTACTTGTGGCTTATGAGTTTCTTAAGTAAAATTTGTTAAGGGTTCAGCATTGTGGCCTTAAATATCATTGACTATTTTTGCTTGTCCTATTTTTTGCCCCCCACAGACTGGTTGAGATAGCAGAATCTCGTTTTCCCAGCTATTTTAACAATGAAGACAAATTACTTTTGACAAGCAGTAACGTTCATCTTTACCGGGAACTCAGTTGTGATGAGGTTCTACAAAGGTACACCATTTTAGATTTTGGTATTTTAGTAATACTTTGAAGATTTTATTTTTCATGTTTTTAGCTTCTGAGTGGAAAAGAAAGTCCCTACATATTAGGATTATGGGAAATAAATATTGCCGTGTTCTTCTGTTCTTACTGCAGCCTATTGGTTGAAATATTTCTTTAAGAATGAAAAAATATTAAACAAAATATTTTAGATTTTATTAATTAAGTGGAGTATTAATTATCTGTTGTTCCACTAACAAATTACCGCAAAGTTTAGCAGCTTAAAACAGCAAACATAGATTATCTTACATAGTTTTTGAGGATTAGGTATCTGGGAGTGGCTTAGCTGGGTGTTCCTGGATGAGGATTGCTCAAGAGCTCACAGTCAAGCTGTTGGCCAGGGCTGTAGTCATCTCAAGTCTCACTTGGGACTAGAGAATCCTGGAGAATTTCAAGGTCACTCATGTAGTTGCTGGAAGGCCTCCCTTCTTTCCTGGATGTTAGCCAGAGGCCTCTGTCCCTCACCATGTGGGCACTCCATAGGGCTACTTAGAACATGGCAACTTACCTCCGCCAGAGCGAGTTGATCTGAGAGAGAGTAGGCAGGTGAGAGAGAGCCCAAGATGGAAGCAGTAGTCTTTTATAACCTACTCTCAGAAATGACGTACTGTTATTCCCTGGTACAACAAGGGAGGGGACTCCACAGGGGTGTGAATACCAGGAGTTGGGCGTAACTGGGGGTCATTTTGGAGACTGGCTACCACAAGTAGTTTTACTCTAAAATTGGAGCTTTAGCAGTATCATAGGAGAACCAAGGCATAAAACTAAATGAAGATATTTTGGTCTGTTTCCAAGAGTGCAATATGTATAGAAGAACTGAAAATAAGTTATGTTTATTAAATACTTGCAAGCATTACTGTAACTTAGGGAAGAACAATTTGTTGTTTTTAAGTTGGTTAACCTTTGCAATGCCTCATTTTTTTTATTATATCTTAAATTTATCCACTATTTTACAAATTCTGCTTTTACAGGGTTGAATCTTTAGAAGAAGAAATTATTTCAAAAGGAGTTAAACTTGTGATTATTGACTCTGTTGCTTCTGTGGTAAGAAAGGAGTTTGATACACAACTTCAAGGCAACATGAGAGAAAGGAACAAGTTCTTGGCAAGAGAAGCAGCTTCCTTGAAGTATTTGGCTGAGGAATTTTCAATCCCAGTAAGTTTTCTTTTTCTTTCTTCTTTTTCTTTTCCTTTCCTTTCTTTCCTTCATATTAAGTTCACTGACTCATAGTATGAAATAATATAATTAGAAGGAAATATAAAACAGATGACTTTTTAAATGCAACACAGTCTAATTGCTATAGCAGATATCACCATCTTCTTAACTTTGGTCATTTGTTGAGATTATTTTATCTTTTTCAAATTTGAGCCTGGAGCAGATTTAAATGTTGTTTTTAAAAGTTCCTAAAGTCACTCCTTTTCTTTGTTCTCATTCTTTACTCTTTGTACGTGTTTTATGTTACTTTTGTCACACTGAGATAAATATTAAGTATTAAAACTCCATGAAATTGCCTGGGTCTGTTTCTATACAGTTTTTTTTAATGGAAGTAGATGTCAGTTTTGTAAATATTTTAGGTTTAGATATTATGTTATTGTGTTCAGTGCTGTTTGTACACTGTAGGATTTGGTTTGCTTCAAATGGCCAGAGGTTGACTATTATAGTGTGTGTGATAGAAATGAAAGTGTCAGTAAGGAACTCTTGAAAGATTACTGTTGACATGATGTTTAGTAGTGGGAGTTGTGATCAGGAAATCGGAAGATGAGGGTATATTGCAAGCGTTTGTGGTGGGTGAGCTATAAAACATAAGTATGTGCTAAAGTTCCATTCCCATTAGCAGTGTGTGGGAGGGTTCCACTTGTTTTGCAGCCTCAGCAACATTTAGTATTGTCAGGCTTTTAAATTTTAGCCATGCATTATCTCAACTGAAGATAAGGAAATTCCTTAAACTGAGATAAAATTTAGTTATGATTTTATAATTTTTAGATTTGTGTTTGGAAAATTAAAATCTTGGATCTTGTTAATGTAAAGAATATGTACCAATAGTGTAAACTGCTACACAGCCTTTGAGATTTATAAACCCAAGCAAGAAGTCAAGGGAGAAAATGTGGCATACAAAAAGTACTACATATTTTAATGGCTTTGTAAGTCATATTTTGGATTATATGATGTAGTTCCTAGTGAAGTCAGGTGCTATAAAGTTTATCCTGGACGATGCTCCTCTTTAAATTTTATTGTAGGGGGCTGGCCTGGTGGTGCAGTGGTTAAGCTCACACGTTCTGCTTCGGTGGTCCTGGTTTCGCCAGTTCGGAGCCTGGGTGCAGACATGGCACCTCTTGGCAAGCCATGCTGTGGCAAGTGTTCCACATATAAAGTGGAGGAAGATGGGCTCAGATGTTAGCTTAGGGCCAATCTTCCTCAGCAAAAAAAGGAGGATTGGCAGCAGATGTTAGCTCAGGGCTAATCTTCCTCAAAAAAAAAAAAATTAAATTTTATTGTAGTTGCTTAAAATGATAAATTCACATCCATGTATTCCATAGTCAAGGAGAATAAGGGAATTTAAAAATATTTTATAGAGTTACTTCATTGAGTAGAAAAGTTAAGTATATATGTTTATTTTATTAATTCTTACTGTTGCCTGACTTAGTTCTGTGTAAAATATGAAAATGCACTTTTTAAAAGTTATGTTTGCTTTTAAATAATAATTGTAGGCTAATGCTTTTCTGTTTTTACTAAGGCAATTTATTTTCTTGAGTGAGAAAGGGCCTCTGCTTTTCTTTGTTTTACTAGAACCCTCTGAAAGAATAGTTACTTAGTATCCCCCGTCTCTCTGTCTTTACAGTTTGTTTTTCTGTTTAGAGGTAAATGCAGAGTATAATATGTACTTACACAACATAGGGTGGTATTGGTTTTTATGACAAGTAAGTATTGAGTTTAGAAGGCTTTTGAAAAATACTTCCTTTAAAAAGTGTCAGAATTTTCCTGGATTACTTACCTCATTTAAATGGAAAATCATAAATTTTTAAGTGTTTATACCATGCTTTGAATAGGTGCCTTCATATTGAACTAACTGTTTTTAAGAAGTATGTCGTTATCTGGTTTATACACCTTTCAAGTTAGTAAACCTTCTACCTCCTTGTAGTTCCTTAAACATACCAACAAACATTCCTACCTCAGGAAGTGTTTGCTATTCCTCAGCCTGGAATATTCCTCCTCAAAACATCCATGTGATTTGTTCTTTCCTGTCACCTGATTAGTGAGGACTTCCCTGACCATGTATTAACCACACTCGTTGCCTCCTCCTCTATATTACTATGCTTTGTTTTTCTCCATCACAGTTTTCACTCTCTAGCATGTTATAATAAGTTTATGTTTATTGTTTGTGTCCCCTCAACCCCATAGAGTGGTTACAGGAATTCTGTCTGCTCTGTTCATTACTTTATTCTCAGTGCCAGGAATAGTGCCTAACACACAGTACATATTTTTGAATGTATGAATTGCAGATGCTGCTTTTCATCTTGGACTTGAATTAATCTTATATATATTGGTACTGAACTTAAACTTTAATATTTGCTTTTAACCCTGTTTTGATCCTATCTTAATGTTGTGTATTATTTCTAATAGTAATAAAATATAATTTTAGTTGGTAAGATGTCTTATCATATAGGAGCTGTGCTCAGGTTACACTGGCATCTTGTAGGAAGAAAAAAGAATTCTTAAGAGTCTTAAACTTGGAAAAGGCTTTAGAGATCTAGATAGTATCAGAGAGCCAAGAAGCAGAAGAGATTCTATCTCACTTTAGTAAACTATGATGAGTAAATGTCTGGTGGCCTCTGAGGTTTGGGCAGGAATCCAAGCATTCCTGTGGATTCCTGGCTGTGAATCTGAGATGCTGGATAGGGCCAGGACCATGCCTGGCATTTTTACACAGTCTAGATATCTTTTCATTCAAATAAGAGTAAAGAGTAAGACCAGTTTGAGTAGTGGGGTGAGTACTTTATAGAATTTTAAAATTTCTCTATAGTTAACATGCAGTGCTTTTAAAATGTGGGGGAAGAGCTTAAAAATATAATTTGTACTTAATTTTTATTGTCACATTGTATATAAGTTTGTGTATGTATTTATGTATGGTTGTATGCAAGCATGCCTGTGTGCATGGAGATTTCAACCTCCTCTCTCAGTAATTGATAGAACTAATAGACAAGAAAGTCAGAAGACCTGAATAACACGATCAACCAACTTGATCTAATTGACATTTACAGAACATTCCACTTAATGCCTGCAGAATATGCATTCCTTTCAAATACACATAAGATATTTGCCAAAATAGACCATATTCTGGGCCATAAAATAAACCTCAACAGATTTAAAAGATTGAAATAGTACAAAGAATGTTTTTTTGACCACAAGAGGATTAAACTAGAAATCGATAACAGAAACATGTCTGGGAAATCCCCAAGTATTTGGAAATTAAACAAAAACTTCTAAATAACCCATGGGTCAAATAATAAATCACAACAGAACTTAGAAAATATTTTGAAGTAAATAAAAATGAAAATACAACAAATCAAAATTTGTGGAATGCAGCTAAATCAGTGCTTAGAGGGGAATTTATATAATTAAATGCTTATATTAGAAAAGGAGAAATGTTTCAAATCACTGACCTAAGCTTGTAAAAAAATAGAAAAAGAGGAACAAATTAAACCCAAAGTAAGCAAAAGGAAGGAAATAATAAAGATAAGAGCTGTTATCAAGAAATTGAAAACAGAAAACAATAGATAAAAAAGCCAGTGAAATAAAAAGCTGATTCTTTGAAAAGGTCAATAAAATTGATAAAACTCTCCCAAGACTAAGAGATAAAAGGGAGAAGAAACGAATTAGCAATATCAGGAATGAAAGAGGAGGTATCACTATAGATCCTACAGACATTAAATGAATAATAAGGAAATGTTATATGAATAACTTTATTCCAGTAAGTTTGATAACTTAGATGAAATGGACAAATTCTTTGAAAAACATGAACTACCTAAGCTGACCGAGGAAGAAATAGGTAACCTGAATAGTCCTATATCTGTTAAAGAAATTGCATTTGTAGTTAAAAATCTCACAAGGAAAACTGTTCAAATGGTTTTACTGGTAGAATCTATCAAACATTTAAGGGAGAAATAATATCATTTCTCTATAACTCTTCCAGAAAATTTACAAGAAAACTACAGACTAATGTCCCTCATGAACATAAACACAAAAATCCTTAACAAAATATTAGCAAATTTGATCCAGCAATAAATAGAAAAGATAATACATCATGACCAAGAAGAACTTATTTCAGGAATGTAAGGTTGACTTTGAATGCAACATTCAAATATAAAATTCACCACATCAACATATTAAAAAAAAAAGATCATTTCAGTAGATGCAGGAAGGAAAAATAATTGACAAAATTCCTCAGCTATTCATGATGAAAACTCTAAGCAAACCAGAAGTAGAAGGGAATTTTCTCAGCCTGATAAAGGGCATCTACAAAAAAACCTACAGCTGACATCATACTTAATGGTGAAATACTGAATTCTTTCTTCCTGATATTGGGAAGAAGGCAGATGGCCCACCGTTACCATTTCTAATCAACAATGTATGGTAGATCCTAGCTGGCATAATATGGCAAGAAAAAAAGAATTCAAGTACATTCAAGTTAGAAAAGAAGAAATAAGACTGTCTTTGTTCATAGACAATCTAATATTGGTGGAAAATCCCAAAGATTCTACCAAAAAAAAAAAGAAAAAGAAAAACTGCTAGGCCGAAGAAGTGATTTTAGCAAGTTGCAGGGTAAGAATATATAGAGATTAATTGTTTTTTTGTATGCTAGCGATGAACAATTAGAAATTGAAATAAAAAACCTGTACCTTTATAAAAGCACCAAAAACGTGAAATGCTTAGTGATAAATATAGCAAAATATATGTGAGATTTTTATGCTGAAAACTATAAAACATTGGTGAGAGAAATCAAAGAAGACCTAAATAAATGGAAATATACTGTGCTCATGAACTGACTACTCAATAGTGTCAAGATATCAGTTCTCTCCACGTTGCTCTAAGCATTCAGTATACAATCCCAATCAAAATCCCAGGAGGCTTTTTGGTAGAAATCCACAAGCCGACTATGAAATTTATGTGGCAAAGCAAAAGATCTAGAATAGCCAAGATAATTTGTAGAAAGAGTATAGTTAGAGGTCTCATACTCCCTGATTTTTAAGACTTACTATAAAGCCATAGTAATTAAGACAGTCTTGTGTTGGTGATAGGATAGACACCACATCAATGGAACTGAATAGAAAGCCCAGAAATAAACCCATAGATTTAGTTAATTTTGAACAAAGATGCTAAGGTAATTCAATGGGAAAGGGATAGTTTTTCAACAAATGGTGCTAGAACAGTTGGATATCTGTATGTAAAAAACAAATAAACAAACCAACCTTGACCAATTACTTGCACCATTATAGAAACCTAACTCAAGATGGATCATACACCATAACATAAAACCATAAAACTTCTAGAAGAAAACATAGGAGAAAATATTTGTGGCCTTGGGCTGGGCAAAGATTTTTTAAATGAGGCAAAACACGTGAACCATAGAATGCATTAACATTTTATTCTTTGAAGACACTTTTTAAAAAATGAAAAGACAAGCCACAGACTGGGAGATAACATTTTTACAACTCATATGTTAAAGGACTGGTAACTAGAAATATAAAGAACTATCAAAACTCAATAACAAACACTCTAACTTTAAAAATGGGCAAAAGATTTGAATAAAGACTTCAGCAAAGAAGATACACAGATGGCAAATAAGCACATGAAAAGATACTCGAAGTCGTTAGTCATTAGGGAAATGCAAGTTAAAATCACAATGAAGTACTACTACACACCTATTAGTATGGCTTAAAAAACAAAAACGCTGACAATACCAAATGCTGATGAGGATGTGGAGCAGCTTGAACTCTCATACATGCTGATGGAAATGCTAAATGGTATACTAGACACTTTGGAAAACACTTTGGCAGTTTCTTGTAAAGTTAAACATATCCTTTAACTAGGTGACTCAGCAGTCTTTCTCCTGAGTATTTATTTACCCAAAGGACTGATATATATCCATGCAAAAATCTGTATGAAAATGTTTTTAGTAGTTTTATTTGTAGTCTCCAAACACCAGAAACCACCTGAAGGTGCATTACCTGGTGAAGGGATAAAGAAATTCACATAACGGAATACTACTCAGTGATAAAAAGGAGCAAACTGATGTACAACATGGATGAGTCTCAGAAGCATTATATTAAGTGAAAGGACCTAGACCCAAGTGGCTATATTTTGTATGATTTGTTTTACAACATTCTGCAAAAGGCAACACTATGCAAATGAGAGTCAGGTCAGTGGATGCAGGGCCTCAGGGTCTCAGGGTCCGGGAGGGGGCTGAGGAGATTGATTCCAAATGGGCATAAGGAAATGTTTTAGGGTGATGGGAATGTTCAACGTCCTGATTGTGGTGTGGGTACATATGTGTGTAAGTTTGTCAAAATGCATACAACTGTACACTCAAACAAGGTGTTTTTTTATTGTACATAAATTTTACCTCAGGAAACAACAAAAAAGCAAATGAAGCACTTAGGCTAGAGGATCGCTTATGATTCTTCTCCTTTGTTCTCTGGTTTTAACATTCCCTTACCTCAAGTTTATTTAGTCAGGGAACTTTATTTCCGTAGTTCGAACTTTGACCTAACAGCCTTCCTTTTAAAAAATTACTGTTGTCTTCAGAATTCATGGGACAATATCAAATTGCTGAAGTCTTATTTTGTGTTGTATCGTAATAGCCTCAAAATTACTTTTGTATGTAGTTTTTTTCCAGTTGAGTCGAAGCAGCAAGTTGCTGAAGACTTGTAGGTAAGAAACATAATCTATCCGATCCTTAGCCCCGTGCTAATTCTTTTTTCTGAAACATTTCATTTTTTTAACCAGTCTTTTTGTCGATTAAGTTAATCATATTTGGACAGTTTGTGACCACTGCCAGCACATTAAAGACTGCTGGAAATATAGTAAGCCTTAATGAAAATGCAGAGGCAAATTTTTAAAAGTCTAAAAAGTCTCAGTTTCAGCTTAGATAGGTTTAACCTCAAAAGTCCTATCAGTAACTTGTAATTTAAATTCATGCCTTCCTTCTGGAGGTGATTTGTTTATTTGGAAGCATGAGAGAGCAAATGTCCTCTCTCAAAGTTGAAGAAAAACCGACCTCTCAAGGTCTTTTTTGTTCTTTCTTCATCAGTGTTGTATAACAAGACGTTATGATCTCAGTCAAGATTTAGATCTAGATATTTATTTTATTAGTTTTGTGGAAAGTCACAAAAAAGAAGCTCTTTGGAGCAGTTCATATGGGGAATACTCTACTTTTTTTTTTTAATTGGGTGAAGAAGGAGTAGTATGTACTACGTAGAAAGCTAAATTTTAGGGACTTTTAGAATCTCAAAAAAGTTTTAAGGTTTTGACATTTGGTGCCTGTGGATGACTTGAACCCTCTCTCAGAGTTTCAAGATAGTCAGGTAATAACTTGAGGGGAGAATATCCAGAGGGTGTGTAAGCTACAGGAGACCAAAGCAGGGCCATTTTTCCTTCTGACATTTTATTATACTAACATCTTTTTAAAGCTTTTTCTGATTGATCACACTAAGGAATTGCACAGCTTTTCCTTTTATGACAATTGTGAAAGATTTGATTGACTTGCACCGTATTTGGCACACTAATAAAATATATCAATATGTTTGAAGCTTCAGTTTGTGTTCCTGTCTTAAAACAAAATGGCAGCAGATACAAGTTTTCAGCTGATGCATGGTCTATTTTACTACTTAATTGAAATGTTTTTGTAGTTATTTAATTTCTTGGGACTTCCCAGAAATGATTCCTCTAAAAGTTTAGGTAATAGAGAATAACATTTATGTTCGTCCCTTTGATATGACTGGGATGCCAGACCCTGTCTACATATTAGATGTATTTGACTAGATCCACTGATTTCATTGTTTTCAGAAGAAGACTGCTTCAATGTGGGTAAAGTCTTGCAGCTTTGAAAAGGGGCAGGGTTGTATTATGCTAAGTGTATTTAAATCGAGAAGCATTTATTTTATAATATGGCAGGGTAGGGAAGCCAATATTAAAAAAAAAAAAAATAGGGGCTGGCCCTGTGGCCAAGTGGTTAAGTTTGAGCGCTCTGCTTCGGTGGCCCAGGGTTTTGCCGGTTCGGATCCTGGGCGCGGACATGGCACTGCTTGCCAGGCCATGTTGAGGCAGTGTTCCACATGCCACAACTAGAAGGACCCACAACTAAAATATACAACTATGTACTGGGAGGACTTGGGGAGAAAAGGCAGGAAAAAAAAAAAAAAGAAGATTGGCAACAGTTGTTAGCTCAGGTGCCAATCTTTGAAAAAATCCATAGTGGCCATAAGCCTGGTGCTCCTAGTTTATTGATATTGTCACGAGAGACGTAAACAATTGCTCAGGAATATGCGGTAGAAACGGATAGGTTTGATGGAATCACCAAGTTGGAGTTTTGCTGCCAATTAGGCACCTGCAAGTTGCAACACTCCCTCTCCCCCGACTGTGGTGCAGTCCTGTAGTCTAGCCCTCTCCCTCTAACAAGAAACAAATCATTTATACCATTTCAACAAGTTTATCTTCACCAACATCTTAGATCTCTGGCTCCTTTGCATTTTAGGCCTCTTATCTCCGCTTGCTGAAGGGAAAGCATTGTCGTCTTGATTACTGATCTCCAAAGCAGGATGTGCACGGGGTGGATGTAAGATGATACATTGGGGTACTGGAGTAAAACATACTCATATTTACTTGTTACCTCATACGTTTAAAACGTCTATTTTATGTATGTTTTTAAATGTAGCTGAAGAATTAGAACAATAGACTTGTATATGCTTTAATAAAGACACTTACATTAGGGGTAAATTTTGTTTTGATGTGTGGTCAGTAGTGGCAGCCACTGCTCTGGTTCACAGAATTTCAGGTAAGCAAGTAGGGGAGAGATATATGTATATGGATGTAGTTTTTAATACCTTTTTTTAATGTCTCACCTCAAAGTTTGTGTACCTCAAAGATAGTTTTTACTTGCGGAGAGTGTTGGGATAGAAGAGTTTTCTCCTTGTGGACCTTTACAGTGTTAGAAGCATTGTAATTTACAATAGTTTTTAGCATGGGCTTTGGAGTCAAACAGATCTGGGTTAGAATACAGACTCCTCCATGTTTTATCTCTATAGCTATAACTTATTTTTCTGTTTTTCATTTTCCTAATATATAAAATGGGAATAATAATGCCCACCCTTAAAACAGGGGTATAGTGCTCATATTTCAGTAGATCCTTAGAAAAGTTAGAGGATGGTCCTTAAAAAGAAAAGTGTTTCCCTGATAGTAGAAACTGATTTTCTTTTGAATTAAATATGCTTGGCACAGCCTCACATACAGTTTAACAAATGATTAGTTGAAAAAAGCTGTAAGGGGCCCTTATATCTAACATTTAACACCTTCATTTTGCAGATCAGAAACTCTGATTGTCTCATCTCCCTTCCAGAAACAGTAATACTTGGTTTCCTGGTTGTTTGCTCTAGGACTTTCAGATGCCAGTGAGCCCATTCTCCTTTGCCCTCTTAGCTCATCTGGCCTGAGGATCAGCAAACTTCTGTAAAGGGCCAGGTAGTAATATGTTAGGCTTCGTAGGAAACTCCTCAACTCTGCCATCATAGCATGAAAGTAGCCATAAATAATTGGTAAGCAAATGGATATGGTTGTGGTTCAATAAGACTTTGTTCACAAAAACAGATGGAGGGCCAGATTTGACCCATAGACCATAGTTTGCCAACCCCCGATCTGAACCCTTCTCCCTTCTCCCTAGGCTCAGGACCCAAGACTGGTGCTACCACAAGCCCAGTAGTTTAAGGAATTAGGAGGAAGGCTAAGAGAGCAGTCTGTTCATAAAAGCAGTGTTTTCTCAAACTAGTTTAAGGCGTTGACCCCTTTTAAATGTGAGTAATATTCTCGTGAACCCCAATTGCTGACTTCAGTTTTATTGTAATATCACAGAAATCTATAGAATGATAAAACTAGCTAATAACTCTTCATATTAAATCACACTATGAAAACATAAAAGTGGGTCACATTTATAAATAACACACTACTATTCAAGTTAATTACTCTAATGTTATAGATGATAATTTGCTAAGTTTAATTATTGCTTACAATATAAATATATTAATTTATGGCATAGCTTCTTTTGAATTATATATCAAAAGATATATAATTTATATATAATATAAACAGATATATAATATAAATATATATTATATATCAAAAGATATATCTTGATGTATCTTGACTGTTGTTCATGTGATGACTCAGCTTTCTCACCTCTTTTCTCCATTTGAACTACCACAAAACCTTCTTCTGTTTGGGAAGGGTGACACCATTTGGTCCTCACCTGGGCATGAATGCATTTGCATTTGAAGTCTGCCATTGCTCTTTTCTCATTAGTCCCTGACAGTGAAAGTGGTATTACTTAGCATCACTTGATTGAAAACAGGCATTTATGTATTGTGGCGGTTTTCAATTCTAAGATGCCTGTACTAATATTTTGAGGCCATCATTGAAATGAAAACCTAAAATTGAAAAAATTCTCAGAGAGATTTTACGGACCTCTGAATATATTCACAGACTGCAGTGTGAGAAACAAAGTTGTACAAGTCTCATAGAATCTTTTTTCCTGAAGTTTACGGGGGAGGTGTAAGGGACACTCTGCCTTTTGGATGTAACATGCAGAACCGTTGTCTTTTTAAAGTGTGTCTATGCTAGTATTGGAAAAAACAGTAGACTCTGAAACTGTTTATAGATACTTGATGAAAATAACATAAGAGAAGAATTTAAATATTGCCTGTCTAAGATAAATTGTGGTTATGGCTATTCATCTTTCCTGTTTATCATTGACTTCTAATTACAATACACAGAACAGTTATTATACATATTGTCAATTATGGATCAGATTAAAATAATAGGATTGTCTTGCCAAAAAGGACCATAGAGATCATTTAGATTAGCCCCTTCAGTTTACAGATGACACTGAGGCTGAGAGGTGACCTGGTTTCTTCAAGGAAACTCAGCATAGGAGAGGACAAGTAGTGGGTAGAATGCAAGATTTTTTGGATGCCAGTTCTGGGATTTTTTTTCTATGGTAGGATTTTCTTTTTCCTGAGACCTACAGAAGACAGTGGACAGGATTGTGTCTTCTATTTCTCTGTCTTCCAGGGCCTAGTACTGTGGATGAGTAATATTTAGGAATTAACAGCTAATAAAATTACAATTAAGGTTTACAAAAATATTCTTACTATATATATATTTACTTCTATTTAAATATTTTCTTTATCTTTTTAAACATAATTTGTTTTTTATGCTTGCTACTGAAATTCTTGCCCTGATTTTATATTGACCATGTTAGCTTTGTTCTTTTTGTTTGTTTTGTTTTCCATGTGAGAATTTTATAAACTATTTCAATAAAGGAGAGTAAAAATACATTGCTTAGATAAAAGGGCCTTAACTTTCAAGATGCTTCTTTGACAGTGCTTCAAATTGTATTTATTTTTTTCGAGGAAGATTAGCCCTGAGCTAACATCTGCTGCCAATCCCCTCTTTTTGCTGAGGAAGACTGACCCTGAGCTAACATCCATGCCCATCTTCCTCTATTTTCTGTGTGGGAGGCCTACCACAGCATGGTTTGCCAAGCGGTGCCATGTCCACACCTGGGATCCGAACCGGTAAACACTGGGCCGCCAAAGCAAAACGTGCACACTTAACCATTGTGCCACCGGGCAGGCCCCTCAAATTGTGTTTTTGAGTAATACAGATGCAAAAAAAAATGCACAAAATGCCAAGATCTAAATATTTACTGTTTCAGAAAATTCAACAAGTTAATTTCAGTCATTGGTGTATGAGTAGCATTCAAGTTTCTTGTCTCTTTTCCCTCTATCTTCTTTCCTCATTTCTTGATATTGTGAAGAAATGGCAATATACTAGGTTTGTGCCAGTGGTTTCTAGTACCAGGGAACAAGTATCAGACAATAGTACTTAGAAAAGTGATATATCAAGTAAAATTTGGATATACTATTTAAACACTCTAGGAAGGAAAAATCTTATTTTCATTGAACGTTGTTGTTAAAATCTAAATTATTTTACTGAGATGTGATTATAACCAGTTTTTCTATTGTTACCATCTGTGTTCTTGATTATGTGCCTTTTGAAAATAGGCCTTGCTCTAATTTATTGCATAACAAGATTTCTTTTGAAATATTAATGTTCATAAAATGCTTAAAGCTGTTTAGAATAATGAATTAAAATATGTCTATTTCCTATTTTCTTATTTTAAAGCCCATAGTGGACATCATTTTAAAATATTTACTGGAAACTTTGTTTTTGTTTTAAGTGAGGCAAATATTGTAAGGTTGAACTTTTTAATATTATTTGACAGAAGCATGAAAACATGTTCTTTTTTTTCTCAGTTTAATGGTAAGCTTCATATGGGCCAGGATTCCTTTTCTTTTACATTCAGCTATCCCATCATGCAAAGTGGGTTTAATTTTCCAGGATTATACCTTATCTTAGATACTAATAAATATTGAAAATTCATAAAAAAAGGAAACTAGGCCAATGCATCAAAAATAATTAACATTTTGTTAATTTCAAAGTTAGAATATTGTGTTTATGACTTGTGAGATAAAGAGTATAGGTGCTCAATTTTGACATTCATTCCTATCATAATCATAAAAATTCAGGACTTGCATTTCTGTGAAAGCCTAATGAAGTTACCCTGATTGTCAAATAGGGATCCTAGACTCTAGATATATATAAATAAGCCATCAAAACTCTTGAGCTGTATTTTGTTATTGTGTAATGTTCTATAATGTAATGATTTTCCAGAAATCCTATAGTTTTTGGTTCACTTAGATTACTTTCATATTGGTTACTGGAAGCAAATTCTGTAGGACTTCTATGAGGTAAGAAAAGTCCTGTACATTTTTTTTTTCTTTTCCATTAGTCCCTTTGGCTTGCTCACTCATATTTGAAATCAGATTATTCTTAAAGCTACCCCTTAATTCATTCAGGTCATTGAAACTCACGCTCTAGACTGAACCTTGATTTCATCAGTCCGTGATAATAATTCTAGAAAAACTATGTCTTTCTTTTGTGTAGCTCTTTATAATTTATAAAACTTTGTTTTTATTGCTGACTAGAGCAAAAAGCTAGAAAAAACTTAAAGGTTAATGAGCAGGTGATTGGCTAAATTAGTGGTGGTACATCCATACAATAGAATATTGTGCCATTGTTAAAATGAAGGAGAGCCTAGAAATGCGTTCACAGGTTGTGTAGGAAAGGATTAACTCAACTGGCGTGGGTTGCTCAAACCTAGTATATTGCCAAGAAAGGCATTTCTTCAGGCTGGCTGTTGGCTGGCTCCTGGGACATGAACTCTGAGCCCTTGGAATATTCTGCCTAAAAAGAATGTTTTTGTATGCCTGAGGCCTTGGACCACACAGTACCATTTGGATCAGATAATTTATGCAAACAATGTGATTTATGGTGAATACCTATTTTGCTCTGGGGACCAGAATCTGAGTAGCTGAGGTCAGTTATGCAGGCCCTGCATGCCTTGTGACTGACCCCCAATAAAAACCCTGGACATCAAGGCTTGGGCAAACTTTCCTGGTTGACGTCACTTCACATGTGTTGTCACACATCATTGCTGGGAGAATTAAGCACATCCATGCACCTCCACTGGGGGATGACACCTGGAAGCCTGTGCCTTATTTCTCCTGGACTTTGCTCATGTTCCTTTTCTCTTTGCTTATTTAATTCTGTATCCTTTTGCTGTAATAAGCCCTAACTGTGAGTGTAACGGCTTTTCTGAGTCCTGGGAGTCCTTCCAGTGAATCAGAGAGTGGTCTTGGGAACACCTGACACATGGGGGCATCAATAGATAAGTGCAAGAATATTTATGGCAGCTATATTTGTAATTGCTCAAAACTGGCAAAATTTTCTTGTTAGTATTGCATCAATCTTAATTTATCAGTTTTGATATTATACTGTGGTTATAGTTATGTTTATATATAAGATGTTAATATTAAGAGAAGCTGAGTGAAGGGCATATAGGAACACTCTGTAGTCTATTTGCAACTGTTGGGTGAGGCTAAAATTGTTTCAAAATAAAAAGTTAAAAGAAAAGAGAGTGGGTTGGGGTGTTTTTGTATGCGTAAAGTGGCTCTGGAAGCTTTCATAAAGAAACTTTACTGGTTGCATCTGGAGAAGGAAAATAGGTGCTGGAAGGGGACTTACTTTTGATGCATTGGATCTCATCCATTTAGTCATCTAGTCGTAGAGATCTTACCTAATACCTCTTCAATTTAAACACTGCTCTTTCTCGTTCAGCAAATTTAGTCGGCTCCATTTTCAAAACATATTCAGTACCTGATTCCGTCTCACCATCTTCAATGCTATCACTTTAGTTCCTGGTGGGTAAGAGTACTGGCTTTGAAGTTAGACTTTGGTTTAAATCCTAGCTTCACTGTTTGCTGATTTTATGACCTTGAGTAAGTTATTTATCCTAGCTCCCACTTTTAGTTTCCCATTTGAAAATCAGGGATAATAATATCTGACTCATAGGGGTGTGAAGATTAAATGAGATAATGTCTGTAATGTTCTTTGCACAATGTTTGACACATTCAGTAAAAGGTAGCTATTAATTATTAATTTTAGTAGTTACCTCATTCTAGATGCTTGATATAGTTTGTCTTTCTCCTCCTAATTTTTTTTTTTACAAGGCTGCAAGATGCTCAAAAGGAAAAATCATGTCTTACTCACTGTTTTATCCCCTTCTAGGTGTTTTGTTGATGGATGGTTACTGACTGAGCCTTCCTGTACCTGGTTAACTCATACTTATTCTTTGTATTGCAGCCTCTCTTCCTGTTTTTCTTTTTAATTCCACCCTCAGCAATTGTGTAGAAAATTCTGTGCCAGACACCATGAGCTCATGAAGATGAATAAAACATAGTCTTTGCCCTTAAAGCTCCTATAAATAAATTAATTGTAAGAGACAAATACCTCTCTGTGGTATAATGGAGAATAAAAGTATCTTTTTTTTTTTTTTTGAGGAAGATTAGCCCTGAGCTAACTACTGCCAATCCTCCTCTTTTTGCTGAGGAAGACTGGCCCTGAGCTAACATCCGTGCCCATCTTCCTCTACTTTATATGTGGGACACCTACCACAGCATGGCTTTTGCCAAGCGGTGCCATGTCCGCGCCTGGCGTCCGAACCGGTGAACACCGGGCCTCGGAGAAGCAGAATGTGCAAGCTTAACTGCTGCGCCACCGGGCCGGCCCAGAATAAAAGTATCTTGTCTGCTTTTCTTCTAGCAGCTATGTAAGTAACTTGGTACCCTCTTCTCTGTTCTTTACCTGGGACTATAGATTACATAGAGAAAAGTGAGGGAGACAGCACAGACCTTCATAGGCTCTAGTTAAATACTTTATCATGCATAACCTTGACCCTTACTGTCCATTCTTATTTAGAAAGAGAGTGCTCTTTTGGATACAGATAGTTAATGGTTTAAATTTTAAACAAAATTTTAAAGTTGAGTTGCTAAGAAAAGGTTGGAAATGAAAGAAGTTGCAACTCTTAGTCTTTAGTGTTACTTTTACATAGTCTTCAGTGTTACTTTACTTAGTCTTTAGTGTTATTTTAGTGTTACTTTACGTATACTACACTCCTTTGATGTGTTTATAGAATTTTCCAGTTGAGGATCTTAAAGTTGTGGCTGAGTTGCAGACTTCAGTTTTCAAGTGAGAACAGGGATGCAGAGAAATGAGGTGATTTATCTAAGACTGCTCAAGAAGTCATTTGCAGAATTGAATAATATCACTTGCTGCTTTTCTCCTGGATTATTATTGTGATGTCTTAATTGGTCTACTTATCTCTTCTCTGTTGAGGTACATACCATTGTTACATAATTTTCTCAAAGTATATCTCTCATAACATCCCTCCTCTGCTCAGAAGCATTGCATGGCACTATGTTACTTGGAATAAATCTACTAGACTGTAATCATTATGAGGGCAGAGAACTTATCTGTTTTGTTCACATTTGTATCCTTTGCATCTAGGACAGTGCATGGCACAGAATAGTTGTTTCAATTAGTATTTGTTGAATGATTAGGTCTAAATTCCTGATATGATATTCAGAGTTCACTTCCATCTAGCTCCAACCTGCTCCTAACTTTTCTCTTTTGTGCAGGTGGCTGGTCTTTCCCTACTGCCCGCTGTTTATCTTAGCTGTGGATGTCCTCCCCTTCCATCTCTCCCTTTCTAAATTTTACTCATCTTTCACGTCTGAGCTTGCAAGTTCTGTCTCTTCCCAGAGGTTTTTGTACCACTCAGTTTTAGCCCCAGGTGATTCAACCTTCTTTTGTAGTATGCATGTTCTTAGCTTCTTTTTTTTTAATTAATTTTTTTACTGAGGTATAATTGACATATAACATTGTTTTAGTTTCAAGTGTACAACATAATGATTTGATATTTGTATACATTGTGAAATGATCACCACAGTAAGTCTAGTTAGCATCCATCACCAAATATAGTTACAAAGCTTTTTTTCTTGTGATGAGGACTAAGATTTACTCTCAGCAAATTTCAAATTTAGAATATAGTGTTATTAAATATAGTCACCGTGTTGTATATTACCTCCCTGTGACTTATTCATTTTGTAACTGGAAGTTTGTACCTTTTGACCCCCTTCCCCCATTTTGCACCCCGCCAATCCCCATCCCGTCCTTGCCTCTGGCAACCGCCAGTCTGTGCTCTGTATCTGTGAGCTTAGGTTTCTTTGTTTTATTTTGTTTTTTTAAATTCCATATATAAGTGAGATCATACAGTATTTGTCTTTCTATGACTTATTTTACTTAGTATAATGCCCTCAAGGTCCATCCATATTGTCACAAATGGCAGGATTATATTTTATTTTTTTTGCGGCTGAACAGTACTCTATTGTATACATATACGCCATATTTTCTTTATCCATTCATCCGTTGATAGACACTTAGGTTGTTTCCATATCCTGGCTATTGTAAATAATGCTGCAATGAACATGGGGTATATATATCTTTTCGAATTTGTGTTTTTGTTTTCTTTGGATAAATACCCAGAAGTAGAATTGCTGAATCATACGGTAGTTCTATTTTTAATTTTTTGAGGAGCCTCCATACTGTTTCCATAGTGGCTGCATGAATCTACATTCCCACCAGCAGTATGCAAGGGTTCCCTTTTCTTCACATCCTCACCAACACTCATTATTTCTTGTCTTTTTTTTTTAAAGACTGGCACTTGGGCTAACAACTGCTGCCAATTTTTTTTTTTTTTTAAGGATTGGCACCTGGGCTAACAAGTGAGGCCAATCTTTTTTTTTCAAGTCTTTTTGATCATAGCCATTCTAATAGATGTGAGGTGATATCTCATTGTGATTTTGATTTGCATTTTTCTGATGATTAGTGATGTTGAGCATCTTTTTATGTACCTGTTGGCCATCTGTATGTCTTCTTTGGAAAAATGTCTGTTTGGATCCTCTGCCCATTTTTAAATCAGATTGTTTGTTTGTTTTGTTATTGAGTTGTATGCATTCTTTATATATTTCGGATATTGACCCCTTATCAGATATATGATTTGCAAATATTTTTTCCCATTTGGTTGGTTGCCTTTTCATTTTGCTAATGATTTCCTTTGCTGTGCAGAAACTTTTTAGGTTGATATAGTCCCACTTGTTGATTTCTGCTTTTGTTGCCTTTGCTTTTGGAGTCAGATCCAAAAAATCATTGCCAAGACTGAAGTCAAGGAGCTTACCACCTATGTTTTCTTCAAGGAGTTTTATGGTTTCAGGTCTTACATTCAAGTCTTTAATCCATTTTGAGTTAATTTTTGTGTATGATGTAAGAAAGTGATCCAGTTTTATTCTTTTGCATGTGGCTGTCCAGTTTTCCCAACACCATTTATTGAAGTGACTGTTCTTTCCCCATTGTATATTCTTGCCTCCTTTGTCCTAAATTAATTAACCATATATGTGTGGGTTTATTTCTGAGTTCTTTATTCTGTTCCATTGATCTGTGTGTGTGTTTTTATGCTACTACTGAACTATTTTGATTACTACGGCTTTGTAGTACAGTTTGAAATCAGGAAGTGTGATGTCTCCAGCTTTCTTCTTCTTTCTCAAGATTTCTCTGGCTATTCAGGGTCTTTTGTGTTTCCATACAAATATTTGGGTCGTTTGTTCTATTTTGGTGAAAAATGCCATTGGAATTTTGATAGGGTTTGCAGTGAATCTGTAGATTGCTTTGGGTAATATGGACATTTTAACATATTAATTCTTCCAATCCATGAGCATATCTTTCCATTTATTTGTGTCTTCAATTTCTTTCATCAGTGTCTTATAGTTTTTAGTGTACAGGTCTTTCAGCTCCTTGGTTAAATTTCTTCCTAGGTATTTTTTCTTTTCAGTGCAATTGTAAATGGATTGTTTTGTCATTTTCTCTGTCTGATAGTTCATTTTTATTGTATAGAAATACAACAGATTTTTGTATATTGATTTTGTATCTGCAACTTTACTGATTTTGTTTATTAGTTTTAACAGTTTTTTTGGTGGAGTCTTTAGGATTTTCTATGTATAAAAATAATACCATGTTATCTGCAAATGGTGACAGTTTTACTTCTTCCGTTCCAATTTGGATGCCTTTAATTTCTTTTCTTCCCTAATTGCTCTGTCTAGGACTTCCAATACTATGTTGAATAAAAGTGTTGAGAGTAGGCATCGTTGTCGTTTTTCCTGATCTTAGAAGAAAAGCTTTCATGTTTTCACCATTGAATATGATGTTAGCTGTGGGCCTGTCACATGTGGCCTTTATTATGTTGAGATATGCTCCCTCTATATGCACTTTTTTGAGAGTTTTTATTATAAATGGATGTTGAATTTTGTAAAATGCTTTTTCTGCATCTATTGAGATGATCGTATGATTTTTATCCTTCCGTTTGTTAATGTGGTATATCACATTGATTGATTTGTGGATGTGGAACCATCCTTGCATCCCTGGGATAAATCCCACCTGATCATGGTATATGGTCCTTTCAATTTATTGAATTCAGTTTGCTAATATTTTGTTGGGGATTTTTGCATCTGTGTTCTTCAGGGATATTGGTTTGTAATTTTCTTTTCTTGTGATCTCCTTGTCTGAATTTGGTATCAGGGTAATGCTGGCTTCATACTAGTAATTGGGTCTATTTAGACTTTCTGTTTCTTGATTCAGTCTTGGAAGGTTGTGTGTTTCTAGGAATTTATCCATTCCTTCTAGGTTGTCCAATTTGTTGGCATATATTTGTTCATAGTAGTCTCTTATGATCCTTTGTGTTTCTGTGATACCAGTTGTAACATCTCCTCTTTCATTTCTGATTTTATTTATTTGAGTCCATGCTCTCTCTTTTTTACTTTTTGGTGAATCTAGCTGAAGGTTTGTAAGTTTTATTTATCTTTTCAAGGAACCAGCTTTTAGTTTCATTAATTTTTTTCTATTGTCTTTTTAGCCTCTATTTCATTTATTTTCACTCTGATCTTTGTTATCTCCTTCCTTCTACTAACTTCAAGCTTTGTTTGTTCTTCTTTTTCTAGTTCTTCGAGATATAAAGTTAGGTTGTTTTTTGATATTTTTCTTGTTTCTTGAGGTAAGCATTTATTGCTATGAACTTACCTCTTAGAACTGCTTTTGCTGCATTTCATAAATTTTGGTATGTTGTATTTCCATTTTCATTTGTCTCAAGGTACTTTTTTGATTTCTCTTTTGATTTCCTTGTTGACCATTGGTTGTTTAGTAATGTGTTGTTTAATCTCCATATATTTGTGAACTTTTCAGTTTTCTTCTTGTAATTGATTTCTAGTTTCATGCTGTTGTCATTGGAAAAGATGCTTGATACAGTTTCAGTTTTCTTAAACTTATTAAGACTTGTTTTGTGGCCTAACATATAATCTATCCTGGAGAATGTTCCATGTGCACTTGAGGAGAGTGTCTATTTTATTGCTTTTGGATGGGTTATTCTGTATATATCTGTTACATCCGTCTGGTCTAACATGTCATTTAAGGCCTATATTTCCTATTGTTTTTCTGTCTGGATGACCTATCCATTGTTGTAAGTGGGGTATTAAAGTTTCCCATTATTACTGTATTGCTGTCTATTTCTAGAACTCTTTCGGTCTGTTAACATTTGCTTTATGTATTTGGTGCTCCTATGTTGAATGTATATATATTTACAAATGTTATATCTTCTTCTTGTATTGCTATCTTTATTATTATGTAATGCACTTCTTTCTCTTTTATTACAGTCTTTGTTTTAAAGTCTGTTTTGTTTGATATAAGTATAGCTATTGCAGCTTTCTTTTGGTTCTCATTTGCATGGAACATCTTTCTCTGTCCCTTCACTTTCAGTCTGTGTGTGTCGTTACATCTGAAATGAGTCTCTTGTAGGCATTATATAAATGGGTCTTGTTTCTTTATCCATTCAGACACTCTCTGTCTTTTGGTTGGAGAATTTAGTCCATTTGCATTTAAAGTATGGATAGGTATGTATTTATTGCCGTTTTGTTAATTGTTTTCTGGCTGTTTTTTAGTTTCCCTGTTCCTTTCTTCTCTTACTCTCTTCCTTTGTGGTCTGATGACTTTTTTTAGTGGTATGCTTAGATTCGTTTTTCATTATCTTTTGTGTATCTTCTACAGGTTTTTGTTTTTTAATTACCATCAGGCTTGCCTATAGCAGCCTATGTTTATAACAGTCTATTTCAAGTTGATAACATCTTAAGTTTGAATGGGATTCTAAAGCTCTACATTTTCACTCCACCCCATTTTATGTTTTTGATGTCACATTTTGCATCTTTTTATCTTGTGTATTCCTTAACTAAGTATTGTAGTTATAGTTATTTTTACTACTTTTGTCTTTTAAGCTTGATTGTCTTAACATCTTAAGTATAACTTTAATCATTTATTGCCTTGCACTGTCTATGTCAGTGTATATTTCTGAGCTCTTCAGTTATATTAGAAAGCTCACTGAAAACAGAAGTCTTTTATGCATTTTCCATAGCTGCCTATATTGAATAGTGTCCATATTTAATAGTGTCCTATATCGAGTAGGTGTCCAATACATATTTATAGAATGAATGTATCACTTTTTCTAGTTATGCAGTTTCTGAAATGCATATTTAATTAAGTGCTTACTTTAATTCTTACACTTCTTAACAGAAAACATTCTAACATTCATTCTAAAAGTGAAGAGATACTTGGAAGCTAAAACTTTGGTTTCTCTCCCCACTGTCCTTTAAAATTGAATGTAGAGAATTTGCTGATAATTTGAAAGCTCTGTACCTTTAATTTAGTATGACGCATGAACTTCTGTGAGATATCCTCGGTGAAGATTTTATACAAACAGCTGTCATCATCTTAGGTGGGAATTTAACAGTGCTCTGTATGTACTGT
The DNA here is from genome assembly GCF_041296235.1 of Equus asinus. Lineage (NCBI taxonomy): Eukaryota > Metazoa > Chordata > Mammalia > Perissodactyla > Equidae > Equus > Equus asinus. Next base: position 76,971,122 of record NC_091796.1, read on the forward strand.
TACTATAATGCCTTGTTTAGAAGTTTAACAATGTCAGATGATATTCTACTTTATGACTTTTTTACTTATCAAAGGAAAGCATTGTAGAAAAATTGGATCTTGTGTTGAATGGAATCTACTAACAGCTCACTTTTTAATTAAATTCAGATAAACAATTTGAAATACAATCTTGGCTGAATGAGAGGGTGGTCAAAGAATACAACCTATTTTTTTTTTCTGTGATGATGATTGGCCTTGAGCTAACATCTATTATCAATCTTCCTCTTTTGCTTGAGGAAGGTTGTTACTGAGCTAACATCTGTGCCAGTCTTCCTCTATTTTGTATGTGGGATGCTGCCACAGCATGGCTTGATGAGCACTGTGTAGGTCTGTGCCCAGGATCCAAACCTATGAACCCCAGGCTGCTGAAGTGGAGCACACGAACTTAACCACTATGCCACTGGGCCAGCCCCTATCTTACATGTTTCAAAGACAAAAATAGTTTCTTTGGTTGATATTGTCATATGTCCTTTGTCTTTCTTGAATATGTCCATTGAGTTAATATACTTATCTTCCAAGTATATGTTATTGGTGTTTTGATTTGACACTTTTAAAAGCTTTGTCTTTTTTAAAAAATATTTATTTTTTTGGGGGGGGCTTTGTTCTTTGAGGAGCTCAATTCTCTGACATCCTAAATCTTGACTTCTTTTTGGAAGTTTCCAGTGTTATCATTTCTGTTTTCTATCAGTTTGTTAAGTCAGTAAATTTATTTCTCAGATTTATAATTTTAATAGAGTTTGAAGTCCTAGGCAAAGCTTTAGTCTTAAAACAGTAAGCAACTTTACCCCAGTTAAAACGTTTTTCTTTGTTGAGTATAAGAATTGAAGTAGGCACTTAATTAATTTTGTAAGATTTAAAAAGATTTTCCAAACATTTAAGAGTCTGTAAACACATCACAGCTATGGTTTATAGGTTTTATCTGTCTTCCAATACAACTGAGATAATTTAAAATAGAGGATATTAAAAGTTATATATTTCTCATTTGAACAGTTTGTTCCCTCCCTCTTTTTGCCTTCTGTTTATCCTTTTTATTGAAAAAAGATATATTCTAATCATTTTCACATTTTCCTATTTGTTTTGATTCTCTTAGTGTTGATTCAATCTCTGCTGGGAAATGTCTTATTAAAAGGAAAACATTTAAACCAACTGGGACGTCTTTAACGCTAAGATGATTTTGACGGTTAGGAGAGAAAAATGTGTGGTTAGAAGGAGAGCAAGGACCCCTGTTCTTACTATGAATGGTTTGAAAACCTAAGCTCTTTTAAAAATTGACTTTTGATAATAAATGTTTGAGTTTTGAAGTTCCTTTTAGGATCAGGTACCTTATTTAGTATCTCAGAGTTTGTGTTAATTGTTTTACTGACAAAAGTAAGTAGTCATTAGATTGTTATAGTTTATTTAAATAATCTACAGGCTTTAAAGGCTGTTATTAATAAATAGCTGCACCTTACTGAATACTTACTTTTGTTCCAAGTATTGTAATGAGTACATTTCAGACATTTTTTATTTAGTACTTTCACCTTGTGAGGTAGATTATATTATTCCTGCTCTCTAGTTGGAAAAATTGAGGATTATAAGGGTTAAATAACTGTCCCAGAATCACATGGCTGGTAAGTGGAAGAGATAGGGGTTGAACTGAGATCTGTCGATCCCAATGCACGTGTTCTTATTCACACTGAAACACTGCTTCCTTATGCGTTATTAAAAATCATGCTGCTCCCTCGGTTCTTATTGTAGTACTAACAGCTGTTCAGTACTCAGAATTCTGTCTTTCCAGGACTTTTTCAATGGGAAATCTTTGCTTTATGCTTTGTTGTTTGGAAGTGTAACTGTAGAGGTACTTCTGTGTTAGTGGTGTCAATGTTTCAGGGAAGAGAAATACTTGAATACTTGCAGCTCTGATTGCTTTCTCACCTACATATAAATCATACATTTATCTTGAGTATAATGAATGCCTTTTATTGGCCAGTGAATATGCTAAAGACTTGTTGAGATACTCTATTCTAAAGCCAGAAGTGGCACATTTTTAGCTTAAGTCCTGTGATAAGTATGCAGTTTTAGGAAAGTAATTCCTAAATACTTGTACTTTGGACCCCTTGTGGGGAACATCTGAAGTGCGGACAGCCTCCTAGGATGGTGTTTCGAGGTTTAATGGAGACTCAATATGTGCTGTGACTGGACAGGAGACATTTTAGTTTCATAGCATTGCCAGATGTGTCCAGTAAAATTGGCTGTTCATGAGTTTAATTAAAAGTTCCTAGGAACTTACACCTGAAGGTAGTTTTTATAAGCATCATGACTCAAAGGATCTTTAGTGTATGTATTTGAGGGAGGGACAGTTCTGACCTGAACTGGAATAAAGCGATGCTTGTAGTTATGAGGAACCAAAGTGCAGTATTTTAAAGAAATACTGAAAATGTTATAATGTGAAAAGCTTCTTTTTATATTCCTAGCTTAAAGTTACTAAAGTTGGTTTCATTTCTTAGACTGTATTGTAATGAATCTCTTTTTTGTTTTTCTTTGCAATATTTAGCTTAGTTTACTGGGTTGTCCAGTAACAGGGAATTGGCCTGCCCTACAGCCTTAGAAATGTCAGTTCTCTGTCCAGTAATAGACCTCTCCTTTCACTTTTCTCTTCTAATCTTTGGGACTCAAGCTTTGAAGAGTAGACATTTTATAGAAACAGCATGATGCAGTAGAAAGTACCCAAATTTCAAGTCAGAAGATGTGAGTTTAAGTACCAAATGCATTTCAACTAGCTGTGTGATTGTGGACCAGTCGCTTCTCTTTCTGAGCCTCAATATCCTTATCTGTAGAAAGAGGATAAAAATTCCTGTCTCATAAGGCTTAATATTATTATTACTAATAATATTAGTAAATGGATAATAGTAAATATATAGTGCTAGATTACTAAACTTTATAAAGGTTTTTACAGTTTGCAAAGCACTTTCACGTATAATCATTTTATAGGAAGATTATCTATCTATCTATGAAAGGACTTTGTAAGTTCTGAAGCACTATGTGAATGTTAGTTCATACTTTTGTAACCAACTGAACCTGAATTAGTTGCTGTTTTCAGCTGTAGTTGTTTGAATGATCAATCAAGGTTTTCTGAATTTACATAATGCACGTAACTCAGTTTCTTTTTGGCTAAAATAAAAGTTTTGCAATGTTTTCTGACTAGTCTTAAGATTTATTTTAAAATTAAATTGCAATAGGATCTGGTTTCTGTATTGTTACTCTTATTATTTAAAGAAGTAGAGATAGCGACTCAGTAAAAATTGAGTGGTCAGGAATACTTGGGGGCTAGTGTCGTTTTTGGGAGCTACAGTGAGGTTCCTGCTCCGCTAAAAGTAAGTTTATCATTTAGTGATACATCAGTGTGATTATATAAAAATAAGTATGCAGCACTTTATGTTTACAAGGATCCTGCAATTGTTAATTAGCCTACACCAATGTTTATGTCTACATACAGGGCTGGGCAAGTGTCTGTATTGGCCAGCTTTGTGCAGAATTTCCAGACGCCATTATCATGCCTCAGTCTAACTTTGGAGTCAGTTGATGTTTGTCTGTATACTCTAAGGGAGTTTCAAAGCTTATTTGATTATTCAGTTATACCAGCATTTTCCCAGAGAAATTATTCTGAAAAAACTCCAGAAAAAAATTATGAAACCTTTTCTGTGCATTTGTTTCAGAACCTCACAGTTTCTAGCACCTAGAAGTTCCTTCTAAAGTGTAACCTAAATATTTCCCTTTCAGAAGTTAAATAATATTTTTAGAGTAACTACCATTTAAGGCATTTCGTAATGAAGTAGTCTCTGCGTTCAAGACTCTTATATTCTATTAGTGGATGTAAAACATATATTTAAGAAAAGATAAACATGATAAGAGGTTATACATAATAAGTATTAAGTAAGTGGTACATAATAAGTATTAAGTAAGTGGTTGTGGTGGTAAGTGGAATCCTGATTATGTTTCTGCGGCAATGTCCACCTTAGCTAAAAGTTCCTGACAATCATGTTCTCTGACTTCCCAGATTCTTCTGCAGATGAAGGTGGACATATGCCTCAGTTCTGGCCAATGATGCATCTATTTTAGTTCTCTTGCTGCTTAATAAATTATTCCAAATTGTAGTGACGTAAAACAACAGTATTCATTTATTACTTCCCACGTGGGTTAGGAATTCAGATAAAGCCAGTGGAGACAGCTTGTCTCTGCTTCATGATGTCTGAGGCCTCAGCTAGAAGACTTAACAGAGTGGGGGCTGGAATCCAATGAAAGCTCATTTATGCTGTTTGGCAGTTAATGCTTGTGTCTGCTGGGGCCCAGCTGGAACACTCACACATGGTGTCAACGTGGTCACTGGGTTCTAAGAGCTTTGCAGGAGAGAGAGCCCCAGATGGAAGCTGTATTCTTTTTATGAGTCTGCCTCAGAAGTCACATAGCATGACTTCTGCTCTACTCTGTTGGTCAAAACTGTCACAAGTCCCCTCCCAGATTCAGGGAGAGAGAACATGACCCTCAGTTGGAGAAGTGTTTATCATGTAAAAAGAACATGTGGGATGGGATAAATATATTGGTGTGGCCATCTTTGGAGAATACAGTTTGCCTCAACATTTAAGGGAAGGCTTATTAGTGAGGAGGGGGAAACTTCTAAGAAAGCTTTTATTTTCCGGATAAAAGGGAAGTGATATTTCTGGCATGATCTTTCATTGCTCATCCCTTCTTCATGCCTTGAAGGAGCAGCAACTATCTTTTGCCCATGAGTTTCTAAGGATGTCGACATCATTGGATGTCAGCCTTGGACTGTCTGCTTCCAGACTTTTTCTTCTATGAGGCAAGTAAATACCTATTTGTTTAAATTACAGTAGTAAGATTTTCAGTTTCTCTCTCTTTTTTTTTTTTGAGGAAGATTAGCCCTAACATCTGCTAACCAATAGCTAACATCTGCCGCCAGTCCTCCTCTTTCTGCTGAGGAAGACTGACCCTGAGCTCACACCCGTGCCCATCTTCCTCTACTTTCTATGTGGGATGCCTACCACAGCATGGCTTGCCAAGTGGTGCCGTGTCTGCACCTGGGATCTGAACCGGTGAACCCCGGGCTGCCGAAGCGGAATGTGTGCACTTAACCACTGTGCCCCCGGGCCAGCCCCAGATTTTCAGTTTTTTATAGCCAATCATAATTCCCAAATCTCATAGTTGTTAACCTTGAACATGCATAGGATTCACCTGGAGGGCATGTAGGCCTGGCTTAATGAGAGAGATGGAACTTGGGATGGCTAGGTGAGATTTGGACAGTTAGGATTAGGGAAGCAGTTTCAAGTATTACAAATGGTATGAGCAAATACATGAAAGCAGAAAAAGTGTGAAGTTTTGATTTTTGTTTTTTTTGTTGTTGTTTAGGACTTCTGTAAGTAAAACCTACTTGGAGCAGACTTTTTACTAAAGATGGGAGATTAGGTTAAAAGGGAAGTAATAACTAGATTCAGGAGATTCTTGGAGGCCAGAGAGAGACTATTTTTCTCATTTTGTAGTTAGTTATATCTCCAGAACTTATTCATCTTATAACTAAAGACTTGTACTTTTTGACCAACATCTCTGCATTTCCCTCACTCCAACCCCTGCTAATAGCCATTCTACTCTGTTTCTATGAGTTTGACTTTTTTTTTTCAAGGTTCCACATATAAGTGAGATCATGCAGTATTTGTCTTTCTCTGTCTAACTTATTTCATTTATAAAATTCTGTAGGTTCATCCACGTGATGAACAAATGGCAGAATTTCCTTTTTTCTCTTGGCTGAATAATATTCCATTATCTCTATATATGTATGTATATATATACATGTATATATATACATACGTATATGTGTGTATATATACACACACACATCACATCTTCTTTATCCATTCATCTGTCAACAGAACTTAGGTTTTTTTTATATCTTGGCTATTGTGAATAATAATACCCTTTAATTTTTTACATCTCACTAGATTTCTGTAGTGCCAGATTTGTGCAGTGACTTGGATTAGGTACCAATTAGGATTCCTGTTGAAAACCATGGGCCTACATCTGAAGATAGCCTTTAATAGTGATTTATATGGTGCATGATAGATCTGATTTTGAAATAATAATTCTTTCTTTACAATGTTGGTGTTGAATAAAAGACAGGATCCTTTATGAAATAGTGAGCCCAATCTGTAAAATGATCACATTCCTTTAGTATTAATAATTGTTTTAAAAAGTCTTCTCTCTTAGTGAATTATGACTAAGATATGTGCCAGGTTTTCTTAGGAGCAACTGTTGTGCAAGCTTTGAGCCCTGCTAGTTGACTCCAGCCTTTGCTTTTTGTCTACTAGCAAAGAGTGCGTCTTAGCGAGAACATTACAGCTGCTGAGTCTAGGAGTTCTGTGAAGTAGAGCAGCATTAAGGATCACATCACACAACTCACATTTTTGGTATTGCCTTAAGGCTTCTCTTTTGCAGTTTATGTGACCCTGATTTTTGTTTAAACCAAATAGCTGACGTTTGGCATTTGTGACATAGGTAGCTAAGTGTTTTTTAGACATTTTTCTGCATAAGTTGTTGCGCTGTATTATTAGAGGAAAATTTTCTTTTGTTTTAACAGCTTTATTCAGCTATAATTTACATACCATAAAATTCACCCTAGGAGGAGGTTTGCTTCCTTAGAAAGATTGATAGGTTCAGGACCAAAGGTCACATTTCTTCATCCATTCACTTATTCATTTATGTATCCAACCATATGAATTTATTTCTTACTTTACTACTAGGCTACTATATACCCTGTTGCCATTGTTATTCTTATTATGCTATAATTTTATACATTCTGAAATAAACTTCTTTGCCATTTTATATTGGTAAAGTATTTTGAAATTATTTTTATAGTTATACTCTAATATGAATTCTAATAGATGAAGGGGGTTAGAAAGCCATCTTACAGAATGCAGTAAAGATTTTTTTTAATACGTTTATTTATTTATTTATTTATTTGAGGAAGGTTAGCCCTGAGCTAACATCTGCTGCCAATCCTCCTCTTTTTGCTGAGGAAGACTGGCCCTGAGCTAACATCCGTGCCCATCTTCCTCCACTTTATATGTGGCATGCCTACCACAGCGTGGTTTGCCAAGCAGTGCCATGTCCGCACCCAGGATCTGAACCGGCGAACCCTGGGCCACCGAAGTGGGACGTGCAAACTTAACCGCTGCACCACCGGGCCAGCCCTAGCAATAAAGATTTTAAAGATGTCCCACGATAATGGGATTTCTAAAAGCAGGAGGAGTTGATGCAGTGGATTCAGAACCAAATGATAGCAGTGGTGGAATGATGGAGGAAAAGATTTATATTGGATGTTGTTTATAGCCTACTAAGCATCTATCCCTCTTTGTTCCCTCTTAATAGACCCATGATTTTTTTCAGGATCTCTCTACTTTCATTTAACCAATACGCATCAGGAAAGCTGATTCCACCCTCAGTTCAGGGGTGGGCCTGGTTGGTCCAAGGATTATACACTCTTCCTTGCCAGTCAGTGGTTCACGGATGAGTACATGACCTAATTCTGTCAAACAAGATTTAAGGAAAGTCTCAAGCTTCTGGGAATGTTCTTACTTGTGCTTTCAAGAAAGATCCATGGGAAGCCACTCTGTGTCTTCTATAGGACATGACCAAGGAAGCATGTAGCCCTGATCACTATTATCAACCATACTGTATCCAAGATGGAGCTAACTGTAGGATGAAGCTGACATTTTGGATGGTAGAACAGAGAGATAGAAAAGCTATGGGTCCTTGATGACATTACTGTACATTCTTATCTCTAAGTTTCCAGATATGTTAATCTATGTATTTCCTTATGGTTTAAGTCCTTGGTATTGAAATTGTGGTCCATGGACTGGCAGCATCAGCATCACCTGTCAGTTTGTTGGAAATGAGGAATTTCGGGCCCTACCCTAGTCCTACTGAATCAGAATCTCTGTTTTAATAGAAGCCCCAGATGATTCATGTGCACACAAAAGCTGGAGAAGTGTTATTTTAAGCCACTTTGGATTGTCTTTTAAATTTACTTGCAACTGAAAGCATCCTGATGTGACATGCTGGAGTTTTTTCTCTAAAGAGTTACAACCTCCTCCATGCATGCCATGTAGAAATAATGAGCAGAAGAGGCACCATTTCGGATTGTAATAGGGGGAGTATCTGTTGGATCATGATACAAAGTTTAAAAAATTCTCATCCCATGTTGATTGATGTATGTTGTTTTTTGGTTGTTTTTTATAGTTATTTTTAGATGAAACCTAAAACTATAGTTCTTACTACTTGTGGTCAAAAAGACCCTAATGTTATTTTTGGCATTTCAGGAGATGTGAGCTTAACTGTGCTGGCTGAAAGGCAGCACTGAGAGTTGCATTTTGCTTCCCTTAGGATTACCCTGTCCCATTCTCTTCTCAGCTCCATTCCTATTTCAGATGGACAGAGTTTTGTACTGTACTTCTTTTCCTGAGCCATTAACCTCTGTGGAGTAACTCTTGGAAACTGTGGCCTTTTAGACCAGATGTGTGTTTCAGTTACATGAATAGTGAAAAGAATTTCATTCTCTTGCTATAAACTGTAAATTATCTGTGTATATGAGGGTTAAAGATAGCATGAGTAAATTAAATCCATTAGAAATCTAGGAATTGTATTTGAGAATTTTTTTCTTTTTATGCAGAGTTACATGCAGCATTCCAAAAAGGCAAAACATATAATTGTACTTCTTGTTTGCCCATTTTTTAAGGGCCTTAATGATCCTGTGACAGGGTAAATTGGATGATTCAATTCACAAATTAGATATCATTTTTGTAATTAATTGAGAATGAACTGTTTCTATCTGTGGTATGCTTTACAGTGAGAATTGCCAAAGGTCTGTATTTACTCAGAAAGTTCTTAGCTCTAAAAGGAGTACTTTTAAGGGAAATGCAGTTATGTTGATTGATTTTATTATTTGTTGAGTTTTTACTATGTGCTAGACATTATACTAGTTTTATATTTATGCTAGTTACTAGTATGCTAGTAACTTATCATACAGTTACTATGAAAATTTCTCTCTGATACTTACACTAAAAAGGAGATCATTTTATCCCCATTTTAGTCTTGATAAAATTGAGGCAAGAGAGGTTAAGTAAGACTCCCAAAATCATATAGTTTGAGCCCAGGACTGGTGCTCCCAAGCCCACTCAGGCCCTCAAGGAGTTTAAATTCTGCTGAGTGGGAGACTGACATATAAAAAGCTCACTGTATTTCAATGAGAGATGAAGTAAAATTTAAAAATAAAGATACAAACAACATTTACTGAGAGCATAGATGAAGAAGGGATTAATTCTGACCAGGAAGATCAGGAAAAAATAATTCATCTTTCCTACTATTTCTCTTGACAGCCCTAGTAGGATCCTCCTCATTTCTCTAATTTTCTTAATGGTATTACCATTTTTTCCAGTAATCAAGACTTAAAACCTTTGACATTTTAATTTTCTTCATATTCTCACATTTCATCAATCTGTAAAGCCTTTTAGTTCTTAAGAGAGTTTCTTGCTCTTACCTACTGTCCATTCCCACTGCTATAATCCTAGTTTTATCTATCACTATGCCATGTAGGCTAGTGGTTATCAACCTTTGGTGCACTTAAGAATCATCTCATGGTGCTTTGTCAAAGTGCAAAGCTTCATTAGTTTGATATCACAGGTGATTCTGATGCACATCAAAGTTGAGAACCACTTATCTAGAGCAGTGATCCTTAAAATTTGATGTGGGGACTCCTGGGGGGCATCCCTGGCACTCTTTCAGGATTGTCCAAAGTCAAAGCTATTTTCATAGTTATATTAAGATGTTATTTGCCTTTTTTACTGTGTTGACATTTGCACTGATGGTGAAAAAACAGTGATGGGTAAACTTGTAGTGCCTCAGCACAAATTAAGGTAGTGGTACCAAACTGTACTGGTAATCAATACATTCTTCACTGCCCCACACTTGTGGAAAAAAATGTAGTTTTGCTTAATAGTGTCCTTAATGAATCAGTAAAAATTATTAATTTCATTAAATCTTGCCCCTTAAGTACATGTTTTATTATTGCTCTATTTGATAATGTGGTGAATACTCTTAAGGTACTCGTGCATTCTGAAGTACAGTGGTGGTCTCAAGGAGCAGCACTTTTGCAGTTCAAGTCGTGAGCTACATTAGCTGTCTTTTTCATGGAACTCCTTTTTTATTTGGGAAAATGACTGGTAGACAAACTATTGTTATTCAGACTTTGATATTTGGCAGAAATTTTCCCAAAAAATGAACAGGCAGAATTTTATCATTTGCTTTCAAGCAAAAATGAAAATATAGAAAATTCCCAACACTTAATTTTTCTGATGAAATTGATGGTGGTTGAAATGTGTTAACATTGGGAATGTCTGCATAACTAACACATTCCACATGACCAATGCATGGTATAAAATCATGCATGGATAAAGATCCATTCAAATGCAAGGTAGAACAATGGATTTTAATGTAACAGAGCACAAAAAGTCCATTGCTATGGTTTCTGAGTCCATGTTGAAACTAACCTTTAAAAAATGACGACTTGTTGAGTTTTGGTGTACTATCAAGGAAGAATATCTAAAGTTATCTGAAAAAGCCATTGAAACACTTCGTTTTCGAACTACATATCTGTGTGAGGCCAGATTGTCTTCAGATACTTCAACCAAAACTACACATTACAACAGACTGCGGAAACAGATGAGAATCTAGATGTCTTCTATTGTGATTTGCAGATGTATAAAACAGTGCTACTCTTTTCATGATTTTTTTGGGGGAGGGAAATACAGTTATTTTTTGTAAAATGTGTCATTTAAGTTAACATGCAATGAGTTTTTATTGTTGTCTTAAAAATAAATGAATAGATAATTACATAAGCACTTAATTAGTTTTAATTTCTAATATGGTAAATATCAATGAATGTAACTCATATAAAAAAGCTCTTTGGGAACCTCATTAATTTTTAAGAGTTTGAAGAGGGCTGTAAGTGGGTTGAATGTCCTCCAAAAAGATATGTTCAAGTCCTGATCCCTGATACCTCTTGATGTAACCTTATTTGGAGACAGGCTCTTGGCAGATGTATTCAAGTTAAGATGAGGTTATACTAGTTTAGGGTGCACCCTAAATCAAATGATTTGTGTCTTTATAAGAGGAAGAAGAAGGAATTTGGTTGTGGAGATAGAGGAGACACACAGGGAAGAGTGCCATGTGAAGACAGGGCAGAGATTGGAGTGGGGAAGCTACAAACCCGGGAATATCAAGGATTGTGGGGAGCCATTAGAACATAGGAAGAGGCAAGGAAGGATTCTTCCTTAGTACCTTCAGAGGGAGTGTGGCCCTGCCAATTGATTTCAGACTTATAGCCTCCAGAATTGTGAGAGAATAAATTCCTGTTGTGTTAAGCCATCCCATTTGTGGTACTTTGTTATAGTAGCCTTAGAAAACTAATACAAGGTCTTGAGACCAAAAAGTTTGAGAATCTCTAACCTAGGCTATTATAATTAGCTACCCATCTCTCCTTTCTTCCAGATTTTATCCTGTCAGTACATGCTGATCACTACTGCCAGATCACCTATCCTAAAACAGTTATGGCTTCTCTTATTAAGAAAATGTCAGTGTGGGGGCTGGCCCCATGGCTGAGTGGTTAAGTTTGCACACTCCACTTCGGCGGCGCAGGGTTCAGATCCTGGGCATGGACATGGCACTGCTCATTAGGCCATGTTAGTTAGTCCTCAGAAGGACCCACAACTAAAATATACAACTATGTGGTGGGGGGATTTGGGGAGAAAAAAAAAAAGCAGAAAAAAAAAAAGAAATTGTCAGTGGTTCTTTATTACTTGCTGACTAAAGTTCTAACTCTAAGTTTGTGTCCAAAGCCATCCAAAATCTGGCCCTAACGTACTTTTCCAGGCGTGTGTCCCACATTTCCCTAAGATATACCCTTTGGAATATTAGTTTGAGTGGGCATTCAGTCATGCATTTCTTCATTCATTTCTTCATCAACAGACAAAAATACCTATCCTTATTGAGTTTTTGTCCTAATACTGTGTTGTCTAATATGGTAACCACTAGCCACAGGTGCTATTCGTTTTAAATTAAATGAACTTAAATAAAACTGGAAATTCAGTTCTTTAGTCTCAGTGGCTACATTTCCAGTGTTCAACAGCTGCATGTGACTAGTGGCTACTCTATTGGACAGCATAGATATAGAACATGTCCATATTGTAGATGTTCTTTTAGGTAGTGCTAGTCTTATAAATAGTCCATTCTATTCATCTTGCCACTGAAGCACCTAACATTTTCCTTGCTCTTCAGCATTCCTAAATTCATTCAGCATACCTTCCCTGCACTGGCTCTCCCCACCACACCCTCCACCCCCTTTTTCCAATTCCCTGGCACACTTTCCTTCCTGTTATTTATCAAAGTCAACCTTTGGTTTTGACTCAAATACTACTTCTTTTAAGATTACTCTAGCTGGATATAGTCCCCTATTTCTATTTCTGTAAAGCTAATTTTATTGTATGATATGTTTGTCTTGACCTGTATTTGCCACTTGGCATGTTGGATGGACAGTTATAGTGTCTCTCTTACTAAGGTCATTGAAGGTAGGAACCTTGTCTAGTAGACTATGGCATTCTAAATATCATATTATAAATATAAGAAAAGAAAAAAATGGACAGATGAAGCAAATGTTCACTGACTATATTAATTTTAAAATCTCAATTTATGCTAAAAAAATCCTCCCAGGCACATCTGTAAGGTGGTTCAGATGCCTTAGGAAAAAGAATTGTATTTCCATAGTTTTTGGGTTTTTTTTGGTCCCCTGTTTCAGAACTCATCCTCTTGTCTGCTAGGTCTGTCTTCTTGGATGTCCCATAGGGCTCTTCAAACTCAGTATGTCCAAAACTGAACTTTAGAGGGCATGAGTGCTTCTTCCTATTGGGCAAAAATGGGAAAATTTGAGTCTCCAAACAACAAAAACAACAACAAAAACCAAAAGAAAACACACACACACAATTGAAACACATTTAATACATAAAATTATATATATCATAATGATAAAAGAAAAATATGCAACATCTTACTTGAAGAAACTGAGCACTAATTCCTTAGTCTGAAAATGGGCAATTTAAAGGAATAATTCAGCATTTACCCTGTCTTTTGTATTAACTGTACTTTAGGTAAATCAAGTAATCCTTTACAGAAGAATTCCAGCTAATACATATGGAAGGAATGATAGAAATAGAAGATCAGGGGCCAGCCCAGTGGCGCACTGGTTAATTTCACACATTCAGCTTCTCGGCGGCCCAGGGTTTGCCAGTTCGGATCCTGGGTGTGGACATGGCACTGCTTGGCAAAAGCCATGCTGTGACAGGTGTCCCACGTATAAAATAGAGGAAGATGGGCATGGATGTTAGCTCAGGGCCAGTCTTCCTCTGCAAAAAGAGGAAGATTGGCAGTAGTTAGCTCGGGGCTGATCTTCCTCAAAAAAGGAAAAAAAAGAAATAGAAGATCATCATTTTGTGACCCCCTAGAAAAAAAATTATTGATTTAGGCAATAATCATCAATAGATGAGTTATGAATGAAAGGTTAAATATGATTATGAATGTTTTGTTCCTTTACCTAAATATGCATGATGCCCCTTTACCTAAATATTAGAATGTCCTCCAATTTGATTATAGTTATTTTTGATGTTTTCGTTCCCTTTATCTTTAATGTTATAATTAAGTGTTAGCTAACTTGTTCTGATAGAGAGCTGCAATTTTCTGATTTTGTCTGCCTGTTTGTCTCCTCACTCATGGCTTTGTAAACCCTTTCTTTCTTTCTTTTTTTTTTTTCCAGATATGAGGACCTTCTTGATCATTTCTTGTAGGGAGGGTCTTGTAGCAATGAACTCCCTCAGCTTTTGTTTATCTGGGAAAGTTTTTATTTCTCCATCATGTCTGAAGGATATTTTCACTGGATAGAGTATTCTTGGCTGAAAGTTTTTGTCTTTGAGAATTTTGAGTATATCACTCCACTCTCCTAACCTGTAAAGTTTCTGCTGAGAAATCCATTGAAACGCTGATAGGAGTTCCTATGTAGGTTATTTTCTTCTGCCTTACTGCCCTTAATAGTTTTTCTTTGTCATTGACTTTTGCTAGTTTTACTAATATTATACCTTGGAGAACGTCTGTTTACATTGATGTAGTTAGGAGTTCTATTAGCTGCTGCTGCTGCTGCTTCTTTTTTGGTGAGGAGGATTGTCCCTGAGCTAACATCTGTGCCATTCTTCCTCTGTTTTGAATGTGGGACACCACCACAACATGGCTTGTTGAGCGGTGTGTAGGTCTGTGCCCAGGATCTGAACCCATGAAACCCAGGCCACTGAAGTGGAACACATGATGTTAATCAGTATGCCACCTGGCTGGCACCCTCTATTAGCTTTTTTTACTTTTAATTCTAGCTCCTTCCCCAGGTTTGGGAAGTTCTCTGCTGTTATTTCTTTGAACATATCTCTCTGCTCCTTTCTGCCTCTGGAATACCTATAATCCTTATGTTGCATTTCCTAATTGAGTTAGATATTTCTTGGAGAATTTCTTCATTTCTTTTCAGTCTTGGTTCTCTCTTCTCCTCCATCTGAAGCATTTCTACATTTCTTTCCTCTAAATTGCTAACCTGTCCTCCATAATATCAGCTCTGTTATATAAGGACTCCAGATTTTTCTTTATCTCATCTATTGTGTTTTTCATCTCCAGCATTTCTGATTAGTTTTTTATGGTTTCAAGCTCTTTTGTGAATAATTCCCTCAGTTCATTAATTTTATTCCTGATTTCATTGAACTGTCTTTCTGAGTTTTCTTGTCCCTCTTTGAGTTTTTTCATGATAGCTATTTTGAATTCTCTGTCATTTAAATTATAGATTTCTGTGCCTTCAAGATTGATTTCTGGGTGCTTGTAACTTTCCTTCTGGTCTGGAGTATTAATATACCTCTTCATATTATTTGATGGGGTGGATTTGTGCCTTCACATAGCGGTAGTATTTGGTCACAGATTCCACCTGCCACCACTTGGGGGTGGGCAGGAGCTGTGTATTCTGGGCCCGCTGCCATCTCTGGCAGCTGTACCTGTCCTTTGGAAGCTGTGCTGACAGGGCCCATCTGTGTTTTCACAATCACTGCCACTGCTTTACAAATATATGCACAGGTGCTGTGGCAAGGGTCTGTTGCCCTGGCCAACCGGTTGAGCTGGTGCGCCAGGCAGGGGGAGGGACACTTTGTTTCATGTGCATGATCCCTGGGGCACTCCCACTTTACACTTGCTCTCTGCTCTTCTGGGATGCTCTGCTTGGTTAAGACACCCCCATGATTGCTTAGCCTCCTCAGTGTGGAGCTTTCCCACAGGCTGGGAGGCAACTCTGAGAGTGAAGAGGTTCCTGTGGAGGGCAGCCCCCTCCACTCTTGCATATCAGAGCCGTACGTGGTCCCACACCTTAGGTTGCTGCCATTGGAGGAGGGAAAGGAGATCCTCTTACCTCCTTCCACTGCCTCCCAGGGAGTCCAGCACCTCCACCTCCAGACGTATGGCTGCATGGATCTCTCAGACGTCTGTTGTGTTGTGTGAGGGTCCTCTGATAGTTTATGAGTGTCCTTTTCATTGTAACTTAGCGGGGAGAGTCTAAGGAAAGAGCTCACTCTGCCATGAGGTTGATGTCACTCCTTTCTCTTAATTTTAAGGGTTTAAAAAATTTATTAGTGATATTAGCCCTTTATCTGTGATGTAGTTTACAAATATTTTGTTTGCTAGTTTTCTTTTGACTTTTGTACATTTTTTTGCCATACATAAATTTTTTATCTTTATGTAGTCAAATATATCCATATTTTTTTTTAAGTGTGTCTCCAATTTGAGTCTTAGTTAGACTTTTCCTTTACTGAGGTTAAAGAGGAAGCCACTCGTGTTTTCTTCAAGTATCCACATACAGTTGATCTTCATTATTTCTAGATTCCATATTTGTGAATTTGCCTCCTAAAGTTTATTTGTAACCCCTAAATTAATACTTTTGTTGCTTTCCCAGTCATTTGCAGATATATGCAGAGTGGCAAAAAATTTGAGTCACCCAGTGTACACAAGTGCAGCTGAGGTTGAACAAGGTGATGCTCTGCCTTTTTTCAGCTCTCATATTGCAAACTAGTGTCCTTTTCATATTTTTTGTGCTTCTTCTTTGGGATTTTTCTCTTTAAAATGCCCCCTAAGCATAGTATTAAAATGCTGTCTAGTGTTCCTAAGTACAAGAAGGCTGTGGTGTACCTTACGGAGATAATACGTGTATTGGGTAAGCTTCATTTAGGCATGAGTTGTAGTGCTATGGCAGTGAGTTCAATGTTAATGAATGAAAAACATATATTAAATAAGGTGTCTTTAAACAGAAACACACTTAGAACAAGTTATGTATTGATGGTTGATGAAAATATGACAACCAGAGGCTTGCGAGAACCTAACCCTATGTTTACCCAGGAGCAATGATTCAGTATTTACTAATTTATTGTTTGCAGAGACTTTGTAGAAATAACTGTCATGAATAACAAGAATCAACTCCAGTTTCATCTTTTACATTTTGATCTCTGATCCTTTTGGGATTTCTTTGTGTGAGTAATTTGATGTGTGGATCTAGTATTATCTTTTTCTAAATGGCTAAACACTTGTCTCATCACCATTTATTTATTTATTTTTAAAATTCATCTTTGTTCCAGTGATTTGAGATACCACTTTTATCACTACTAAGTTTTCATATGTATTTGGGTCTGGTTTTGGACTGTATTCTGTTTCATGTCTGTCTATTCATTTGCTAATGCTACATGTTTTAATGATAGAAGTTTTATATTATGTTCTCATGTTTGGTAGGCTAGTTCCCTCTCGTAGCTTTTCTTTTTTAGTGTTTTCCTGGCTATTTTTGCATGTTTGTTTTTCCATATAAATTTTAGTATCAAGTTGTTTAGCTCCCCAAAAGAGATTATTGGTATTTTTATTACAATTGCATTAAATTTATGAGTTAATTCAAGGAAAACTGACAGTTTTATGATGTTGAGTCATCCTATCCAAGAACACTGGATATTTTTTTATTCATTCAAGTCTACTTTTGTATCTTTCAAGAGTGTCTTATAGTTTCCCTTGTATAAGTTTTGCATGTTTCTTGTTAATTTATCGCTATGTATTTTGTCTTATTTGTTGTTATATTAAGTAGAATTTTCACTTTCACTATATCCTTTAACTGTTTAGTATGTTTGTATATGAAGGCTATTGTGTTCTGTATTTCAATTTTATATTTTGCAACCTTATTGAATTCTTTTGTTGTTTCAGGCATTTTATATTATTGATTCTCTAGGGTTTTCCAGGTACCCTATTATGTCATCTGAAAATAGAAGTAATTTTACTTATTTTCCAATTCGTAAGTCTCTTGCCTATTTTACTGGCTAATACTTTCAGTTCAGTATTGAATAGTAGTGGAGATAGTGGGCCTCCTTACCTTGCATCTGATCTTAGTGGATATGTCCCTAGTGTTTCTTTCTTAAGTAAGATGCTGGCTTTAGGACTAAGGTATATATTGTTTTATTAAGTTAGTGAAGGATGCTTTAATTTTAATGTAGTAAGACTGCTAGAATAATTTCTAACTTGGTGCTGGGAAGATCGTGGTGTCTGAGTCCTAGAGGGAGGAAGTGGAGTTGAAATGGACAGGTAGGAAGCAAATGAGAAAGGGAAAAGTCTTTGGAATGATCAGAAAAACTGCTCAATGAGAAAGAGGATGCTGTTCTTAATGATGTCACATTTCATTATTCACTTAGTTAATCTAAGACTGAAGGTCTGTTTGCAGAATAAGCTAGTAGAAATAATTCTAGAAATATTGTATCCACTTTGCCTCCAACATCTTCCTGGATTTTGCTAGCAGCTTGAGTGAGTAAAACAGATAGTTATATAGTTTTAATCCTGAAAATTGGTCTTTGTCTCATTTCTCAACTTCTAGTTTTTACAGAAATAAATATGATTTGCAGTGCTTCCTATGGCAATAGTAAATGTTTGTTGAATGCCTTATATTAGAATTATTGGTGAATGCCTTATATTAGAATGTATATATATGTATGTATACACACACACATATATATACACACATATGTACACACACACACACACACACACACATTGTTTTCCCTTACTAGTCTGGGAGTAGTCTACCTTTAAGTGAGATTTAATCTCGAGGGCTCAAATGGTTTCATCAAGACTCATTCTTCTTTCTCTTGATCTATCTCTTCTACTTTTTTCAGTGTTACCCTCATTCTCAGGGTCTACTTTTGGCAAAACAGCTTTTAGACCTATGTTGTCTCTTCTTTGTAGCTCCTGTGCAAGTCCTTGGGGTTCATTCTGGTTGGACTAGCCTGGTCGTATGCCCACTCTGGCTGGGAGGATTTGTTACTCCTGCTGCACCTGGGTAGCACACTCCATTCCTACTAGTGGGGATGCAGCCCCTCCCAAAACACATGGTCTGAGAGTCCAGAAGAGTAACTTTCTGAAAGAAACAGGGTGTATTTACCAGAGGAAAGGGGGATTAGATGCCAGTCAGGCAAAAACAGCAACTCTTTGCAGCAGTAACTGAATAACGTTTATTGGATAGACTTGAGTATAATAGTGAATTGAAAAAATTGTGGTACTTTGGAGAAAGGAAAGGGCCTGAATGAATTCTTTGGGAAGAGACTCCTTACTGCTTGCTTTCTTCCCTACTTTGGCAATAGCTTACTATTTTTTCCAGAACTGATTCCTCTGGTTTTATTGGCTTCTGTCATCCTTGCTGGAGGCAAATGATGTCAGGTAAGTAGTGAGTATGAAGGAAAATAAGCATAAGTATCCTGTTTTTCTGCAGCTTTAGTCCTGCCTACTGCACCTACTGCCAAAGACACATTAAGGCTTACCCCAGCTTTCCTCTTGACTTTAGGGGGTGAAATGTGTCATTCTTACATAACACATGGAATATTTATCAAATTACATACTGTACCACAGGTGTTTGATTCTCTTTGTTAGTATTGTCTAAAATTACAACATGTAAAAGTCTCTATCCTCACTTTCTAAGCCTGCCAATACAAAAAAGGTAGTATTTCCTTTTGGAGACTGAAACTTTTTTCCTCCCTAGCTCTTATTTAAGGAGAATATGTAATTTAGACATTTGAATAGGAATAGAGGAAGTAGCCAAAAACTTTTCAATAGTCCAGTTAAAATGCATAATAGCATGTGTTTAAAGTAAATCTCTGGAGGAAAGATTGGAAAATCCTGGCTAAAGTAATATACCATATACCTCAAAGGCATGCCTTGCTAAGTAAAAGTGGGAGGAAGCAGTATATATCTTACTGGGGGTCAGAGATTCTTGGGCTTAGAAGTTTCTCTGGCAACCTTGTTCCCATCTAGGTAGTTGAAAGGCTCAAAGAAATTTCCAATCAGGCTTAATCTCCTGGCTTTTATGTTGAGTTATATGCCATCACATTCTATAGCTTCACAGATTTGCATAAACTTTTCCTCTGAATTTATACAAAGGAATGTATTTTTTCCTTTATTAGAAATATTTAAAATAAACCCCAAACTTGGAAGTCTATGGGGCACACATCTCTTTTTAATCACAGACATGAATGAGGGGTAGTCTAACTTAAACGTGTGGACCTTGGTCCCAGGCCAATGTGAGTTCTAACCAGATTTGTCATGTTTTAGATGTGTGTCCTTACACAAGTTACTCTGAAGGCCTCACTTCTCTCATGTATAAAATAGTTATTCGTTCATTCATTCAGCAGATATTTATTATTGGTCACTCTTCTAGGTATGGGGATGTATCAGTGAAGAAAACAATGAAGAGCTCTTCCTTTGTGCAGCTCACATTCTAGTGGGGAGGAGGAGCAATAAACAGAAATTGTATGTTAAAAATAGTAATTGCTGTAAGAAAAGTAAAAGTAGAGCAGGATCAGGGAGAACTGGATCAAGGAAGAGAGCAGGTGCAGAATTACAGTAGCCAGGGTTGGCATCATTGAGAACGTGACATTTGAGCAAAGGCTTGAATGAGGTTTTAAAAGGCTCACTCTGGTTGCGGTCTTGAGAGCAGACCGTAGGGGGTTCAAGATAAAAGCAGAGAATGTTAGGAGACTTTCATAGTCACCCAGGTGAGAGATGATGGTGACTTAATCAAAGTAATAGCACTGAAGAGGGTGAGGAATGGTGGGATTCTGTATACGTGTGGGAGGTTCGGCCAACAGGATTTTCGGATGATTTAGCTGTGTTGTATGGAAAAAAAAAAAAGGCACCTAGGCTTTTGGCCTGAGAAAATGGATGGATGGGAATTGTTATTAACTGACAAGAGGAAGACTGTGGGTAGAGCAAGTTTTAGGGCGGAGATCAGGAGTTCAGTCCTGTCTGTATTGGGTTTGAGACGTTTGTTAGGCATCCACGTAGGGGTAATGATGTCTACCTACAGGTTGGTTGTGATGATTAAATATGGTGAGTATAAGTCACTTAGCACAGTACCTGACATAATTATCTTTGTGAGATCGAAGAATATATTGCTACGGGAAACAAGAAGTTGCAAAAGGGATGTGGGGGGAAAAAACCTCATAGAATATGATAGCAGCACTTTTAAAAATAATATATTGGAAGACTGAGGAAATCTCCCAGAAAATAAAAGTCACAGAGATGCAAAAATATTAGAGAAATATTAAAAGTAATAGAAAATCTATCTAGGAGGTCTAACTCTTTTCTAGTAGTACATTCAGAGAGACAGACCAAAGAAAATTTAAGGGAAAAATTATCAAGGAAACGAAAAATTTCTAGAGCTGAAGGACATGAGTTTCTAAATTGAAAGTGCTTAGCACTATGAATGGGGAAAAAAAAAAAGACATATTACCAGGACTTTTCAGAGCACGAGAGAGTAAAAACAAGTCACAAAGAAAGGAACAGAGATTAGCAGAATGTCAAACTCTTCAGAAGTAACACAAGCATCGAGTAAACAATGGAACAATGCCTTCAAAGTTCTGAGGGAAAATGATCACAAACAAATTTCTATGTCCAGCCAGTCAGTCAATTCTGAGGCTAGAAGAAAAATACTTTTCAACATGCAAGGTCTCAAAAAATTTACCTCCTATACATCCTTTTTTAGGAAGCTATTGGAGGATCAAAAAGAGAAGTAAGACAGGAAAGATATGTGGAAAAAAAAAAGAGATGTGAAATCCAGAAAAACAGGATATAACCTGAAGAGAGAAAAAGGAAATTTTTGGATGACGGGGAAAGAAAGTCCGAGTAGCAGGTCTAGAGATGACCAATGCACATTGGAGCAGGAGGATATAAGATCCAAGGAAGAGGTCTGTAGGAAGCAAATTGAGCTCTTAAATGATGTGTTTGACCATTCTGAGATAGTTTCATAGTTCTTTCAGAGAGTTAGGGAATAAACTGTTCCTAACCTAAGAGCTTACCCTGTAGTGGGGAGTACTCACAAGCAAACAGGCAATTACAGTATTCTGTGAAGGTTTGTGAAGGTTAGTAGTCTGCTCCTAGACCACCCAGACCTGGACAGAGGCTTAGAAATCTGATATTTAGCTCCTTGAGCATCTGTAATTGAACTGGCAAACCAACAGCTTGGGGCTGACTGTTGGGTTAGCCAAAGAATAGTCCTTGCCACACTCGAGAAAAGAAAGCTTTTTTCTTTTCGAGAGGATGAGCAGGTGGAAACCAGTGTGTATTATTAGTTGAAAGAATTTAAAGTTCATATATATATATATATTTATAAGCATTTATCTGTTTTTATTTTGTATGAATGGCACTATCATGTTTATAAGACCATCTTGTTTTTAAACTTACTGTGGAATAGAGCAAGGGAAAAAACTCTCAGTTGTTAACTTAGGTATAGAAAGTAACTTAATTTCCTATATAACAATTTATTTTAGCCCCCAAGATGACTTATATCCCATTGACTTATGCCATAAAGGAATATTCTCCCAATATAATAATGGATTTTTTTCTTGTGGAATTCTTCACTATAAAGTTATTTTGTAGTTGGAGGGTGATCAAAAGCAAATTCAAATTTTACTGTTTAAAGAATGCTGCCTGGGGGACGGCCCTGTGGTCAAGTGGTTAAGTTCGCGTGCTCTGCTTCAGCGGCCCAGGGTTTCCCTGGTTCATTTCCTGGGCACGGACATGGCACCAATCATCAAGCCATGCTGAGGTGGCATCCCACATGCCACAACTAGAAGGACCCACAACTGAAAATACACAACTATGTACCAGGGGGCTTTGGGGAGAAAAGGGAAAAAAAGAAAAAATCTAAAAAAAAAAAAATGCTACCCACTTAATTATAAACCTATTTGGTCTAAACTTTGCATTTTTCTTTTGTATGCTTTGGTTATAATATAAAATGTAGCAGTTTTGTGTCACATCAGTATTTCTCTCATATAAATATGGAACTATGTTTATGTCTCATCTAATTTCTCATTTGGTCAGTTAATATATACACAGATAAATGGAACAAGTACATAAAGAAAAATTGCAAAGGGAGAAAAAGATAATGTAAATGAAGATTGTTACTTATTAATATTGTGTAAGATTTTATGGTTGTTAAGTTCCTGTAATATATGGTCCTCCAGGTCTGGGAACATTAGTTAATCCACTCAGCAAACATTATAGGACGTCGGCTGTATGTCAGGCTCTGTGCTAGGTCCTGGGAATACAGGACTAGTTAGGACATCATTCCTGACCTCTAATAATTCTTAGTCCCAAAGAAAGACATCTGACATATAAACAACTAAATGTAATAAGTAAATGTAGTAGAGGGTTAAAAGTGCTATAGGTGATATTTACCAAATGAATGAAGAAAGGACGTCATCCCAAGAAAAGTATGTATTAAGAAGACAGAAGTGGAGATGTAATACTGTTTGCAGAAATGGCAAACATTTCTCTTGGTTTGTGGCACAGAGTAAGACAGGGTAGGGAAACACGTGAGAGCTGGGCACTCAGGAGTTTAATCAGTTCTTCCCGGAAGAATGTTTCTCACATTTGTGTGATTATAAGAATCACTTAGAAAGTTAAAACAAACACAAAATTAAATTCCTAAACTTCCCCAGACCTAGAAAATCAGAATCCTTAGAGGAGGGCTGGGAATCTGTGTTTTAATAAGTGCTCTTGGGGCTGGCCTGTGGCCTAGTGCTTAAGTTCAGTGGCCTGGGTTCGGTTCCTGGACGCAGACCTACATCACTCGTTGGCCACCATGCTGAGGCAGCGACCCACATACAAAATAGAGGAAGATTGGCACAGATGTTAGCCTAGGGTGAATCTTCCTCAGTGGAAAAAAAAAAACAAAAAGGAAAAGAGCCGTGGTAGGTCTTATTGTAACCAATTTATTGAGCAAGTCCAATTTATTAGGATATAAGCAAGTATTGTTTCTTAAATTTTCTGGTCTGTGTGAGACTTCAGATAAGAGCACATGCCACAACTTTCCTGTGTGTGTGTGTGTAGGTATATGTATGCATATATGCATGTATATTTTGTTGTTCTTAACGTAGTCTAGGCCAGCATAAAACTTTGGGAAGTATATCCTCCCAGTGCAGCCTAGAGCTGTGACTCAGGCTGCTTGTGTCTAGCTCAGAGATACTGTGTTTCTTCCCCCTTTTCAAGATCCAAGGGCTCTATGTTGGCAACAGAGTATGGGAATGGAAGAATTAGAGGTCTTCAAAGTAGCTGGTGGAGGGCAGTGTTCTAAATCTTCTAGTTCTTCCAGATACTCGTAGCCTCCACCAGTGTGGTGATCCTTAGTGTAGATGATTATTTCTTTAAGGAAGTGTGTAACTTCATCCTGACCTCTTCTGTCAGAGAGGACCCCCACAGAGAAGGGTAACTATGGCTTCCCCCACTGTCCCTGTGATGCAGGGTCGGTGAGCCAAGGAGTCGAAAGAAAGATTTCTTAGACTCTCAAGATCTGGCAGTAGTGCTCTTTTATTTAGAGAATAGTGTGGAATAGCATGGGGACAGGACCCATGGGCAGGCAGAGCTCCTGCTGCTGCCCTGAGTTGAGGGTTAGGGCTAATTTTATAAGGCATGGGTATGTGACTTATTTTTACTGGAAAAAAAGAAAAGATGATGTAAAAAGTCATTAAATGATTTCAGAGCAGATGGGATCTGGTTATTGTGTGGTCATATAACTTTAGATACGAATCTGGCCATATAGATCGGCATGCAGGTGAGGATGCCCCGCGCTTCTCTCCCTGGGGCAGTCCTAATTCATACCATAAAAAAAGTCCACTGGGTCATATAGTTTGGCATGTAGGCCAGGTCACCTTGGGCTTCTCTAGCTGGGGCAGCCTTAATCCACATCACCTGTTAGTCGTCCATTTTTCACAGGGTGTAGAATGGCATCGCCTTTCCCCTTCCTTCTTTTACTTCATGCTTCTGCACTTGGGGCCATTGGAACTGTCAGGCCCTCTTATGTGCCCTTCAAGGGTGGTAGTCCTTTTCTTACCTGGCAAGCAACATACTCTACAGTCCTTTTTTGGGGTTTAGGCCTTAGGCATGGACTACTCTAGGTAGTCCTCTTCTTTCAGAAATCTCCAGACAATTAGCTACATATATCTCGATGTTCAGGTGCTTATGGGTTCTGCAGCTCAGCAAGCAGCCAACTTGAGACCAAGCTGCCGGTCTCTCCTTCTTGGAGACATCTTCACCTCCCAATCTATATGACCGATTCTCTTGAAGTGCCCCCTTAGTTAATGAAGCCACCCTCACAAAGCTAGACTTCTAGACTCTTCCTTGCTTTGCCTTAGTTCTCTCCTTGGGAGGGTTGGTTGAATGTGCCAGCCAATTTTGTTTCTTCTTAGCAAACCTTGGGGGAGATATCTGGACATAATTTTCAGTGCTTTCCCTCAGATTTGGGCATTTAATACCTTTGTGTCACTGATTCTGGGACAATAGGAAATCCCACTTAACATCTTGTTAGATTATGAGCAGGTAAGTTTAGGAAACATTTTGCATGTGGAGGAAAATATAATCAGATTTGTATTTTACAGTGTTTAAAGTGTAATTTAAATAAAAGATCTCAATGGAATTGTACCTTTGCTAATTCTACCAGGATTGAAGTAACATAATTTGTCTGTTTTAGGGTGAGAAACAAAGTAAATACATGTATGACTATGAATCTTTGTAGAGTATCAACATCAGGAACTTCTGATAACTTGGTTGTAGATATGAAGACACGTGGGTTCAGTGTATGCTGAACAGGAGACCAGTGTGGCACAATAGAAGAACTGGAATTCATTGGTATTGCTTAGTTACCTTTCAGATTTTCTAGTTTTATTATCTGGTACTTTGTGGACAAAGGCTTAGACAAAGTTTAGACCACTAGGTGGCACCTTATAATTAGAAAATGCAAGCAATCTATTGCTGCCACTAGGATCAGTCTAACAAAGCAACGGCCAGTGAGAACAGCTAGTGACAGGCCTAGGACATGGGTTAAAATAATAGAGAAAGGAAGAGAGAAAGATAAAGAGAGAAAAGAAGTAGGAAGGCAAGAAAAGAGAAAAGGAGGAAGTAAACAGGTATATTGTGAAGGAAGTAGTAAAATCCCATCAGTAATTACCTCAGGAAAGTGGTTCGTATGGCATTTGTTGCTGGTTCTTGTCTTTGGTTATTCATTTATTTGACATGAACTTAATGAGGGTCGGTGAAGAAGACATTCTCCCCTACCCTTTGAGAGTTTAGAAGTAAAGGGAGCTTAGAATATCTGAACTTAAAATCTTGACACCTTCTTTGTAGAGTATATTAAATAATATGGAAAAGAATACTTTTTAATTTTAGTTTTGTTTGTTTCATATCCTCCATTTCTTTCCTCTATCAGAGAAAACCTTTTCTGGAATTAAAAAAAAAATTATTAACGTATTTCAAAATTAGCTCCTCAAGGTCTAGTTATTAAGGAATCTAGTGAATGCTGTTCATTACCTGCCTCTTCTTTTTTTTTTTTTTTCCTATTTCTGCTTTATTTCCCCAAACCCGCCCTGTACACAGTTTGTATATCTTAGTTGCAGGTCCTTCTAGTTATGGGATGTGGGATGCCGCCTCAACGTGGCCTGATGAGCGGTGCCATGTCCACACCCAGGATCCAAACCGGCAAAACCCTGGGCTGCCTCAGTGGAGCGTGCAAACTTAACCACTTGGCCCAAAGGGTCAGCCCCTCATTGTGGTTTTGATTTGCATTTCACTAATGACTAATGATGTTGAGAATCTTTTCATGTACTTATTGTCCATTTGTATATGTTCCTTGGAGAAATGTCTCTTGAAATTTTTTGCACATTTTAAATTGAATTGTTTATTTTTTTTTTATTGTTGAATTGTAGAAGCTCATTTTATATTCTGGATACAAGTCCCTTATTAGTTATTTGATTTTCAAATATTTTTAGTGTGTGTGCTTGGTTGTATCAGGTGAGTTGCCATGAAGGGGATGAACAGGGTGTTGACAGTTGTCTTTTAATGATACTCAAAGCTGGTCTCTAAATCAGTATGGAAAGCAATTATAGGAAGCCAAAAAGGAGTGAAACTGCTAAGAGGGAAGCACAATGTTCTGTAGTATATAACACACCTTCTTATTGTGTTTGTGTTTTCCTAGTTACAAACTAGTAGAGAAATGCTAGGAGTTGGGATAGTAAGAAAAGTATAGTTGTTTTCTTCCTTTGTGGCTCAGGCAAGATACGCTCTTAGAGATACAGCTAAAAAATAAAAGGAGGTTGGCCCAGTGGCATAGTGGTCGAGTTTGCATGCTCTGCCTCAGCCACCTGAGGTTTGCAGGTTTGGATCCCAGGCACAGACCTAGCACTGCTCATCAAGCCATGCTGCAGTGGCATCCCACATAAAATAGAGGAAGATTGGCACATATGTTAGCTCAGTGACAATCTTCTTCAGGCAAAGAGAGGAAGATTGGCAACAGATGTTAGCTCAGGGTCAGTCTTCCTCACAAAAAGAACAAAACAAAACCAAAAAACAATAAAATACCAACTGGTTCTACCAGGGATGACAGTAATTCTACTTTTGCCAAGTCACCCTCAGAGAAATGCCCTCAGAACTGATCAACATCACAGTGCTTTGATGAACATGGAGTGACATGCTGAAGTGGTTGTGATCACTTGCCCATCCTTTTGGCCAGTCTCTCCCAGCAGCACCTTCGAGAGCATTCTTAGCTTGATATTGAAGTAAAGTGGTAATATTGAAGATATTTGTAAAGTTGACTGAGGTAAATTAAGAAATGGTCATATCTGGCAAGTGCTAGGCACAGATGACTTTTTCTTTTTTGCGTTAAGTATTTAAAATAGAACACTAAGAACCTTCTGAGAAATGTGTTACTTTCTCAAGGTTTTTCTGTGAAATGTCCTATCAAAATCAATATGGATTCTTGACTAAGACTTCTTAGTTGTGTTATGTAAAAAGATGTGGGTTTTGTAAGGTAGCCTGGCATGTGCTGCACTGCTTTTTAATTTTTATTTTTTACAGTATAAGAACTAATTCCAGACTATAGATAACATTTACGTGAACAGTTCCCTAAACTTTGCTTCCCTGAGTGTAACTATTAAAGCTTTTGGAATAACAATGCAGTTGTCTCTTAAGAAAGATCCTTTAGACTGATGTCTTGTGACTGGTTTAAATTCTTCAGGCACATTCTCTCTTGACTTCCCTCCACACCCAGAAAGATATTTTGGATCTTCTTCATGTTAATTTTGTGCTTTGATCAGAATGAAGAGATGAGTCAGAGAAGTTTTTTGATACTAGTACTTTTGGGGGAGGTCACAGAACATAATTTTGAATCTGAAGCAGCAGTAACTGTCAGTTTTGCTCTTCCAGGCTGATGGACAAATTTGTAATCATGAACATATTGCATAATGGTGACATAATTGAGGATGTGGGCTTATCGTTTAGAACACAGCCCCCAAGAGACTTGTGTTCAGTACATAATGTAAAGATATGTTAAGGTGGTTGTGAAACTCTTTGCCAGATAGCAGGGCCTTTTTAGTCACTTTGTGTATAGTTTGCTTTGTACGTGATGCTGTCCTTGAGTAGAAAACAGTTGACGCCTCCATGTCCCATTGGCATCTGTGGTTAAGCATAGCTCAGATACTGTTAAATTAAACATTCGTGTGATAATGTGCTCTCCCAGATGAAGGAGTTAGCACTCTGTAACTCTTGAGGAAATACATAGTCTCATTTGACAATTTCGGTGCCACCTAGGATTTTATCTAGTGTGTAATGAGGTGATGTAGTGACTGTTATATTGATTTGCAGGCTAGGAAGATAATTGATAAACTTGGGCCTGGGGTCCTGGGGATAGGATATTTGCCATAGAAGAAAGGTAATGATGAAAACAACAATATTTGTTGTTGACCAGCTCTGGCTATGAAACATTCAGGGCATTTGGGCTCTAATTTGAAAGATGAGTTGAAAAATAGTTATTTGATGCTTATTCTGTGCCTATCACTCTGCTAGGTACTGGCAAGTTAGAGCAAATAAGACATAATTCTTGATCTTGAGGTGCTTACATTTGGGGAAGATAGACATGGAGGCAGATGCTTTTTTCATACATTAAGGTAAGGACTTTACTCTTTTTTATCTCCCCAATGCAGAGGCTTACACAAATACCAAATACATTTTGAATACTCCATCAGCTGTGGTAAAAACTATTTTTATAAAAGGCAAGAGTAAAATAAATGCACAGTTCAGAATAGTGATGACCACAGGGAGGGAGACAGGAAGATGGGATTCAGGGGGGCTGTGCATAACTTCACTGGGATTGAAAATATTCTAATTCATAAATTGGTGACGAGTTCATAGATATATATATTATCATTATACTTCATAACTTATGTAGTATATATATTCTTTTGTATCTATCAAGTGTTACATAATTTTTTGAAAATCAAGATACTTCAGTAAACATTTCCCAATCTTAATTTATTAAAAGCTTTTATTTAAGAAAATTTGTGTGAGAAAAACTGAACTCAGTTACCCAAACTATTTCTCTGTCTCTCTGCCTGCTATCTATTCATCCGTCCATATATTTTTTACTTTAATCTTTGAAACACAATAAAAATAATGTAGAAGTCTTTTCACATGACCTGAATGTCCTGTTTCCCTGCCCCCTAAGGTTCTATGTACTCTGTCTAGACTCAGTTTATAGGTCAAAAGGATTCTGTCTGGGCTGGCCAACCAGGCATTTAAGTATTCATTACCTCTGTGTGTGTGTGTGTGTGTGTGTGTGTGTGTGTGTGCATGCATGCGTGTGCATGTGTATTTAATGATGTTTGTGCATGGCTTAACTCGGGATTTTGAAACCTTTGTAGGGTTTTCCTATTTGCCAGGTGGTTTTAGAATTGAGGGCCATCAGTAGGAAAAAAAAAACAAAGAAAAATACTATTTCCTCTTTCATCTGTGTCCCATATTATACGAGTGTTCACTGAAAATAGCACCAATTTTCTGGGAAAGGTCATGACTGAGACTTTTCTCACCCTTTACCCCTACTTTCCAATTCATGTTTCCTTCTTCCAACATGGTCATGTGCTTGCCCAAGTCTGGCTTATGAACCGTGTAGAATATTTGTGCAGTTTTGTTTTTTAAGCCCTACACTGTGCACATGATGCAGTATTTAATTTGGAATGAGCTCTGAGTTTAGTCACACGTGCTTCTTGTGGTGTTTATCTTGGAATCCACAAGTAGGAGGGAAGTATTTTTGCTTTTTATACATCTGGACATTGTTCATGGTCCTCCTGTGACTTGGGAATTCTGTGTGGGGCAAAATCCAAAGAACAGTATTAAAAATAATGTGGAGTTATAATGACATCTGAGTGAAAACTATTGAGAATACCCTTCTGATCCCAATAGAGTTTGATTTTGGTGGTGAGCTTTTTCAGTCGTATGGTTAACTGCTGGCCCGAGTAGATTGCTGGGATTATAAGGTTACCTGATACCCTCGCATGTAGGCTAATGGGCTGCCAGACTTTCTGAAAGCTACAGCAGATATGACTTTTTCAGGGGAATATTTTGCCTTGATTTTGCATGGGGTAAGATGGGTATAGTAAATTCTGTTCGCTGCTGCTGTGCCTCTGCCATTCTCTTGCACCACAAGCATCTTAAAAGACCTGAGATGTTCTTTCCATTCACTTCCTTGATCCCACCTTATTCCATCCAGCTTTAAGCTAAAGCTTGATCCTGAGAACACCTCAGATGCTGTGTCAGGACTGGCAGGGGAGGATGTCTGGTAACCTTATCTTTACCCTGATTACATCTGAGAAATTGTTGTTTCAAACAGGATTGGACATGGTATAGTACAGTACCTCCTCCTTTTGACTAGGGGTCTGCTAGAATGGAAAAAGTGGGAAAGGATGTACAGCAATCTTGCTGCTCTTTGAGTGAGTTTGCATATGGACAGTATTGCTTTTTGGCCCCAATGTAGTTTTCTTTCATTCCCATGTCTCATCTTTTATGCAGCTGCAGAAAGCAGGCTGGGAAAGCAGAATGAAAGCTTCAAGCAGATTTGCACTTGAATAAAAGAAAGAGTGATTTCTCTTGTTCAGAGTACAGACCAGTTTGAGGAGAAAACTGTTTACTTTTTCACTTTCTGGGTAAGGACTGTTTGCTTTTTTCCCTTCAAATTTTATAAAGAGTGGAAAAAGCTAATAAAGTAGTTGGACCTGCTGGTTATAATTAGTGTAGAATTTTCAAATGTGCTTAATAAGTTTTCTCATATGATTATTAAAAAAGTAAATAATTGGAGGGCAAAGGTCAAAATTCTGTTGAGGCTTTAGAATCAGTTGAATATGAGGTGGTTTCACTGCTTGGATAAGACAACTCAAGTAGGAGCTGTTTCTCTTTGCTGGTTTCTTTGGCCTTTCCTTTGGGAATTTTTTTTTCCCCTTTACTTTCGTAATGCATTTTGCAACTTTCAGTTAAAAAAAATCCATCAAAGTTTAAACTTTTAGCAAATAAACACATCCTGGTCCTATGATGGGAATCTCAACATAGTAGAGAATGGCTTGACAGCTGGAGAGAGGGTATTAGTAGGAACTCCAAGGGTTGATACCAAGATCATGCTTGTTTAATGTTTTAATGACTCCAAAAGGAAATGGTGAAATCTGCTGATGACACCAAATTGTTTTTGCTGATCCAAACAGGGATTTCTGGGAATCTTCTTCAGAGTATTTGGAGTGGTGGAAGAATTGGGCAATGTGGTAGCAGACGCACTGAACTTGAAGTAAAGGTTTATGTGAAGGAGCAGGAGTAACGTCAATATATTGAAGCAATAAAGCCTGCCGAGTCCTCCAAGAGGAAGACTGGAGTCCCTGTTAAGGGCTTGGCTTTGATTCCTCTCATGAGAGGGAAACTTAGGACAAAGAACATTTTGATATATAGAAATGCGGACTACTATAGCAATAGTTGTCATTATAAAGTATAGTGATTGAAAAATACGGTGTTTGAGTTTCTTTCTTTTTTAATGCCAGTGGTAGTACATCCAAAGGAGTACTGTTTCCCTCGAAATGGTCATGAAAAATTACGTACTCATTTTATGCATGCTCCTTTTTTGGGGAACAGCTCCTAGTACATTCTTTCAACTATTTTCTGTGGGGGCAGATCATCATTTTTTACCTTATTTTTGATACAGCCAACAGTCATTTAGAACCAAGTGTGATGAATAAAATGAGTGATCAAACCAAACAGATTTTGCATATGAGTTAAATATAAAGTAGTAAAACTAATTTTCTTTTATTGCTTCCAGAATTTCTGAAGGAAGTTATCAATGAGCAATTGCAAAAATATTTGTGTATTAGTCGTATTAGAATAAGTTCTCTTTTTTTTTCATCTGTAGATGCCTGCTTTGTTTTTCCCCCCAGCTTTATTGAGGTATAATTGACAACTAAAATTGTATGTGTTTAAGGTGTACAATGTGATGATTTGATATATGTATACAATGTGAAGTGATTACCACAATCAAGTTAATTAACACATCCATCCTCTCACCTGCTTACCACATTGTATGTATATTGAGAACACTTAAGATTTACTTTCGTAGCAAATTTCAAGTATACAATGCAGTATTGACTATAGTCATCATGCTGTACATTAGCTCCCCAGAACTTACTCATCTTATAACTGAAGGCTTGTACCCTTTGACCAGCATCTCCCCATTTTCCCCACTCCAGCCCCTCCCCATTCTACTCTGTGGTTCTGAGTTTGATTTTTTTATCTAACACATATAAGTGAGATCATACAGTGTTTATCTTTCTCTGGCTTATTTCACTTAGCATATTGTCCTCCAGGTTTATCCATGTTGTTGCAAATGGCAGGAATTCCTCTAGAATAAAAGTTCTTGGTTGATTTGTTTCACAAATGTCACTCATTTAAATATGTAAGTTATAGATGCTTGTTAAAACATAATGTCATGTCATTACATTATGGACACACCATGTTTATAAGTGACTGTCTCTTTTTAAAATTGTCAAGTGTACTCTTAGGGAGGAAGCAGGAGGTTGTGGAGTAGCTGACCCAGCCCTGGTTGTAAACACATAAACTTCTAGAGTTTCCTTTAATGCATTGATATTTTCTTGCTAAAGCCTGCATCTATGTAATGAAAATGACCCTTGGGTTAATAAATAAGATAGCCACTGTCACAGGAGCTGTGGGCTGGCCATCCGTATCCATCTGTCCATCCATGCATCCATCTATCCATTTACTTCAAAAGAACAGTGAGTCACAACCCCTTACCTCAAGATACTTGGTTTTATTTGCATGGTGGAATATCCATGTGAAACTAACAGCAGTCATTTGCACCAGTGTCACTGGAGTTTTCAGATTTTATCTTTGGAAACTATACTTTGATTAAGTGAGGGTAGGATGGGAATGGTGCTGAATCCTTGCCTTCTCTTTTCCCCCTCAGTGAGAATCTCTGGAGTAACTTGAAAACCACTGGTAAAGAGAATGAGTTATCTGGAGAGTCAGAAAAGAGTTTGTTTAGGAAGAGCTAGGGAGGCTTCCTTTTACTCTTCTGAGATTATTAAAACAAAATTAAAAATTTTCGTTTACCAATCCTATTCTTCCCTATTTTGAAAGTCAGTGTAAGTTTAACAAAATCCCCCACATATTTAAATTTTTGACAGAGTTTTGCCTTCATAGTTCTCTGTATTTAAACTCTTAAAATAAGAAAAAAGGAGAACTTCTAATGTAAGAGCAGATGGATAGCGCAAGAATAAAATAGGTCCTAAAGCTCCATGGTTCTAAATGCTTAGTCACTTATTAGCCGTGTTTAGTAATTCCTCTGTGTCTCAATTTCCTTATCTGTAAAATGGAGATAATACTAATTGCACCTGTCTCGAAGGGTTATTGTGAAGATTACATGAGATATTGAGTGAAAAGCACATAAAGCATTATTTGGCATACAGTAAACCCTCAGTAAAAATTTGCTGTTATTGTTACATGTCCTCTAATGTTTAGAAGTAAGTGTTCTGGTCTTACTGTGATGCTTTTCTTATAATTAGTTCAGGCCTACTTTTGGACGAAAGTGAAAAGAAAGCAGAAAAAATGATTGCTTAGATACGAGAATGTGTGTATGTGTGTGTGTGTGTGTGTGTGTAGGTAAGACATTTACATCTAAATATATTATATAAAAATACACAATGGGAGAAAAAGCACACTCTCTTTAATTTCTTTGGAGTAGGATTTTAAAGTAACAGATTCTAAATTTGCTATGTTTTGCATTTCTTCTCTCTGCCATAAAACCTACAAAAGTGGTGTGATTCTAACAGACACAGTAGATGGCGCTTTAGACTTAGTTTTCAAAGAAACTAGTACTAGAGGGAAAAAGAAAACTAAAGCACATTTTAACTGGCTTTTTTTTCACCACCAAAACAATTTCATCTTAGAGTATGTGCCTCTAAGAAATAAGGGTTTTTTTTGACAGAGCTGGATAATAATTTTAGCAAAAATAAATCTCCCATTGCTATGTTTGTGCCAGGTTTGTCACTTGGAAAGTATTAGTTGTGTTTTAAGCCACAAATATATAAGGAAGTTATTTTCTTTCAAAACATTGCCTTATTTATGAGAGTTTTTCCCCCCTCTTTGTCTCTATATTTGATATTTCTGCTTCTAGTTTTTTTCCCCTTTATTATTATTATTTATTTTACAAAAATATGGTCACAAAATTAATTTGAGTCACATCAATTTATAATGTAGTCAAATTTAAAAATTCAGCTGTGTTCATTCTAATAGGCCTCAAAACATAGGTCTACGTTAAATGATAGTTATAGTACTTTTGTTACTACCATACTATGTTTTATGTACTTGATGTTATTTAAGCTTAATGATAACTGTATAAAGATTATTATTCCCTTTTTTTAAATAAATAAACTGTCTCAGGGATATTTAGTAACTTGCAAAGCTCACATACAAAGTGGTTGAACTAATAGTTGCTTTAAGAGTTTTATCAGTGCATTAAAGTTGTATTTTTTGACTACCTACTGTGTGCCAGGCATGCCAAGCACTAGGCATAGTATAGTTTCCAAAACTGACCAGGTCCCTGCCGTTATAGACCTTGCAGATTATGAGATACTTGATAAAGTCTTTGAAATCTACAGGATTGAGAGTAAGTCATGGAGTCTTGAAATACGAAGACATATTTCAGAGTCACTGTGATTGTTGGATCACAGTGAGCCCTTTCACCAAAGAGAAAGAATCATATCTAGCTTGACCATATAACTATATTAAAATTTTTACTTAGGTATACTCATTGTAGCCAAGGGAAAAAGCAAGATCTCCGTTTTCTCTCCAACTCTTGACAGTTAAATCATAAAATCAACAATAAAAAGCAACATAAGCTAAACTGTCTTCCAGATAAGAATCAGGAAGAGTAAGGAAAATATGAGTATACTAGAATGTCAAAATTTTCCATTGGTTAAATGGTATTAAAATGTCTAAAGCAAGAAAGTGTCAGTCAGTGGGAGTCTGAGAGAATAGTGTAGTTTGTGCACAATAAAACCGTGGTAACTTCTAGATAGTTTCACCTGTGCCGTTTGATGAAACCTTTTGGTGTACAACCAGGCTAGTGATACCCCAGATTGCCAAGTAGCTCTTTCATCTTGAGACATTTAACATTTTTCTTTTAATTGACTTTTCTTTGAAAAGTTTCACTGTATTATTTTTGCATTGATCCCAAGCTCCAGTGATAAAGAAGGTACGTAATTGATGAGGAAACATAGACCAAATTTAAAATGAGGCCTATGACTAGGCTTCACTAAGTTCATAGAACTCCTGAAATTGTGTAAACTTTTATCTGTATGTTTTTAGGAACAGTACTCTTGGAAGAAAGTCCATAGCCTTCACAAAATTCTCAGAGTTCTATGAACCTTAAAAGGTTACGAATTGTTGTAATTAGGACTTTACCCAAAGTGGTCTGCTAGATTCACTCCAATTCAGGATCATCAAAAGAGAATTATCTTCCCAAATAGGCATCTTAGGAGGAGCCGTTTTGGTTCCTTTTAGGGACTGCAGTTTTGGGATTCTGAGTGAATTTGGCATTTGAAGGTATGTATTTAACAATAGAGTTTTGGAACTCTCACCTCTTAGTAGGGTATCCTGATTTGAATTCAGCAATACCTTTTGGAGAATTTGAAAATGCTTCTTTCCAATTCAACCTTTTAGTCAGATGAATGGTTATTTTTAGAATATGAAATAGAAAGGAGTAGGAAAGGGAAAAAGTTGTTAGATCTCAGTGGAATAAACAAGTGAAGAAATTAATTCCTAAATCTTAAATTTCATCACAGGTTAAAAGAGTTCCTTTAAATCAGACAAAAGTCTTTGTGTGTCATTTAATAATACCAATTGATTTTGCACTTCTTTTTTGACACAGGTTTAAGTCGGGGAGGGGATGCATATACTTTTCTCTTCCCTATCACCCATCTTGTCCTTCTCTTTGCAGATACTCTGCTGAAGAACAGGTAGTTGTGACTTAAACTTATACAGTTATTTATTTCTGATTAAGCTGTTACCTATGGTTCTAGATAGAAGCATCAAGAAGTAAAATTAGATTTCTTAAATTGTTGTATTTAAGTCCCTTATTTTGATCTAATACTTTTGGATTAAACAGTGATCTCTTAATACTAGCCCTGCACACATAATAATAGTACCTACCAAGTAGGGTATGGTGAAGATTAGACTAAATAATAAATGTAGTGTTTGGTGTAGTGTCAGGAATTTAGTAAGTGCTTAGTAAGTATTAGCTATTGCTATTATTATCACCACCACCATCATCATCATCATCATTGACAACACATATGTTATATGTCCTCATGACTGAATGTACAGCATAAAGCATAAATTGAAAAATCACCCAGAGACATATAGGAATGGGAAGGTCAAGTTGATAAGCCTCTTTTTTAGAGGAGGAGATTATTCCAGGGGTTAGAAGAGAGTTTCTTGCAAGGCATAGTTAGCTTTTATTCATGGATTGATGGTAATATATGTAGTTCTTTTGATGTGAGAAAAATGTAGTGTTGTCAAATCGATTGTAAGTTTCACAAGGGGAGGGACTGGGTTTTACTTCTTTTGTTTCTTTAGCTCCTGTTTTAGTGTCTGGCCCATGGTTAGTGTTCCATTAAATATTTGTCTTCATCTGTCAATGTTTTCTTCTTTAGTTTCCAAAAATAGTTCCTGTTTCTATATTCAGAATTTCTTCTGAGAGAGTCAAATCAGTAATGTGACTCTTTTAGAATTATTGATTAAAATACAGATTTTTTTGGAATAAGCCTGTTTTGTTTAAAGCAAATTACTTGGGAGACAAAACTTAATTCAACATAAAAACATTCAGGCTTAAGACTTTTTTTTGTAGAAAGGCAAATATTTGGTCTTAAACCCGAAAAACTTTATCTTCATTCGTGTGGGTATCAGGCAATCACTAATGTTTAACACTTAAGCATTGTGTTTAAACACTTGTGCCCTGGTGTATTTATGATAATGGAAAAATATGCCGCCTAAAAAGCGATGTCTTTAGTAAGATATTTAAGAAATACTCTGTACTTTACTCTTCTATGTTAAAGAACTTTACATAGCCCAGCAAGACATTTACAACTACAAGAAACATGATATTTTTCAGAAATGAGTACTAATAGTAAAGAAGTATGGCCGCTGTGACAAAATTAGGTAAATAGTTGTTCCATCTGTTAAGGATAAGCTCTCTGTCTTTGGAGTTGTGTTTAGAGTAAGTACTAAATTGGACGTACAGGTTAGTATTTTTATTGCCTACTAGAGTCCGGACATATATAGGCCCAGAGAAATTTTGTTACAGTTCACAGAAACATTGTAGATATGACCCTTTTGAAAAATGGACTCTCATGAGGCTTGGCTGGTTTCAGGCTCACCTAAGGTTGAGTTCAGATTAGGGGACATTTTGAACTTGTTTGGTTGTCTCCTTATTTGCTACAAATAAACAATGAACTCTGGACATCATCTGGGACAGAGTAGAAATAGTACAGATCTCTTGCAATAGGAATTGGGGCTGGAGTCAAATGCTACTCAGCATTCAGTGTTACAGTATTTTTGTTTTGGGACCAAATTTGCTTACCGTATGTGTAGTTGGTAGCCTGTGGTTTGGTATCCATTGAAATACACTATCACTCATTTGGTCTGGAGTTGTGTGAAGTTTGCAATAATATCATCTGGTTATCAAAGGGCTTTTGGTCTTTTTCTTTCTTCTATGGTAGTCTGCTATTGTCAAGTGAAATTTTATGAACATTTTCAGAAGAATAGAAATTGAATATTAAATTATTTATTAACCAAAATAAGGCAGCTACCCTTAGCCTTTAATGTAGCATCCATTTTTTTGTAAAGCTTATGGTCCTCTTGGTTTAAAAGGCTTAGACAGAGAGGAGTGAGAATGGTCAAAAGTTTTGAAATTGGAAAGTTGAGACCTGTCTCCTCTTGGTCATATGATCACAAGAGTCAGAAAAGAGTGGGCCTCTTTATCAATGGGAGAGAGTTCAAGTTTATCTGAATTTAGAATATTAAATTATATTTTAGCCATTGTAGCATGTTTTTTTAACTTATGTAAATCATAATTGGCTTTATACTATTCTGTTGTTTTGTGAGGTGATCTCATGTGGCTACCAAGTTTATAGTTAACCCTGAAGGTACCTCATTCTTATAAGGGCACCTTCTATAGTTTAGTGTTTACAAAATAAACCACGTTTCTTCCCCTGTCTTATTAAAATGATGGAAGCATTTTCTATCGTATGGAAACATTTCTGCACCTCTTGTTCTTTTGAGCAAATAAGCCTATGTGATTTACGAATGTTGGTAAAAGCAATAAATATTTCCAAATGCGTTTAGAATAGTCAAACTAATAGACAGGTATTAAAAACAGTTTTTCATTAGGATAAATGAAGACCAGAATGAATAAAGTAATAGTCATTCTTTCCAGTGTTTTAATTCCAGAATTTCTTTAACTTTTGTTGCTCCTGTAATTTTTGTTACTCCTGTAATACTGGTATCATCACAAAAGATTCAACAGTTATCTCCTCAGGTAACCAGATGTGGCCCAAACCAAAGGCAGAAAATGCTCCTTGTCTTCATTTATACAGAAAATGAAAACTGGAAGTTAAAAAAAGTCCAAACTTTTGAAAGTATCATTTTAAAGTATCATTGTCAATAACAAAGTACATACTAGTGTGAGATTTTAAGCAGATAAAATCTGTGCATGGAAGAATGAACGAAGTGTTTCTGCAGTATTAACAAAGGATAGCTATGTGGGAGAAGTAATATTAAACTTTGTCATGCATTCTAACAGTGTACATGAACAGAGCCAGAGCGCTTATAAAATACGGTAACATCTCGCTGCAATTAGATGTGCATCCTGTGCTCTAAACTGGTTCCTAAATGACGTCTTAAAGTTCGTCCAAGAACATCTTTTGAGGAAGGACAGATGGTATAGCTGCTGTCCTCAAGGAAAAAATAAGTGACATTACAACTTTATATTAACCTTAATGAGGTGAAATCATTGGTAAGGCTGAAAAAATGGTAAGAAGGAGAAGAAGGAGGAGGAGGAGGGGATGAGGAGGAAGAAGGAAAGAAGCTCTTCAAGAAATAGAAATAGTTGAGGACATTAGGGTCTGTATTGTCAGGAACACTGCATGTAATGAGATTTTTGGCAGAGTGCAACTTCAGAGCTCTCTGAGGATTCTAAAAGCAAAAATTGTTTTCTAAACACAGAATTATTTCTGAATCAGATGTTCTTTGGCATCTTAAACTGAATGTCTATCATTACATCAGCTGTTTTGTGAGACTTCATTAATTCAACACATATTCTAGTCCTGTCTACTATAGGATACTATGCTAAGCATTGCAGAAAGAACAAAATGATTAAGATATTGTTTCTGTCCTCAGAGAAGTTATTATCTAGTAAGGGGGAGAACATAAATATACAAACATCTATAGAACAAAGTAGAATGAACCATCCAAGAGGACTCTGTAGACAGACAGATACCAACGTTTTGTCAAGATGAATTCTTCATGAAAGAGAGGCATGTGAACTGGGCATTGTAGCATGTTCAGGATTTGGACAGATTAAGATGGGATTGGGGGAAGAGTTAGGCTTTTGACAAAGAAAACAGCATGAGCAAAGATGGAGCAGAGGGGGAGACGTGGACATATTTAGGACCAGGGAGTAGCTGAGGTAGGGTGAAGTATAGATTTTATGGAAGAGAATGGTGGGAGATAAAATGGGAAGTAAAGCTTGGAGCCAGGTCATGAAAGGTTTTAAAAGTGAACTGAAGATTTTGAACTTTATTCTCTAGGCAGTGGGGAGTCCATGGAGGCTTTTTAGCAATGACAGGATAGGAGCTAACAGCTATGCTTTAGGATGATTAACTGGAAGGATAGAGTGAAGTGGAGAGAAACTAGAACTAAGTATTGAAATTAAGAGGCCATTGTAGAGGCCCAGGTGAAAAATAATAAGGGCCTGACATAAGGTGTGGCAATGGAAATGGAAAAGAAAGGCGAAACATTTGGTAGGCAGAATCAGCAGAACTGAGCCATGACCATATGTAGAAAGTAAAGGCAAAGAGAGAATTCGAGGAAGACTTGCAAATGGGAACTAGGGCAGTGGTGGTGCCATTAACAGAAAGAAGAATATTGAGAGGATGAGCTGGTTTGGGGAATTAGGAAGATCAGTTAAATGCTTGAGATGAATATGTAGGGACGTCTAAGAATGGTAAGGAAGAGAAGAGAAGAAAAGATTGAAGATGAAGCCTTAAGAAATACATACCTTTTTGGGTTTGAGTAGAAAAGAAATTAGCAAGAGTGGTCAGAGAGGGGAGGAAGAAATCAGGACACTGTGCTATTAAGAGGTCCCCTCATGCTGTATGACCTTGTTTTACTGCAAGTGCTGCAGTTTCTACTGTCCCTGCAGTCTCTATGCACTCCCCAAAGAGTTTTCACTGTGCAATGAATGGCCTTTCTGCCAAAGAAGCACTTCCAGAATTTCTGGGAAATCAATTACAATAGCCCTCTAACTTGAGTTAATTCCGTTATTCTTTCTATTTAAGCGTCACAGAAGCTGTTATGACTGACATCAACAGAAGGGTACGAGGATTCAGAGGCTTACATTCTCAGTGCCAAGATTATATACCATTCTTGAGCTCCCCTCACAGATGAGATTCTATGTGCTAATTCTCCTGTCAGGACAGGCTCAGAGAGTCTGTTGCTTCTTTCCCTGGATCTTATGAGAGAGGGAAATGGTAGCAGGCATTTTGTGGGTTTGAATGCTGGCTGTCATGTTTGCTCTCTAGATCAGTATGTGACTTGGAAACCAAGAGGTGAAAGAATTTTAGTGAGTTTAGTCAGTGGTATCATATGCTCTACAGAGGAGGAAGTAGGTGAGGATTAAGAAAGACCACTAGGTTTGGTGGTTTTGAGGTCACAGATGGTCTTTGAGATAATAAGTTTAGTACAATGATATGAGTGGAAGAATCCAGGAAGTTAAAGAATAAGTACATTATAAAGAATGAACTTAACTATTGTAAACTACTCTTTCAAGTGTTTAGGAGATGAATGGAAGTAGAGAGATGAAATGTTAGCTATGGGAGCATTAGGGTGAAAGGAAGGCTTTTTTTTTCTTGTCTTTTTTTTTTCAGTGGGAAAATGAACATATTTGTAGGCAGAGGTAAAGGGGCCTTTGGAGAAAGAGAGAAGGTACTAGAAAGTAGGGGATTGCTTACTGACTGACAGATCTTGGAGGAGTCTGGAAAGAAGGAGATCAACTGTAGGGTTAAGATATTGACATTGGGAGGGAATATTTAGAGATAAGTGGAGAAAGCGGACAAAAGATGAGTGGAGGTACAGGAGAGCTTTCTGGTAGAGGGACAGATGCTGAGGGAGGGTATACCACATGGCCTCAGACATCTCATTAAAGAAAGTAAGGCCATTTGCTAGGAATGAGGAGAGAGGAGAGAAGATGTGGCGTTACAGTGAGAAATAGTTAAAATGAAATAAGTTGTTGAATTTCAGTGAGGACACAATTGAAGATAGATAGTTATTTTTATTTCTTGCCTTTCTCTAGGAAAATTCATGTCTTTTTGCTTAAAAGGACACAAGAAAGTTCCATGAAAGTTTGCACTCAGAAATGTGAAGGATTTTCTTGTCAGCAAATTCATGCTGATGCACATATCTTAGATCCTGAAGTATAAATGATGATGATACTGTTACTGCTTATGGCTGGATCACAAAAAAGCCATCTACACTTAGGACTTGAAGATACTTTTAAGTGTTATAAGAACATAGAATCTCTTCAGGGTCTTGTTCTAGGAATGCAGCTTGGGATTTCACCAAGCATATCTTTGCTGTCACTCAGTGGCATGGTTTTGCATGACACAGTGTCTGACTCCTCTTGTTTCTGATTTCTTCTGTTTCATATGAAAGATATTTCTCTAAGTTTGGAAATACACTAAATCAAGAAATAGCTTAATGTGTAAAAGATGTTAGACTCAATCCAAGAAGACGTTTAATTTTCAGAATTTGTGATGTTAAAAATAAAACATTAAGTATAGATATTGCTGATAGTTTGGAAAAGTGAGACATTAAATTCTGTGTGGCTAACATTCATTGCATTTAATGAGCTTGACAAACATCTACAGAACAAAGCAGAATTCAGCCATCTGAGAGGACTCTGTAGATAAGACAGATCCCATCCTTTTTTGTCAGAAGAATGAAGGAGAGGTACATGAACTAGACCATATAGCACATGGAGAATTTGGACAGATTAAGATGGGATTGGGTTCAGAGCTAGGCTTTTGGCAAAGAAAACAGCGTGAGCAAAGATGGAGCAGAGATGTGGGACATATTTAGGAGCCTTCTTTTGTTAGTTCCTTTTCTGAAGGTAAAGACTTTAGGTAGCTGCTTGATCCTGTGGAAGACACTCAGTCCAGATAACATACATCTTTTTTTTGTTTTGTTTTACTTTAAGGGTAGTTGTCTGTTTTTTAGTTTTACCTCCTACTCTTAAACTGGAGAGACAATAAAAGAGACACCAAAGTCTTTCAATTTGAGTGGTTGGTATCTCCATCCAGTTCAACTGAACAATGTTTTTAAATACCTACTATAGATAAGATGATGATGAACAGGATAAAATTCCCGTCCTCAAAAAGTGCATACTCCGTTAAGAGAAATTTAACTTCAGAAATTTTAATTATTTGAGCAAACTGTGCTGTAATGTTCAATATATTAAACAATATAAGCAAACCAAGTCATGCATATTTTATATTCCCAGTGTGATTTAGAGCTACACTGTCCAATATGTTAATGTAGCCACATGTGGCTATTAAAATGAATGAAAATTAAATAAAATAAAAAATTTGGTTGCAGTAGTTACATTTCAAGTGCTCAGTGGCTGTTATACTAGAGAGCACAGATTCTGAACATTTCCATTATTGCAGAAAGCTCTGTTGGGCAGTGCTGCTCTAGAGGTATAGAACATATTTTAATTGTTTTGCTCAGGTGATTGGCTTAGTCATTCATCTCTTTAAAAAACCTTCATTAAATGCCTACCATGTGCCAGGTGTTGTGGTAGAGCCAGGGGATAAAGAGCAGTCCTAGTTCCTGCCCACATGGACCTTTCAATCTTGTGGAGGACAGAGAGGAGTTAACAGATGAATAAAATAGTGCCACTTTAGTATGCCCCTATAGGGGAAGAAATCCAGGAGGCTGTGAACATATATAAGGAAAAGTATAGAGGCAAAACTCAAGGTTTACCTCTGGGGAAAGGTAAGTATTGGCTTGGTTAAGTTAGATGAGTAAAGGATGATCCAAGCAGTGTAAAACACTTGGCTGTAAAAGAACATGGCACATTTGAGGGAGGAAAAGATGTTCACTGTGACTGAGCCCAGATAATCTCTAAGGTCTCTTAATTCAGAGTCTTTCTTTTTATGATGTAGTTAAACTATTTAAAAAATAGGCTCTCTCCGTTTTTGAAACTGGAGGGAAAAAGGCCCCTGGTCCCTCCTACTATTTGGGGAACTTCTTATATCTATCTTGTATCTGTAGATCCCATAGTTAGAGGAGCACAAGAAAAGATGAAAAGAAAAGAAATGGAGAAAAGAAGGAACAAAGAGATGAAAGTGGCCAGAAGAAGTCTCAGAGAAATAAAACAGGTAACATTTGATGGGGAATGACAGGACCATTTTATAACGCTCACATTCCCTGTCTCTAATCAAAAGTTCAGATCAACCATTTCAAAAGTTCACGTCCCTAAATCGTCAGCTTGCTATCATAAAGTGTATTGTGATAATATTTTTGATAAGAGGTTTAAAAATTGAATTTCTATCCTGATTCACTTCATTGGAAATCATAATAGAATTTTCTATGCTGTATTTTCATGAGTCTGTGCACTTATAGTATATGCAACCTGGAGGAAATTTAAATGCTATATTTTATTTCTAGACGGCAACAAATAGTCACTGTAAAATTAAAACCTTAATTACATGAAGAGTCAGACATAGAGTGGGATCAGGACACAAAAGAATTGTATCTTTACTCAACTCTCACCAATTCCAGAGATTACTTTATGTATTATACAAAATACATTGCACATAATAAATCTCTCACATTTTATAAATATTTAGCTATTTTTGATTTATTTCTGCCCTACTGGCAGCCGTTATGTCTCTGTTCTACATTGTGAAAGTCTGTTTATATGTCTGTGTCGACATCATCTGCTCTAGGATGGAGGCTTCTGGAAGGCATGGATCATGTCTGTTTGTTTTGCATAATGCTTAGCATAGAGCTCTGCACATGAAGCTTTATTTTTATTTGATGATGATGATTTTCTATATGTATTTCTTTCCTGTCCTGTCTTCAGATTGGCTGAATCTTCTGATAACTATATTAATCCAGTAGAACAGAGAGAGGTGGAATTAACTTTTGAATGACTGGTCAGGCTGGGCAACAGAATGTCTCACACAGCTCTTTAAGGGCTTATGCCACCACAGAAGTACCCTCTTGCAATAAGAAGAAAAATACAGAGAAGCCACCTGTGATGGTTTTCATGAAGGAAAATTTGGTGTCTAGTTTTACCATCAAGTGCTTGTCAAATAAACTTGGGATGAAATCAAGACTGAATACAGTAAACAGAAAATTCAGATAAAAACTACAGTGAAAAAGGATTCCTCTTTATTTTCATCCCTATTCTTATTTGGGACAGGTTTCTGGAATAGTGGTGGGTGGTTGAACGTAAATTTGATGAAATGGAGCTGGAGCCAAGACAATAAGGTCTCAATACTTTTTGAAGACGCTCCCACTCTTGTTTTAGTAAAAACAAATTTTACTAGTGTATCTTCCTTGAAAGTGTCCA
This sequence comes from Equus asinus, assembly GCF_041296235.1. Taxonomy (NCBI): domain Eukaryota; kingdom Metazoa; phylum Chordata; class Mammalia; order Perissodactyla; family Equidae; genus Equus; species Equus asinus. The sequence goes on from NC_091796.1 coordinate 77,016,120, forward strand.
ATTATTGTAATTTGCATGACTAAATTATAAAACTGAGGATCCAAAGTCATTATGTGGACACAACTATTAAGTTTAGCTTTTTTTTGTTAGAATGATCCAGTTAGTAAAGAGAAATTTCCTAGACTGATAAGGTAGCTTTTTAATATTTCTTTGAAAACCTTTCTTTCCCCCCCTTACCTTGCCTTTTCTGCCCTTTCTCTAGATTTATCATGAATTTTTCTATTATATTTCAAGGAACCTTCAGGGGTTACTTGCTATATCTTTTGTTGTAGTCAGTTTTTCATGTTACTTTTTTTTTGTATTAACCTATTATAAGTGACATTTCTTGCATTATTTGATTTCTAGATTCTTTATTTTAAATTTTTTTCTGTAAGCTATTGAGGTTTAATATGTAAAATAGGAATCAACTGCCAATGTTATCAATCCTGAAATTTAGATGATCACTTTTGGACTTTCAGAATGTTTCTCTTTGATTCTCCTGGGTTCCTTTGGTCAAAACTTTTTTTGAAATTTATGTTAGCATTGAAAAATAAAGATAGCCTGGGGATAATTATGCTGATGTATCTCTAAGCATTATTAGATGATTAATGATTAATTTATAAAACAGTCAAAAGTTATAATGGTAGAATATATATATATATTTTGACAACTAAAACTTTTCATGATCAATTATATATTTGTCTACTCCTGCCAATAATAAGACTTTCTTTGTAAACATTATAGAAGTATACAAAGATAAAGTTAATAATCTAGATTAAGTGTATAAACGTACTGCTTGACGGAATCAAGTATTATTCATCTATTAGGCAGATGAAGAATCAAGTTCAGAGAAGTTAAATGGCTTATTCAAAGTCACACAGCTTAGTAGGAGCTGAGGCTCAATTAAGGAATGGTTTGATTCCACTTCACTTGATCTTTCCATGACATCATTTCATCTCTTCCTAAAAAATATTTCAAATCCTATATGATTGTTTTCTATGAATCACATTTGTTTTCTTAACCTTCAGTGAAGGTTCTTGGGTTTTTTTCAGATCAATGTTTCAGAAGAAGCCTGTAGTTTTTATCTTTCGCTTTGGAAAACAGGTTTCTGTTCCGGGACCCTGTCCCAAGATTTTAGGAATTTGATAGCATCAAAGTGAGTATAGGTATATCAGTACCCACAATGCATCTAAGAGGAAATACATTTAAGAGAAATATATTTTCAGGAACACTGAATGGAGCCCCAACATATTAGTCAACAATTTGCCAGACTCTGAGAAGATTTTGATAGAGAAATTATCTGAGGTCTATACTTGCTTAACCCCTGAAACAGAAGAACAAAACCAGTCAGGAAGAGAATAGGAGAGGTTTCACTCACCTCCGCTGTGTGTCTCTGGCTTGTCTGCTGGTGATCAGAATGCCGGCACAGCTTGCTTTCCTATTTTTCAAAGACTACAACTACACATAGTTTGAAGAAGAATGTTGTTCTTGGAAAGTTATACATTTTGGATCATTGACATAAAGATGTTTAGTTGTTGGCTGGATACTTCAATTCTCTTAAAACTTATAGCTCTTCTATCAGAAGCAAACATCTTGGAAACAGCATATATAGTCAAAAGATACTATCCTACCAATAACTTGCTTAGACAAATTATTTCACCTCTCCTGTTCTCAGTATTTTTTTCCAGAAATACAGTTTTTTTCCCTAATACATATATAGTGTTTACATATATGTATATGTGTCTATCAATATCAGTGTGCAAGAAGTAGATATGTATATTGTGAAAAAATTTAGGAAATCTAGATAGGCAAAAAAGGAAAAAAAAATCACCGACTACAACAGAAAGCTATTAAAATTTTGATGTATAGTCTTTTGGGCTTTTATAGTACATGTATTTATACACATACATGTAAAATCACACAGAGTATACATATACAATTAATAAATGCATTTTTGAAAATGTATTCATATTGTTGAAAAATGAGGTTGTAGAGCTAAGGAAAGGAATTAAGTACTCGAACAACACCACTGAAGGTTAAGTGATATAGAACCAGTAAGGAATAGAACAGAGATGGCTGAAAGTTTAATGGTTTGGAGCAAAAGCTTGAAATAATCACAGTAAACACAGGGGTAAAAGATAGATGAAAGCAAATTGGTTAACAATGATAGATATGACACAAAGATGAGTCAAGAGAAGCGTTACTGGTGTCTGTGAGGAAGAGGACCCAAATGGAGCTAAAAAAGTTTTTAGAGAATTGATACAGCAAAACTTCACTGAAATGAAAAACCAAATCTCCAGGTCAGAAAGACACATTTAACACTTAAATAGGTAAAGAAGAATCAATATCAACTCATATCCTCATTGTTACTGAGGAAAGATTTCTTCAGTCATTCACACAAAAGCAGTCATTGACCTACAAGGTAGAAAATTAGGCTGGTCTCAGACTTCTTCACAACAAAGTGCAATATTAGAGGAGCAGTGTCAACAAAGTTCTAACAAAAGAACGTATGACCCAAGAATATTGAATCTAGCCAAGTGGGTTGAGAAATAAGGCAATGGGCATATAATCCTCAAATATGAAAGAACCCAGAGAAGACAGTAGGCCCCTCTTATCCTCAGGGATAATACCCCCAGTGGGTGCCTGAAACCATGGATAGTACCCATCTTAATGTATACTATGTTTTTTTCCATCCATACATACCCATGATAAAATTTAATTTATAAATTAGGCACAGTTATAGATTAACAACAATACTAATAAAATAGAACAATTCTAATAATATACCGTAGTGAAAGTTACTATAGATCTTAGCCACCTCAGTATATGATTTTTTTCTTTCTTGAGAACTTTCACCTTTTCACTTAAAGGAAGCGTTTTATGGCTTCTCTTTGGCATATTGGAGTTGCCAGCATCACTACTCTTGTGCTTTGGGTCCATTATTGAGTAAAATAAGGGTTACTTGAACACAAGCACTGAGATATCATGACAGTTGATCTGATAACTGAGTGGACTACTAAGTGACTAATGGATGGGATAGTGTATACAGCGTGGATACGCTGGACAAAGGGATGATTCACATCCTGGGTGGGATGGAGCAGGATGTCTTGAGATTTCACCAGCCTACTCAGAATGGCTTGCAGTTTAAAACTTATGAATTATTTATTTCTGGAATTTTCTATTTAATACTTTCGGACTGTGGTTGACTGAGGTTAACTGAAACTGTGGATAAGAGGGCACTACTGTATAGCATCTGTGAGATCTTTCTGAAAAACCTGCTTGTTAAAATTTAGCCATCCAAGAGATGAATCAAAATAAAAACTGGTTGTGAATATTGAATATAAATTTAAGATTTAGAAACTATAGAAACTGTGGTGACAGAACAGAATGTAACTGTTAGACATCATGGCAAAGTAGAACAGAAATTGGGAGGTAGGTGGAAGGGAAGTGGAAATTATTAACTTCTTTATCTTTAAGAGCAAGGATTCAATCAATACTGTCTAAAATTTAAAATAGTTTTAAAGTAATATTAACTTACTTTTTATGGTTTTTTACCATTTTTCTTAAACTTAGAGGGTTTTTTACAATTGATTTTTTTGAGCGTAGAAGCATTTATCTAAGGTTTAAAATTTCTTCAGTTTCATTTTAACTTCTGTTAAATTCAAGTAAAATTAAAATTGGTATTTTTTATTTTTAAAAGTGTGTACACTCTTATCCCAGAAATAGTACATTGATTTCTGTTCATCCATCTCTCCATCTGTATATGTAAATAGCTGTCTGGAATGATATTCACTAAATTTTAATACTGAATATTTCTCAGTGGTGAGATTTTGGATCATTTGTTGCATTTTCATGATATATTTTGTATTATTTGAATGTTGATAGTCAGAATGTTTTAGTGAAAGTAATACAATGAATTTATTACCCTGAAAAATAGATTTGTACTTACACACAGTTTTTTTAATACACATTTTAGAATATCCTCGTTTCTTTTTAAATTTATTGTGACCTTTTTCTCTTGCCATCATATTTAAGATTTTATTTTTCCTTTTTCTCCCCAAAACCCCCTGGTACGTAGTTGTATATTTTTAGTTGTGGGTCCTTCTAGTTGTGGCATGTGGGACGCCACCTCAGCAAGGCTTGACGAGTGGTGCCATGTCCGCGCCGAGGATCTGAACCGGTGAAACCCTGGGCCGCTGAAGCGGGGTGCGCCAACTTAATCACTTGGCCACGGGGTTGGCCCCACGTGCTATCATGTTTAATAACTGCATGGTATTTTATGGACATGTTGTATTTCTTCTTCCAATCCTGATCTCAGTTTCTTCCCTGTAATGACAGAGTTGGATCAGACTAGTAGTTTGCAATCTTTTTCTTTAAAGTATAGAACCTTTACATCAAATAAAACAATTTATAACTCTTGGAACGTAGTTTCAAAGATGTATGGATTAGGTAATTTCTGAGGTTTATTCCATTTTACCACAAACACTAGTTTTTTTCCTTAGGAATATTTTTTTGAGTGACTGCTTTCCATGCGTTAAAAAAAAAATCAGGTAATAGTCATGATCTTAAGAGTTAGAGTTTAGAATTTTAAAGTGAAAAAGAGGGGCCTTTAAAAACCATCCAGTCTATTTCCCGAAGTTTTAGATATAAGGAAACCAAACTTAAGTCGCTTGGCTAACAATACATAGCCAACTGAAATGAATGAGACTTGAGCCCAGATCTTCTGACTTCCTAAACTATTCTTTGCTCTTCAGTACATGTAAATATATATGTTTTTAAATGATAGGCAGGAAAGATGTAATTTTATCATAACCTATTTCACATGTAGACTAACTTGTAAATGTCAGGAAATACACTTAATTTATAATGTATTTCTTTTCTTCCTCATAAAAAGAGATCAGCAGTGCAGGCATTATTGAACTCAAGTTTCAGGAGTTAGAAAGGAAAGTGAGTGGGATTCTGGCGAGGAAGAAAGCATTTACTTGTCAAAGATTTGGAATTTACTGTGGTTGCTGAGATTAAAATAAAACTAAAACTTGACTTGGCAGAGGATTAAAAACAAAGCAGCTCCAAAGTGTGTGCACATCATGGCGAAGATGCCATTTTCCCTTCAGGCATCCAAGGGGGAGGGAAGGCTGTTTCTTTGTGTTGCCGGAGCTGATTGATTTAGTTATGATTTCAATATGCCTATGAGCAAACCCCAGAAAACATTGTACAACAACATTAACCAGAACAAATGGTGCTTTTTATCCTATATGCCCCCACCTTAAGGTTTTTCAAATAAAACAGCAGTTTTTGTTTTTTATTTCTTTCAGATTGTTTAAACGGCTCTGATTATGTTTGACTATTGGGTGTGGCGGGTTTTAGAATCTTAAGTGGTAGTACAGGTTCCTGAACAAGAAAGAGAATTAAAGGTGATGTGACTTGATTATTGGAATGTGTAGAATGTAAAGTTGTGAGAGGTATTATGGTCTGCCGCAGGCTGCTCTTAGTAATAGACCTTCTTGTTAAAAGCCCTATTATCATTGGAAATTTATTTTGGAAACTACTGAAGAAGAACTTTGACAGAAAAGTAAAACAAACCACTTTGTCTCATATTTCCTTTCCACATAGGCACTTTGAAGAGATATCTTAAATATTGTCAGTTCTCAATTTTCCTGGGATAGCTGAGCATTATCACCATCCTTGCAAACTTGAATTAAAGGCACATGATAATGAACTAGGTGCAGCACAGAGAAAGTTAGCAAACAAGATCCTTATCCGTTTGGAGCTTACTAAGAGTTGATATCCTAGCATGTAGTTCAACAAATCCCAAACTCATTTTTCCACACACTCTCTAAATACCCCCCTGTATTCTCTGTGCTTTTTAATGGCCTCCCCATCCTCTCAGCTGGAAACCTCCCCTTCTTGAGTTCTTCTGTTCCCTGAGTCTCCACAACCAATCTTTCAACAAGTGCTGTCTCGTCTATCTCCAAAATTGCTTTTGAATATGTTTGTTTCCTTTTCTCCATTCTCATAGCCATTGCCCTGTTCAGGCCTTTTTATCTTTCATTTCAATTCTTAGGAGAGCGGCTTATCTACTTTCAGGCTTTCCGTTTTCCCATCCATCCTCCATACTGCTGTCAAATATCTTTTTTTAAAGACAGATCTAATCATATCATTCTCTGACTTAAAAACCTTTGATGGGACCCCATTGTGTTCCAGGGATAAAGTCTAAACTCCTTAGTTTGTCATGCAAGGGTTTCATAGTCTGGCCCCAATCTACTTATTCTCCCCTCATTTTCCACCACAATTTCCCTCCCACCCCCACTCTCTGTTGCCAAACACACATATTTACTCTTGTCCCAGCAGCTTCCTCATAGTTCCCTGAGCTTGATGTCTCCTTGTGCTTTTGATCATACTGTTCTTTGCCCCATACACACAGAATCCTCTTCCCTGACTGATAAACTACTGTATGGAGGAAATGAGGAAACCTAGATTTTACAAAGAATGCTGTTGACAAAATAAGCCAGGAGAATCATGCCATGTGCACAGAACCAAGCAATAAGTGCAACCATTAGAGCAGAGTTCAGATTAGTAGCTGCCTCCTACTACTCCCTGCTGAGGCCATCTAGGAGGAAGGACTTGATTTCAGAAGGTATGGGAGCCAGAGCCGTGGTGAAACTAGTTTGTAACATTATTAAATGAATGCCTCCTTCCTATGAATACAAGTAGTCAGGAGCCAGCTTTTATTTTTATAGCTGGAGGATAGAGAAAAAGAGCCATAGTAGATTCCTGGTGTAGTAGTTAAGTTCAAGAGTTAAGAGAAAACCCATTACCCTCATCTACCTACTGCTTCCTACCTTTTTTCACTTTCCAAGGGAGTAAAGAATGGAACCACAGGACTAAGAGCCTTCACATTGAAGCATTGTTTAGTCAGTAGGATAGAGCCAGAGATGGAGTTTAAGGGGTAAACTGAATGAAAGAAAACAACAGCTTTTAGAGCTCATGAGGAAGCAGAGGCCTTTCTCATATCTGTGCCCAGGCGTGCTGTACTCAACCTTTGCATATTCCTGATTAACTTTTGTCCTTTTGTACGCACACATCTAATTCTTTTTTAAAAATTGTTTTTTTCGGGGCCAGCCCAGTGGTGCAGTGGTTAAATGTGCAGTGGTCCACTTCGGCGGCCCGGGGTTCGCCAGTTCGGATCCCGGCTGCGGACATGGCACCGTTTGGCAAGCCATGCTGTGGTGGGCGTCCCACGTATAAAGTAGGGCAAGATGGGCGTGGATGTTAGCTCAGGGCCAGTCTTCCTCAGCAAAAAGAGGGGGATTGGCAGATGTTAGCTCAGGGTTAATCTTCCTCGAAGAAGAAAACAATTATTTTTTTCATGTAAGTAATATATTAATATATTCAGAACATTCAGAGCATCTGTGAAGACTACTTTGACATTCCCCTCACCACCATCATCCCCAATTCAAGTTACCTCCCCACCAACACCGGAAAAGGACGACTATTTTCAGTTTTGTGTCTGTCCTTCAGACCTTTTTCTATACCTTGACTTAGAGACAGGTGTATGGATAGATAAATAGGCTTATGAAAGACGTATAGTATTGCTTTGTGTGTGTGTGTGTGTGTGCTTTCCCCACAAAAACGGTATCAAGCTTACTGCCTCTCATTTGACAAACTCACTTTTTGGATTTTACAACATATCTTCAGGATCTTTTCATATTAGTACATACAGATGATTTATCTCATTTTTTTCAACTTCTACCACGTAGTATTATGTTGAGGGCTAGCTTGACTTTTCCCGCTTCTCTTGGTAGTTGCATATGGACAATTAAAAGGTAAAAGAAAAAAAAATACAGCAAGCAAGTATTGATTCTGATGCCAATTAAATAAGGAAGAAGCTTGCAATTGCTGGCTGGGGCAGGAATGTTTTCCTTAAAAATTAGACCAACTTAGAAACACTGTTGGACCCAGTTCAAAGGACATCGTTGACATTAACACCCTCTCCCCTCCCTTTCCCTTACCCCACCTCCCAATTACTGGCATTACTGGAAATTACATGTAACTAGGGCTCTTTGTGGTGTGTATACATCTGGTTTTCCCTTTTCCATATGCTTAAGTTCTCTCTCCTCAACTGCTTCTGTTTAGCACTTAATTAAAATTCTCAAATTAATTCAAGAAGCAAATTTGAAATCTGTACAATCAGGGGGTTAGGTGATCTTTTAGAGCTTTTACAGCTCTAGGATTCTTTTAAGTTATAGACGTAATTTTATTTCAGAGAATGCATTCTGATAAACTGAAACTTTTCTGTGCTTGATTTAGGTTGTAGTTAATTGTGAATATACATAATTTAATAATATTGAAATAGATGAAACTTATGCTACTTGTCACTCTTCCTTGAAGAATATTTATAATGATCACTTAATGTTCAAAGTAAACCACTCAAAGGATTTCAGAGCTGTCAAGTATTATTGCCACTAAACTATAGGCTTAACTAGATTGGACTACTAATATCTGATTTTTTTTTTTTTTTTTTTTTTTACTATAGAAAGCTAAGTATAGGGCTGAGTCAAAGTGAATGGGAGTTTCTGAGAAAGTACTTGTGAGATGTTAGTATGTATTATATGATTTTGAGTGTTTAAAGATTTAAGACGTACCATCATATACCAGGAGCAGAGGGTTGGGAGTCAGGAATGGGGGAATCAGTCCCAGCCCATCACTGACTGTCTTTGTGACTGCAGGTCACTCCTTGCTCTTAAATTTTCCCGTCTGTAACATGTAGTAGATTATTTCTGACTCTTAACTTACTCAGGGATGTTTTGTGAAATAATAAAGATAACCATTGCCAATTATTTTGTGTCCCTTGGTAGAGATTCTGTATAGATTAATGGCAGCAGTACCGTAGTTACTGCATTAGTTAAGAAAGCTCTTGAAAGTGAGAGAAGTACCTAGAATAGGTCATCTAAAGTTTTTGTTTATTGTTTCTCTTAGGCCAGTGAAGAGCATTCTGTGTTAGGTAGAACAATGCTGAAAACTAATATAAAAGCAGAGGTTTGTGACATTGTAGGAGCCAATCCATGATGTTTATATCTCTTTCCAACTGTAATGTTCTGAGTCATTTGTGCCTTTTACAAAAGTTAGTGACTCACCTTTTAGTTTTTTTTTTAACGTTTGTAATTTTCTGTTTGTTCGAATATTCTCCATGAGTTCTGTCATTTAGATAACCTTGGAATAGAAAGTCATATCTAAAATTTGCTGCTTTACTTGAATTCTAACCCTTTCTGTGGAGTTACTGTGTGAGGTTCTCTTTCTAAATTCTACTTTTCACCTTCTTGTGATTGGTTGCTTTTGTTATAAAAATACGTGAAAGACTCTTAATCTCCTTGAAAAATATCTGTTATTCTTTTGGTTGTTGCAAAACACCAGTAAACTTCCTTTTTAAAGAAAAAACAATTGTCGATAAAGGAGATATTTATTTGAAGGAAGAGTTTAAAGAAATGCATTCTTTTCTTATTGTACTTCTTTCTAAATTGATGTCACCCCAGGGGGTGTAAGAATTCTTTCAAAGCTTAATGTCCAGCTGGTGAACCAAACTGACACTTGATTGCATAAAGTCCATGGTGTTTGCTGTGTGTTTTCTGCATCTGGAGACTATTCTGTTATGATGTGAAAAATTGAGATTATAATTTTTAAAGTATATATTCCACAATCAAAGTATTTTATAAACACATATGAATCTTGTTCAACGTATAACTATGCTGAAATGGAGTGGTCATGTTTATAACTTGGTAGGTAAGTGACTCTGGAATGCTTCAGACCCGTCTCAGCTGAGGCAAGACATTTTGAACTGATGTTGTAAGGAAGGGTCTGTTTCCCTATTCAACAGTTTCATATGGATTTAGAAAGATAGCTCGTGTTTGATTAGTTCCAAATTTAAGTTTGTTATACTTCTTATGCCAGTAGAATATGTTTTCTTTCTATCTGCAGATTTAGTAGAGTTGCCCTTGGAATATGGCTTTCTAGGTTAAAAAAAGTTACTTTTTTGATTCCTCTTGAACTTTAGAATTCAAACCAGTGAAGTAATCGAGAAGGGCAATTAGACAGGATATGTATCCGTTGACATGCTTTACGTCTCTGTTGTTTTTCCTTTCTTTGCCTGCACATTTAAACTGAATTGCAGCTTTGTACTGAAGAATAAATTACTATTAAAATAAAGGCAGCTGGGGGCCGGCCCAGTAGCCAAGTGGTAAAGTTCGTGCGCTCCGCTTTGGTGGCCCAGGGTTTCACCAGTTGGAATCCTGGGTGCGGCCGTGACACTGCTCTTCAAGCCATGCTGAGGTGGCATCCCACATGCCACAACTAGAAGGACCCACAACTAAAAATACACAACTATGTACCAGGGGGCTTTGGGAGAAAAATAAAATCTTTAAAATAAAGGCAGCTTAATAGGATTCTAGAAAATTTGGAAAATGGAGAGGGGAATGAACTGTAATAGATAGGATTTGAGCTGGGTCTGGAAGAATACATAGTTACTGCTGTATCCCAGACTGCCCCTTGGACACTTTTGTTCTGTGTGACTGTTGTATGTTATATATTATATGCCTGTGTGGGTCATCCTGCCTTGGTGGAAGGAGCTGGATATTTATTCTCTACTTAGAATATAATCTTAACATGTGGACTTGGGTGAGTCACATCGCTCTGCCTTGCCTTAATTTCTCCATGTGTGAAATGATAATAACTATATAATTTGAGAGTTATTTAATTCAGTAGAGGCAAACCTTTTAAAGTTATAGTGATGACTCTCACTATCAATGGATTTAAGATAGAAGATAGCATTGTCACATTAGTGCTTTCTTCTACCTTTAAGAATGGAACCACATTTTGGGAGGGGGGCATAAAAATAATGATTAGGCACCCAAGATGGCTTGAGTGTCTTATGCATGTTCTAACTGGCAATAATCTTAACTGTCTTGTATTCAGCATCTGGTTTATACATGAGACCCCTATAATTAACCAGTAGTACTTCTCGGCCTTGTCTTTCAGGAAGATTTATAGTATAGCTAAGGTGATGTTAGCAGGCAGAAGACTGAATAGCTAGCTCTCTTAACTTAAAAAAATTTTGTCTCCCTGATACCAATATTGTTAAAATAAAATATGATTGTAAAAAATAGTTTTCCCTCTTCATTTGACATGATTGATTACTATCTGAACAATCTAAGAAGCTTAAGCTTCTTGGGTGTGGTTCTAGAATTTTAGGAAAGCTGAGAAGAACCTAGATTTTAGAGGGGATGGTTTGTGGTGTGTTCTGGAGTGTTATGCAAGGAAGAATTGTTAGGCCAGGTGCCTTTCATGTCTGTATCTGCCACAGTGAAAAACCGTAGAGGCACGAGTTTGTCTCAGTAAAGTTTTCATATGTTCTCTTCCAGGGGAAAATGACTTTTTAATATATGCAAGAGTCCAAATACTTTATAGGTAATCAATATTAAAAAAAGGTGAGTTTGTTTTCTGATTGGTTATCAAGTTGATACACCCTTCTGTTGCTATGTTCTGCTTAAACCATAAATATGAGAGAAATCTGTTAAATCAGGATTTGTTGAAATGAAATCTGTTAATTACATTAGACCTCTTTGGTTTTATGTGGAACTGTTACCATGGCATGAATTGAGAGCTGATTGTGCAACCTACTCATTTGGAAAATTCTTTACCCTCAAATTTTGCTTCAAATCCATGACTTTAATGGAAAGGGCATGGTAAGAGGCAACAATAGATTTTTAAGCCTAACTCTTTCCCTTAAAAGTCCCTCGGTAATCAAATTGCCTTGTATTAATAGATCCCAACAAGGGTTTGGGATTGGTTAGTTTCAGGACATCTTATCTAAACACTCTTCTAGGGACAGGTCTATGTTGGCTAGACCCATAGGAATCAAAATTATCAACATAGTGATGACAGTGTAGTTAGCCACATCTATCGGCGGTGTATAATCAACCATATCTGTGACTGCTGAAAGGTCCACTGTGGTAAAAGTTCTGGCTCTACCCTTGACTCTCATTAATGACCCTAAGGATTTTGGTCTGAACTCTGTAAGTGGCCTTGACTGTAACCTGGAATCTACTCTGTACTTCTAGGTAAATAGTGTGCAAAGTTAGGAAACTAGATCAAAACAAAACTAACTTTACAGCTAGGATAAATTATGATAGAATGAGAAATTGGCAGTGAGAAGTTTTAGTGACTAGGACCCTAAAAGAAGCTTAAATAAGTGCTTGTTGCTGCATTCAGGCTTTTTTTTTTTTAAACTTTAGTCTAAACCTCTGAAGTAGATTTTATGTAAATTGTTCATGCTAAATATTTGTGTTGTATATTCCTATTCCTTTGTACTTCCCATTTGATGAAGTTTTCAAGCTGTGGTTTGCTGGAGGGGAAAAAAACCCCAAACCCAAACCGCATAGGATGAATTGAATTACAAACCTGGTGTGGTCTTTTAACTCAATTACATCTAATTTGTGTTATTTTAGTCATCCTGGGTGGCAGCTGTTCTGCGTGAATGCGCACAAACATTGTCAATGTAAGAATTTGTCCTGTAACTCCTTAAGATTGGTGGTAGCCTATTTCTATTTTAAGGGACAAAGTTATAGATTAATTTGGTGTATCAGGACTATTTTAAAATTAAAAATTTAGTTCCTTAAGTTGACTTAAAATATTGAGCGTCTAATATTTATTTTAAATTTTAATGTTTTTATAACTTCACTTCATTTTCCTATTTCTTATGCTTCTACTTAAGTTTCTCCTAAAAATAGCCTCTTAATTACTTAAATTCAGGCAATTTTCAATTTGAGGGCAGGGGAATATGGAATTTTAGATTTTGATATACCCAAATAAATATTTTGAAATTCTAACCCAAAATTTGGAATGATCTGAGAAGAAAGACATGAAAGAATGTGGATTCAGGATTGTTCAGTTCATTGTAATTGAGATAGAGGTTTCAGTTAGCATTGAGTTAGGACTGAGTGTGAATTTACAGTTGAATATACGGAAATGAAGACATTGATACCTAAGAGACCCATGCAAAAGCTGACACAGGAACCTCTTAGCTGAATGCTGTCTAACAATTGATACTAACTTGACCTTCGCTCATCTTTCTATCTTTAATTGTTATTTTTATTTTACTTTCTGGAGAGTCATCTTTTGAGCAAATAGCCGGTTTGGTTCACTGAGTATTACTAACCTGGACAGGAAAAGAACACTTACATGTCTTCTTAGTATTAGAAGTGAAATATGCAGAATATAAATGCAGAAGAGAACAAACATAGTAGAAGGACCTCAACTAGTTTTCTAAGGTGACAAATGGGACAATGCTAACTAGAGAATTACAGTGAAGAGATACTGTCCAACGGAGACAGGAATAGAAGAAAAATCTTAATTCCTCAAAAATGATCTATGATATATAAATATGTTTGCAAAGACATTGTCTTTCTACAACATTCAGTAATTTTCAACTGGCAACTGGACATCTGCTATGGATTAGGTATTGTTCTAGGTACTGAGACCTGAAAGATGAATAAGCAACAGGTCCCAACTTGAGAGGAACTTACATGTAGTAGGGATGGCAAACATGTAACAATGATTTATAGCACCCTGTGGTAGCTGATGTGACAGAGGTTTGAATAAATTCAATGCTTCTTATTTTGTTATAGGGTGAGTATAGGACTAAAGTTAGGATATTAGATCAAAACAGAAGTGTATTTTTATTATATTTTTTTTATTTTGGAAGATTAGCCCTGAGCTAACATCCGCTGCCAATCCTCTTCTTTTTGCTGAGGAAGATTGGCCCTGAGCTAACATCCGTGCCCATCTTCCTCTGTTTTATATGTGGGGCACCTGCCACAGCACAGCTTGATAAGCAGTGCGTAGGTCTATGCCCAGGATCTGAACCAGCGAACCCGTGGGCCACTGAAGCAGAGCACATGAACTTCACCGCTAGACCACAGGCTGGCCCCCAGAAGCGTATTTTTTTTTAAATACTCACTACTATATGTGAGACTTATACCTTTCACTAGCCATTTATCAGTTACTAGTTGACCCATAGACTTAGGAATATAAATTGTGTAAATTTGTGGTATCTGTCAGCTGCCTACACTACTTCCTTACCATTCTCTTCCTAAGGAAGAAAGTAACAATTTGATCACCATTTATTTTAAGTTTTTTTTTGTACATTATCTCATTTTAATTAGTTGTGAACTACTTATACCAAGTTCAATAACATTTTTTAAACTTTTACCATCCTATATTTCTCTTTTATATCTGACCCTCACTATCTACCTATCTACTACTAGGAACTCTTTTTCTCCTAGTTTTCAATGGCAGTGTATTTTTTGGTTCCCTTCCTGCCTGTCTAACCTTATATGGTGTCCCCCTTGCTGGCTTCACTTCTACATTAGTTATCTATGCTATAAAAAGTTACCCTGAAATTTAGTGGCTTAAAACAATGAACATTTATTATCTCTCAGTTTCTATGGGCCAGTAATACCATATCTGTCTTATTCACATGCACATGATAAACATTCAGACTTTCAATAAATGTTGTTGAATGCTTCATAAATGGATGCTATTATCCTAGTTGAGGTTTTCATCACTTCACACCTAAATGGCTCCACCAACTTCATTGCTGTTTTCCAATCTTTACCCCCACGGGGCTGTTAACCCACTCTTTCTAAAGTTATTCGCACTGCTGCTTCCCTGATCAGTAACCAATTGTGACTCTCATTGGCCTGATCTTTAAGTTTATGTTGGTTTTCTTGGCATTCAAAGCGTCACCTTCTTTCTTTCTTTCTTTCTTTTCTTTCATTCCTTCCTTCCACCCTTGCCAATCCTCCTCTTTTTGTTGAGGAAGACTGGCCCTGAGCTAACATCTACCCATCTTCCTCTAGTTTATCTGCGGGACGCCTACCATAGCATGGCTTGCCAAGCATTGCCATGTCCGCACCCAGGATCCGAACCGGCGAACCCCGGGCCGTCGAGGCGGAATGTGTGAACTTAACCGCTGTGCCACTGGGCTGGCCCTGCATCACCCGCTTTATTCAGCTGTGTTTCTTAACAAACACTTGCTTTACTTAACCTAGTTATTTATACTTTATACAAACCAACGCCTGTCCTCATTCCTACTACTGTGTTCAGTTTTACCCTTTTCTTGCCTATATTCTGATTTTCTTCCTTACCTGTAATGCTTACTCTCCTTTGTTTTTTCATATCTGAATCTCTTGTAGCTCAAATATCATTCTCTTTCTTCCACTTTTTTCATAAAGCCATTTTGGACTTTTTCTGGCCCACTCTAGTTTTTAAATCTTTAACTTCCTGTTATAGTAATGCTGAATACCAGTGTATTTCTTTATCTTTAGTTTGAGTTAATTTCCCATCCCAGCTAGAATTCCAGTTATCTGAGAGCTAAATCGTTTCACTTTCCGTGCCTCTATTTACTGTGCTCTGTAAGTACATATTGGTTGACTGAAAATTAGAAAATTTGACTCAACTGTCAAAAATGCTCTTTTTGATGCTGCTAAATGAATTTTAACTCCAAGAGCCATAAAGACAGTTTGGAACTACATTTCATCATTTTCCTGAAGAATCATTGCTATATGAAATGATTAATTTAAAAAAATTTCCCATCACTGATCATCAGGGAAATGCAAATCAAAACTACACTAAGGTATCACCTTACACCCATTAGAATGGCAAAAATAACCAAAGTAACAAATGTTGGAGAGGTTGTGGAGAAAAAGGAACTCTCATACACTGCTAGTGGGAATGCAAACTTGTGCAGCCACTGTGGAAAACAGTATGGAGATTTCTCAAAAAATTAAAAATAGAAATACCATATGACCCAGCCATCCCACTACTGGATATCTATCTAAAGAGCTTGAAATCAGCAATTCCAAAAGTCCCATGCACCCCTATGTTCATTGCAGCATTATTTACAATAGCCAAGACGTGGAAGCAACCTAGGTGCTCATCAACTCATGAGTGGATAAAGAAGATATGGTGTATACACACACACACACACACACACACACACACACACAATGGAATACTACTCAGCCATAAAAAAGGGTAAAACCATCCCATTCACAACAACATGGATGGACCGTGAGGGTATTATGTTAAGTGAAATAAGCCAGATAGAGAAAGACAATCTCTGTATGACTCCACTCATATGTGGAAGTTAAACATGTAGACAAAAAGAACAGATTAGTGATTACCAGGGGAAAGCCGGGGTGGGAGGCGAGTACAAAGGGTGAAGGGGTGCACCTACAGCACGACTGACAAACAATAATGTACAACTGAAATTTCACAAGGTTGTAAACTATCATAATCTCAATAAAAAGTAAAAAAAAAATCCCTCTGGCTAACTATCAAAACTGGCTTTTAGCCTTGAACTATCAAAGTGAAACTATCAGAATCACCTAGAGCAGAACAGGTATTAAGTAGCAAGCGATTCAAGGTCTCTGATCCCTAGCCTGCTCCACCTATGGGCTTGGCCAAGTCCTTTGGCTTAGATAAGTAGGACAAAGAATGTGCTTTTGTCTTCTCCCTCTTGAAAGTTTCATAGATTTGTTTCACAAACAAAGGGCAATAATTGAAATTTTGTGTCAGCATCTTCTCATTCACTTAGAAAAGTTAATGTCAGGTGATAATATTAACCAAAATATAGGTACACATACAGCCTGAAAATAATGTTGGGACTAACTGTGTTCCATAAAATTCTTGGTATACTTTGTACCAGCCCTGAGGAATGAGGTCTGAGAGCCAGTAGGAGGTAAAGCCCCAGTTCTTTTGGTAACATTAAGTTTAGTTCTGTGCTTTTGCTAAGATAGAATTCTATTCACATTATTAGTTTTTACCAATATTCCTTTGTATCCTGTTATTTTTTATTCTCCCTCTTTCTCTACCTTTCTGTTCCTCTTCCTTATTTCCTCCTAAAGCCATAAATAGCATGTTTGGTCATGGCTAGAATATAAGAGGAACATTCAAATTTTTATTATAGCCAACTCAAATTCTTTTTAGGTTTTTATTTTAGGATTGATTTATAATATCAAGTCTGTGATTTAGGTTACTAGTTGCACATTAATAAGCCATCCCTGTGGCTAAATTACTGGTGTTTATATAAAAATGTTTTTTTCCCCTTGTTATTTGTTCATGTAGGTGTTTCAGCCAAGGTTCCTGTCTGTAGCACTGGAATATTTGAATTAGAGAAATTAAGGAAGTTGAAAAGGTTTAAGCTCTTGATTCTTGCCATTTATCCTTATAGCTAATGACTTTTGGATATGTTTCCTGGAGAAGATAAAGAATATCAGTTGTGAACTTACCTGGTTACTGCCCAGATCACCTCAGTTCATACATCCTGCCTCTGCATTCCCTCCTCTAGATCCCCTGCGCCTGGAAGGGCTTCCTCATGAAGACGAGGCCTGTGGCAATAGCTCTGACTGTTAACGTCTTTTAGCTTTCTTCTTTACTCCTCCCGTACTTTTCCCTCTATACTCCTCTTCCCTACCCAGTGGGGAACCTTCAGCTGTGTTTAAAGGTAAAAGAGGTAAAGAAGTGGGAGAGGAGAGAGAGTGAGGGAGAGGCAGAGACAGACATGAAAAAAGTCAGGAAGAAGTATGAGTGTAGTCCTGAGTGGACTCCACTGCTTTTTCTAACTGCTGCCTTATTCTGTCTTGTCCCTGTTGCCACCACTTTAATATTTCTAAAAAGAGCTTAAGGGCTGGCCCCATGGCCGATTGGTTAAGTTCACATGCTCTGCTGCGATGGCCCAGGGTTTCACCAGTTGGAATCCTGGGTGCGGCCATGGCACTGCTCATCAAGCCATGCTGAGGCGGCATCCCACATGTCACAACTAGAAGGACCCACAACTAAAAACATACAACATGTACCGGGGGGCTTTGGGGAGAAAAAGGAAAAATAAAATCTTTAAAAAGAGCTTAAAGTAAAATTAAACAAATTCGTTTGAATTTTAGTCCTCAATACTCAAATAAAAGTACTTTTCTAAAAATCTCCAGTGATGTCCTCAAGATCAAATCTCATGATTTTTCCTTAGTCTCTATCTTCCTTGATCACTCTGCTGCATTTTATACAAATTTGAACATTCCCTTCTTGAAAAAAGGAAAAGGCTTATTGAATACAACGTTGCCACATGAAACCTTGTGTAATCAGCCTCATTTGAAAGTGCACATTTCATTTGATGGTATTTGCAAATTGTCTCCCCCCCCCCCACCAAACTTACAGTATAAAAATGCTTCCATATGCTAAAAGCTAGTCTACTCATTTTGCTGAAGGAGAAAAAAAGAAAAATATACTTTACTGACTTGTTGTCTTATAAACATGCAGCTGCAGTGCGGGCAGATTTGGCAGTGGCAGCCCTTCAGAATTCACTGTAAACAACTCTGCAGCCCTGAGGCCTCACTACTGTTCACGATGAGTGTGGAGAGTCGTTTTTGCCCCAGAAAAGTAAATTGTTGAAAATGTAATTGTGATTTGTATATGGTTCTAAAATATTTAAATACAGTTAAAACTTAGTGTTAAACTCTGATTTCTAACAGACGTGAACATTTTAAATAACTAAATGCTTTTGCTTTCAGATTCTTTAGGTATCTCAAGGCATTTATTTCAGTAGCCACTACTCTGGTCTGGGCCCCCGACCCCTTATGCCTGAATTATAGCGATGGTCTCTTCCCTGGTCTCCCTAACATTAGTCATTCTCCCTTTTAACCTCCTACCTGGTGCTATGGGACAATCTTTCCTAAATAACATTATGCCTTTTCCTATCAACCGATCTCCTTTATCCTAATCTCACCAATATTTCTCTCAAAACCTGATTTACCCTTTCCTTTAAGGAGTCTTCGTGATAATCCCGTCTGGCCTTGTTTTTCCACAGTACTTTTCAACCAAGCTCCTACTCTGTTATATTTATGTTGATTTATTGAAGTTTTTAAATTGTTATATGTATGTTCTTTCCTTCCCAAGTGAATATCAATGTGCTAGAAACACTATCGTCTGTTTCTTTTGACTGGAGTCTAATACACTTGTGGAAATAATGGATATTAAATGTATATATATATATATATATATATATATATTTTGTTGCTCCAGGTTTCAAGTTAAAAATCATGGCTGTTTGTTTAAATCACATAAATTATCAAATAGAAGAACTGAGTGATGGTACCTGCACAATGTTTAATATATGTTAAAGACTATAAAATATATCCTGCTGAAGTCTGTACTTTATCTTCTTTAAAGATTTATTGCTTAGCTTTTAGAATTGATGGTTTTATATTTAAATAGAGAAATAGGTCGGGGCTCATGTAGTTATAAATAGAAATTCCATTATTTCATTTTTGTCACTGTAGCATCTTATACCAAAAAAATATTTTAAAGAACAACTTTGAAAAAAATGATAAAGTTAGAGGACTAACACCACCTGATTTCAAGACTTATAAACCTGGAACAATCAAGACTGTGGTATTGGCATAAAGATAGAAATAGATCAGTGGAACAGAATGGAGAGTCCAGAAACAGATCCACACATAATTGACCAACTGAATTTTGACAAAAGTGTAAAGGCAATTCACTGGAGAAAGGCAAATATTTTTAAAAGACAATACTGAAACAGTTGGCTATCTATATAAAACATGATTCATATTGGGGCCACCCCCATGGCGGAGTGGTTAAGTTCTTGTGCTCCACTTCATCGGCGCAGGGTTTCGCTGGTTGGATTCCTGGGCCTGGACATGGCACTGCTCATAAAGCCATGCTGAGGTGGCGTCCCACATGCCACAACTACAACAACCCACAACTGAAAAATATACAACTGTGTACTGGGGGGATATGGGGAGAAAACACACACACACAAAAAAAGATTCATATACAGTATATAAAATTAGTTCAAAATGGATCATAGACTTACATTAAAACCTAATTACATTATGTTACATTTATCAAGTCTATTACTTCGGTCTATTACATTGGACTTACATTAAAATTATAAAACTCCTAAAGGAAAACAGAGGGAGAAAATCTTTGTTACCTTGGGTTAGGCAAAGGTTTCTTACATACAACTCGAAAAGCATGATCCAAATTGATAAATGGGACTTCATCAAAATTAAAAATTTCTGCTCTTCAAAAGAGAATGAAAACACACGCCACAGACTGGGAGATAGTATTTGCAAGATATATATATGGTAAAGGACGTACACTCAGAACATATAAAGACCTCTGAAAACTCAAGAAGAAGAAGAAAAGCAACCCAACAAAAAATGGACAAAAGATTTGAACAGACATTTTGCCAAAGAAGATATAAGATGACAAATGAGCACATAAAAAGAAGTTCAGTATCATTAGGGAAATGCAACACACCTGTTGGAATGGCTAAAATTAAAAAGATTGATCATACCAACTGTTGACAAACATGCGGAGGAACTGGAACTGTTGTGCCCTGCTGATGGGAACATAAAGTGGTATAACTACTTTGAAAAACAGTTTGGCAGGGGTTTTTTTTGCCTTTTTTCCAGCTTTATTGCTATATAATCGACATATAATTCTATAGATTTAAGATGTACAATGTGTTGATTTGATACATTTATATATTACAAAATGATTACCCTTATAGCGTTAGCTAACACCTCCATCCTGTCACATAATTACCATTTCTTTTTTGTGGTAAGAACATTTAAGATCTACTGTCTTAGCAACTTTCAAGTATATGATACGGTATTATTAGCTATAATCACCATGCTGTCTGTTAGATCTCTAGAACTTGTTAGCTTTTTAACTGGAAGTTTGTACCCTTTTACCAATATCTTCCCATTTTGCCCACTCCTCAACCTCTGGTAACTACTGCTCTACTCTCTGGCAGTTTCTTTCTTTCTTTCTTTCTTTCTTTCTTTCTTTCTTTCTTTCTTTTGTGAGGAAGATTGGCCCTGAGCTAACACCTGTTGCCGATCTTCCTCTTTTTCCTTTTTCTTCCAAAAGCCCCCCAGTACATAGCTGTATATCCTAGTTGTAGGTTCTTCTAGTTCCTGTATGTGGGATGCCGCCTCACCATGGCTTGATGAGCAGTACTAGGTCCGTGCCAAGGATCCCAATCAGCAAATCCTGGGCGGCCAAAGTGGAGTGCATGAACTGAATCATTCCCCTGGCAGTTTCTTAAATGTTAAACATACACCTACTATATGATCCAGCCATTCTACTTAGCTTTTTACCCAACAGAATTAAAAGCATATTTCCATACAAAGACTTGTACATGGGTATCATAGCAGCCTTCTTTGTAATAGCCTAAAACTGGAAATCACCCAAATGTCCATCCAGAGGTAAATGGATAAACAAATTGTGGTGTATCCATACTAGGGGATACTACTCAGCAATAAAAAGCAATTAATTATTGGCACATGTAACAACATGGATAGCTCTCAAACTAATTATGCTGAATGAAAGAAGTCAGGCCAAAAACAAAAGTACATATTGTATGATTTCACTTATTTAAAATTCTAGAAAATGAAAACTAATTATACTGACGGTAGATCAGTACTTCCATAGGGGTGAGGGGCAGGGGAAGAGGGGTGGATTACAAAGAGGATGAGGAAACTTGTGGGGTTATTGATATTCTCACTCTCTTAATTGCGCTGAAGGTTTTGCAGGTATGTATGGAATTCAAAGCTTATTGAATTGTACTCTTCAAATAGGTGCAGCTTTTTATAGCTCAATAAAATTATACCACAATTTAAAAAAAGAAAAAATGTTGTAAAAAGGTGTTAGGGGTGCAATACAGCAGCAGAAGCAACATCATTTAACATATACATTAGCATATTATAAATATGAAAATATATAAATATAATGTATATATTTATAAATATAACAGCATGTGCTTTATTGAAGAGACCTACATGTTACCTACCATCTTTGGTTTTAGGGAGTTGCTAGAATATTATCAAAGAAGAAGACCATTTTATAAAGGAAATTATTACACCCTGGCCGTCTAGCACTCATCTTTCATTCTGCATAGAGGAGCTGTACAGCTATAATGAAACAGTAAAAAAGGAACAGCAAGCTCTATTTTTAAATTCTGGTAGACCATCTCAATCTTTATCTAAATATCAGTTTTTCCCTCCTTTCATTTTCCTGATTAATTCCTATATTTTGCTGCTGCTTCTTAGTATGTTTTCTTAAACCACATTATTACTAAAATAGGGAATGGAAACCATGTAGAAACCATGTAGTACTATTACGTGGTATTGGTTAAGAAACTCATTCACAAAATAATTTGGAGAAGAAAATTATTGCATTTTATCACAAGTGAGGAATGAACCAAACAATATAGTGGTTAAAATAAGAGTCTAAGAAATCAAGTAGAATTCTCTTTGTATTTCATATATTGTGCTTAATTTATCTGTTATGAAAGTGAGCTCAGATTCATTGTTCTCTTTATTAAAAAAAGAGAAGAGAATTCTGTGTAGGCCACTTTATGGCAACATCAGTATGAATAAAAGAAAATAATGAGTTTATGCTAAGGTTCAGTGACACCACTCAGACAACTCTGCACTAA
The DNA here is from genome assembly GCF_041296235.1 of Equus asinus. Lineage (NCBI taxonomy): Eukaryota > Metazoa > Chordata > Mammalia > Perissodactyla > Equidae > Equus > Equus asinus. The sequence continues at coordinate 77,038,675 of NC_091796.1, forward strand.
CATGTAACAGTGTACAAAATATGTAGACAAATTTGTTAGTATTTTCTCACTGCAGACTATCACCAAATTACACAGTAGCAGACAGTAGAGATGATTTTTACTTTCTCTATATAATAATATTTAAGAGATACTTAAACTTGATTTTAAAACTCTGTGATTTGTTTAAGATGAGCCTGCAGAGCTATTAGCGCTTAGCTTTTTAAAAAAGTTCTTGATTATAGTAATAAGCATATCAAATCAGCTGCTTGATTTTTTTTATATTTGGAGGAAACAGTGTGACCAGCTGGCAATTGGGATTTGAAATAACAATGGAAAAATAAGTGGTCTGTGCTGAAAATTGTCAGGTATATCTTTTGATGGAAAATCATCTTGCTGGATGGAAAACAACCTAGGTCTCTAGTTATATAATTTAGGCAGGTAAAAAAATTAGGCAGAGCTAGGCTTTTATTAAAGATTTAGTTTGGTTCTTAGAAGTTATGGCAATTCCTGATGAGTAATTTAGTAATAACTTAAGTATCTTTCTGAATTACTTCTGCAAAATACTGCCGGGTATTAATTATTGTAAACATAGTTGGTTGCAAGACTCCTTCTAACTCTAAACTTTCAAAAGTTTCTCATTACCTATGTATGTTCTTCCTCCTTAATTTTATATTCGAGACCTTTCATAATCCTTCCATTGTTAAGGAGCTTTCCTTTAACCTGTTATGTCACTGCTCCTCTGTATGAATTGCCAAAGTTTCTATGATTTTTCTACTTCTTTGCCTTTTGTCTGTCTTTGTTCAGTCTGGACCCTCCACCCTTCTCTCCTCTCTATTTACCCATCTAAGCCCTACAGTTCTTCAGATGCCACATAAGTCCAACCTTTCCTGGCATTCTATCCATACATACTATGACTGCCTCTTTTGTGCTTTGGGTTGTGTGTGCCAGTGGTTACCATGGTAGGAACAAGGGGAGAGGATGCCTGGGGTACTCCACTGTGGTGCAGGGAGAAAATATTAGAACTTTACAGATGTTTTTATATCATCCCAGTTAATTTTAATTTTTTTGTATATGCTTTATAATGTACTTGATAAATTAGTACCCACATAGAAGTCAGAAAGTATTTAAAATACAGATAGTGAGAGGTTGCATGTCCAAAATGTTTCACTGGTGGAGTACACACCAGAAAGTTAGGAGACCACTGAGCTATGTATTAATCCTACGTCTTGAATTGTCAGATCTCTTTCTTCATTTGTAAAGTTAGGGCTAGGATTGGATTAGATAATTTCTAAGGTCCCTTTTTAGCTTAAATGTTCATTGAGTTAAAAAAATTATTTTGAAAGAATTTCAAGCATACAGAGAAGTTGCAAGTGTGGTATAACGAACTCCCATGTGCCATTCACATAGTTTTATCCACCATTAACATCATGCCACATTTCCTCCTCCTCTCTTGAATACACATAAACATACATATTATTATACTTTTGTTCAGAACCACTTGCTAGTAAATTGCAGAGGTTGTGACCATTCACCGTAAATATTTTAGCATGTGTCTATTAAGAACAAAGGCACTCTTTTACATAACCACAGTATATTGCTCAAATTCAGTACTATATTATTATCTAGAGTATGGTCCATATTCAAATTTTGTTTATTGTCCTAGTATGACCTTTATAGCTGTTTTTTCCCCAGTGTAAGGAATAGGGGATAAAAATTTTATTACCTCTTTTAGTTTTCTTTACTAGAGCAGTTTTTAGTTTTTCTTTGTCTTTCATGACATTGACATTTTTTGAAGAGTACAGGCCCTTTATTTTGTAGAATGTCTCATTTGGGTTTGCATAACTGTTTCTGCTATACCTTTAATTTGTTGTAGTTTAATTCTTTGTGTGCATACACATGTGCTATGTGATTAGTGTGAGTCCTCTTGTCCAAACTAGATTGTAAGTTTCTTGGTTACAGAGATGATTCATTGTGTTCATTTTTGTTCTTCTGACTTCCAAGCACATACAATACTTTACCTATAATAAAAATTAAATATATTCGTAAGTTAAAAGTTCTTATATAATTATAGGTTAAAAGGATGCTTTCAAACATATAGAGAAGGACATATGAGATTAATTAACTCTCAGTAATTAAGGATGTCAAAGAATACCATGGTAACAATAGAAGCATTATGTTTTATTTTATTGTCTTGAAGGAAATTGGCTACTGCAACCTGTGATATAATACGGGCATGCACAGAACATGGTACATCCTGTATTAATTGACATATATTATTTCTTTTCATCATTCCTCTGAGGAAACCCTTTGCAATAACGTTTGCCCTCTTTTCCATATATAGAGTGTAGGCAGTGAAATAACATGAAAGATCTTATACTTTTAAGCACATGTGTCTCAAGATTGGAAATATCTAAGGTTGTCAAGAAAAGGTCTTTTATTATCCTTTCATTATCAGCGAAGAACAGTTATGAGAAAGGGACTCATCTAAAGTTTTAAGGCAAACACAAGTTAGAAGTTTTCCGTTTTGAAGTCAGCAGCTGGAAAGATGCATTGTAGCCTATTAGAGACTCTAATTTCCCTGAAACCTATCACTTATGTAAAGGTCCGCAGTAAGCTTGGATTTGTTGTTTAGGATTATTTAGGATTTTTAAATCAGTAGGCTTTTGAACTCTTAGAACATGGTTTTCTTTTGTTTAGATGGAGAACATTTAATATACTGGTTTTCTTAGTATTAACTTTCATAACTGTTGTCTGGGGCAATTATTATCTCAGTTGATTATTTATCTCTGCGGCCCTATTCTAACTACATTTATCTGAACTTACTGAATAACTCCTCGTTACTCAGCACATACTTTAGTGAAGATATTCTTAGGAGTAATGGCTGACATTCTCCATATTGTGGTTTGTCTGTGTGTATGTGCCTGTGGATAACTTGGCAATCACTTCCTCAGCGAAATAACAGTCAGTGTGGTTCAGCCAAAGTTTAGAGGAATGGAATAACTGAAGTGGGAGTTTTTTGTATAATACAGGGTGATACTATCCTTGGTTCTTTCTTATTGAATTGCTCAGGTAGTAGGTAGTATTTTGTGCCTTGGAAGTTACTAAAACAATACAAAGCAAGCAAAAAAACAAAGAAAACCCAACAACCACCACCAAACAGGAAATACCAGATAATTCAGATGATCTGTTTCTTGCCACAGTATGAAACCAAGAACTCTTCCTGTAACTCAAAAATGTATGCTTAGATCACAATCTGATTTAGAGAAAGAAAAACAACATTTTTCCTGTTTTTTCCAGGATCAGGTTTAATAGAAAACTGGTGATGCACTAATCTTTTCACAGACGAGACTTGAGAATATTTAATATGTTTGTCCATTTTTAAAAAAATAGAGTTTTTTCAGGCTTATTTCTACTGCAGCAGGAAGAGGCACTGTGATTCACTGAATTGTGTGAATTAAAGGCATGATCAAGAAACAGGCCATTGAAAATGACAGCCCCTGCAGTGTTAAAAGTACTTTGATCTTCTGTTTTGACATGTTGAGTTTATCTTTAATTATATGTGATGACATTTGATTACTATCCACTTAGACTATTATAATATGGTTTGTAAAATGTAGTTTGTACTATGTAATAAGTTCAGCACCGTTTTTCCGTAGTTAGGAGTTTGCGGCGAGATGTTTTAGTTGTAAGTGCAAACTATTAGATTTCTGAATTAGTAGACACTTAACATGTAAAATATTTGCTGTCAGGCAAAGTATGATTCCAGTACAATAAGGATTATCAGTGTGCTCTGTTGACTCAGAGTCTTATTTTATAGAGATAACAGAATTGTGTGTGGTTATTATTTCCACTAACCAGCTGCTTGAATTTAGGCAAATCACCTAAATTCCCTGGACCTTTGAAAAATGAAAGCCTTAGACTAGATGATATCCTAGCTTTCAACTCTGAAATTCTATGCTTCTACTATTCTATGATGTCCATGATAGATATAACGTAGAGTACAATAGAAATTCCTGGCACATTTTCTAAAAGAAAGATGGTTTTAAAATATTGTATGAGTTATTGGTTTTTGACCTTGCATTTTGATATGGAAATGAAATACTTAAAAAAAAAACAACCACAATGACTTTTTCATCTTGCTGGGGAGGGGCAGTGGGTTGATGGGTAGCCACACTATAAGGCCATAATTGTAGAGGGAGCTTTCATTTGGAATTTCCTGTTTTATGCCATCACCTTAGCCTTGAGGATATGATGTCTTTCTTTGAAATTGCCTGCTTTGCTTGTATTTACATGCTGAGCCCTGGATTTTTCCCAGTTTAGGCAGTTATATGCCCCACCTATGAAATGTCTTTAAGAATTTGAATCTGATTCTAATTCTCCAAAAGAAATTACAAAATGATTCTTTTTTTTCAAATGGTAGCCAGATATAGTGGTTTGACTTTTAATACCGTTTAATCAATTTTGCCAATGTTCCTGGTGGGGCAATCAGGCAATAAACAAAAGCAAAAATGAATAAACAGACAAAATCCTTCAAGTCTGGTGGCTATTTGGAGAATATCATTAGGGAGCATAATAGTCCATGTGTTTTTATCCTGAAGTTTGCTTTTCTTTGTCATATGACCAACTCTTTACTTGCTAAGATGTCTTCTCTTGTAAAAAACCTGCTCCTAACAACAGGTAGGACCTTCTAGAAACATGCATAGTGATAGGTCCATAGTAGAACTCAATAAATATTTAAGTGAATTGCAATTTCAGAAACATTTTCCAAACATAAAACCTGAAAGATTTAAAAGACTGACTTAATGCATGAAGTTATGAAGCATCTTAACAAATGGTAGAGTTATCTTTATAGGACAAATGAATTGTATTTTTTCCTTCATTTTTAATTGACCGTAAGATTTATTACTTTAAATTCTGATCTGTCGCATACAATTATCGGGTATGATTTACTACCTAAGAACTAAGCATTGGTACTTTGATTTGAATTTTTTACTGAAGAATCATAGTATGTTTTATCTATAAGTACTTTGGGATTTTTTTAAGCTAAAAGCCTATAAATATGTATAATTTGTAATGGGTGGGTGACAGAGTGAAAAGCAAAACCAGAAGGATATGATCATGCAGCAGTATCTCAAGCTACTCTCTTTGCTCACAGGCTATGGCTGTGTTAAGATTTTAGCATTTGTTTCTTTTTAGAGTGGGTAGAAAGGTGAAGCCTTAATATAAACCATTTTGAGTTAGTTAACCCTATACTGTATACTAATGGAGAAGAAAAGTAGTACAGATAAGTCAAAACACAGAAAAGCAAAATAATGATTGCTCTTCTTTATTGGTATAAAGAGCATGGGAAAGGCAGGAGCTGGGTGGGCTCCTAAATCTGGAAAACCTATTGTTGGTGTCTTTTTTCGCTCGCTCTCTGTCTGCAGCTTGGTCAGGATCCCTTGAGCTTTAGGCAGAAGGGTGAGGTGTAGCAGCACGAATTACTGAGCCTAAGGCAACAGCATCTTTAGGTTTTCTCTTTCTTGTTCCCTACAGCTGGTGAATCTGAAGTGAATCCTCAGTAAAATTCCAGATTAGAAGATTTAGCAGGTGGTAGTTCAGTAATCAGAAGGAAAAATGTTGATCTTTAGGAGCCAGACTGAGTTTATGAAAAAATGTTATGGTAGATTAACCTAATTTCATTCTTCTTTGGAATGTTATTACACTATTAATCACACAATACAAGTGTCTGAATTTTATGCAGCTTTTTGACATGGTCCATCATAATATCACTGTGGGCAAGATGGACGAGAGTGATATGATAATACAGTTATGTTGATATGTAACTGATTGAACAACCATCTGAAAGAGTGTTATTTAATGGAAAGAGTGTTAACCTGGAAGGAAGACTCTGGAATCCTACAGGAATCTGTCTTCAGCTTCATGTTATATAAACAAAGAGTTAAAAGAAAATACAGCTGGCATACTGATCACATTTGTAGATAACACAATTGGGGAAGGATGGCTAAAATTATTAGATGGTAGAGATAGGAGTCAAAAAACAGGTCTAAACATACTGGGATGATGGCTTGGCCAAGAGATAACGTTTGCTGAGAACAAGTTTATAATGTAATATAGAATGGGGGAGAAGTGGCTTAGATATAAGAGTAGGGAAAAAAGACTTAACATCATTAAGTTAACTGAAAACTCAGTAGGAACAACTTTGTTATGTTCCTTTTCAAAAAGTGTGATCTTAGGCCACGTTAACAGAATGTCTAGAATGGGATTGATGATAGCCCTGCTTTATTGTATGTGCATCTGGCTATTCTCTATTAGATTATTACACTTTAAGAGTGACAAGCTTCAAGCACATCCAGAAGAAAATGTCTAAAATAATAAGGGAATTTTTCATATAAGCAAGCTGAGGGAAGAAGGAATGTTAGCCTGTAAGGGGTCATAATAGCTCTCTCCTAATACATAATTGATGGGCAACCCTACAGAAGAGAGGTTTGAATGAGACTGTGAGGTTCCAGAATGCAGAATGACAACCGGTGGTTAGATTATGTTATGTGGAGAGATTTTGGCTCCCTATGAAGAAGAGTTCTCTGCAGAGATGTCTTTAAAGGGGAATGGACTGCATTGGGAATTAAGTAGTGAATTTTCCAGAGTGCTGCCAATTTACCTTCTGCGCCTGTGGTAATAGAAGAAATTTATTCGTCAGATAGGGACTAAAACTAGTTGGTTTCTAACATATAGTCTGACTTTTTTTGGTGGTGTGTTCCCTATTTGTTTACAACCAATCTTACTCTCTGTCATTTGGCAAAGAAGCAGAGAATGTCTTTGGCCATAAATTGAGAAGCAGGAATCATCTGTATATGTTATTATCAAAACGTGCCTGTTGCTTTTGCAAGGAGCTTTTCTTCTCTCTACTCACTCCTAAAAATATCTTTCTGAACTTAAAAGGACTTAACGTAGAAGTTTAGAAGGGAAAATAATATTGTTTCCAGGAAACATTGTTTATATATTTGACACATTTTGATTAGCACGAAAACCAAGATGATCCTATGACAGCTATTAGAAGATAGTACTATGAAATGAATGCACATAGACACGTCAGAATAATCAGGTTCAAGGCCGGCCCATGGCCGAGTGGTTAAGTTCGTGCACTCCACTTTGCTGGCCCAGGGTTTCGCCGGTTTGAATCTTGGGTACAGACATGGCACCCCTCATCAGGCCATGCTGAGGTGGCATTCCACATGGTGCAACCAGAGGCACTCACAACTAGAATATACAACTATATACTGGGGGGCTTTGGGGAAGAGAAGAAGAAGAAGAAAAGAAGATTGGCAACAGTTGTTAGCTCAGGTGCCAATCTTTAAAAAAAAAAGAAAAAAGAAAAAAAAGAATAACCAGGTTCATTGGTTTGTCAACTCATTTATTCTTTTACTCATTCATCATTTATAATTTTTTTGTGTGTGTGAGGAAGATTGTCACTGAGCTAACATCTGTTGCCAATCTTCCTCTTTTTGCTTGAGGAAGATTGTTGCTGAGCTAACATCTGTGCCAGCCTTCCTCTATTTTGTATGTGAGATGCCTCTACAGCATGGCTTGATGAGTGGTGTGTAGGTCCACGCCCAAGATCTGAACCCACGAATGCCAGGCTGCTGAAGTGGAGCATGCAAACTTAACCACAATGCCACTGGGCTGGCCCCTGTAAATATTTTTTGAGTACCTGGTAATTTCTGGGCACTCTGCTAGGTGCTGGGAAGTCGATATTTACTGCAATTTCTCTCATCAAAAATCTGTTTTAGTAGACTTTGTTTTTGATAACTTGCCAAGAAACACTTTTATTAAAACAATAAACACGTATCACTCTTTATTTTTTATATTTTATGATATAAACTACAAATAAAAGTATAAAAGAACCCCTGGAAAATCCTGAGTTTAACTCTGTATGTTAAGTATTATATGTAGTCATGCAAAAATCACACTTTTCATGTACATCATCAGTATTAACTTTGCTTTGAAACTGAATTCTGAGGTAGAACTTGGTTTTTCAGGGTTCTTTTCATTTGGTGTCAGAGTTTTGTATATTTTCTTCTTTTCCTTTTTTGGACTGTTAATTTCCATGTTGCTCTTTGAAAGGAAAAATAAAATATCGTGTAAGAGGTTTAAAAATACATACTAACTACTCTTTCTTGAGGAAAAAAACTTTTCTTGCTCTCTTGTTTTTAGCCAGTTTTAATTTCAGTGTACATTATTGCTAGGTAGACAAGAATGATCTTGAAAAAAGAAAGCTTTTGAAATATTAAGCCAACAAAGGCATTGCCTGCAGGATAAGTTAATAGTTGAACATATTCACTGGTTATGCTGCCAAATTTTATCATTAATTTGTTTTAATATAAAGTGGTCGTTCTCTGTCTTTCATCTTAAAAGTACAACTATTAACATTGGCTTATAAATAATTCTCATACCCATGTAGGGTAGATTAGTAGTATCAAGTTTTACAGTTAGAATATAAAATGAGAAGCCAGTGTTCCTCTATGTGACTATAGCAAAGCAGGCTTTAAGGCAGGGAGGGGTCCTCACTGGTTGATCTTTAAGTCATTTATACATGGCTAAGACTGTTGTACTGCCATGTTGTCTTTCTTTGAAGTTTTCCCTTCTTTGGCAAAATATTAGCTCCTATGTGTCAATCTTCCCATCCCCAACTTAGGGTCTTCTCTGACCGTTCCCATAATCATCTGAAGATTGCAGAGAAATTGAAGAGTTATTTGTACAATCTTGTTCATAGCAGCATTATTCACAATAGCCAAAGGGTAGAATCAACCCAAGTGTCCATCAACAAATGAATAGATAAACAAATGTGATCTATACATACGAAGGAATATTATTCAGCCTTAAAAAGGAAGGAAGTTCTCGGGGGCTGGCCCCGTGGTGGAGTTGTTAAGTTCGCGCGCTTCACTGCAGGTGGCCCAGTGTTTCATTGGTTCGAATCCTGGGCACGGACATGGCACTTCTCATCAAACCACGCTGAGGCAGCATCCCACATGCCACAACTAGAAGGACCCACAATGAAGAATATACAACTATGTGCTGGGGGGCTTTGGGGAGAAAAAGGAAAAAAATAAACTCTTAAAAAAAAAAAAAAAGAAAGGAGGTTCTGACATATGCTACAACAGGGATGAACCTTGAGGACATTATGCTGGGTGAAATAAAAGCCAGTCACAAAAAGACAAATTGTAGATGATTCCACTTATATGAAGTAGCTAGAGTATTCAAACTTAGAAAATGGTGGTTGCCAGGAGGTGGCGGTAGGAGGAAATGAGAAGGCGTTTAATGAGTATAGACTTTCAGTTTTGCAAGATGAAAAAGTTCTGAAGATTACACAACAATATAAATACACCTAACATTACTGAACTGTACACTTTTAAATGGTTAAGATGGTAAATTTTATGTAATATGTACTTAACCACAATTAAAAAAAGAACTTTCAACATTTCAAGAGGTTAGCTAAGTAAAAGCATTCCCTTTACATTAAAAAAAGTAATAATAAAAATGATTGGGGAGAAATGAAAACGACAATAAAATAGCCCTCTACCAAAACAGACCAGTAACCAGGGTGTTTCTGGCTTCACCTTCAGGATTTAGGCTGTAAGGCAAACTCACTAATATATACATTATAATGATTATAACTAAGTCATTTACTCCGCATGTGCAAAACTGAACTTAGGATCTTTTCCTCACAAATTTGTTCTTGTTTCCGCTGTCCCAAGTTAGACGTATGAATATCAGCCCACACTTCTTTTTTTCCTTTACACTACAAATACTATTGATGGCCAAGTCCTGCTAGTTGTATATTTTTTACCTTTCTCTTAATCTGCCTTCTCTACATCAGTGGTGCCAAACAAATACTTCTGTACATCTGCCTTCTCTTCATCACATAGAAGCTTCTATGTGCCAGACTCTGTTCTAGCTGATGTAAGATTTTTTTTTTTAGAGGAAGATTAGCCCTGAGCTAACTATTGCTGATCCTCCTCTTTTTGCTGAGGAAGACTGGCCCTGAGCTAACATCTATGCCCATCTTCCTCTACTTTATATGTGGGACGCCTACCACAGCATGGCATTTGCCAAGCGGTGCCATGTCTGCACCCGGGATCTGAACCGGCGAACCCTGGGCCACCACATAGCGGAACATGCAAACTTAACCGCTGTGCGACCAGGCTGGCCCTGGAAAAAAGTCTTTTATATTTACTTCAACATTAAATATTAATATTTAAATTTATTAAATTAAAATAAAATTTAATTTATAAATAATAGTGAAAATATTAAATATAAATGAAAAGAATTTGTAAATAATGATTTAATATTTATTAATAAATATTAAGTATTAAAATTAAATATTAATGTTAATACCACATATTTAACATTTCTAGTGTTCTTCATTCCTTTGTGTAGATCCAGCTTTTCATCAGGCATCATTTAACTTCATCCTGAAGAATATTCTTTAACATTTCTTATACTGCAAGTGTGCTTGCAATAAATTCTCTCAGCCTTTGTTTTTCTGAAGAAAAAAAAATTTACCTTTATTTTTAAAGGAAATTTTTGCCAGATATAGAATTCTAGCTTGAGAATGTTTTATCTTTTTCCTTTTAGCACTTTAAAGTTGTCATTCCATTGTGTTCCGGCTTGCATTGTTTCTAATGAGAATTCAGTGGAACTCTTAGCTTTGTTATATCTGATGTCTCTTTTTTTTATTGCTTTAAAAATTGTTCTTTTTATAACTGCTTTTTAGTATTTTGATTTTGATGTGCCTTTGTGTGGTTTTCTTTGTTTATTTTGCTTGTCATTTATTGAGGTGCTTTTATATTTTTTTAATTTTCCATCAAATATGGTAACCTTTGGCCATTAGTTTTCCAGTGCTGTTCTGCTCTCTCACTCCATCCATGGTACTCTAATTACATGTTGTCAAACCAGTTGATATTGTTCCACAGATAGTGTGCCTTTGTTAATTTTATCTTTTTTTTTTTCTCTCTATGCCTCATTTTGGATAATTTCTATTGTTGTGCTTCAAGTTCAGCGGTCTTTTCTTGTGTCTGTCTGCAATTGATTCCACACATTTTTCACTTCAGGTATTTTCATTTCTAGAAGCTCTGTTTTTTTGTTGTGTTTGTTTGTTTTGGTATCTTTCACTTCTCTCATTTTTTCCTTTATATCCATGAGCATAAATTTAGTTCTTTTACGGTCTTTATCTGCTATTTCTACATCTTTGTCATTTACACGTCTGTTTCATTTACTAGTTTTTCTCCTGTTTGTGGGTCTCATTTTTTTGTGTCTTTGCATGTCTGGTAATTTTTGATTGGATGCTGGATATTGTGAATGTTAGGTTGTTTAATGCAGAATTTTATTCTCTTTCTATAAACAGTGTTAGGCTTAGTTATAGCAAGTAGTTTGAGTTAACTATGGATCAGTTAAATTCTTTTGGAGCTTGTTAGAGGTGTCTAGAGTTGTCTTTCCTTAAGGCAGTCGTTCTCAAAGTTTGGTACCTGGCCCAACAGCATCACTATCACCTGGGAACTTGTTAGAAATGTGAAATCTAGAGCTTTGCTTCAGTATCACAGAATCAAAAACTGTGGGGGTAATGCTTAGCAGTCTGTATTTTAACACCCCTCCAGTTTATTGTGATGCATTCTCTAAGAACCACTACTCTAGAGCTAATTTAGCTTTGCTGCTAGGGTGTGACTCTTTTGGTGTCTCTATGCAATGTTCTAGATATGCATTGAGGGCTCTACTTTAACTGGTCAAACTGTCTCACAGCCTTGTATGAGTTCTGGATACTATTCAGATTAACACTCATGGTACTTTGCTTGGTTTTGTGGCATTTGCTCTATGCACATGCAGCTAGTTTTAACCCATAGTCTCTAGAGGACCCCTCTGCAGATTTCTCAAGCTCTTCCCTGCATAGCTTTCTTCTCTTTAGTACTCTGTCCCACAGATTTCATCTCTTTCCTCCTCCTTAACCTCTGAACTCTTTACCCCAATTCAACAAGACATTTATGTTCTGCTTGGGTTACTAACCTCTGTGTTGTATTCCAGAAGGTGCTTCCAGACAGACATCAAGGGCAATTTGGGGGCTTACCTTGTTTATCTCCTTCACACAGGGATCACGGTCCTATGCTGACTTTTGTCAATGTGTGACGACAATTCTTTTATATATTTTGTCCAGTTTTCTTGTTGTTTGTAATAGGAAGGCAACCCTGGTCCCAGTAAGTCTATTATACCTGGAAGCGAGGTACTTATTTTTAATGGTCATGAGGTCACACGAGAGCTAATTATATGAGGAAAATGAACATTATATTAATTTCTTCACGTTATTTCTGGCACTTCTAGAGTTCTGTATCTACTACATATTAGACACTGTGCTAGGGCAGGAGGATTCAAACCTAAATAGGATAGGGCCTTTGCGTTCAAAGATCTCTTAACCTACAGGAACAGACTGATGTGTAAACAACTCATTATAAGTCAGTCTATGATGAAGGCTGTACTAGAGGCAGCATGAAATTATATAAAGACCATGAGCTTTGAAATCAGATAGGCTTCATTTAAATCTCAGCTCTATGACTTACTATTGTGCTGTGTAACCTCTCATAGTCTTAGTTTCCCGTCTTGCAGAATGGAGGTAACAGTCTTTGTGGGATGTTGAGGAGATTAAAATGAGATTCTTTTATACAGCACTTGGCATGGAGTAGAGGCTCATTAAGTGTTAGTTTCTTTCTCCTTAGAACAAACGTAGGAGGGAGAAACAGTAATTATTATTGTAAAATTCTTCAGGGAGGAAATGAGATTTAAATTGTGCCTTGAAGGTCAAGTAGAACTTTTGATATATCTTCCATGGATCCCAAGGACATTCTACTTTTAAGGAAGTGAATGAGCGAGGGCTCAAAGGTCTGAAAGGTAGGGAAGCCTGCGGATATACTTATGAAAGTTAGCATAGTCTGGAGCCTTAAGAAAAACAGTTAGGATCTTTAAAAAAAAAAAAAAAAATCCTAGTAGTAGGAAGGTAAAAATAAAGAAAAAAAAGAATAAACCAAAAATCTAACCCAGTAAAAGTATACTTCTTTAGGCCATTCCCATTTACTGCCATGACTAATAAATTTGGGAAGGCCTGTGGAAAATTCCTGTGGGCTGATATTTTCCTAACCACTGTTCAAACCTACTTTAAGTTGATATTCTAAGCTGATCATTTCATTAATCTTAAACTCCAGAGCATGTCCCCAAGTTTCCAAGAGTTTGCTGAATTGTTTTTCTCTGATATCTATTCCCTTGGGTTACTTCCATTTTTTTCTTTCTCATCCTGTAAAAATTGATTCCCTAGGGTTTCTAAGTGATCGATAATGTGAAAGTACTAAAAAACCTTTCTTAGAGTCTAGAATGTCTTTGTGTGTTCACATTTAGTAGGAATACTGTCAAGGGCTGAGTGAAATATGTGAAGAATATACTTTCTAGATTTCTTTTGGTAGGGGATTCTAAACTTAAGCATTTTATTTCATTGAGGTTAAGCTTTATCCTAACGAGGGTTTTTTTGTTTTGTTTTGTTGTAAATTATTGCTTTTTGCATTGTCCATTAAGAATCAGATGGCTTCCTGCATTGAGCTGGCTTCATTTTTCCAGTGGGTAACTTTTATCTGACCTTTAGGTATTTATTCTAATATTGTTTTGCTTGGTTTCTGAAGCCCTGGAATGTTTTAGAAAAAATAAGGCTCATGGAGAAGAGCTGTTATCCCTGAAAATGATAAGAGCAGAAATGGGAAAAACAAAAACCAAATATCACACTTGAAATCTGGATTTCAGTTTTTAAAAAGACCTTTGCCTCTGTCTATGATGCTAATCATTTGGAAGTCTGTCCCTCTCCTCTGTGATGTGTTCTCTTGTTTTCATACTAGAATTACGTTAAGTTCATAAATTAAATTCAAAAGAATTTATGTATTTATAATATTGAATTTTCTCATTCATGAAAATGATTTATTTTTCTGTTTATTTAGGTCTTCTGCAATTATATTATGGAGTTTTATCCCTGAAGATCTTGTACATCTTTTATTAGATTTATTCATGGATTTTTAATAGTTTTTTTTAAATGGGAGTTATTTTTTATTACAGAATCAAATTGGTTGTTGCCTCAGAAAACTGACATTTACATATAGATTTTTAGTCCAGTAAACTTGCTTTCCTTGCTTATTAAAATTGTTTTGTAGATTTTCCAGGGGAAGAGTCATCATAGGCAGTGGCAATTTTTCTTTCTTTTCCAAATCTCAGACTTCTTTATGCTTGAATAGAAGTGGTGATAGTGGGACCTTGTTTTGTTCTTGATTTAAAGAGACTGTTTCTAACATATTTTTTCTGTTAGAAAATTTCTTTCTGTTGCTGGATTGGTGCATATTTTTTAAAGTAGCGAATCAATATAGAATTTTACGAATGTTTCTCTATTCTGTATCTACTGGGATAAATCCTGAGTTTTCTCTTTTATTCTGTTAATGAAGTGAAATATGTTCATGGATTTTCTAGTGCTAAACCATTCTTATATTCTTAGACAAACTCTATTTGGTTGTTCAAAAACAATATATGTCCAAAGTTTTGTTTTGTTAATGTTTTGTTTAGGAGTGCCCTGTAATTTTTCTTTCTAGTGTTATACCTTTTAGATCATAGAATAAGCTTGCTAGCTTTTCCTCATTTTCTATTATCTGGGAAAATTTATACAACATAGGATTTATTTCTTCCCTGAAGGTGTGGTAAAACTTATTTTACTCCCTCTGTACCTGGTAGAGTTTTTAGGTGGGAATTTTTAATTTTGTTGTACATTTTTAAAAATTGAAGTGTGACATACATGTGGAAAAGTGTACAGATCATAAATGTACAGATCAGTGAATTTTCACAAACTGAACAAATCCATGTAACCAGAATCCAGATCAAGAAACTAAAAATTACTCGCACCCCGTAAGTCCTTGTTCTATGCCCTTTCAGCTACTCCCTCTCCCCAGGGGTAACCACTACCCCAATTTCTAAACCATAGATTAGAGGTTTTTGTTTGGTTGGTTTTGAATTATATATAAATGGAATTATATAGGATGAATTCTTTTGTATGTGGTTTCTTTTACTCAACAATATATTTGTGAGATTCATCATGTTGTTTTGTAGTTCATTCATTCTCTTTGCTGTGCAGTATTCTATTGTGTCATTATTCATGCAATAGAGTACACTACATTTATTTATCCATTCAACTATTAATGGATTTTGGGGTACTTTCCAATTTGGGGCTAATATGAATAGGGCTGCTATGAACATTCTTATATATAAATATGGCTTTTGGTGAACATATTTACGAGGAATTGAATTATTGGGTCAGAGGGTTTCCTATGTTTTGCTTTAGTGGTCTTACCAGTTAAGTTGTTGAACTAATTTACATTCTTACCAGCAGTGTTTGAGTTCTAATTGTTCGCATTCTTGTTGAGGCTTCATATTTAACTATTTTATTTTAGCCATTCTAGTGGGTATCTTGAATATTGTGGTATGCTGTTAATTTGTCTTTCCTTGCTGATTAAGTACATTAAGTACCTTTTTTATATGCTTATTAGTCATCATTTGTATATTCAAGATTTTGTCCATTTGAATTGTCTGCCTTTTTCTTATTGATTTGTAGACGTTCTTTATATTTATACATACCCATCTTTTGTTGGATTTATGTACTGCAAATAGCTTCTCTTATGGGTAGTTTTTAAATTAGTTTTCAATTTTCTAATAGTTATTCATTTTTCTATTTCCTTTTGAGATCATTTTAGTAACTTTTTTCTAGCAAATTGTTGATTTATCTGTTTTTAAATCTACTGATATAAAGTTGTTTTGATTATTGTAGATAATTATTAGTCACTATCTCTTTAAATATTGCATATACAAGTGTGCGTATGTGTGTATATTTTTAACATAACTGGTAGCATTCTTTACATACTGTTTTATACTTTGTTTTCTTCACTTAACAATATTTCTTGGAAATCCTTGCTTTTCAATATATATAGAGCTTCTAATTTTCAAAAATAACTTGATAGTACTTAATATTATTATGCAATAATTTATTTACCCAGTCCCCTAATGATGAGCATTTGAATTATTCACTCTTTTGCTATAATAAGCACAGCTGCAGTGGTGATAAATTCATAAAGTGGGATTTCTTGTCTCATAAACTCCTGGGCTGGTACAGTATTAATTTTTATGTTTCTTTTCTTTTTTTAATTTTAAAAACCTTAAAAAAAATTTAGATATAATTCACATGCAGTAAAATTCACCATTTTAAAAGGTTCAATTCACTGTTTTTTTTAAAATATATTCAAAGAATTGTGCGACTATTACCACTATCTAGTTGCAGAACATTTTCATCATCCCCAAAAGAAACTCTGTACCTACTGGCAGTCTCCTGCCCTCCCCCAGCCCCTGGTGACCACTAGTCTACTTTCTGTCTCTGTATTTGCTGCTCTGGACATTTCATGTAAAGGGAATCATACAAAATGTGATCTTTTGTGTCTGGCTTCTTTTACTTAGTATAATATTTTCAAAGTTTTATCCATATTGTAGCATATATTAGTACTTCATTTCTTTTATGGCCAAAAATATTCCATTGTCTGGGTATACTCTATTTTAGTTGATGGATGTTTGGCTAGTTTCTACTTATTGGCTATTATGAATAAATGCTTCTATGAATATTCGTGTGCAGGTTTTTGTGTGGACATATGCTTTCAATTTTCTTGAGTCATACCTGGGAGTGGAATTTCTGGGTTATATAATCCCTCTTTGTTTAACTATTTGTGGAACTATCAAACTGTTATCAGCTGCACCATTTTACATTCTCACCAGCAGTGTATGAGAGTTGCAATTTCTTCACATATTTATCAGCACTTGTTATTTGCCTCCCTCCCCATTTTTTTTAAATTATAGCTCCTATCATAATGAGTGTGAAGTGGTATCTCATGGTTTTGATTTGTATTTTCCTAATGACTAATGATATTGAACATTTTTTCATGTGCTTATTGGCTATTTGTATATCTTATATGGAGAAAGGTCTGTTCAGATCCTTTACCCATTTTTTAATTGGGTAATTTGTCTTTTTATTGTTGAGTTGTAAGAGTTCTTTATATATTCTGGATACAAGCCCCTATCAGATATATGACTTGCAATTATTTTCTCTTAGTCTGTGGTTGTCTTTTCACTTACTTGATAATGTCTTTTGAAGCAAAATTTAAAAAATTTTAATCAATTCTATTTTGCCTATTTTTTCTTTTGTTGATTGTGC
Source organism: Equus asinus (assembly GCF_041296235.1). Lineage (NCBI taxonomy): Eukaryota > Metazoa > Chordata > Mammalia > Perissodactyla > Equidae > Equus > Equus asinus. The sequence continues at coordinate 77,055,968 of NC_091796.1, forward strand.
TTTTAGTGTCATTTTTAAGAATCCATTGCCAAATCTGAGGTCACAAAGATTTACTCCATGTTTATAGTTGCAGCTTTTACATTTTACATTTGATTTGTTTTGAGATTTTGAGGTAATTTTTGTATATAGTAACAGGTAAGGGTCCAACTTTATTCTTTTGCATGTTGATATCCAGTTGTCTCAAAATTGTTTGTTGAAAAGACTATTTTTTCCCCATTGAATGGTCTTGGCACCCTTGTTGAAAATCAGTTGACCCTCTATGTATGGGTTTGTTTCTAGACTCTTAAATCTATTCCATTGATCCTTATTCGGTACTACACTTCTTAGTAAGTTTTGAAATCGGGAAGTGAGTCCTTCGCCTTTGTTCTTTTTCAAGATTGTTTTGGCTATTCTGGGTCTTTTGCATTTTCATATGATTTTTAAGGTTAGCTTGTCCATTTCGGTAAAAAAAAAGGCAACTAAAATTTTGATAAGGATTGTATTGAATCTTAGATCAATTTGGGGAGTATTGCCATCTTAATGGTATTAAGTATTCAAATCCATGAATGTGGGATATCTTTGCATTTTTTTTTAGGTCTTCTTTAAATTCTTTCAATATTGGCTCTTTCTACTTCTATGAAACATTGTGCTGGAGGTTCTAGCCAGGACAATTAGGCAAGAAAAAGAAATAAAAGTCAACCAGATTGCAAAGGAAGAAGTAAAACTATCTCTCTTTGTAGATATGGGTAGATCTGCACCTGGGATCTGAACCAGTGAGTTCTGGGCCGCTGAAGCAGCGTGTGCAAACTTAACTGCTGTGCCACTGGACCAGCCCCAACATGATCTTATATATATATAGAAATCCCTAAAGAATTCCCAAAGGACAAAAATATCAGACATAATAAATGAGTTCTGCAAGGTTGCAGAAATACAAGATCAATTGTTGTATTTCTATATATTAGCAATGAAAATGTGAAAATGAAATTAAGAAAATAATTCCATTTGCAATTGAAAGAAAAAGAATAAAATACTTAGGAATAAATTTAACCAAAGAAGTATAATATTGTTCTCTTCTGATTTCCATTTTTTACCTCCTATGTTTGGGGATTTCCCTTTTTTCATTTGAAGCTCATCTATATTTTTAAAACAAAGATCATCATAGATCTTACCTAATATTACGTTTGGAGAGAAGAGAGAGTCTCACTGTCTATGTGTGTGTGGTTAGAGAGTTCTAGGTTAGGTCATTCCCCTGTGTTGCTGGAATTTCATCAGTACATTTTCTAGGTGTAAATAGTTTTTGTTAGATCCAATTCAATTATAAGAGAAAGGTATTAAGGACTTTTTCCAGCATAAATTCAGTGGAGCCAATTAATAACAAAGTGCTGATAAATATGACTACATGAAAATTTTAAACATCTCTATATTAGAGAAACTTTAAAGGACAACAACAAAGAGGTAGAAATATTAACATGTACGCTGAGAAAGGGCAAATCTCTCTTTCTGTATGAAGTGTTCTTTTAAGTCAATGAGGAGAAAATGCTAACTCATAATAGAAAAATGGACAAATAACATAAAAAAAAAGAGAATTCACAGAAGAAATACAAGTGGCTAATAAAAGAAAAATATTTAGCTTCATTAATGAAATACATACAAATTAGAATATTGACATTGCTTTTTGCCTTGCATGTTTTAAAAAAATATAATGCCTTTTTGTAGGTGAGTATGGAGTGAAAATCTCAGATAATTCAATAGTGGAAATGTAAATTGGCATTACCTTTGTGGAGGATATTTGACAACACATGTAAAATTTGATATAATATATTTATATAATTTAAACTAGTAGTTTTACTTCTTGGAATTTATCCTGAGAAAATAATCATTATTTTTAATATAGATTAAGTACAATGATGTTCATTCCAGCATTGTGTTTAATGTTTTAAATTTGGAATCAACAATAGAGAGATGGTTAATTGCATACAGAATATCTTACCATTATTAAAATTCATATTTTCAAAAGTGGACAAATTGCTGTTATGTAATGTTAATGTTAAGTGAAAATATCAAGATATAAAGTCATGTTAAAAGTATAACAGTTCTATTAAAAACAACCGTCACCTACACAACAACCATCAAACATGTACACACATATACATATAGAAAAAGAAATACCTCATCATATTGGAAAGAAATACCCCATCATATTGACAGTAATTATCTTTGGGTGATGGAATTAAAGTTGATATTTTCTCCTTTATATAGTTCTGAATTTTCCAGATTTTCAAGAATAAATATGTATTACTTTTTATTTAGGAAAAAAAAGTACAATAATTATGAATAAGATGTTTTCACACAGATTAAACAGATTATTATGGCTTGGTGAGAATTTTTTCCATATGGCCCTGGGATTTTCTTTCTTCAGTTTATGAATTGAAGTGCTGACATTTGTGAACTAGTTTGCTAAGTTATAGGAAGCAGCTTTGAAAATTGAAGTATTTTAAATCCTAAAGATTTACAATGAAGAAAATACTTCGGCAAATAGTGTCAATAAGTATATGTATTTGTATTGATATGTATTGCTGATATGTATTGCCAACTTGTCACCAGTTGGGTTAACATTTGTGTAACGATAACTTTGTTATTCCTCCCTCATTTAGTATAGTCTCCCGTCCACCCTTCACCAAGCCCTGAGGAATAGTTCATTGTTGCAGTAACAAGCACCAGTTCTCTCTCGCTGCAACCCCTTTCAGAACCTAACGTTTTTACCTTCTTATGTTATATTTTATTTATTCTTGAGAATTTTTTAAGTAGGATTTCCCTAAATAAGGAGAGCCATCTCTCTGGTTTTAGGATTATGATCTCTTTAATTATAAAGGAGTTTTCATATCATATCTAGAGTGGAAATTTGAGTTAATTCAACCTTATTTTGCATCTCTTGTGTGCCATGGTACTGATATTGAAGTATAACAAAGAATAGACTGACCCTTGTCATTCTGTGGATCCCAGTGGAGACTTTATAGGGAGAGGATGACGCAGTAATTAAAAGAATGAGCTACGCTTTGTAGGTTTAAATGCATGCTCTATAATTTACCAGCTTATTATTTAATGTCTCAGTATCCTCATCTGTAAAGTAGAAATAATAGTACTTTCTTCAATCACTTGATCGAACTTTTCATTTGTAAGACATTATGGTTTTGTTTATTTATTCACCATAATGTAAAATCCTGGAGGACAATCACTTTGTCTGGCTCACTTATGTATTTCTAGCATCTAGAAAGGGTCTGCTATAATAGCTCCCAGTAATGCTGTTCCTTCTCCTGGGAGCATTCTTCCTACACATCTTCACATAGCTCATTCTTATGCTTTATTTAGCTCTCTGCTCAAATATCAGCTTAATAGAGAGGCCTTGATAGACCGTTTCTTCTTTAAAATAGCATCGTTCAATTGGTCTCTATTTTATCCTGCTTTATTTTTCTCCATAATGCTTAACACTACTGATATAATATATATATATATATCTGTATATATGTTTTCTTGCTTATTGTCTGTCTTTTCCACTAGAATATAAGATCTGTGAGTGCCAGGATTTTGTTCACTTCTTTATTCTTAGATTCTCACCAGGTACATTAAGCTCGCAAATGTTTATTGAATGAATAAATGAATAAAACTGTTGAATATACGGGTGAATAGATAAAGGAATATTACTTACTTTATAGGGTTGCTATGAAAGTGAAATGAAAAATTTCAGGTGTTGCACTTTCACAATGATTGATACAAGTAGACATTTAATGTTAGTCATATATGTTAGCCATAATATAGCTCAGAATTTCTAATTCTTACTGCAAATTTTCAAAACTAGTATTTTTGTTACTATTTTATAGATGAGAGAATTGAGGCTCAAGATGTATTCAAGGCTTAGTAAGTTCTGACTAGTAAGGACTGTATCTGGGATTCAAACTTTTATGTGCCTTGTTCCTTAACTACAGCTCTTTTCACTCTATTCTGTTGCTCTCAAAAAAATCAAAGGAGGCCCATGGGGAAGGTAACATTTGATCTGGCTTTGAAAGATGAATGGGAGTTTGCTTGGCATACAGTAGGGGGACAAGGGCGTTCTGAGCAGAGGAAACATCATGAGTAATGATACGTATCATGGTTGTGCAAGGGCACTTGAGGGAACTAGCTCCCAACTGTGAAGAGTATCAGCAGTATTTTTATAACTGGGTCGGTATGGACACTCTGGCTATCAACCTTGTCAGTGGATTTACTGAGTTTTAATGAGTTTTACTAATTTATTGGTTTTAATGAGTCTGTCTCTCTCCAAAATGGTAGCCAGTAGACACCTGTGGCCGTTTAAATTTAAATTAATCAAGATTAAAGTAAAAAATTAGTTCTTTGGATGCAATAGCTGCATTACAGTGCTCAATAGCCACAGGTATTGGGCAGCATAGATATGGAACATATCCATCATTGCAGAAAGTTCTGTTGGACAGCATGGTTGTAGGCAGGTAACACATGACTAGATAGAGGATTCTAGCAAAACAGTTACATAGAAGAGGAGAATAGTGAATTAAAAAGATCTTAAAGTTCCCCAAACTACAAATGCTTTAAAAAACAGAGTGGGGAGCAGTTATTGAACATTCTAATCTAATCAAGATTAAAAATGCCAGTTAGGCTTTTATTTTTCTTTATAGATGAATATTTCGGTTTATTTGGCTTGGGTAGGGATACAAAGCCAAAAGCTTCAAAAGTCTTGAGAAATTACTCCATGGATATAGATTAAAAACTATCTAATGTGCCTCTTCCGCCCCACTAGCCTGGCGTGTCGAAACAAATGGAGTCAGAAACTTGAGATAGCCAATGCCTGATCTAGGTTCTAAACCATTTAGACTGATCACTCATTAGGTAAAGAATTGACTTGACCTAATATGGATCTATAATTATCTTCATATTTACAGAAGTTTATATCGTGGCTCTTCTCACTTTATAAAAACTTCACATAAAATCTCAAAATATCCCCATGAGGTTGGCTTTATTTCCTCAGATACAGAAATAAGAGTGCAGACCAACCTGTCCAGTGTTATATAACCAGGAGGTGGCAGAGTCAGTATACAGTCTCAGATTTTCTGACTCATAAGTCAAGTGCTCCTCAAATCACCTTTATAATAAGAATATGTTTCTTTAACCAGGATAAAAAGGAATGTAAAACCCTTATGACCAAAATGAGAAGAACTGAGATGAAAGGTTGCATGAGAGGCCTTAGAGAAGTGACTGTTTTGGGAGCAACAGGTTGATCCTCAAAGTCATTGGAAGTCACCAAAGTCCTCTCCTCAGAGTAGTAAGAGAGTAGCATGATGAAAGCAGTTTGCTAAAGCTTTGTAATTAACTTGATTTGCTCAACTGAGGAGCAATTGGGTGAAAAGTTGTATTTGATGCTGGGAGTCTGTTGAAGTATTGTAGGGGAAGGATGACTGTGCTTGGACTTTATTAGTAGAAAGAGATTTAAGGCAGGTGGATTAACGTACATTTTGAAGAAGGAATACACATTATTTGGCAAAAGTACCATTATTCTGACAGTCACTAGGCTTAAAATGTTGGTCTTCCCACTTCTACCCAGGATTGAGTGTGTCATCCTCTTGACTATGATAACATGTTGTTTATACCTATATTATAGTATTCGTTGTAGTCAAACATCATTATTTTTATGGATATTGTCTGCCTGCCTTACGAGATTTTGAGCACCTTGAAAGCTGATCTATTTTCGTATTTTTGAGTGCCTTGCACAAAACAGGATCTCCATAGATGTTTGCTGAACTGAAACTAATGATCTCTGACCATTCTTTCTATTTTATTCTCATACTGAATAAATTATTGGTTTGTGACTGTTTATTTTCAGGCTCTCTCAATCTATTCATTTGCTTTTAGGCCCATTTCTACTTCCCCTCCCACCACTCTAGTTCAGGCACTGGCCAGCCACCTATTTTGTGGACAATTGAATAGTTTTTAAATTTTGTTTTGTTTTTCCTCCAGTCCTTCAACCTTTTAATCCAACCTGCATGAGACATCTAGATTACTCTGATTCTTCAAATATTGCTACTGCCATTTCACTCTTTTTCAGTGGCTTGCCATGATCCACTGAATTAAGTGCAAATCCTCAACTTGCTATTCAAAGCTGTTTATAGCTAATTGGAACCTACCTTTCCACAGCACTAAGGAAAGTTTTAAGGAAGTGAGTAGTTCCTAAGAATTGCTTATTGATGTGTTTAGATGGCTGTGAGATTCAAAAGATTTTAAAGACATACAGCAACATAAGAAATGACTTGAAAACAATACAAATCAATATATGATCAATTGCTTGACTATGTGATTAGTCCATAGATGCCTTAGAACTTCACAGAAAAAGATCATTAAAACCTTGGGTTATCAGAGATACAGCTTCGTTGGAGAAGCTGATAGTTGTTTGGGGTCCTGTATCATTTATTCATTTTATTTATTTGGACCAAATCTCTCTCCCTGTTTTTCTAATACAAATATGTAAGGTTTTAGAGTAATGGGCTCTATTTTGTCAGTATAAAAATATTTCCTTTGTCAGAAGAATTCAGATGCTTATAAGTAGATATTCTTGCTTAAATGTTGTTATTTTAAATGTTATTGGATTCCTTCCCAGTACTTTGAAAATATACATACCTGACCTCTTCCTTCTGATCAGCTTCTACTGTGGAGACTTAGTTTGAAATCATATTGGACTAATTTGAAGAAAAGTAGAATTTGGCAGATATTATAGCAGTTGACTATCATAAAATTTAGGTTCCATACTGGGCATGGCATTGTTTAAGCTCAACTAATAATAGAGTTTGTCAATAATGGAGTAATATAGGTTAAAAAGTGCTATTTTTGTGGGTGATAGATTTTTCTGTATGGTTAGCTGCTCTATTTTGTTTGTACTTAATACAAAAGAATTTGTATTCTTTGTCTTTTGGATGAAAGAAATGTAAAGTCATACACAGTAGTAAAAATATCAGATGCCTTGAAATAATACTTCTAATTTTCCAGGGAGTTTAAGAAATGGAGGATGTAAATTGGCTAGCTGTGCCCTTTTAGTGCTTGTATTGGTTACTTTTCTCAATGACTTTTAACTAATTAATTCAGCAAGGCAACATGCTTCTATAAACGTGACATGGCCAACACCTTAGCTACTAGTAATCAACTCCTATCTATTCTTAGTCTGTAAACAGGGCTATCTATAAACCTATACTTATTATTGTTTACTTACTTAAACTTTATTTACTTTTGCATTCCTAAGCAAAATGAATAAAATTTTTATAAATGAGTTGATTTCTTCACTCATTTCAGTTTCTAAGGGCCTTCTGATTTACAGGCTCTCAAAAATCTTTCCCCTTCCAATTTGAATTTAAGTAATTAACTTCTTCCCAATTTGGAACCTCAATTTGAAAACTTGTGTGTTTGATAGGGCATTATAGAGTGGGCATCTTATTTTAAGTGAGATCATGTTACTTTGGTTTTAGATGATCATAGAAGTGTTTGCTGAGCAGCATCTTTGTAGCTTTGAGGAAACTGGAAAACTTTTCTGCTAAGGTTGTGATTCTCCTTGACGGTCACTTTAACTACATTTAGGTACTGGCTGTACCAATTGCAGTTTAAACGACTGGACTCTGAACCTGTTTTTGTTCTGATTAAGAAGTTTATTTATATGTTAGGAATACAGAGGCACAACCTGTTAACAGCTATAAATTTGGTTGATTAAGCTGTGTGTAGACAAATTTACTAGGGGGAACTGTTCCCTAAAAATTCCAGTTCACTTACATATGAAGGTAGTCTGACTATTTCTCACCAGTTTCCATCATTTCCTGCCAAGAATAATAAACATTTTCTTGCAAAGGATCCACACTAAAGATTAGGAGTGTGTTCGGTGTTTTGTCAATCACGCTGGGCTGTCATGAATCTCAATAAACAAACATGGAGATATATAAGTAGATGCCTGGAGAAGCAGTTAGACCCTAGAGAGACAATTTCTTTCAAATAGTATTCCAGACCTTTTCAAAGTAGGTGAATGTCAATTATGAGTAGACATTTATTGTAATGGAAATTATGGATGTTTGGGTCTACATTTTCATTTACCAACGGTTTAGGGAAGATTGTGGTTTTAGTGGATAATAATAGGCTGGAGCCAGAAATGATATTTTCTTAATTTAGTATAACTGTAGATGCTATTATAAGTATTATAATAAAAATGGTTTTATTAATTTAAACTTGTAGTATTCAGCATTTCCCTGTAGTGGTCTGTCAAGCAAGCTTGGGCCCAGGGGCCAGCCCACAGTATGTTTTTGTAGCACCCACAAGCTAAGAACGCTTTTACATTTTTAAAGGGTTGTAACAAACAAAGACAAAGAAGAATATGCAATATAGACTATATATAGCTTTCAAAGGCTAAAATGTTTATTGTCTGGTCCTTTAAGAAAAAGCTTGCCAACCCCTGGTCTATTTTAGTAATAGTCATGAAAATGATCCATTACAAGGATCCAAGAAGTGCCATCTGAATCAACAAAGCAAGATGAAAATATGTTTTTCATAGTTTTAGTCTTGGGGTGTTTTGTTTCTGATTTGCGTGTAATATATAAAATAGAGATAATACCAGTATCCTTATAGGGCTGTTAGGAACATTAAATCATGGCTCTTTGTAGTGTCTTACACATGGAGGACAGTAACTGTTAGCTATTGCCGTTGTTGTAATAATATGTTGGATGCCTGACAATTTTTTCTCCTTTGTTTTATGTCTCTCTTCTGTTTTATCTCTGCCCTATTTGCATTATATTTAATTTTGTAAGCCACTTTAAAATCTTTTTCATTTTAGTTGAAATGCAAATCTTAAGTGTGGCAGTTTTATTGTTCTTGTTCCTATGGCTGTGTAACAGGTTACCCCAAAATTTAGTGGCATAAAACAATCAGTTATTATGCTCACAGATTCTGTGGATCAGGAATTTGGACAGCACACAGTAGGGATAGCTCATCTTTGTTCCACAGTGTCTGAAGCTGGGAAACGCGAAGGCTGGGAGCTGGAATCATCTGAAGGCTCTTTCGTTCATGTCTGGCAGTTGTTGCTGGCTGTTGGCTAGGAAGGCTCCAGTTCCTCCCCACATGTGTCTCTCCTGGTGATCTCTCCAAATGGACTAGTTTGGGCTTCCTTAAGTGGGGTGTCTGGGTTCCCCAGAGCATGCATTCCAAAAAGAAAGAGCCGGGCAGGCGCTGTATCGTTTCAATGACATAGCCTTGGAAATCACAGAACATCATTTCTGTACAGCTCTGTTGGTCACAATAGTCACAAGTCCACCTGGGTTCAAGGGGAGAAAAATAGACTCCACCTTTTGATGGGGAGTGGCAAGGTTCTGGAAGAGCATGTAGGACCAGAAATATGGCTGAGGACATTTTGGAAATACAATTTATGACAATTATATCACTTTATTTATTTAATAATCACTTAAATAGCACTTTAGGTGCCAGACATTATTCTAAGTACTTTTCAAATATTAATTCATTTAATCCATAACAGTCTTGTTTTACAGATGAAGAAACTTTATTAGACTATCAGATTAACTGGAATATTACTTTCTCTGACCTTGATGGATAACAAAGAAGTTACTTTAATTTTTTTTTAACTTGCATGACATTGTCTATTTAAACATTAAAAATATTTCAAATGCATATTCCTATTTCTTGTATCAGAATGGATTTAAGAGAGGCACAGTTTCTAGTAAGTAATTTCTTAAATGAGCGCAGTGGTCAGGTCTTCAAGATTTCATCCTCATGTATTTTTAGAGCTGGGGTATGATAAATAAGTTGGTATTTCTTCATGGAGCAGTGCCCCAAAGAATCACTAAGTTATGAATAATATTCTGTTTGACAACAATCTTGGACTAACTTACCAAACTTGATTGATAAGTTGATTCCCTGTCCTTTTATGAAAATAAATACAATATCTTAGTCTTGTTGTAATAATCTTACCTAATTGCTGTAATTTCCTTCATTGATAAACCGCAACTCTTGATTGGTAAGGTCATTGATCTTGTAATCTCCATTGTGGTGAAGGCATTTTATTAGGGACAAAGATTGCTTCTCCACCTCCTCCCTTTTTCTTTTCTTCATTTTTCATTAACTCTATATTTGTTCGACATATTTTAAGGCCTGTTCTTTTCTTTTTTTAATGCCGTTGATTCTGCCTTGGAGGTTTAGCAGTCTCTGACCAAGTTTGCTTAGAGGCTTTTCAGTCTTCCTTGTCCCTCAGAACTCAGTAGTGCTATTTTAAGGGTGAGCCAAAGTGACTTTCACCCTGGTACATTTGTGACACAGTTATACTGTATCTCCTGGTCTCTAGATACATAAATATATAACAAATTTAGGTATACAGATAAGAAAGGGTATCCTTGTTAGATTATCAAAACTCGCATGGAGCGTCTAACATCCTTTTGAATATTTAAATATTTTTCTTTCTATTGGAAAATTTATGGTATTCTTTAAAAACAAACACTATTTGGTTAGGAATATATGTAGAAATTTGCATGATCGAAACTTGGCAAATCTGAGACTCACTTATTTTTTTAAATTTAGAGATCTAAGAGAGACCTGTACTACTCTGAATGTGAATGAACTGATTACATTGACTGGGATACATAAATTAGAAGCATACATTTTTTTTTTGATTTGGGAATAATGTTAGAATGAATGCAAAAAGAAGGAGCTCCGTGGATTCGGTCCTATCCTGTCTTGCTGCCCACTCATTCATTTGAGAGGTGGTATGGTAGAGTGGCTAAGAGCAGGGACTCTAGAATTAGACTGGGTTTATATTCCAACTCTCCGGCCATCTGTGTAATCTTGAACTAGTTACTTAATCACTCTGTGGTTCAATTTCCTTGTCTGTAAAATGGCTGAGTTCTCTCTTTGGTAAAAATAGCACCTCCCTCGTAGTGTTGTGAAAATTAAATGATTTAATATATGTAAAGTGCTTAGGACAGTGCTTAGTACATTGAAAGCTTATGAATGTGAGCTCTTATTCATGAAACCGTTCTTTCACTTACTCATTAAAGAAATGTTACTGCACAACATTGGGGTTCTCTGCCTGACGTGCATAAACAAGCCAGTTAATTATGGCATCAGCCTTTGGGAAAAGAGAGAAGCTGTATTTTATGGATCAATCTTCAGGGAGACGGGGCGTAGATCCTCAGATCTGTCTCCTCGATTCAGGATTTGGGGTGAAATTTAAGAGGCTAGGGAGAACAGACTGGCACGTGGAAACGCTGGTGAGACAAGTTTTGATTGGTGGGCTTCAAGCATTTATGGTAAGGTTTTAAACATTTATGACAGGGTACTAAACATTTATGATGGCGTTCTAAACGTTTTTGAGGAGGTAGGTAAGGAATTTTAACACCAGATCTTCCTGAATGAGGGACCCCTAGCTTCTGATGAGAGTCCAACTTTTAAGTTTCAGTCGTGTCCTGGTCCTTGGGTTCTGTGGGAATGAGAATCTTTGGTTCCAAGATCGTTTCAGGTCATGATCTTTTCTTTTCTCATGTGCTGGCTACATGACTTTTCAGATTTTCTGAAAGGCAATTCTTAATCGTTGTGTTGATTGGGTCAGAGATGGGGTCAGTTGAACCGGTCCTAGAGGGCTCAGGGTTACAGAAACTTTTATTGAACATCTAGTATGATGAGGATACAAAGATAAAGAAAGCTCTGCTCTGGAGGTATGAGTGGTATGGGGGGCGGAGGTAGATAACAGTCGTTACAACAGAGCATTACGTTATAAAGCAGATATGTAAAAGTGCTACAAAAGAAAGAGGATGGAGTTTTGATAGCCTTAAAACAATCATTTCACTTTTCTATGACACTATTTATTCATCTAAAAATGTTATATCTTTTGTGGACCTTTTAAAATTCTTCAGCAGTTCATAATCTCTCCTTTCTTTACATCCCTGTGTCATTTTATCTTATGGTATTTATCATTTTTGTCTTGTTAAATCATTATTTGTTCATATCTTATCTTCTTTACTTGAAGACTTAAACATTTCTGTATCACTGACAGCCACTCAACACAGTGCTCTTGAAAAATACTTTATAAACATTTACAAAGTGGCTCAAGTAGTAAAACTGATTAAAATGCTTAGATGTCAGTCTCTGCGTCTATCTTTTTGAGGGCTTTTTAAAGGCGTAAAAAGGTAGAAAAATAGGCATTTGAGGGCAAAATAAACAAGATAATGTGGAACTCACCATCCGAATAATCAGGTTAATTCTCTGGATTCACTAAGGGGATAAAATCACCAATTTCTAGCATTTTCCAATTTCCATGATACTCTCACTATGGCCAAATTCATGCTAACAACATGACATCACTGAATGTGGAGCTGGGAAGAGATGCACAATAGAATACCATTATATAGTAGTATTCCCACCATATAGAAACAGTAGATATAAATAACTTCAAGCAAAGGTAATAGTGAAATGTAGTAACATAACAAATAATGAGTTTTGAGTATTTACTATCTTTGTTTTAATAAAATCTGTTTAATTGTACATCTACAAAATTTAATTTTTAATGATGTCTGTATTTAACAACTGGCTTAGAAAATTCCTGAATATCAAACAGTCAACACTTGTGAACCAGTACAAGTTGACTCTACCACATCTCTTTACCCAGGTCCTGCTATTTACTGATTGTATGACTGTGGCTAGTAATCTCACTGCTAGAATCCATGCTAAGGAAATTATCTGTGAATCAGAAAAAGCACAAAAGATATTCATCATGGCATTATTAACGTAACAGAAAGCAACCTAATTGCTTAAAGTGAATTGTGATTAAGTAAATTCATTGGAAAGTTTCCTGGAATTAAAAGTGACTTTGAAGGCTTTATAACAAGATGGGAAAATGCTATATGTTTAAGTGAAAAAAAAAAACAAAAGAAAGAATGCTGAATAGCTAATTTGTATAGAATGTCCAACATTTTTTAAAATATAAAAATATGCTAATTAGAAGGAAATGTTAGTATTTGGAGATGGCAAGGATGTGGCTATGATTTTTCTTTATTGTTTTCTTCACTTTCCAAATTTCCAGTAATGAATTTTGAATTTATAATGAACACATAATGTTGTTTCTATCACAAAACCAAATTCTAATTAATAGCTCTAATTTTTTGTTGAATTAAAAGGTGTTATCAAAGTATATCTTTTCTGTTTTAGAAATTACATATTTTCCTCTAACAACCAATAGAACCTACAAATTGAATTTGCTTTTTAAAGGTCAATACTGGATTCATTTTCCCCCCTAGATTTTATGTACAGGCTATCATAGATTTTCATGGAAAATTTTGAATTTTTATAGAAGTATCCTACATTAAAAAATTTTTTTAACTTCAGGATTACCTATTCAAAAAACTGCTTAGTAGTTAAGTAGCTAGCTGTCACTTTAAGAAAATGGAAGATATATTGTTCCAAAATTGAGGCTGGGTCCTCTGTGTTCCACATTCCTGTTTAACCTATGCATTGTTAAAATTTATTTGATCATTTATAGCTTTTCTTACTTTGTGAAGGAATTTCTCAGACCTTTTCAAATTATCTTCAAATATGAGCAGATAATCTAATTTTATGCACTTCCAGAAAATAGTTTAAACTATTTTTCCTGTCCCTTTTTAGTCAATAACTGGTTAACTTTAGTAGATAATTTAGAAAAGCTAAGCTTCTGTGTAATTTTTTCCTCCCAAAGATTAGGATATGATGAAACAAATCACCTGTGGCATACCTTGTAGAAGCAAAATGCTTTTTGGTGACTTTTTAAAGGTACTAATTTAAACGTCAAAGCAAGTTCTGCTAAGGTTTTACCTTTATTCCAAGGTTGTAATGTCTCTTACCACTTTGTTTACTTGGTATGGAGGGGTTTCAACAAGATTTGGCTTAAAAGTAATTCTCTATATTTTATGGGGGAGAAGTGGAAGCATTTCATAATCTGTTGAACTCAGTGATCTCTCCCTCCTAGGAACTCCTAGTCCTTCTTATTATTTCTGTGTTTTTGTCAGGTACTATTATTTACCTTTTGAATTATTCAGATTTTATTTGTCTGGATTGTTTCTCTAAAATACCATAAACCTCTTGAGGCAGAGATTTGTATGTGCCATGGGGGATAACGGGTGGTGATCTTTAGAGTAAGCAAGCCTGGGTTCAAAGTTTGACTCTTCCACTTACCAGCTATGGGAACCTTAGGTAATTATTCTTTGGGTCCCAGGCCTCTTATCTCTGAAACGAATATAATAATCTCTAGCTTGTGGGGTTACTGAGAAGATTAGAGATAAAATATATAACATTCCTGGTATAGAGCAGGCATTCACCAAATGATTAGTTATTAGGTATTCAGTAATAATTGAGTGAATGTATATTAGTCTGCTTGGGCTGCTGTAATAAAATACCATAGACTGGATGCTTTAACAACAGAAATTTATTTTCTTACAGTTCTGGAGGCTCAAAAGGCCAAGTTCAAGGTGCTGGCCAATTCATTTTGTCTTCCTGGCGTGCATACGGCCACCTTCTCACTGTGTCCTCACGTGATGGGGAGAGAGAGAGAAGCAGCAAGCTCTTTGGTGTTTCTTCTTGTATAGGCGCTAATTCCATCATGAGGGCCCCACCCTCATACCTCATCTAAACCTAATTACCTCTCAAAGACCTCATCTTCAAACACCATCACATTGGGGGTTAAGACTTCAACATATAAATTTTTGAGGGTCACAATTAAGTCCATGGTGGACTGCTTCAGGGAAATTTTGATTCCTGAAACAGCTGTTAAACATATACAAAAAAATTAATCATAGTCAAAACAGTTTAGTGAAATTGACCACCAGATTATAAAGGAACCTTGCAAAGAAACTAAACAGGAGTGAATAAAGAGATAGGAGCGATCTACAAAATATTGATTCAATGAAGACAAGAGTTTCAGAAAGTTGGCATGGTTGACAGTGGCAGATTCTATAGAGAATTCAAGTGGGAAGAAGGTTGAGAATTGGTCATCTTTATTATTTCCCAGTTTTCATTGGTATTCTTTTTATGATCATTGTTGACAAAGGTATAGGAATGAATATAAGACATGTGGGAAGGAAAATGATTTATTAAGTAATTGTATCATTTAAGATTAGTTTGACTGCATTTTCCAAAAAACAAGATATCTATCTTATAGTTCCCTCATCGCTAGCATGTTGCCTCATGGACCATGATGGCTGCTAGGGCTTCAGCTATTGAGTCAGTATTATAGCTAGCAAGGAGAGAAGAAGAGAAGCGTATGCCCCTTCCCTTAAAGGGCACTTCTGGGAAGTTGTACATAGCACTTCCTCTTTGGCTAAAATTGAGTCACGTGGCCACAATTAACTCAAGAGAGATGACCAGGAAGTACTGTCTTTTGGTTGGGCATCACTGTACCCAGCTATGAATTGGGGTACTTATTACTAGGAAGAAGGATAAAATGGGCAATGAGGGTCATTTAGGTATGTATGCTGCAGTAATCATTTTTATTTTCAAGTATTGCAATATTTATTAGGCAATTGATAATGTATTGGCATTTCTTTTTCCATTCGAAAAAATACGTAGAAAATTTGAGTTGCTTGAGATCACTCATGGAATCTATTTTAGTTACTAGTCCAGATCTAAAGAAGATGATGAGCCTGACCCCTAATCCTGTTTTTCTTCTTTAATGTTTAAACTGTCAATGTCTTTTAAAAAAAATCATTTAAAATTACTTAAAAAATTACACAAGAAATGCAGTTCCTTTTTGGAAAAGAATCAGAAAATCTAGAAGACTAAAAAAGTAGAAAAGCCACCTACAACTGCACTATCCACCATTAACATTTTTAGTGTATACCCATTCAGACTTTTTCTACGCTCATATGTAAAAATTCATTGTTTTCTTGTAATGGGTACAGAGTGTAAGTTTGGGAAGATGGAAAAGTTCTGGACATGGAGGATGGTGATGGTTGCATAACAATGAGGATGTATTTAATGCCATTGAACTGTGCACTTGAAAATGGTTAAAATGGTAAATTCTGTTATGTGTATTTTAGCACAATAAAACTGCATTTATTATTTGCAAAAATGAGATCATACTCACATCTTATTTTATTACCTGCTTTTTACACGCAACAATGAAAAGAGAACACCTTTGCACATAAAGCAATATATATTTGCACTGTGATTTTTGTGGTTGAATATTTGTTTTATCCTTTGGATGTACAACCTTTTATTGAGGGCAGTGTTAAGGCAAATAAAAAGGACTATTAGCCCTTTCCTTTTTAAGTGGATTCACAGAGAGCTTTGTGATGCATGGCAGAGGACTTGGGGAAATAACCAGACAGTGGAAACTGAAAACCCCCCTGGGTCCTTAAACTGTGTCTGCCTTGTTCAAATGACTCTCTAAATAAACTGCTTTACTGTTCTGATGTCAACATGGCAGCTTTGCCTTTTTTTTTTCCAAGTATAATTTAAAAAAAAAATTTGCCTAAAAGGATGTTTATTCCAGACCAGTGGTTCTCTTGGATTTCTTCCCTACTATGTTAATGTCATGTTTCAGGAATCAGGGCAAAAGAGAAGCATAGATGGAGAACATCACACCTTGAGAAATGGTTCCTTTGCACAAGGATCAGATGCCGGGGAAGGCAGGCGTGTCTGAAATTTCAGCATCCATAGCCACTCTTAGGAAGGTTTCGTCCTGACTTGAGCTCTGGCTCTCGCTTGAGATGCTATTTTTCCTACAGTCTTCCTGAAAGGATGCCCGTCATTTTCCCACACCTTCACTCTCACAGGGTGCTTGTCCTCCTCCATCCCCCCTACCACTTTTAGACCACCATTTCTTCACCAGCTCTACAATACTCTGCTTCTGTGAGGGTGCTTTTGCTACTTAGCTAAATCAACTGTTACTTCTTTTCTGTGCTCTCATTGTCCCCAGCCCCCCTCCACTTCACTCTCCGTCTTCTTGTACCTCTATTTCTCCCATTATTCTTCTTCCAATTCCCTTGTCTCTCATTTTTTTTTAAACTACGTCTTTGGTACTCTTTTCTTCCATGCCACTTTTCACTTCTTTTCTGAAATTCAGATGTTTTCCTCTCTGGCCATAATTTCTTCATCTTTCCAGCTTGTGTACCAAATCATCAATCTTATGGGGACTTGCAATTATATGGGACAAATTCCTCACTATTTTTTCTCTTCAGCTTAGATTCCACGGACAATAACTCTTAACTTCTCTCTTGTCAGCTTGCTAAACTCTTGTGGCCCATTATCAGTCGTATCTGCCTGGTAAATTTCCAACTGTGGGTGACTCTGAGCTTTTTCTAAGATTGCTCCTGAGCTGCTGAGTTCACTTGGGGAAAAATACAGAGTGAGGCAGATTAACGTCACTAAAAATGCATGGGTACCCACCTCATCTGCCCCCTCAGCATTACCCAGCAATTCATTCTGCATGACAGTGCACTTCACCTGGGCTGGTCTCAACTTGTGTCCATTGCCTCACACAAATCTTACCCTGAGCACCTCGTGTAAAGCAGTTCTCCCTAAACACTCTCAGTCTCATTGCCCTGCACGTTTCACATGTGAAATTATTTTGTTTACTTGTTTATTTTGTGTGTTCCCTTACAAAAACTTAAGGATCATGTGAGCAGGAAACTTACTTTTCTTTTCTTTCTCTTTTTGGTGAGGAAGAGTAGCCCTGAGCTAGCATCTGTTGCCAGTCTTCCTCTTTTTGCTTGAGGAAGTTTGTCTCTGAGCTAACATCTGTGACAGTCTTCCTCTGTTTTGTGTGTGGGACAATGCCACAGCGTGGCTTGATGAGCGGTGTGTGGGTCCGCGCCCGGGATCCGAACCCATGAACCCTGGGCTGCTGAAGTGGAGCACGTGAACCCAGCCATCATGCTACGTCACCGGCCTCTTACCTTTCTTTTGTTACCACTGTAACCCCAGTCCCTAGTCACTCAAAAAATTTTGTTCAATGAATAAATGACGATTTCACTTATTTCCTACTATTCTCAAACATCTCACTCATTAATTCTGTGTTGATGCTCAGCAAATGACTACTTCCAAGTCAACAGGAAAGATAGAAATCTTCAGATGGAAAACTCCTTCCTCATCTGCCATCAAAAGTATAAACCTTCCCACATGGTTATTTTTCCTCTCTCCCTTCTGTTATGAAAAGAGGTTTTCCTTCATTTCCTAAAGTCTGGATTCCATCCTCTTCCACCTTAGAGGGATCTTGCTTTTTCTTTTATCCTGTCTCTCTCCTAAATCCTGTATGTAGCCTAGTGATTATGAGAGTGGACTTTGTAATCAGACATACTTGGATTCAAATTTGAGGTCTGTTACTATGAAATCTTGGGCAAATTATAGTATCTCTCAGCCTCAGTTTCCTTGTGTGTTAATTGGGGAAAATAATACGTATGTTGTAGGGTTATTGTGAAGATTAAAAGAGATAGCATCTTTAAAATGCTGAACGCTGTGGCTGGTAGCACTCAAAAGAAAGGTCCTTGTATTATTATTACCTCCCTTTCTGCTGGCTCCTAAATTTATTAAGTTCATCTTTAAAAATTGTTCTATTTCAACCATGTATTTAGCACTCTCTCTCTCTCTTCCCTACCACACCTGTTCTCTACTTTTTGCTGCTTACTCGTTTTGTAATCCAGTTCAGTCTGACTTGCCAAGCATTTCAAATTTTATTCCCAATCCTAATCTCGTTACTTTCCCACCCCTCCTTATCCAAGCCTGTTTTGCCTCCCGTGACTTCATCTAGCGGTTCAAGTCAGAAACCTGGAAGATACCCTTTTCTCCTTCTTCTCCTTTCCTCCCTATATTCCGTCACCAAGCAGAATTCTGATAGTTCTACCTCCTAAGTATTTCCTAAATTTTTCTATATCTCTTTTTCTTTGGATGCCACCATTCCAGTCTTATCAGATTGTGACTGTAGCCTTGTACCATTCACTCCTGTACCACACTATTCCGTACTCCACGGTGTAGACAGAGTGATCTTCTAAAACGTGCAGAGCTGGTTATGTTGTTTCCCTTTCTAAACATTCCAGTGACTTCTTATTGCTCTTACGACAGAGCCCTTCTTGATCAGGCCCTACTTATCTCTTCAGCTTTATCTTGTACCACTGTTCCCCTTGTCTCTGCCCTAGCCCTGTTGAATTTAATTTCTTTCTATTTGTTCAGCTCTCTCTTGCCTCTGAGCTATTTCACATACTGTTTCTCTACCTCTTTTGTCATCCCTCTTTGTCTAGTTTCTCCTTAGCCTTCTGGTGTCTACCTAAATTTTGCTTCCTCAGATGGGCCTTCCTGCAGGCTTGGTGTCCCTGTGGGTCTGTTCCATATTACCCTATCATCATAGTGTTACATGTTGTAGTTCCTAGTCTCCTCTCCAGAGCCCTGAAAGCAGGATCCATGTCTTTTTCATCAGTGTATTCCCTACTACAGTGCCTGGCCTATAGTAGATACTCAGTGAAATTTTGTTAAATGTTGTCATTAGATAATTAATTCAGTGAGGAGAAAAACCATCCTATATCACAACATTTGTTAGGTTTAGAGTCACAGCTACTTATTGAAACATAGGTAAATATGGAAAGTAATAAGATTGCTTTTCAACACATGCTCTGATTTTTTTATCCTTATACATTCTAGTGTTTTAGAATCTTTTAATGTTTGTTTTTATTCTGTACTAAAAAAACCAATTTTTTTTCTCATTTAGATGCTTTCGGGTGTAGAATGCCACTTAACATCAGTCTTCTGCCAGTTTTCATTCAGTTTTCCATCTAAATTTGGATGATATTTCCATAGATAATTTTGTGAAGTTTTTCAATTAGAAGTTGAGTTTAAATCATGCAGTCTTCAATTTGATGCATCCTAAAAGATAATGAAGCCCACTGAACTGTCTTGTTCTCCAAGCTAAATAGAAAGCGCTAGGAGGGCAGAGGGCTATGGCTTAGACATTTTTTGATCCCTTCATAGCCCCTCCCACAGGCTGCTGCATACGTGGAGACTGCTTAGGGGGAACCTGTTGATGGACTAATGATCCTCTCCTTCCCAGTTACCATTGGCCTGAAGTACGCTATGGGGCTGAATCACCCCTGACAGGGAAAAATGGATGCTCTGGAAAGACCTGGGTAAATATAACTTGTTAGCTAAGAAGGATTTTCTTCAAGTTTATTTATGAAAGCTTCATTATGGAAGGTAGTTGATAATGATTGTGTTGTTCCTATGAAAGAAGTCCTTTTTTTTTTTTTAAAGATTTTATTTTTTTCTTTTTCTCCCCAAAGCCCCCTGGTACATAGTTGTATCTTCTTCGTTGTGGGTCCTTCTAGTTGTGGCATGTGGGACGCTGCCTCAGCGTGGTTTGATGAGCAGTGCCATGTCTACTCCCAGGATTCGAACCAACGAAACACTGGGCCACCTGCAATGGAGCGCGTGAACTTAACCACTCGGCCACAGGGCCAGCCCCAAAAGAAAGAAGTCCTTTTTTTAAAAAAATTGGAGATACAAATGGATCACTATACATTAGTTTTCCTTAACTTAGTAATATGACTACTATTTTGACTATTTGATAATGTAGTTTAGGGGAGCTTTTTTTTTTTTTTTAATGTATCTTGGATCAAAAACATAATTAGAAAAATTTTACAGGGATATATTCGTAATCTTGCAATTACTGGGGCTTTCAAACCACTGGAAGATAGAATTTGTCAGAACTCTTTTCAGACCCAGAGCAGATTAGACTTTCGTTTTTAGATCAATAGGGATTATTTGCCTTCTTAAAACTATAATAAGAATGTTAGGAAGATAGTTTATTTATCTAACCCCATTTGATACAAAATTACCGTCAACTAGAGTCAATTGAATAATCAATGTCCCTTATGCATACTTTCAGGCAGAGCTAGATACCAGTCTTAGCAGAAGAGGTAAATCTGTTGTTTTAAAGTCCCCCAGAAGAAAGCGATGTTAGGCACTTAATGAAAAAGTCCTGTCGGGAGAGAGTAAGCCTTTCCATTTTTTCAAATTCTTCTTAGGCAGTTATCTATACCTAGAGAACCTGGAAGGCCCATTTAAAGAGCTTGTGATTCCTAGTGTGAATTGGGCAAGTTTACCACCATACACCTTGGATTTCACGCAGAAGCCACAAGGGGATATGACTGAAAGGAATTAACTTTGGGCCTCCAAAATTAGATTTAAGTTCTAAAGTTCTTATATTCTAAGCCAATGTTGGAAATGGGTTTGCTTCCTGGTTGCAATATGATCTCTCGTTCTTTTGCACTGTGGTAATTTAATTTACCCAGTTCTTTTTCTTTATATAAATTAAAGTGTGGAGAGTTTGTATTCATGGATTTCATCATTTTGTCTCTTATTTACAGAGTCTGACTTTTTTTTATTTATCTTTTAAAAACTAACTTAAGTTGTCTGTCTCTTAGGAAGGTTGGCAAGATGTCAGTTTCAAAGATTTTATTTTTTCCCTTTTTCTTCCCAAAGCCCCCCAGTACATAGTTGTATATTTGTAGTTGTGGGTCCTTCTAGTTGTAGCATGTGGGAACACCGCCTCAGCATGGCTTGATGAACGGTGCCATGTCTGCGCCCAGGATCCAAACTGGCGAAACTCTGGGCCACTGAAGTGGAGTGCACAAACCCAACCACTCGGCCAGGGGGCCGGCCCTAAGATGTTGGTTTTAAAGTGTTTAAAAATGAGCTATTTTTTTTTTTATATGTATATACATGGTCAGATACTCTGTGAAAACACCAACTAATGCAAGGAAAATTAAATTAACTCAGGTCTTTAAAAAGTGAAGAATTATCTTCTCACAAATTAACAGATTCTGAATTATATTCTTGGGTGGGTTATGAAAATAAGAAAATATAACATTAATATCTCCTTGTTGAGTAGTGATATGCAAGAAAAGCTTATCTTGTTATTGTTTTACAACGCAACACTCCAGAAGGTAGATTCTACCTGCTATTTTTAAAGTTAACTCTATTTCTATGGGAAAAATATATCCAGAGTTAGATAGGGAACAGCAATCAGAACAGTTTCCCCATCTCACTACTTCCTTTTGCTTGATTGTGGTAGGAAGGGTCGGGGCAGCAGGAGCTGCCACTGATATTCTCGACACTGGGAGGACCATGCCTTCCTCTGGTAGTATAGAAAATACTGTACCCTGGTGAGAGGCCCCCATGCGTGGTGGATGCAAGATGGACTTGGGCGCAAATCCCTACTCTCCAGTTTACTTGCTGTTTAGTCTTAAGCAAACCACCTTTTCTGGTGCCCCTGAGAGATTAAGTGAGTTTGAAATTGAGAGTGAGAAAAAATATGACATTTTATGTTCATGATCTGATTCATGTGGTAGAGCTGTGCCTCCTGTTTCAGAGCATAAAAAGGTAGGCACAATCTTCAAAGGTTTATTACTATTACTGCCCTACTATTATTGACCTTGGTTCCAATTTATTAATGACATAGACTAAGATTTATAACAAAACATCACATTTGGGTATCTGTGTAACAAAAAGAAAATATCAGAATTAATTAAAGCTAGAAGAAGTTAATGGTCTACCATTGTTTCCTAGAAGATGATAATGATTAAAGATTGGTTATATAATAGATTTCAAACCTTAAGGATTAAGATTGTGGTCAAAGGAACAAACAGATTATGTGAAGATGTAGAAGTTTTGCTGAGATTGTTTATATATTCAGTTATTCTCTCCTTTTTTGCTCTGTGTGATTTCAGGTCACATTATAAATCTCTAAATGCTGGTCTGTTGTCATATAGTATGTTAGTGAGTATCCGGTATTTGAAATCTGTGGCTATTGTGTTGTCTAGGGAGAAAAAGAAGTAAACTGTTACTATCATTATATGTCTGATAGTTAAAAAATAGAGATGATGTGGATTACAGACATGAGAGCCTAAGAGAGAAGATTCAATTGAAACCCTTGTGCCCCAGTCCTTAATAACTTAAATGCAAATACTGGCATATATCCAGAATCTGAGGTTCAATTAAGTGCAGTTGTTTCATCTTACAAAATCTCTTTCCCACCAAGAAATCTTGGCAGCCATATTGATGACTTCTCATGAGAGAGGCAGATGGGACTATAAACAGGCCTGAAATCTATTTTTTTTAAACTAACTTTCTAATTTCTCTCTTTTTTTTAATGTCAGGAGGAGCTCAGCCTACAAATTAAGCACCCTGATTTTTCCTCTGGTTCCCCATCATGAGTCTAGTTACTCCAGCTGTCTTTTACCTGCTCAGATGTTATAATTTGTAGTGATGGCATAAGTGGAGGTAAGAGAAGTGGAAATTGGATATGATCTAGATGGCAGTTTAGGGGCTTGGTTTCAAAGGCCATTTTTACCTAGAAGACCAAGAAGAAGGATTCCCAGGCATTTTCCAGTGGCGAGTGGTTTATGTGTTCCTTTTTTTCCACCTTGACTTACCCTTGGTCTCTCAGGAGCCTCTACAACCTCTCCTGCCTACGTGAGAAGTCATTTTCTTTTTTCTCCTGAAGAGATTAAAGATTTTGTGGGCGTTATTTATTGCAGCCTCCAATATTCTGGGGGGCTAAGTAGAGGCTACGTGGCTCCATCTGTATTTTTAAAGCCAAGTGAGGAACAGATAGACCTCTTTACCGGGGTTGCAAAACGAAGCTGTGGTAGAGGTAGAAATAGACTGCTTAGAAACGTCTCCTCCTTCTGGCCTTTACGTCTAAGGTGCAGTGGATTGTCTGGCCTTTCTCTAAACAGGCCTTGACGCTTAGCGTGTGTGGAAAGTATGTGCTGCCGTCAAAGAGTTTTGCTGTTTAGTTATTCCTTGCCTGTTAAAGTAATGACTAGAGGACTGGAGAAAATAGAAGGAACACCCAGGCTTATTTCAGCCTCTGCCTTTCGTACCTGTGAGCTTTGGACAGAGAGTGCTTGTTTTCCCTGGAATTACTTTTCTGTCTCTATACTCGGCTTAGAAAGATTTTTTCTTAAGGGTGCTGCTGGTATTGAGAAGTTTGGGGGAAATGATTTTTTTTTAATTAAAACTGTGTGAAAACTAGACTTTTGAAATAATGTATATTCCAATACTAGGACTACGTTGAAAGAGGATTTGGGGAGATAACTGCAAAATTCTACATTTTAAAATGTAGTTTTAGCGCCTTCTTTTCCTTTTTACCTGAAAGTCATTTAAAATTGCCTTAATTCAGCAATTTATATTGCTATGCATTAAAGTTTTTAAAAAACCAAATTGTTTGCTGTATAATAAATATTTTGTTAAAATGATTTTCCAACTATATTTTCATTTGAATATTTATCACTCAATGCTTATACAATTTATGATTTTAATTGTTTTACTCCTTTTTTTGGAGTATCCATAATGTTTATTTGGAATTTTTAACACAAGACAGGAGTTATTTTTCTTCTTTCCTTTTCTTTCAGGGCTGCTTCTCAAATTAACCTGCATGCCTAAACCTGTGTTATAATTCAGAAGGAACAGTGGAATCTGTTGCATACAATCTGTTTGTAAAGCTAGGTTAGCACCTCTGTCCTCCTGCTCTCTTAAACGTAGCAATTTTGGTAAACTCTTCCATGTGCCTCCAGCATCTCTAATTTGTGAACGAATCTCACTGTATTTATCCCTGTTGTGTATGTCCACATGTTTGTTTTGCAGTGTAATAAAACTTGACAGTTATAAATTTTTCCATATGCTCCATCTTGTAGAAATAAACAACGTGTGTGCTGTACATTTCCCCCAGCTTTGAAGACAGACTTTTGAAATAAACAGTTCCATAGGATATTACAGTCGGTTTTGGAAAGTCATTCACACAAGCATATTCTCCATGAAAGGAAAGGTAGTTGAATTTTCACCCTTTAAGATTAACTGGTTAACTGGACTTTTCCAAAGGACTGAGAGCAATGCTTTCAGTTTTTCAAAGGTTTACCAGGGCAATGCAGATCTGTTTTTGAGTCTTTAAAAGTGCTAGTTAACATCATAAATGACTTTTCTGTGGAATAAGTTCTCTCATTCTCTACGCGGTTGATTTTGGTAGAGGGATTAGTGAAATAGCTTTTGATTTCCTTAAAATTTCCCCTTTTGTCTTTTACACATTAAAAAGTTGGTATTGACATGTAATGATGGCCTCTAAAGCATTTACCTTTGGTGGTGATTTGTCTACGGAAAGAATCTTTATAATTCATTTATAAGCAGTTATTTCTTTTATTTTTGCTTCCCTTAGGAAATCGTCTTTCTGACCAGTTTTATTTGTGAAAATTGATGCAAATATCTCTGTTCTTACCTTGATGTACTTTTTTACCCAAACAAATATCTATTGCCTGCCATTTCTTTCCCCTAAGCTGCAAAAGTGCTTTTATTAGTTGATTTCCTGAAGTCTTTGGGACCTAAATGTTTCATAGATTTTCTACTGTTAACTATGAACTTGGCTATATAAAAAATACTCATTGCAATATCTGTAGATATTTGTTGTAGATATTTGTAGATATTTGTAGAATTTGTAGATATTTGTTATATTTGTTGTTGTATCTTTAACACAAAGTTTATCACATTTCTTCAGGAGATTTTTAACTTCGAAAACTCAAAATTGATATGTAAATTTGGTGGTATTAGCAATGATGCGTAGGACGTGGTTCATGGCCAGTGGTATGCTGGAGCCAGCGGCTCCTGAGAGCCAGTTATTAAATTTTCAGAAGTTTTGTGAGCTGGTTATCATTAAAAATTAAGCTATATAAACTTACAATTAAGTAAATTATATTAAAAACAAAAAATACTCAAAACTCATTTCTTCATAATTATTTTTACTGCATTTTACTATTATCTATGCTCTTGAAGTTATTTGTGTCTGTTGTATCTGTACTGGAAATACTATGAAATGGTGTACACTACTACACATCTCTTCCAACTCCGTGTTCACTGACCTCATGTTGGTAACTTGAAATGAGCCATGGTAAAAGGATCAGTACCATGGAAATTGGCAAATGCAAAAAGTCAGGACTTGATTTATTGTTTTGTTAATTGTCTAGACCTAAGAGAGTGTTGGAGAAAATGTTAATAATGCAGATTAAAGTTAAAAGTGTATCATGTCTATAGCCATTATATTACAAGTAACACAAAAATCTTGAGATAATCTTCTTCTAGTATTTGAAACCATTATCCAATTCAGCAAAGAAGTGGTTTACATCATGGACAAAAGAATGAGAGAAGTTCTCACCTGTGTCTGTATTCACTTTATTTTTACTCATTAACTTGAGCAAAACCATCAACCAGTGACAGCAGAATTATAAGAATGCTATAGTGCTCCAGGTATACTGGACATCAGCTACTAAATACATGGGGAAGCCTTTTATAGTTCTCTTTTGAAAACCATGCTACTCACAAACATGCTGTCTCTTTTCTAGTTCATATATGACTTCAGACTTCCTCTCTTTGCTCTAAAGGTTGTTGTTAAAGGGTATGACAAATTCGTTTCTCAAGTGTTCAGTCATCCACATCCATCCCTTTGACCACAAATTACCTTAGGATGGTGTTACAAAACGTTTGTGGGAAAAGAGAAACATCATAATACTGGGTTTATGAAATCATAGCTTTCCTTCCTTGGAGGCATAATTCTATTATTTAGCCCACTGTTGGGAGGTAGTTTAGATTGGTTAATTTACGTATCAAAGGGGAGAATGGCTTTATTCCATGGAATTTGTTTTCCTTAGCCTTATGGATTGTTCGATGATCCATGATGACATAGTTATGCAACATACACAAGCAAGTGTGGTTAAGAATATTGTTTGGTTAAAGTGTGGTTTCTAAGCCTTGAGTGACCAGAAGATTTTAAAATACATTCAGAACTCTATCAAACACCTCCTTCTTATAATGGGATAATCTGGTCAAGCTTCTGCCTTCAGAGATTTAGTGACCCTGTGTTAATTGCTGTTTTTCAAATTTTAGTTAGTTGAGTATCACCCTCATCATTTTTGTCATATCCATGTACCTCTTGTACCTTTATTTACTTAGTAATTTTTTAAATTGACTTTTTCTTTTAAGGTTAGCTTTGTCTTTAGTGATAATATCAATGAAATCTTGAGTTCGAGTTTTTTTTTTGCAATACCTGTTAAAATATTGCCTAACAATTATAATTTTTAAAAGTTTGTCTTTGTACCACCAATGGAATGTGTCCCATACTTTGGGAAATATTGTGCTAGTGATGGGTAATAACTAGGCATTAGGCTAAATAAACTTGTTTATTCCTCATGTCAACTTTATGATGTAGGCGTTGCTATCTCCATTTAATAAAAGAGGAAACTGAGAAATTGGAGAAGTAATTTGAGCAGGGTCATGAGGTAATCCAGAATTTACCTGACCTAGATCCATACTAACGCTTACTACTCACAGTGTGGTTTGTCGACCAGCAGTATTAGCATCACCTGGGAGCTTGTTGGAAATGCAAAAGCTCTGACCCTGCTCCCAACCTAATTAATCAGAATCTGCATTTTAACAAATCCCCAGGTGATTCTCATGCACCTTAAGGTTTAAGAAGCCTTGATCTAGACTCTAGAGCATCCTCCCTCCCATGAGCGAAGATGGATGACTTGGTCATTGCTTTGGCTGGTTCCTTTTCTCTCTGCAGTGTTATTTCCTTCATGCCCTACTGCACTGAGCTACAACTATTTTTAAGAAACTTAGTATTGATGGGAAGAAAGGAGATAATATTCAATCATTTTGATTATTTTTCTCTCCTAAAGTCATCTTTTGTCTGCTTTCCTTCTTTCCTTAATTGGGGTAACAAGATTAGGCAGAGAGGTCAACATTTTCACTCTTTTCTCTCCTTTTCTTCCCCCGCATCCACAGATCAAGTTCTTGCCCTTTAGAATGGCCCTTTGTCCTTTTCCTGCCTACCT
This sequence comes from Equus asinus, assembly GCF_041296235.1. Classification (NCBI taxonomy): domain Eukaryota; kingdom Metazoa; phylum Chordata; class Mammalia; order Perissodactyla; family Equidae; genus Equus; species Equus asinus. The sequence continues at coordinate 77,083,876 of NC_091796.1, forward strand.
CAAACCTACCTAGTCCCTGAGAACTGTCTGCGGAGCTACAACTAATTTTCAGTTATTCTTGGATGGTTTTATTAGTATGTATACCATCCTGACTCTTGGCTCCTTTCCTTCTCCCTCCAGCTCTCTCCTACTCAGCTATCTTTTTTTTTTTTTTATAGGTTCGTGATCTTTTTTTTTTTTTTAAAGATTTTATTTTTTCCTTTTTCTCCCCAAAGCCCCCCGGTACATAGTTGTGTATTCTTCGTTGTGGGTTCTTCTAGTTGTGGCATGTGGGACGCTGCCTCAGCGTGGTCTGATGAGCAGTGCCATGTCCGCGCCCAGGTTTCGAACCAAGGAAACACTGGGCCGCCTGCAGCGGAGCGCACAAACTTAACCACTCGGCCACGGGGCCAGCCCCTCCTACTCAGCTATCTTACTGCTTGCTTTTCTTTTTACTAAGGTGTGCCTGCCTCTGCATCTGTGAGGCGTCTGTTTCCATTATACCATGCATCTCACTCTTGCTGTTGCTCTCACAATTGTAAGTTTAACTCAAGCAGCAGCCTCAGGAGACCCCATAAAGACAATCTTCTGGAAATGGTTTAAGAGTTGGGAATTTGATGATTGGATCTGGGAATATCAGGAATGGCTGTGATTGACAAGTGTACCTGGCTATAAATTTTGAAGGATTCCAGTGCATCGTCAGCATTTCATCAGCATATTGTCTTTGTGGTTTCTTCAGAGTTTCCCTGTGAATCTTATGCTTGGAGGAGTCTGCAGGGTTTCTAGACACGGCGCCCAGTTTGTACAGTTACAGGCCCTCTTTCTTGGTATTTATATAGTTGTTTATTCAGTCTCCGAGATGACTAGTTATTTGAGATGAGTAGAAGCTGGACCTATTCATGAGACCAGACCTTGCCTTCTTGCTCACTGGTGGCCAGATACAGATGGGATTAGTATTTTGTTTTAACTTTGAAGAGTGTTATAGGGGAGTTGACTCATTTGAATTACAAAAGGTACAGAAAGAAAACTATATTATTCATTACATTTTGTAAAGTGAGAAACAAAGAGGAATAGTTGTTTCTTAACCATAGTAATTTCAGACTCTGAAAGATTTGTTAGCCAACTTCAGACACACCAGCCCAACCCAGATCTTTTCAATGGTCTACAGCTTTGCAATCATTTAGAACTGAGCTTTTTTCCCCTCCTTTCTGCCACATTTTTTTGTACACACCCTTCTTCCCTCTGCTTTGCCATACTTTTGTTTCCTTGAGAAAAGGATAGTCCCTCTTAGAGTGTAGAATAAACATTTCTTTGTGAAGTGTGACTTATTTATGCTTCAGGGGTTGTCAGTATATACACAACAGAGAAGGTGATGGAGGCTCCCAGGCATGCCAAGTCAGCACTTTGTGTGTGTTAAGGCCAAAGAGCATGTTAGGCAGGCTGAAAAAATTTTAACAAGTCAGAACATTGTACAATTTCCATATTTATCAAACATGTCAGGGGATGGGATCACAAAGCCTTCCAAGGATTAACTGCTTCTAGGACCTGAACTGTTTTATTAAGATGGAGGAAGCCAAGTTCTCAACACCTCTCTATTTGCTCTAATAACCATGAGAGTTAGAATGTAGGTGATCCTTGCTGAATGAAAGGTAATCCTGAGGCTAAAATGCTCCTTGAATGGAAAAAAATTCTCTCAACAGATGAACTGTGTATGAATCTATCTGACAGAGCTTTGGAGTTTGAAGTTTATTTACCTAGAGCTTCAGTTTTATTAATTCTTTGCTTGATGGTTCTTGACCTTTGACACTTAAGGGCTTGGAAATGAAGCATAAATAGAAGATGCTCAGAAACATGCAGACATTCTCAAAGAGGGGTGGCCATTGGCTTTTTGAGACTTGGCAAAGCATCCTAGAGTTGTTATTTGTTTTCAGAAGTTTGGGGTTTGGCAGATCCTAAGTTGCATTTTGCCAAGCACTTTCCTTTGAATTTTAGTACAGGAATATCTTGGGTGGAATTTAATTGCTTTATTGGTGATTCATTTGCATTATACTGATCAGAATGCTGTTTTGGAAAGATATTTGACAACTGAGAAATATTAGGAACTTTATAGTTTTTTAGGATCAGCTTTTTCTTAGATGGGGATAAAAATGGAATTCAAGCCCCAAATATTTTCAGTAAGATTTGGAACTTGGAATTTTTAAGTAGTAGTTTCCAAATTTGTCTGTATCACTTTTTCCACAAAAGCGAAACAGATTCTACTTCTCTGGCTGGATCCACAAATCTTTAGAAAAGTTGCAGAGCTGAGCAGCAACCTTGGGCCAACGCTAATTTGAAAATTAATGTTAAAAAAAGGTTTTCAACATGTAAGTAGAGAGAGCAACTCTTTTCTGGAGAAATAAGTTAGAATAAAAAGAAAAAGACAAAGCAGCCCAAGGAGACTAAGCATAGGGTAGATTTTTTTGGTTCTGAAGCCAAATTACCAGGAATGGCAAAACCCCTGGGAGAACTTAAGTTATATGAGGTGCTATGAAGTTGCTTTTCCATTACGGTTTGTAGGAAAGGTTGTAAAAGAAGGAAGCGTGCTGAGACTTTACAAATGAGGACTAAGCCATAAACTTTTTAAAGAACGGTGATAGCACATGGCTAAATACAGCCCTGAGCTTCTGACTGCCCATCAGGTTGCCACAAAGCATGATGATAAAAACAGGTTCTTATTGTCTGTTGTCAGCCTCCTATCTTTTGTAACTGGCCCAGAAAAAGCAGTGCCAGCAACTCCAATGCCTACTCACTGTCTCCTTGAGAAAACCACAGTGGAGATAAGCATCCAGCAGGAGAAGGAAGAAGCATCTTAAACAAATTGACGTGGATGTGTTCACATTAAATTTTGAAACCAACTGGTAGGAAGTGTTGGGAAATGCTAGTTCTGAATTCTGCAAACCAGTGTAAGGAAGAGAGTGATATAAATTCTTTTATTTGCTTCAAAGGTGGGGTGCAGGATGTTATAAGCATATCATTAGGCTGGTGTTGATGGTTTTCTTCTCTCCCTTATTCCATATGTTCTTTAAACTGTTTAAAATGCCAAAGAAGCAAGAAGGTCTGTTTTGAGTCCTTAATTTTATCTTGGCACTGGTTTAGCTGGTGAGATCCACACTGGTGTAGGTCTTCAATGTTTTATTTGGGCCAACTTTCCATGTATTTCTTTAAGTAATTCTAAATATTTCTTTCAGTATAAGAAAAAATTCATGTTTTTCTTCTTAAACACTTGTCCTGGTTACCTTAAAACAGACAGCTTAGTAAAGACAACCTTTTCTGTCTATTTTTATTTTTTCCTCTTTTTTGTCTTTCTCTACCCATCTTTTCATATGTCGCCCTCTTCCCCTTTCTTACTGGTTATAATCTAATTAGTGAGTGCATATCAGTGACCAGTGAGAACATTGTGACATTTTACTGTTTGCCCAACTGCGATCTGTTCCAGCAGACAAGATTTGTGTGAAGTTGAGAGGAAAGGATGGATCCCATGAGTCTGATGCTATTACTTTTTAGAAAAATGAAATGATTCGTTACTTTGTTGAGGACTTACCTTACATTTGGATACTAGAGAATATAGGTAAACATTTTAAGAGCAGCTGTTGTTTCATACTTCTTCTTTTTTGAGGAAGATTAGCCCTGAGCTAACGTCTGCAGCCAATACTCCTCTTCTTTCTGAGGAAGACTGGCTCTGAGCTAACATCCGTGCCTATCTTCCTCTACTTTATATGTGGGACGCCTGCCACAGCATAGCTTGACAAGCGGGGCGTAGATCCTCACCCAGGATCCACACCGGTGAACCCTGGGCTGCTGAAGCGGAACATGTGAACTTAACCGCTGTGCCACTGGGCCAGCCCCATTTGTTTCATACTTCTTATCTCCCATAGTGCATTTTACACAGTAGAGGCTGAAAAAAAAATTTTTACTCTTTTTAATTCAGTTAATTTTTGAGTATGAGAGAAGATAATTTAATTCTGTATCTTCATATGTAATCCAGGAGCAGTGAATACTATTTTCTGCCAAAAATCCCTTAATTTTACAGGAAACGGAAATCAGTGAGGATCATATAAGTAAAAAGTAACAAATTAGTTTTTGTAAGTTGTTACCTTTTTAGAGAAAAGCATAAAATAGTCTGTACATTTGATTTGAAATTAAAATCAAGGAGCAAAGTATTCTCTTAAGTATATGAAATAATAATTAATGTGAAAATGACTTAGCTCTGTATTCATTACTGTTCTACAGCAGGTATTAGTGACTGGGGACAAGCCAGGGTGTAATATGGGATAGGAGAAAAGAGAGTGTCTTAGCTTAGGTGCTATAAAAAAATACCATAGACTGGTGGCTTAAACAACAGATACTTATTTCTCATATTTCTAGAGGTTGGGAAGTCCGAGATCAAGGTACCTGCAGATTCACTTCTTGGTGAGGGCTCTCTTCCTGGCTTGTAGATAGCCAGCTTCTTGCTCTGTGCTCACATGACCTTTTCTCAGGCTGTGTATGTGTGTGTGTGTGTGTGTGTGTGTGTGTGGAGAGAAAGATATTTGTGTTCCTCTTCTTGTAAGGGCACAAATCCCATCACAAGGGTCCCACCTTCATGACTTAATCTAAACCTAAGTACCTTCTGAAGGCCTCACCTTCAAATACCATCACACTGGGGTCTGGGCTTTAATATATGAGTTTTAGGGGGACAGATTCAACCCATAACAGAGAGCAAGATATGCAAGCCCTCAAGGGTGATGATTTAAACTGCTTTAAAAGAAAAGCCTTATAGATTTGTTAAGGGTTTAAAATTATTAGTTTTTTTGTTTTTGTTTTGTTTTTGTGAGGAAGATTTGCCCTGAGCTAACATCTGTTGCCTATCCTCCTCTTTTTTTTTTGCTTGAGGAAGGTTAGCCATGAGCTAACATCTGTGCCAATCTTCCTCTACTTTGTGGGATGCCTCCACAGCATGGCTGACGAGTGGAGTAGGTCTTCACCTGGGATCCGAACCCACGAACCCAGGGCTGCCAAAGTGGAGTGCATGGAAGTTTAACCACTTGGCCAGAGGCTGGTACTCCCCAAATTATTAGATTTTTAAAATCTAAATATTTCAATTCTTTCTTCAAGTCTGGAAGCAGAGACTTTCCTCAGTTCTTCTCAGTTTTTCTCTCCTCAGATGTAGCAGCAGCAGCAGCATCAGAAGCCCTGGGTTCCTCCTGTGGAAATTGCAGAATACTGTATTGCATTGTAGAGGAAAAGGTTCCATGGAATAGCTTATTCATCATGTAGCCTTTTAGAACAATGCTTCTAAAAAATTTGTAAAAGCCGTCTACAAACTTTGTGGTTTTCCATTATAAAATGGGATTAATTATTGATACTTATCTACAGATCAGATAGAATTTAGCTGCAGTCCAATTTAAGCTGATTGGATGAGAGATCTTCCATTCTAATGTAGTGCTTATAATGTGTGTACTTTTAAAAAAGTTAAAAGGATCCTGGGGATTTTTTTTTTTATTCTAACATTTTCTATATTTTTACTGTGTTAAGAGGCCATGGCACATACCTTCTCACTAGAGGAGACTTTTATTGTAATATGTCATGTATCTGCATAAATAAGATTTCTGCTTAGAAGTAAGCTTCTTTAGAGTCAATTTTCATTTTTTTTTGTACGTTGAAAATTTTTGTTCTTTAAGACTAGAAAGCAAAAGTAAGAATAGCAGGTAGATGACTTTCAAAGAAGTAGAGAGAACAAGTAGAAGGAAAATAAAGTTTACGAGAAGAGATGTGGTCTTGTCGTTAAGGGAGCCAAGGTGTTCAACAGAAGGAGAGCACAAAATTCTGTCTGTCTCTATTTGCCAGGGGCAGTAAATTCCTCTCCCGGCCTCTGTTCTTTATCACGTTTTCTTTATCCATTCGTCTGTTGGTGGACACTTAGGTTATTTCCATGTCTGGGATATTGTAAATAATGCTCAGTGAACATGGGAGTGCAGCTGTCTCTTTGAGATAGTGATTTCATTTCCTTCGGATTGGATATGTGCCCAGTAGTGGGATGGCTGGATCATATGGTAGTTCTATTTTTAATTTCTTGAGGAACCTCCATACTGTTTTCCATAGTGGCTGCACCAGTTTACATTCCCACCAACAGTGCACAAGGGTTCCCTTGTCTCCACATCCTCTCCAACACTTATCTCTTGTCTTTTTAATAATAGCTGTGTGAGGTGATATCTCATTGTGGTTTTAATTGGCATTTCCCTGTTGATTAGTAATGTTGAGCACCTTTTCATGTACCTGTTGGCCATTTGAATATCTTCTTTGGAAAAATGTCTATTTAGGTCATTTGTCCATTTCTTTTTTTTCTTTTGAGGAGGATTAGCCCTGAGCTAACATCTGTGCCCATCTCCCTCTACTTTATATGGGGGACACCTGCCACAGTATGGCTTGATAAGCAGTGCATAGGTTTGCACCAGGGGTTTGAACTGGCGAACCCCAGGCCGCTGAAGCAGGGTGCACGAACCTAACCACTATGCCACTGGGGCAGCCCGCATTTGTCCATTTTTTTAATTGGATTATTTGAAATTTTGCTGTTGAGCTGTATGAGTTGTTCATATGTTTTGCATATTAATCCCCTTATCGGATATGTGGTTTGCAGATGTTTTCTCCCGTTCTGTAGTTGCCTTTTCATTTTGTTGATGGTGTCTTTTGCTGTAGACTCTTAACCTTTTAGCATATTTCTTTCTGATCTTTTTCCATGTAATTTAATACAATTGAAATCATGCGGCATAAACACTGTCTTGGCCTGCTATTTTCGTTGACCACTATTTTGTGTTCTCATTCTCAGTAATTACAATGTGCCAGGCACTGTGTTAAGCATTTTACAAATATTATCTCCTCTCACCAACACTATAAGGGCAGATCTTCATGCTTGAGCTTGTGATTCAGGGAATGTTTATAAATGAGTCTGCTTCTTTAAGTGGGCTTCACTCTTTGGAGAGAATGCACACAACGGGAAAGCAAGCTAGGCATTTTTCATGTATACTCTTCACTCTTCTTTTTTTCTCTTCCTCTTTCTTTCTTTCTCTTTTCCCCTTTTGCTCTTTCTCTCTTTCTTTTGCTTTCTCTCTTTCTCTTTTTTTTCTCTTTCTCTCTTTCTCTTTCTCTCTCTGTTTCTTTCTCTTTGAGGTTTTATTTTGGAGAGAAGGAAAAGGAACCTGTCTTCTTTAAAGAATGAAATATTTTTAACTGAAACCTTATCTGCAGTGTTTAGTGTGTCAACAAGTTCTAATCTGTGAGAAGTCTTATCAGAAGAAAGGCTGCTTTGAAAACGATATGGGCATATTTGTTGGGTGTTTACTCCTGTAGAGCCTAGATGAAGTATACAAAGGAGAAACTGAAGTTTACAATATTTAGATAGGTACATAGTGAGTAATCAAACATTTTTCACATTTTTAATAGGAGGTTAAGATCAGCCTGTGTAGGGGCCGGCCCTGTGGCCGAGTGGTTAAGTTCGTGCGCTCCGCTGCAGGCGGCCCAGTGTTTCGTTGGTTCAAATCCTGGGCGCGGACGTGGCACTGCTCATCAAACCACGCTGAGGCAGTGTCCCACATGCCACAACTAGAAGGACTCACAACGAAGAATATACAACTATGTACTGGGGGGCTTTGGGGAGAAAAAGGAAAAAATAAAATCTTTAAAAAAAAAAGATCAGCCTGTGTAGAGCTTATGTGATACAAATGAATCAAGGAACAGTAAGTCGGACACTTTGTTAGCTGTTAGAGATGCTGCTTAGAGCCTGGGCCAGGCCAGCACTTCCCTGTAAGGTGCCAGGACACATCAGAGCATAGAGACCGCACTGATGCTTGTCCCAGAACACCTGTCCAACTAAGTGCATCTGCTTCTCTGCCAACACCCAAGGCCTCTCCATCTGTCCTTCTCAGAGTCACTCCTTGCCCTTTCCTTTACCTTCTTGATTACAAACAATTCCAGTTCCCAGGTTAGGTGATCTGTGGCTCCTGGAGCCCAAGGTCTCCTGGGAATTGCTATTAAGACTTTAAGATTTTATAGCAAGATGTTCCAAACAATCATTCAAAGTATCTCTTGGGTTTGCCGTTGTGTATCTATCACCATGGCCAAGATTCTAATCCAGGCCTTCCTTTCTCCAGCAGCCTCCTAACCAGCCCTTTTCCTTCTTCCCTCACTACTCACCCTCTTACACACTGTCTCCAGATTTATCTCTTTAAATCGTTTCTCTCCTGTCATTCCTCTGCTCAAGAACGCCTTGAGCATCGAGCCTAAAGCTTTCAGCTTGCCCTTTGAGGTCCTCTCTAACCTGGCCACCTCTGCCCAGGTACTTTTGTTTCCCGCTCCCACATGAAGCTTCCTTTGCAGTCCATTTCAGCCTGTCTACCTTTGATCATTTTTTTTCCCACAGGCCTAGACAAATCCATACTTCTCTTTTGAATTTATTCAAATCTTTCTTATCCTCAAGTCCTATTTCTTCTATTAAGTGTTTCCTAATTCAGTCCACCTAGGTCTTTCCTTTCTCTGTACTTCTGTTATAGACAGTATCATACAAATGAAATTTTTGACACGTATATTTTTCTTTTTTGATAACTCAGTGTTTTTAGGAGAAATATAAAGGAGCCAACTCACTAGCTTTCAAAACTAAGAAGAAAACTCCCTTGAGATTTAAGGCATTTTGAGATATAAATGGTACATGAACAGGTAGACAAATTATATGTCGTAACCAAACTACAGACTCTAGCTTTGTTGAACGTGACAGAAAGGTGTGGTTTCAATGCGTCTCACTCTGCTTCAGCTTCTAGGGCAATGAGGACATTAACTGTCAGCTTCAGGAAATAAGTTATAAGCAGCACTCTGACATCTGAGGAATTCTATTCCAGAAATCTCCTAAATTTTCTTAAGCTCATCTTGGGTAACATCATCAAGGTGTATTTTTTCAGCTGCTGCTAATAATTAGTTAACAGTAATAATTAGCATTTCATGTATCCAAAATATACTATGTGCCAAGTACTGTGCAATGTACCTGAGATGGAATTTAAATATTTTTTTGTTTTTCCTGATGAGGAAACTTACACTTAAGAGCACTTAACTAACTTGCCATTGAGTGAGAGGACACAACCTGCAGTTGGCCTCATTACCACTAATTATAACCACTTCCTCCTTCAGTCTTTCCTATTAGAGTTTAGAATCTAGAATATTCATTTTAGAATTGGGAAGCTGGAGGGCTGCTTTTGTTTTAGATCTTTAAAGTGTAGTTTGGGGGTGGGAGGAAGGCTATTTTCCCTGAGTAGTTCTGAAAGCTTATGTATGAAAGAATGTTCTCTTAAATTTATTTTGGAACCTTAGGAATATGGACCAATTTATTAGGAATGCTTAAGTGAATCTATGACATAAATAAGTTGTCCGCTTGCCTTTGCTTTATTCTTAAGAATGAAAGAATATATGAATCAAGCAGGATTTGTCTTTTTGAGATATCTCTCATACCCCATCACTGACATCTATGTTTTTGGGTCACCAGAATGCTAGCGTAGGACCTGGCATATAGTGAATGCTCAATAACTATAAATTACCTGGGTAAATAATGGATTGAATGAGTTAATTGACTGTAGACTCAGAATGAAAAGATAGAATAGTTGTTCTAGAAGTGATTGCTCCCTTTCAGCTAAATGTTGTTTAACTCTGGGCTGTACCATCAGTAGTGCTTGTATACCAAAGTCAGACTCTTCTGGTCAAGAAGGAAAAACCTTTTGGATTCTTGATAAAGCAGATTTTATTTCTGATTTTCCTATGAGTACCTGAATGTATTATCTTGAATAACTCTAATTAGGATCCATAGATCCCTCAGATTATTTTAAATCTTTAGTTTCCTCCAAGTGTTCACCATGTCTGATAAATACCCTAATATAATTCTGTTGGTAAGTGTTGATCTCACTTTACTCTGAGTTCAGGCTGTTATATGTGTGCAAGTGGGTAATACCAGCATTTAGGCTGATAGGTTGTTTATGTACGTGTGTATATATATATACATATATACATTTGAGAGATATATATATCTCAAAGGCAGGAAAATGTTTTTTATAGAGTAGAAACTATAGTTCCCCCATTCAGTGGTCCACTCTTCTGTGTGTCTGATGTATTTGTAGTCATGGGAAAGGCAGTAGAGATTTGATTCCTAATGAGGTCCCAAGCTCTGTTTTCTCTTTCTAACTTGAACTTAGAGTTTTATAACTTAAGAGTGAGGTTCATCTGTTGTTCAAAAGTTACTTATATTAATTGAATGCCAGCTCTGTGCTAGGTTCTGGGCATTGAGGTTGCAACAGTGAATAGGACTAACTTTTTAACTTTTTATTTTGAAATATTCCAGTAAAGTTGGAAAAATATTACAAAGAATTCTAGTATAATACTTTTCACTTAAATTCTCCAAATGTTAATGTTTAACACAGGTGCTTTACATACACACATGTGCACACACATACTCTTTTATTTTTCTGAACTCTTTGGAACTGAAGACCTGATGTCTTTTTATCCTTAAATGCTTCCATGTATATTTCCTAAAAACAGGGACAATCTCTTATTTAACCATGATATAATTATGAAAATCAGGAAATTAACGTTGATATACTACTATTATCTAGTCTATAGACCTCATTCAGATTCTTCCAGTTGTTTCAATAATAGCCTTTATAGCAAATTCAAATCCCTGATCATGTGTTGCATTCAGTCTCCATGCCTCTTAATCTCCTTTGCTCTGGAACAATTTATTAGTCATTCTTTGTCTTCTACAGCATTCATATATTTGATGAGTACACGCCTGTTTATTTTATAAAAAGTGCTTCATTTTGGGTTTGTCTGATAATTTGTTATCATTAGATCCAGGTTATACATTTCAGGCAGTAATACCACAGAAGTGATACTCTGTCCTCATCTATTCCTATGGAAAACTGTGAGTACATACTGATGACTCTTAATTCCAACTCAGCAACCCAGGGTTCGTTGTATCATTCCTCCTTTCTTTATTTTTAGCTTCCTTGTTTGACAGTGAGAAACTGGCTCCATTATCTTTGGTATATTTGCTTATTTACTCAATCCTAGAATACAAAGAAGGCAGTTTCAAAATTGCTGTCCCATACATCTGCAAAAAGGAATCCTACTGACTAGTATCATTATTTGTGTAGAGTGGTTTTTGTTTTTGTTTTTGATTAATAGATGTGGTTGTATTTATTATAATGCAAATAGTGTTGTTCAAAAGTTACTTGATTTAGTTTTCCGTTGTCTGTCCCCCTCCACCCCTTCATCAAGTGTGATTCTGTTATTCATTTGAAATACAAATTTAGTTCATTTGTTTCTGTTTATATTTCATTTTAGAGTTTTCTCCATCCTTATTGATTATGTGTTTGTGTGTATGTGTGAAATATCAATATGTTTCTAAAAGTCAGAACTGTACAAAAAAGTATACTCAGACAAGCGTCACCTCCCATTCTTTCTGTCATTCCCATCTCCCCATCACCTCTTGTAAGTATGTAATCTTCTCATTTCTTGTTCTTTCTTCTTCTGTCCCTTTTTGCAGATATGTATATATTTGTTATTTGAACAAATACTTATATATTTCTTGTTTCTTCTTCTTTCTTACACAAAAATGTAGTATACTATAGGTACTTTTCTGTACTTTTTTCCGAAAATAATATATCCTTAAATCATTTCATATCAGTTCATAGAGAGTTTCCTCATTCTTTTTCTTCAACTGCATAGTACTCCATTGTGTCAGTATACCATAGGATGATGTTTCTGAACCAGTCTTTAATTGTCTTGAGCATACTTTTTCTCTTTAAGTTATAATCAGTTTCGAGAGCTAGTTAAGTTTTGGTGGTAATAGTATATTGTAATAATCTTCCCAAACTCAATAGTTTAGGAATAAACTAACAGCCCTGACAAGTGAAAAGATTTGTCTAAATAGGTAATCATTTGGGGCCTTAGTTTCCATATCTATAAATATGAAGGTATTGGTCTGGATCATCTCTAATGTCCTTTCCACCTTGAATATTAAAAAAACCCCTGTGATTTGTCCAATACAGTTAATTTGAAGACATGAGCATATTTTTAAGCTCTTTTTAAAAAAATTGAGATATAATTGATATAAAACATTGTATTAGTTTTAGGTGTACAAAGTAATGATTTGATATATGTGTATACTGCAAAATGATTACCACAGTAAGTTTAGTTAACATCCTTCACCACACATAGTTAAAATTTTTTTCTTGTGATGAGAACTTTTTTTTAAATGAGGTATAACTGACTTATAACATTATATTAGTTTCAGGTGTACAATGTAATAATTTGATATTTGTATGTGTTGTGAAATGATCACCATAATGTCTCGTTAACATTCGTCACCATACATAGTTACAAAATTTTTTTCTTGTGATGAGAACTTGTAACATTTACTCTTAGCAACTTTAAAATATACAATACAATATTGTTAACTATAGTTACCATTAAGTCCCCAGGACTTTTTCATCTTATAACTGAAAGTTTGTACCTTTTGACCGCCTTTATCCATTTGTCCCCCAACCCTGCCCTCCACCTCTGCCAACTACCAATCTGTTCTCTGTATCTCTGAGTTCCTTTTTTTTTCAGATTCCACATACAAGTGATATCATACAGTATTTGCCTTTCTGTCTGACTTATTTCATTTAGCATAACTCCCTCAGGGTCCATCCATGTTGTCACAAATAGCAGGATTTCCTTCTTTTTAATGGATGAATAATATTCCAAAATAGATATCTCAATATCACATTTTCTTTATCCATTCATCTGTTGATGAACATGTAGGTTATTTCCATGTCTTGGCTATTGTGAATAATTCTACAATCCACCTGGGGATGCAGCTATCTCTTTGAGATAGTGATTTCATTTACTTCGGGTAAATACCCAGAAGTGGAATTGCTGGATCCTGTGGTAGTTCTATTCTCACTTTTTGAGGAGCCTCCATACTGTTTTCTATAGTGGCCACACCAATTTGCTTTCTCACCAGCAATGCACAAGGGTTCCCTTTTGTCCACATTCCTGCCAACATTTGTTATTTCTTGTCTTTTTTTTAAAGATTTTATTTTTTTCCTTTTTCTCCCCAAGCCCCCCGGTACATAGTTGTATATTCTTAGTTGTGGGTCCTTCTAGTTGTGGCATGTGGGACGCTGCCTCAGCGTGTTTGATGAGCAGTGCCATGCCCGCGCCCAGGATTCGAACCAACGAAACACTGGGCCGCCCGCAGCGGAGCGTGCGAACTTAACCACTCGGCCACGGGGCCAGCCCCTATTTCTTGTCTTTTTGATAATAGATAGTATAACAGATGTGAGGTAATATCTCATTGTGGCTTTGATTTTGCATTTCCTTGATGGTTAATAACGTTGAGCACCTTTTCATGTACCTGTTGGCCATTCGTGTGTCTTCTTTGGGAAAATATCTATTTGAATCCTTGCCCATTATTTAATTGGATTGTTTTTTTCCCCATTGAGTTATATTTTAGATATTAACACTTTATCAGATAGATGATTTACAAATATTTCCTCCCATTTGGGAGGTTACCTTTTTATGTTTTTGCTGGTTTCTTTTGCTAGTTTGCTATAGTCTCAGTTGTTTAGTTTTTCTGTTGCTGCCTTTGCTTTTGTGTCAAATGCAAAAAATCAGCACCAAGACCTATGTTTTCTATTTTTTTTTATAAGATTTTATTTTTCCTTCTACCTCAAACAAGGTACATAGTTGTATACTTTTAGTTGTGGGTCCTTCTAGTTGTGGCATGTGGGATGCCACCCCAGCAGGGCTTGATGAGCAGTGCCACGTCCGCGCCCAGGATCTGAACCGGCGAAACCGCAGGCGGCCAAGCAGAGTGTGTGAACTTAACCACTCGGCCATGGGGCCACCTGCCCCCCCACCCCCCGCCAACTCTTTTGTTTTCATCCAGTAGTTTTATGGTTTCAGGTCTCACATTTGAGTCTTTAATCCATTTTGAGTTAATTTTTGTGTATAGTATAAGATAGTGGTCCAGTTTCATTCTTTTGCATGTTGCTGTCCCATTATCCCAACACCGTTTATTGAAGGGGCTGTCCTTCTCCCATTGTATGTTCTTGGCTCCTTTATCATAAATTAATTGACCGTAAATATGTGGGTTTATTTCTGGGCTTTCTATTCTGCTCCATTGTCTATGTGTCTGTTTTTATGCCAATACTATACTCTTTTAATTACTATAGCTTTATAATATGGTTTGAAATCAGCAAGTGTATCCCTCCACTTTGTTCTTCTTTCTCAAGATTATTTTGGCTATTTGGGTACTTCTGTGATTTCATACAAAGTTTAGGATTATTGTTCTATTTTGTGAAAAATGCCATTGTAATTTTGGTAGGGATTGCATTGAAACTGTGGGTTGCTCTGGGTAGTATCGACATTTTAACAATAGCGCTTCAATCCCTGAGCACAGAAAAGCTTTTCATTTATTTGTGTCTTCTTCAATTTCTTTCATCAATGTCTTATAGTTTTCAGTGTATAGGTCTTTCATCTGCTTGGTTAAATTTATTCCTAGATATTATTTTTGTTGTAATTGTAATGGGATTATTTTTAAAATTTCTATCTGAAAGTTTATTAGTGTATAGAAAAGCAGCTGATTTTTGTATATTGATTTTGTATCCTGCAACTTTACTGAATTTGATGATTAGTTCTAAAAAAGCTTTCACTTGTCACCATTGAATATGGTGTTAGGTGTGGGTTTGTCATATATGACCTTTATTATATTGAGATATGTTCCCTCTATACCCACTTTGTTGAGGTTTTTTTCATGAATGGATGTTGAATTTTGTCAGATGCATTTTCTGCATTTGAGATGATCATATGACTTTTAGTCCTTCATTTTGTTAATGTGGTGTATCACAGTGATTTTGTGGACGTTGAAACATGCTTGCATCCCTGGAATAAGTCCCACTTGATGATGGTGTATGATCCTTTTAATGTATTGTTGAATTCGGTTTGCTGATATTTTGTTGAGGATGTTTGCATCCAGTTCATTAGGGATATTGGCCTGCAATTTTGTTTTCTTGTAGTGTCCTTCTCTGGTTTTGGTATCAGGGTAATGCTGGCCTTGTAAGATGATTTTGGAACTGTTTCCTCCTTAATAAATCCCTTGGGAGATGAATGATTATTAATTTACTCAAGTATTTATATATGATATGAATATCCAAGACTCTGATACTTGGTGATCTGCAGATGAACAGTATTAGTCTATATCCTTTAATACCTACATTAAGAGATAAATTCTTTTTCATCAAAGATAAAAATTCTCCTCTAAAAGTAGTTCTGAAAAGAGGTTAAAATGCCAACAAATTGGGCAACCTAGAAGAAATAGATAAATTCCTAGAAACACACAAACTAGCAAGATTGAATCAAGATGAAATAGAAAATCTGAACAGACCAATTACTAGTAAGGAGATTGAATCAGTAATCAAAACCCGCCTGACAATCAAAAGTCCAAGACCAGATGGCTTCACTATTGAATCCTGCCATGTGAGATAGACAGAAATCACGTAATAGCAGCAGCAAAAGGTTAATAAGCAATGCTAGATATAGAAATCCTGTTGAATATTTGAAAATATAAGATCTTTATATCTTTATAAAAATATGAGAAAATATCTCACACACACACTTTTGGGATATTCATAATGTCTACTAGAATTGGGTTACAGCATTATCCTTTGCCACTAGATGCCACTATCTGACACAATGTCGTCTTAACGAGAATATTATATTCCTTACGTTCTGGGTGTCAAATACTCTTAAAAAAATTTATTCCCTCCATTATCCATCATGTACTTTATAAAATTGAAAGTCTGTGTTTCAAGTTTATTGAAGATGAAGATCATTGTAATTATCCTGAAAATTTTAATATTATAAAAGCTTTTTCTTTCTTCTTCTTTCTTTTCTCCTTTCCTTTCTCTACATTTGTCTTCAGAGTTTACATTTTCCTTCTTCAATAAAATTTCCCTTTGTCTATGGTATTATTATGAGTAAAGTGACACTTGACTTTGTTTTGGTTTGATATTGCTGCAGCAGAAGCATCTGAGATTCCTTCAAACTTCATTCCAACCTTGGCTCCGATTTTGTCAGTTTTGAGCACATCTCTTTTTTAAAATAGATATTGTATCTCAGTTGAATATTTCCTAAGACTTACAGCACTAAAAAAAAAGAAGAAAATATCATTAAGTATTGATGTGAACCTCAACAGAGAAGATCTTCCTAAGCCTAAGAGCAATGGAAGAAATAAAGGATTAATAGATTTATGTGTTAATATACATAAATACAAAAAAATAAAATCATAGATTCAAAAGATACACTTAAAATTTAGTTCTTTAGTTTTGTCTAATGTCTAATGCTGTGTATAATGTGGGCATTCTCATAGACCTCAGACTGGGAGTATGAAATGGTACGACTTTCCTGGAATGTAACTTGGTGTCATAATATCAGGAGTTTTAAAATTGCCCATAGACTTTTTTTTGACCTCAGGATTTATTAACAGAAAATCCATCTTAAATAAATAATCATACATATATATAAATATTTGTATGTAAAGATATTTACTGCAGTATTATTTACTGAGGTATTTATAATTAAAAATAGAAGACAATCCAAATATTCCAGTGATTAAATATATTATTGTATATTTTACACATTATATAGTATGAAATCATTAAAATGTTTACAAAAAAGATTTAATGCTTTAAAATGCTTATGTTATAATGCTAATTAATTAAGACAGGAAAACAAACTGCATATAACAGGATTTCGCATATTTGAGAGAGAAGTGAAAAGATTTGAAAGACATACACCAATGCTTATGAGTGATTTTTCTTTTACATTTTGTGTATTTAAAATTTTTTTCTTTAGAGATCATGTGCAATGATATCATTTTCTAAAGGATGTTCCTTCCTTTTTATCTTATCAGATCAATCTGTGGACTTGCAGTATATTCCAAAAGAATAATCAGAAGTACAGAAAGATTTTCACTAAGGCATTCATTGTCATATTCATAAGAGTGAAATTTTGAAAGCAAACTAATATTATGAGAATTAGGGAAGGTGATGGTTCAGTTTTGGAAAAGGATGTCATATTTGCAAAGAATTTGTAGTGGCATAAGAAAACATAATTAAGGGGAAAACTTACAAATTGTACATACAGCTGCGATCTCAAACTGTTAGTAATGCACTGAAAAAAGTGTGGAAGGGAGTACAGAAAAGCGTTTGTCTTTCTGCTGATTGGGTAATATGATAAATAATTTTTAAAACTCTACTTTTTCTGCTTTTCCATTTTTCTGGAAAGAAATAGAATGTTTTAATTAAGGGAAAAGCATTGAAAAACAGAGTGATAACAGAGAATTTTGAACACATCTGATGTGAAAGATGACATTAAAAATTTCAGATGATTAATTCTTCAAGCAGTCTATTGTGTGTTCCTAAAAAGATACAAGACCAGAAAAAAATCTCCAGAGTTCTCCTAGTGCAATTATGGCTGCTCCTTTGCAGTGTGATTTTGCCGTTCTTCCCATCCAGAGATTTGGTCTATTTTTCCACGCCCTGGAATCTGGGCTGGACTTGGGACTTGCTTTGACCTATAGAATGGCAGAAGTGACTTTTTGTGAGTTCCAAAGCGTAGGCCCCAAGAGGCCATGCAGCTTGCACCTTCCCCGTCTTCGACACTGCCTTGAGGATACCACATAAGGAAACCAGTTTAGCCTACTAGAGGATGAGCCCACATGCAGGGTGAGAGACCAGCACCATCTGCCAGGCATATGACTGAGACCATCTCGGACTTTCCTGTGCAGCCAGCCTTCCAGCAGAATATTTCAGAAGTGAATCCAAGTAAGACCTTCAGAATAACCCAATCAAGCCACAGAATCATAAGAAATAATAGATCAGTGTTGTTTTAAGCCAGAAATAAAAAAGAAAAAGAGAAGAGAAAAAAAAGACTGTTACCTAGGGTGATTTAATATATTTTGTTTACTCATATGGCAAAGCATGCTCATTTACCAAACATGTAAGAATACCTTCCAGGTGCAGAGCAAAGTGCTGTGCGCTCAGGGAATATCTGCGCAAAGAGGGCGTGATCCCTGTCCTCAGGAATCATAGTATCTAGTAGGGGAGATGAAAGATGTCCATGAAGAACTGACCACGTTAATTTATTTAAGGTGACGTGAAAGAATGATTAAGTGTTCTCGAAGGTTCAAAGGAAAAGGAAAAAGTCACTCTGGGAAGATCAGAAAAGACTCAGTGGAAAGGGTGGCATTTGAGTGGACTCTTAGAAAGTAACTCTGATTTCCATAGTTAGAAAGGAAAGGGCCTGCATTCCAGGCAGAGGAAAGATATGACCAAAGAAGCAAAGGTCAGAAACATGGGAGCAATTTTTAGATCAGTGATAACTCCCTTTTTAAAATAACAACTTTTTATAACACTTTAAATTTACAATCTAGTGGTTTTTAGTATATTTACAGAGTTGTACAACTATCACCAGTATCTAATTTTATCACCCCAAAAAGTTATCCCCCCTTTGTCCCACTCTCCAGACCTTGGCAACCACTTATCTATTTTCTGTCTGTATGGACTTGCTTATTCTGGACATTTCATATAAATGAAATCATACAATATGTCATCTTTTGTGACTAGCCTCTTTTACTTAGTGTAATGTTTTAGTATCTATCAGTACTTTATTTCTTTTTATTGCCAAATAATATTCCATTGTATGGATATACCACATTTTATTTATCTGTTCATCACTTGATAGACATTTGGGTTGTTCCACTTTTTGCCTATTATGAATAGTGCTGCTATGAATATTTGTGTACAAGTTTTGTATGGACATGTTTTTAATTCTGTTGGGTTTATACCTAGGTGTGAAATAGCTGGGTCATATGATAACTCCTTGATTGTTGCAAGCCTTGGTTAATTTCCAGAGTTCTGAAAGAGTTGATTTTGACAATTTTGCCGGCATTCTTGTTGCTTTTATGAATGAGCAGATTTTCTAAGATCTCTCTGCTGCCATTCTGGAATTACTTCTCCTGAATTCTCCTTGTTTGTTTGTTTGTATGCCATAAGATGGGTTGGTGCCAGATGTTTGTGAGCCTGTTTCCTTTTTTTTTCTTAGGCTCCTGAGCAGGGATATGACCTGCAATGCCCTGATCATAGCTATGCCTTAGAAACTGGAGCAGGATATACACTGCCTCTGTGCATTAGGGGCACTTTCCATGGACCAATGAAAATAATTTCATGGGGAAAGCATGGCAGCATGACACACTGGATGGGCCTGGGGATATGGAAGGAAATATTGAGGGCAATATCAAGCTTTGTTATTGTTTGTTTGAAATTGGGCTTCTGTGTGTCAGTTTCCTTATCTCTAACTGGGATAATATTATTTCTCCATCCAAGAAATGTTCTCTGGGCACAGAAGCACTTTTTCCCTGCCTTTTCTAAACAGTTGGGGAAGCTGAAAGTAGAGGCTCTCTAGGTGTCACATCTCAATAGCCATGGACAGAAATCAAGTATCTTGATAAGTATTTTATCAAGTGTCTTATCAAGTACAGGTAAGAATGAATGAGCCAGGGAAGTTTAACTTGGAGAAGAGTAAATATTAGAGGGTAACAGGACCTCTCTCTTCAAAAAGCTAAAAAATTGACACATGGAAAGCAAAAAATATTTAAATTTTGTAGAAGACAGAACTAGGACCAGTGCATCAAAGTTATAGGAAGGCAGATTTTTAGCTCCTTCTAAAAAAGGACCTGGCAATTAGAGCTGGCTTCTTCTTTTCAAAAGTAATTAGCATAAGCTACTTCTTAGGGGATTTTCAAAGGAATTTCTGATTGGGAGAAAGTTTGAACTAGCACATCTAAGGACCATTCTTACTTGAAGAATACATCTTAATATTTTTCATGTGTGTAACAGCTGTGTAGAGAAATAACTTGTCCCAGATTCTTGCTTAAACAAACTTTAGTTCATTTCTATTACTTACTACCCAAAAGTGAAATTTTCCTTTAGGAATATAAGGGACCTCTCAGAATTCAAGGAATAGTTGTACAAACTAGGCATCAGAAATAAAGAAGAACTGGGGCCAGCCTGGTGACGCAGTGGTTAAGTGCGCCTGTTCTGCTTCGGTGGCCTGGAGTTCGCTGGTTTGGATCCCAGGTGGCGACGTGGCACTAATTGGCAAGCCATGCTGTGGTAGGTGTCCCACACATAAAGTAGAGGAAGACGGGCATGGATGTTAGCTCAGGGCTAGTCTTCCTCACCAAAAAGAGGAGGATTGGCAGCAGACGTTAACTCAGGGCTAATCTTCCTCAAAAAACAAAAACAAAAACAAAAACACGTGTACACAAAAAGCTTTATTTTAAGGGGCCGGCCCCGTGGTGCAGCGGTTAAGTTCACACTTTCCACTTCTCAGTGGCCTGGAGCTCACCGGTTCGGATCCTGGGTGTGGACGTGGAACCGCTCGGCAAAAAGCCATGCTGTGGTAGGCGTCCCACGTATAAAGTAGAGGAAGATGGGCATGGATGTTAGCTCAGGGCCAGTGTTCCTCCGCAAAAAGAGGAGGATTGGCAGTAGTTAGCTCAGGGCTAATCTTCCTCAAAAAAAAAAAAAAAAAAGGAAGAACTAAGGTAGCTCTGAGAAACTCAGAGGGAACTTTGTTTTAATACTCTGCTGTTGAACTGTTTAGCTTCCAAATATCAGTTTATGTGCCTCTAATTTCAAATTATTAAATGAGGCACTCTAATTGCCTTAGTTTGTCATAAGTCTACTCTTGATCCAAACAGCTATAGCCAAGGAGTAAAGGTCATATAATAAAAATAAGGTTAAAATGGGCGTAGGCGTAGGTTTTCTCCTCTGGATGGTGGTCAATAGCTCTAAGAAGAGAGGTGGAGCAAGTTATGGGCTAGACAATCCAGAAGATATTTATTAAATTTCCAAATAAGTCAATGGTAGAAGTAGGGCTAGGATTTGGGCTGTTTGAGTCTGTTTCAGACAACCAATATTTATTATATAACTATTATATGCAAGGCACCATGCTAGATGATGGACAGAATGTAGAAATACCAGATCTGGTCCCTGTCCTCAGGGTATTTGTAATCACTCTGTCCGGTAGACTGTTTGTTATTTAATAGGTCGTATTACTTAGGTTTCATTTGGGGAGGACCAACCTACTGCTCATGTAGAAAGGCCCCATATCAACTTGAAAAAGTTTCAAGTTGACTGTTAAAGACATTTGCTTTTTCTAAATATCCACACATGTAATATTTGTGTAGACCAATTATAAAAGGTTATTGGAAGCTCAAACTCCAAAAACACAAACAAAACAACCAATCCCTTCTCCCCAAACAAAAATATGAGTTGTATATTTTAAATTGCTAGGAATATATCACATTAAAATGTGTGCTTATTCTTATATACATGAAGTGGAAGATACAAGTTTTAATGTCTGTGAGCTACCCAGCATCCTAGGTATGTCACGTATGATTCATACACCATGTGCAGATATTATATGAAGGATTATGCATATTCTATTGTTTATATTCATTATTTTTAAGGATATATTATTTCAATTGAATGGCTAAATCTATTTTGTTATTTCCTCTCTCTGTTTAAGCTGCATTTATGTTTGCAGTGTTTTAAGGGTATGGTTTCTGGTTCACATTCAGCTCTTATTCTTTCTACTAATGGAACAGTTTATCAACAGAAGATGATAAAGGAAAAATAATATGATAAATATGTTAGGTTCTAAGCCCTTAGCTTTTTTTTTTCTTCCTAAATAAAGATGAAGAAGGTTGTGTAGGGAAAGTGTCATATTGAAACTTTATAAAGATAATTAGTAGCTGACTTATTAGTAAACTGTCTAGATGTTTCCTAAAAGACCCACTTTAGCAATGCCACAGAGAGATTTAATGTCTACTTCAGTAGGTCATGGGCTTTATCAACATCCTATATTTAGCTATAACTTGGTCTATTTAAAATCCTGGATTTGTTTTAAATGGCTATCTAAATTTTCATGCTACAAAGGAGTTAACATACTATACCTTCTTGTTTTTGGAATCTCTCTAGTCCTAGAATCTGACCAACTTTGCCATGGATATTTCTGAAAGCCTGTTTTTTCCCCAAAATAATGATCTTCTTTTTTACAGTCTAGTGTGTCTGTTTTAATTAAGTTGTTTCCCATTGCTCACACATTGTTAATTTTCCACTCTGCCAGTATGATTTCAGGAAAGGAGCACTTAGAGCATATGTTCAATCAAAACTTCTGCAGGTAAATTATTACTCACCCTACTTTTTACATTTCATGTGGTCTTGGCAAATTAAGCTTAAATTGTAGTCAAAATCTGCTTAGAAACTTATGATTCCATTGATTTTCATATTTGTGGTCATTTAAAAAATGTACATCGGGGCCAGCCAGGTGGTGTAGTGGTTAAGTTGGCATGCTCTGCTTTGGCACCTGATATTCCCGGCCCGGATTCTTGGTGTGGACCTACACACCACTCATCAAGCCATGCTGTGGAGGCATCCCACATATAAATTAGAGGAAGACTGGCACAGATGTTAGCTCAGAGCCAATCTTCCACACCAAAAAAAGAGAGAAAAAAAGTATATTAATCACCCAGAGATCTTAAGTTCTCCTTGATAGCAATATTTTGCATTTACTTCTGTCTAAACTGATATGTTTGAGAAAGTGGAGGATACCATGGTAGTATTTTCTCTTCATTGTTAGTTGTAGCATATAGTATTACTAGCAGTATAAGTATTTTAGAATTAACATGAGCCTGCCTATCTCAGCGAAATCTAAATCTTTTAGTTGGTTTTTATTTTGTTGTGCTGTACTCAGTGTTAACAGTTGGCTCTCCGAATCCGTGGGTTCCACATCCGCAGATTCAACCAACTGTGGATGCTGTGCTATGTTTACGATCTGTGGTTGGTTGAATCCATGTGTATGGAGAGCCTCCTAAGGGATTTGAACATCAGAGGATTTTGGCATCCCCAGAGGCGAGGGGTAGCGGGCTGGGGGGCTGTCCTTGAACCAATCCCCTGCGGATACCAAGGTATGACTGAATCTGAATATATAGTCCAAGTTCGTTAAAAACATAAGAAGCAAAAAGACAAAAGTTTTTTTTAAAGTGTGTATTTTTTTCCTCACTGTATATGATATTAGACTACATCTATGCTGTCTATTTTAAAATGAATTTTATTCATCCTTTTCTGTTTCCAAAAAGATTTCAGGTGTGCCTCTCTCTCTCTCTCTCTCTTAGTGTTCTCAATCATTACTTTTGTAAACCTGTAACTTTTTGTTCCTCCACATTGTTACTTTTCTGCTTCATGCCTTGATTTTCCTGTTTGCAAAATGAGGATAGAAACAGTTGCTTCCCATTTACTTTGTAGAGAATTTAAGGATGAATGGGCTAGTGTTGCCTTCCCCAGATGTGTCAACTTACTCTTATTTGTATATTTTCTGTCCATACTTCTGATTCCATAATGTCCAATTGTATATATATTTTCCATTCTTTTATTTACATTCTTTTCCTTCTCTGGGATTTTTCAAAATCAAAGCATGTTAATCACATTCCATAATGCACTTGAGTGCTGGAGATACTTTTCAGCCATGGGTAAATGTTTGAGTAGCTGCATTTGTTTTTGAGTGTCTATCAAAACCCAGGCCCCAGAGCACTGAAGAATATAAGCAGGGGGTGTTTCCACTCTGAAGTGCAGATAGTTTCAAGGGGAATGTTTCAGCCTTTTCTGCAAGCCTCTCTCTGGTCTACTCAGGTACCTTCTTTTCCTTTAACCTAGAGGATCGTTTATGAAACAGTGGCAGGACTGAAGGTGAGGTTTGATCGTCTCTTCAAGAGCGTTAACTGAAAAGTCTAATTTCTCAACTGAAGAACAGATATTTTACCACAATCCTCAACATGTATGTGTCTGGTCTGTCTGATACTGATTGAGAAAAAGAAAAATAGTTTAGTAGTCAATATCTGGTGTCACCATCAATTACAGATAAACTGTTAACAGTTAAACTTCAACATAAGAAAAAAAAAGAAGGCACTGAAACTTAGACACAAACTCTTCATTGATAGAATTTCAGTTAAGGTCAGATCCAAAGTAATGCCTAGCTGTTTATAAGCTGTTCAAAAACCCTGGCCCTGCTCTGATTTATGCAGCCCAATGAGAGCAAGTACTTAGTTGAAGACCCAAAGGTCTTTGGCACTAACATGACTTGGAAAAAATTATCTTGTCCTGGTTGATTTTTGAAGGAGTTAACAATTATAGGTCTCTGTCACTTTTTTTTTCCTTTTTGAGGAAGATTAGCCCTGAGCTAACATCTGCCGCCAATCCTCCTCTTTTTCGTGAGGGAGACTGGCCCTGAGCTAACATCTGTGTCCATCTTACTCTACTTTATGTGTGGGACACCTACCACAGCATGGCTTGCCAAGCGGTGCTGCATCCGCACCCAGGATCCGAACCGGCAAACCCTGGGCCACTGAAGCGGAACACGCACACTTGGCTGCTGCACCACCAGGCTGGCCCCGGTCTCTGTCACTTTAATATGGCTCTTACAGAATTTAAAATACTTTTTCCTTTAATGAGATGCCTAAAGGATGTAATTGTTTAGTACTTTTTGAGCACTAAAGAGCGTCTTCAGAGATCACAGGTTTGGGGTTGGTATAACTGATACTGAGTTGTTTATTTTCCTTCTGTCAGAAGATGGCCAAAGATTCAAATGCTTCTTGAGCTTGCTTCTAGAATGCACAGGCAGGGCTGTGGTCCTAGCTTGGTAGGATATGTCGTAGTAATGACATCCTCAACTTTCTTTTGGCTGTGGTCCCAGGACATGTGTCCAGGTCACACAATCACATCATTAAATGATACTTCTGTTGTTTAGAAAGAGAGGAGCTAGGTCAGAATCCTTTTTTTTTTTTTTTTAAATTTTAGATCTCCTTTATTTATTTACTTTTTAAGATTTTATTTTTCCTTTTTCTCCCAAAGTCCCCTGGTACATAGCTGTATACTTTTAGTTGTGGGTCCTTCTAGTTGTGGCATGTGGGATGCCGCCTCAGCATGGCTTGATGAGCGGTGCCATGTCCACGCCCAAGATTCGAACTGGTAAACCCTGGGCTGCCGAAGTTGAGTGCACGAACTTAACCACTCAGCCACGGAGCCGGCCCCAGAATCCTATTTTTTGACATTTAAATTTGGAATCACCTGTGTCAAAACTGATTTCTGTATTTGTATGTATTTCCTAATGATAGACGAATAAGGCAAACAAGTGTCATTTTTTTCCCGTTTTCATAATTAAGGAAAATAAGCTTTATCAGAATCTTAATACTGTTTCTTTTTCATTGCAAGTACTATAATGATTTGAAGAGAAAGTTATTGAGGAAAAAACTGCTATAGATTTTTTTAAGTTAATTGCTGTTTTGTTAGGAGCTCTTACCAGAGCCATGTTAAAGATTTTATTTTTTATTTTTCCTTTTTCTCCCCAAGAGCCCCGGTACATAGTTGTGTATTTCTAGTTGTGGATCCTTCTAGTTGTGGCATGTGGGATGCTACCTCAGCATGGCTTGATGAGCAGTGCCATGTCCGCCCCCAGGATCTGAGTCGGCAAAACCCTGGGCCACTGAAGTGAAGCACGCGATCTTAACCACTCGGCCACAGGGCCGGCCCCCAGAGCCATGTTAATGGAAGGCAGAGGCACACATATTGACCTACATATTAATAGAACTTACTAATTTAGAGAGTGATTAGAAAATTATTTTTCCTAATGAACAGTTATGCAATGATTTGGCAAAAATATTTTTAAAAAAATTTCAGTTTTATTTGCTTTGAAATAGAAATACATTCACCTAGTTCAGAATTCCAGAGGTACACAGCAGTATATAGGAAGAAATCTTTCACTCACTCTTTGCCCCAACCACCATATTAGCCTCCTTAAAGCCCAGCTCCTGTCACTAGTTTCTTTTGTTTCCTTCCATGTATATTTTATGCATATAGAAGATATATATAGATATATGTGTGTGTGTATAGATGTGTATGTGTGTATATATATTATATATATAAACACAATAATTTTCCTTTTTACACAAATGCTTACTTACTACTATTCTACATCTTATTTTCACTTAGCAATATATTGTTATTTTCTCTTGACAATATATCTTGAAAATCATTCCATGTTGGTACATAAAAAGCTTCCTTGTTCTTATGGTCTCATGGATGTCTATTGTATGGATGGAATGCATTTTTTTTTTTATCTAGATCCCTACTAATGGACATTCAGGTTGCTACCAATCTTTTATTTTCATTAACAATGATTAATGTTGTTTTCTGCTTATTTTTCACTTTCAAATTCATTTCCTGCTTTTATCTGGGCCTAGATATTAGTACTAAGAACTGAGGGCTATTTATTCTGTTCTGACACATCTGAGGTATTTGTATATAGATATCTAGGTATGTGTACACACTGCAGAACTATCTAGTCTCTTTCCTCAGTGTACTCATCTAAGGTGAAACCTATTTATTAGAATCTTTATGCTGTACAAGTGCTGGGTCACAGCTCCTGTTGGTACACTAGAGACTTTTAATTACTAACCTGTGATTTCACTTACTATGACATATCCTATGTTTCAGTTAGAAGAGATAACCCTTATTTGGTGAGACTCAAGCAGTGTTAATAAAAACTGAATCATTGATAAAGTAGGGTTAAGAAAATGGGAACCTCGAAGATCTTAGGGTGAGATGAATACACATAATCGAAGCAGTTTTACTCTTTGATTTCGAGGTCTCCATGTGTTATTTCAGCCTACATCAGATCGTTCTGTTCAGGCCACAGCTGGTACATTTAATGATCAAAAGCTCTTAAGGTAGTAATCAGATACAGTAATTATACAACAAAGCCATTGAGAAGCTTTATTGACCTATGGCAGGTTACTCTAAATCTTGACAGTATCATACAAAGTACAAAAATTGTCATAGCAAGCCATGGAGATTGTGATATTCAATCACTAGAGTATTGTTTTCCTCTAAATTTTTCACTCACTAAATCATAACTGCTGGTCTTTTAGGCTCCTCTTCTGCATTTTGTGCAGAAAATGACATTTTTAAAAATGTGGTATCTAAAAACAGTTAATAGAAAAAGAGGCATTAGAATTCTTATATATTGGCACTGGTTTCATGGTTACTTGATTAAAATAGAAATGGAGAATATTTCTTCTTTCTTTTTTTTTTTTAAGATTGTCACCTGAGCTAACATTTGTTGCCTATCTTCTTTTTTTTGCTCTTCTTCTTCCTCTCCCCAAAGTCCCCCCAGTACATAGTTGTATATTCTAGTTGTGAGTGCTTCTGGTTGTGCTATGTGGGACACTGCCTCAGCATGGCCTGATGAGTGGTGGTAGGTCTGCGCCCAGGATCCGAACCGATGAAACCGTGGGCTGCCAAAGTGGAGTGCGCAAACTTAACCACTGGGCCATGGACTGGCCCCTCTTATTTCTTGATTGTAAAAAAAAATCAGTTTCTATTCATGCAAATAAAGCATATTGATTTAGGTGTTTTGTTCTTGACATTGTTTTCTGAGAAAAATATAAACATTTACTTATTTCTTATCTTAGGAATAGAAGCACATCAACAAGTACAACAGACAATAAAACATACTTCCCAACTATATTATGATTGGTTAAATAGAGTGGAGAATATAGAGAGGGGACATAAGGGAGAGACAATCCTTTTGTTTCCCAAAACCAAGGAAAGCAATGATGCAACATTGTGTGTGTGCGTGTATGTGTCCGTGCGCACGCCTGCACCTTAGGGTAATTTGTTGTGTGTCTATTTTTGTTGGAAGTGAGTGGAGAAAGAAAGGGGCCTCCAATAAAGAAATGAACAAATCTTATTAGAACTTGTCATAAATGTATATTTTTTTATTCCCAGAGCTAGAATGCCAGCCAAGCTGTCATTTAAATTTTATCTCCATTTTTTTTTTTTAAGATTGGCACCTGTGCTAACATCTGTTGCCAATCTTCTTTTTTTTTTTATTAATGTTATGATAGATTACAACCTTGTGAGATTTCAGTTGTACATTATTGTTAGTCATGTTGTGGGTACCCCACTTCCCCCTTTGTGCCCTCCCCCCAGCCCCCCTTTTCCCTGGTAACCACCAATCAGATCTCCTTGTCAATATGGTAACTTCCACCTATGAGTGGAGTCATATAGAGTTCGTCTTTCTCTGACTGGCTTATTTCGCTTAACATAATACCCTCGAGGTCCATCCACTTTGCTGCGAATGGGCCACTTTTGTCTTTTTTTATGGCTGAGTAGTATTCCATTGTGTATATATACCACATCTTCTTTATCCAATCATCAGTTTCTGGGCATGTAGGTTGGTTCCACGTCTTGGCTATTGTAAATAATGCTGCAATGAACATAGGGGTGCAAGGGACTCTTGGGATTTCTGATTTCAGGTTCTTAGGATAGATACCCAGTAATGGGATGGCTGGGTCATAGGGTATTTCTATTTTTAACTTTTTGAGACATCTCCATACTGTTTTCCATAGTGGCTGTACTAGTTTGCATTCCCACCAACAGTGTATGAGGGTTCCTTTTTCTCCACAACCTCTCCAACATTTGTCGCTCTTGGTTTTGGATGTTTTTGCCAATCTAACGGGTGTAAGGTGATATCTTAGTGTAGTTTTGATTTGCATTTCCCTGATGATTAGCGATGATGAACATCTTTTCATGTGTCTATTGGCCATATTCATATCTTCTTTTGAGAAATGTCTGTTCATGTCCCCTGCCCATTTTTTGATCGGGTTGTTTGTTTTTTTGTTGTTAAGCCCGTGTGAGTTCTTTGTGTATTATGAAGATTAACCCTTTGTCGGATAAGTGGCTTGTAAATATTTTTTCCCAATTAGTGAGCTGTTTTTTTGTTTCAATCCTGTTTTCCCTTGCCTTGAAGAAGCTCTTTAGTCTGATGAAGTCCCATTTGTTTATTCTTTCTATTGTTTCCCTCAACTGAGGAGTTATAGTGTCCGAAAAGATTCTTTTGAAACTGATGTCAAAGAGTGTACTGCCTATATTCTTTTCTAGAAGACTTATTGTTTCTGGCCTAATCTTTAGTTCTTTGATCCATTTTGAGTTTATTTTGGTGTGTGGTGAAAAAGAATGGTCAATTTTCAATCTTTTGCATGTGGCTGTCCAGTTTTCCCAGCACCATTTGTTGAAGAATGCCAATCTTCTTTTTTAATTTTTTTCCTTCTCTCCCCAAAGCCCCCCAGTACATAGTTGTATATTCTAGTTGTGAGTGCCTCTGGTTGTGCTATGTGGGACACTGCCTCAGCATGGCCTGACAAGTGGCGCCATGTTCGTGCCCAGGATCTGAACTAGTGGAGCCCTGAGCCGCCAAAGCGGAGCGTGCGAACTTAAACCAGTTGGCCATGGGGCTGGCCCCTATGTCCATTTCTTAAATTCGGAGAAACTTATTAACTTTTACTCTAGGAAGTGGAATGTATCATATCTCATTTTACAAAGGCAATAAACAGGCTTATTGTCTTATTGTGACATCCTAATCTTGTGGCATTTAGAAATAGTGCTACTGTGATAGTGCCTTGTTTTTGTAACTACAGACCTGGGCACTATTGACATTTTGGATTTGATAATTCCTTGTTGTTGGGCTGTTCTGTACATTGAAGGATATTTAGCAGCATCCCTGGTTTCTACCCACTAGATGCCAGTAGCAACACCCCCATGGAGGACAAAATCATCCCTACCTGAGAACCACTACTGTAGACATACATGGTGATCCTGCATAGCAGGTTTAAATGTGGATCCCAGTCCACAGTATTCAGCAATCTGATGCAGTTCCCTAATATTTGTGATCTGGAGCACAAAAGCAACACAGGGGCACAAATTTGGGGGCAATATTATTATTATTATTATTTTTAAAGATTTTATTTTTTCCTTTTTCTCCCCAAAGCCCCCCAGTACATAGTTGTATATTCTTCGTTGTGGGTCCTTCTAGTTGTAGCATGTGGGACGCTGCCTCAGTGTGGTTTGATGAGCAGTGCCATGTCCGTGCCCAGGATTCGAACCAACGAAACACTGGGCCACCTGCAGCGGAGCGCACAGACCCAACCACTCGGCCACGGGGCCAGCCCCGCAATATTATTTTTTTCTGAAGACCACCACTCAATTTTGGGTAGATTTTCAAAAAACATTGAAGCTAGCCTTTGGCTCTGAATTGGTTGGTTGATTGGTTGGTTGATCACTTGATCAATTCATTCATTTGACAAAAATATATTGAACCCGTGCTATAGGCCAGTCTCAGTGTTGGTGATATGTATGTTTCTGTGTGGTTCTTGTAGCCGCGTGTAATGCAGTAGTGGGAAATAAACCTGCAGGTAGACTGGTTAAGAAGTTGTTGGGTATAATGTAAGTGAAAAATGATAGTTTGTTGGATTTGGAAGTGACAGTGGGATGATGAGAAAAGATTTTATAGAGAGAGATATTTAAGAGGTAAAAATGTTAGCATTTGGTGATTTATTGGAGAAAGGGAGGAGTCAAGAATAATTCCCAGGTTTCTGGTTTAGTTAAAAGTGTGAGTGGTAGTGACATTCTTTAAGATGAGGAATAGAGTAGGAAGAATGGGGTTTTTTTGGGAGTGGGAGAAAATTTTAACTTCAGCTTTTGATATTTTCAGTTGGAGGTACCTTTGAGAGATCCAAGCAGATGACCTGGACAGTGAACTTGTTGATAGTAGGGGTCTTGTCTGGTTCGGTCCTCGTTGTATCCCCCGTTCTTTGGACGATGCCTACATTTCTAGAAATGGAGACAGGTTTAGGCTGGATGTATAGATTTGCTCTTCTTCAGGGTATAGCTGGTTTGATTGAAATCAAGGAAACAGACGAAATTGTCCAAGGAGAGTGCCATAGGGAGAAGAGGGCCTAGCATAGTGACACTCTGGGAGGTATGTTCAAGGAAGTGAAGAGGAGAGGCTGCAGAAGCATGAGGAAAATCAGGAGTGTATGGTTTATGGAAGCCAAGGGAAGCGGGTTTCAAAAAGGTGGGAGTGTTTAATGGTTTTGAATTCAACTAAGAGGTCAAGTAAGATGAAAACTGAGAAGATGACGTTGGATTTTGTAACTGAGAAGTATTGGTGAATTTATTTTTATTGGGTTCATAATAGTTTACATCATTGTGAAATTTCAGTTGTACATTATTTCTTGTCTGTCACCACATAAGTGCTCCCCTTCACCCCCTGTGCCCACCCCCCCACCCCCCTTCCCCTGGTAACCACTGAACTGGTGAACTTTGTCCATCTGTTTGTTTATATTCCACATATGAGTGAAATCATATAGTGTTTGTCCTTCTCAGTCTGGCTTATTTTGCTAAGCATAATACCCTCCGGATCATCCATGTTGTTGCAAATGAGATGATTTTGTCTTTTTTATGGCTAAGTAGTATTCCATTTTATATATAACGCATCTTCTTTATGTATTGGTGAATTTTTGAGAGCTTTTTTGTTAGATTAGTGGTTGCAGGAGTTCAGTAAATTTGGTTAAAGAGTAAGTGGGAGGTGAGTGGATGGAATCGACAGGTGTAGGTCATGCTTTCCTGTATTCTGGCTATAAAGAAAGAGACTGAAGATAGTATATGAAGGAGGTATTGGCTGGAGGAGGGGACGTGGGCTTGAGCATGTTTAAATGCTGATGGGAAGGAGACGATGGAGACACAGAGGTTCATATAGGAGAGGAGAAAATGGGGATGGGAGCAATTTGAGATGGGATGAGTCCAGAGCACAGGGAGGAGGACTAATCTTAGATAGGGATACCCTTCAAACTGGAGGGATGTTGTTAGTGATGGAGAAGGTCCGTATTCCGCTGGGATTAGCTTTTAGTCTTGAGCGTCTTTTCAGGGAATTATACTTCCAGGGCTTCCTAAAGGTTCAGAGTGACAGAAGCATTAAGAGACCTTTGGCAAAATCCGTACTATTTCTGAATTCCCTAGGGTCATTGATCCCCGGAGGCTCTATTCATTTAATGACTCTCTTTATTTTGGGTAGCAGGCATATATACTAGAACTGGACTCTGAACCTATGGATTAGGTTAGGGTTTGGGGTCCAATACTGATCTAAATATGAGTATCAGGGTGTTCTGAGACCCTCTGGAGACTTACCCAGGTGTCAAAGTACAACCTGGGGATCGCCTACAGCAGTCTACTTTAATTAGCAAATATGTCATTCTCATTATGACTCTTCATTATTAATCTATATGATGGATTGTTGATTGTAGGAAACTCTGGGTTACCATAGTATTAAGCTTAAATTACACTGTTGAAATTTTAAAAGATTGAATACATCTTCTTTCTTCTATGGTTTAATAGAAAGAGGGTGGGCTTTGGAGACAGAAAAAACTAGATTCAAATCCTGGCTCCATCACTGACTAAGCTTATGTGGCTCTGAGCAAGTCATTGACTCTATAATATCCTCATGGGAATGCCTGGTAATGTCTAACTTGCATCATGGTTGCAAAGATTAGAGGTCATGCCTATAAACCAGCACGTTGTTGATATTAAATAAAGAGGAACTGATATTATTTTTAATTATTTAAAAATAATTTATTTACTATTATAGAGTCTTTAGCGAGTGTACTCTGAATTTATTGTTAGAACTCATCAAAATTGAGGATCTCGAGAGAGATTAATGGTGATGTCCTTGGTCTAAGTTCTGGTAGGCATAGAAGTTTTGTGATAATTGTGGGCCGACTAAAAATATCTTTTATTGGCCTATACATCATCGTAGTAAATAAAGAGAAAAGAGGTAAAATTCTAGATTTTTAAAGTATATGGAAGTAAATCAGATTTGTGTTGGATCCCTCTTATTTTCCATGAAAGTATCTCAGAAGATGTTATTTTTTACAGATTTAGTCTTTTCAACCCCCCTTTTCCTCTGTAATCACTTTTTTCCCCCTGCTTTTTCCTCTTCCTTTTCTTCAAATTATTGGAAACTTTCTCATGTTACAGCATTTGCTGCCATCAGTTGTGCCAGGAAAGCTTCTTGTGCACCAGAAATGCTGTGGGATGCGTGCATGTATGTGAGAGAGAGAGAGCGATGGCGGGGAGAGGGGCGAGAAGGGGGAGGCAGGAGAAAATGGTGTCTAGGGTAATTGTGCTGGTATTTTTTCCTCCTTGAGAGAAGCTTCAGATATCTGTTTGGCTCTGGTTCAGTTGTTCTATGGGCATAACTGAAGAAGGGGGTTGGGGAGGGGGAGAAGGCAATTAAAACCTCGAACGCTGTAAAGGCCATTCTTAATTAAGTGGTGAGGATGGAAAAATAAAATACTTTCTTAGGCTTTATTTCTGTTCTCCCCTTAAAGGTCTGCTGAGGGATTGGAGTTCATATCCCTTAGAAAAGATAAAGTTGTGCAGAATAACAACTCTGAAAAAAGTTTTTATAAACTTTTCAGAGAATGCCATTTTTATTTGATTTCCCTGGGCCCCCATCCTTATCCTCCTCCCCACCCCCACCATCACTCCAACACTGAAGCACCCAATTCTCTGGAGTTTTAATGGAGACAGTTCAAGTATCTAACTGCCCCGTTTCCTTTGTTCAAGTTGCTTTTGGTCCTTGCTGGGAAATGCTCTGAAAACTGAACTGGCTACTGAACACAAAGGCCGACCGGTGTTGTCCCTCCCGGTAACGCACTGTGTGATTTGTTCCCACCTCCTGTTCATGACTCATTAGTCCCTAAGTACAGAAAAGGTTGCTCCTCTGGAATAAAAGGAATAGACCCAGCGCGGAGTCCTTTTTCGCCTTTTCCTGTGTTTTATTTGGGTGCACTCACAGTTCTCTGCCTTCATTAGTGACCCAGCAGGGGGCTGGCACAGTGGTGAGACTAGCTTGCGCTGGTTCCCTGGGGTGTATCGGAGATCTCGGAACTCAATACCCTACTATAAAAATAAAATACTGTGCTTCAAATGACCTTTTGATGGAACAAAGCCATACGTCCCAATCTGCTTGGGCTTCTCAAATTGCCATCGTTGCCAAGAGCCTCTCCCACCCCCAACATTTTGCCCTCCTCTGAATGTGGTTCTTTTGGTAGCCTCTGTGTCAGGTAAATGTGTGTGTGTGTGTGTGAAAATGCAGGCTTTGGGCAAAGACCTTTTGTATTTAAAGCACACTTCAGGATACTGGTTTTTTGTGAGACACATACACAGCAGGTATTTGTGGGCTTTAAGTAATATCATTTCAGATTCATATCTAAAGTTTGGGAAAGTATGTGAAATCTAGGGATGCTATAAAAAGCTGAGTTACATATTTATAATTCAAGTTGTTTTTCCGAATTCTCCAGAGTGACCGAATTATTGTCTTACTTAAAACCCAGGCACCTGCAGAACTCCCGCTAACTCCAGAGCGCCATGTGTGTGTGAACTCAGTAATAAAGTGATACACTAACATGCACAGTGTCCGTCAAACCTTTCTGTAAAGCACTTGGAGTACTCAGAGCAGGGGCCTTGTTAAGCTTCCAGCATTTCTATGCTATAATTCTTGGGAACTGATTACCACACTGATTTTAAGGCAGCATGGGAAAATAAAATAGGGACCTTTTGTCAAAATGACCAGTATAACCTTAGGAAACTCAACGCTCTTATCCTTTGTCATCACATCATGGCTACAATAACAGGGTAAGTTGTGCAGTTTTAATAAATTGTTCTAAATTCTTTAAAGTCTCAAAGTACATTGTTGTTACATTTAAATAATAATATTCAGACTGTATGAGATATTTAGGGCCTTTGTTTGTAGAGAGTATTGTTATTTAAGAAAAATTCCTTTTGATTCTATAAGAAAGTAATTTGCCAATATGAGACTTTATTTTTATTTTGTACTTCAGGTTGGCAGACATACTCTAATTCTCTACAGAAAGTTTGTGATAGACTGTGTTTTTTAAAAAAAAAAAAGGTGTATAGAGAGAAGAGATATATTTTCATAGTCTGGTTCTACAGAATTTTGTATTGCATAAAAAAGAAGTGGACTGTGTCTTCCTTTGTGTTACCACTAACAATGATGTGAGAAACATTTCTGTACTCTCAGGGAATGTCCTCAAGAGTAGGATTTGCGGGGTCATCAAGAACATACATTCTGGAGTCACGAAGTGCTGCCAGATCACTGCTTGGAAAGGCTGTGCCAGCCTATATCCCGCCGGCAGTAGCTGAAGACTCCTCTTCCTCACGTCCTTGCCAACATACTATATGTTTGTACCTGCTCGTGTTTCCAAACTGATGGATGTAAAGTGGTATTTCATTTTAATTTGCATTTCAGTCCTTTCTGATGAAGTTGAGCATCTCTTTCTATGCCGGTTAGTTATTTGGCTTTTTACTCTCATGATTTGAGTGAAGACTTCATGTTGATGTAGACCTTAAGGTTTTGAGTTCGTCAAATATATCACTTTTTAAAAAATCTTACAGTTTATGCTTTTAAGGTCCAGGGCCACAGGGTTACTCTCTGATTTGACCCTTTTTTCTGTTAGCCACCTTTACATTTAAGCTTCAGTTCATTTAGAGGTCACCTTTGGATATAGCAGCACGGTTTGAGGCAGCAGATTCTTTCTCTGGAATACAACGTAACAGTTTAGCATAAACTAAAGGGCCATACTGCATCATGGATACAGTTCGCAAAGAGGATTTAGTGAAAAATGGAAGAAACCTATGTATAGCACATTACCATTTATGGAAAATCTTAAAACATGTATATGTACCAAACAATGCTTTATATTTTTCAAATAAACAATCCATATTCAAAGACAGATGCCAGACAATTAAATGTTGGCTTATGTAGGAGTAAGAGAGAATGGGCATTGGAGCTAAAGGGGGAAAATGAATAAAATAGAATAAACCAAGAGAGAGGCCTTCCAAGGAATGATGGTAACAGTGTCCTCTGTACTGAGAAATGTGATCAGCCCAGGGGTATGGGGATGGGGTGGATATAGTTTAGGAGAGGTGACCAGCCAAAAAAGATTCATTGAAGGAAAATGGAAATGAAATATTTCAAGTGTTAGGATTCATAAGTGAGATGCCTGTAAGGAAGAAGGAAATGCCCCTAAATAACTAGATCTGGTCATGCTTTTTTGGCTTTTAAAGCATTTGTGGGAGAACCAGGAATTTCTCTCTTTTTCCTTAGGTGAAGATATCTGTGAGAAGGAAAGCAGATGTTTCTTTTCAAATGCATGTGTGTCTACCTGCCCTAAGACAAAATGAGTAGTTATTATTGAGAAAAGGCTCTGGTTATTTTTCATGTTGCTTGTTAAATTAAAGTTCTTTTCTTCAAGTATAGGTTTATAATTAAGTCATTTATCATAAGTGTTCTTTTGGTTGCGTCTTAAATTTGATGATACACAGAAATGATATGTGGGTGGTTACTTAGAAATTAGATGAATGAGTTATTTTATTGGCCTCTATCATTTGATATGTAGAATCTTTCTGTTTATAACAAACATTGAACATTAAGTATATGCAACTGAAGGAAGCAAAAAAGATCTTGGTCTAGAAATGTGTTCTCATTTTCAACTCACCAGACACTTTTGAGGAATATAATACACTCCCATTAAGAGAAGTGGCGCCCTCTTGGCACCAAACTCAATTATGCCACAGCGTAAAGAGGTCTTCCTTCGCTAGACATGGATTCTGTGTTTCCTTCTCCTCAACATCACGTATGCTATTTTTTGCTGTAGTACTTTTGTTGGTACTCTGCCCTGTGCCCCTTCGTTTATTTTATGTCCACATACTCAACACTATGCTAACACTTTATATTTATTATCTCATTTATTCCTCATTACAGCCTGCATATTGTAGGTAAAGGAAACAGACTCAGGTTAGGGATTTTTCTAGGGTCATACAGCAATAAGTAACAGAACCAGGATTTGAGCCAAGCATAACTCCAAATCTCATTGTTTTTCTGCCTGGTTACACTATATTTTTCGTGGGCTATCTTCTACAAAATCCATGTTTGTGTAGAGTGTGATGTCTTCATTAGACTCAATTTTTTAAGAGGACTTTACCCCTACCCTCTGTTCTAGCTATTGCTAAAGGACATGGGCACCTTTAATTTGCACCACAGAAAATCTGTGTCAGGTTCCTTTTAAAGATCAGAACTTTGTTAGGATTTCGTGCTCTCACCGCCATGCCCCAAGTTCTATTCCTGGTGACAGAAGCCTTTCTTCTTGGTGCCAGCACGGGGGCGCAGCGGTTAAGTGCACACTTTCTGCTTCAGCGGCCCAGGGTTCACCAGTTCAGATCCTGGGTGCGGAGATGGCACCGCTTGGCAAAAGCTATGCTGTGGCAGGCGTCCTACATATAAAGTAGAGGAAGATGGGCACGGATGTTAGCTCAGGGCCAGTCTTCCTCAGCCAAAAAGAGGAAGATTGGTGGCAGATGTTAGCTCAGGGCTAATCTTCCTCAAAATAAAATAAAATAAAATACAGATCAGAACCTTGAACTCTCTGCTATCCAGTTGCTCAAAAACCTACTTCTGAGAAATGGTATTTATAGAATAGTGGTGTTAAATCACTGGCCTTCAGTGATGGATGTTATAGCAAACAGCTGGGTGAAAGTCACTATTCTGTCTGTGATTGAGTTTTTATTGAGGAGGCCATTCTTCAATAAATAATGATTCCATACCACATCATCTTTGAGGACCTGGAGATGAAATTCCTCTGAGATCTGAGGTCAGGAAACACTGATTCATTTTCTAAAAAAATCTTGTGGTTATTATGAAACTTATACTTGATCGTACTTTCTTCTTGACACTGGTTGCTAGGAAGGTTAGAGCCAAATTTGCAGACCATCTCTAATAGCTATGGAGGAATAAACAATATGCATTTGAGTGCTAATCTTAACTCCTACCATTATTTTCCTACCTCTGTTCCTCTTTGATTTCATGTTTCTTAATTATTTTTATTATTTGTATTGAATGTATTTTCATAAACTGCCACAAGTCATTTCATTGGTGACAAACATAAATATACAAATAACATATGTAAGGTCAATTGAAGCTTTCCTGACTTGATAGTTAAGTCACATCTCTGTTACGAATGTCATGTGTACACATTCAGCTTTCCATTTGTTTTCCTTCTTTCTTTCACCTTCTACTAATTTTCCATTGTTTATGATAGATTTCTCTCTTGATTAACATATTACTAGAATTTCAGTGGTGCTTTTCATTGTTATCAATATAAAGAGTTATTTTTCTGAAAAATTAGTCCTTTAATTTGGATTTCTCTAAGTTTAAATTTTTGTAAAGGTATAAATTTAATTTTTATGAAAATGTAAAGAAACAACTAATTTGATTGTTTTCATCTGAGGTTAACAGAAGGGAAATTTGGAGTCTCCAAGGAGGCCATTATAGAAGTTTTTGAGAGTTTATATACAACAGAATGATTTTTCCAGCTTGTTCTCACGAGGGTGATGTATTCCCTGTCTATTGCCTAATGGACATCTCTAATTGGATGTTCAACTGGTACTTCAGATTGTCTGAAACTTTACATTTAATTTCCCCCCAAATAGTTACCGCCACCATTTCCCCACCCCTCTCCCCGACTCCGTTTCCTATTTTGGTGAATGTCACTACTTTGCACCAGTCACCCAAACCATATACATGGCAGTCATATTAGATTCCTCTAATCAGTCACCCAGTTCTTCATATTTTACCTACTTCATGGCTTTAAAGCTGGCTCTTTTCCATTCCCATTGCTATTACCTACTCCAAGTGCCTTGCACAGGGCCTTGCTAAGCAGGCATTCCAAATTCTTGGTTGAAGAAATGAATGAATGAGTGCAGGCATGGATTGTCTTAGTTTCATTGCTTGTGTCTGGACTACTGCAAAATCCTGTCTTACTGCCTCTATCCTGGCCCCTTCTAATGTTTTAAGAGTGATATTCCTAAAATGCAAGTCAGATCTTGTCATTCCTCTGCTTAGAACCTTTAGTGGCTCCTTCCAGCTTCCAGGATTAAGTTTCGTTTAGCACTGAGACCCTTCATGCTGAGTCCCTGCATCTTTCTAGTCTTACCTCCTGCCATTTCTCCCCACTGACCATGTGGTTTCATCATGAGGCTGCATATTCCATTTCCTCCCACGTGCTATTCATTTTGCAGAACCTAACTGAAGCTTCACTGGGAGAACTTGACTGACTCTGCCAGTCTAGTTAGATGCCTTTTTTCCTTGCTCTCATATCCCTTTATGCACAATGTCATGACACATCCCATACTAAAGTGTCATCATGACCTCCTTATGTAGGGACCTTCTCTTAACATAGGTTCTTTACTCCTAGACATTGTCCCACATTTGGTAAATAAACAATAATTATTTGTTGACTGACTGACTGAATATGGAACAGAGTAAGTTTGTAGGTTATAATCCAGTCTAACCATTGATTCATCCAGTAGCTATTTATTGAGTGTTTACAATGTTCTAGATATTGTTTGAGAGGCTGAGGATACTGCAGTGAACCAAAAGAGAACCTACCCAGACCATGAAAAAGTAAGCAGATAGATACAAAGTGTTGGTTAGTGTTAAGTGTTATAAGGAAAATGAAGAGAGATAAGCAGATTCTAGAACATGTGTCAAACAGGGCATGTCTAAAGAGGAAACCTTTGAGCAGAGTCCTGAGTGAAGTGAATGAGGAGCCTTGTGGCCATGGTGTTGGTGTTGGTCCTGGGCAGAGAGAATAACATTCCTGAGCACCTGCTATGTACCATGTCCTGTCCTAGGGATTCTGGAGACAGCATCAACAAGAGTGTTCTTCAGCACCTTTTATTGTTTAACTGTGCAATTTGCTCCTCTTTAATATTGTATATCATACCTTTCTTTAATTACTTGATTTTCTGAAAATGAAAAATCCCAACATGGGAAAGTCCCTTTATTCTCCCTACCTATTTATCACTTCCTACCCTTTTCTCTGGGAGGAGAATCCATAGATTTTTATTGTTTAGAGGCTGCTAACACAGGAGGATACTGATTCAGGGCACAGAATCCCAACCTATCTGTGTTTAATCATGGTGTTCAGGGATGTGTGAAAGTGTTGTAGGTTTTTATGTCTTTGAGTTGACCTGAATTGTGGATGTATATAAAATTACTGTAACTAGATAGAGATACTACCATTTCCTTTTTCCAGGCCACCAACCCAGCCCGCAACCCTGGATACAACCTTAGACCCTTTTGCCTTAGTAAGACAAGAAATCATAATTTTGGATGCTGTTCCTTGCTCTGTCACCTGCTTACTGCATAAGTTAAGTTTGCTCTTTGGCAGTTTCCCATTTGTAGGCAGGGTACCCTTTCAGTTAACTTTTAAATCTGTTTAAATAGCCCCCACGCCCTTGAAGAATAGGAGCCACACAAATGTAGAGTCCACAGAGAAAAAAAGAAAGAACATTCCTGAGAAGACTGTGTAAATTTGCAAATTCGTTGTCCCCTGGTGGCAGCTGACAGGTGGAGTGACAACCTAACCAAATAACACTAGGGCCATTGTGATAGGAGGGAACTTAATATTGTTATTGTTCCACTCAGATGAAATTTGTGTGAGGCTGTGCCAGCTCTTGTATTGAGAAAGCCCAATCGAGCGGAAGAGTTCTTGGTTTCTGTGTTTAGAGCTGCCTAACAACTGAGGAAAACTGATTAAATCTGGAAGGTGGCAGCTCACCCTGCAGGCTTCTCTAGGCACCTTTGAGGAGAAGCAAAGATAAATAAATACCACATTTTATGAGAGGAGTGCGGCGTGAGAGGGAGTGCCTGGACAGGAGTTAAAATTTCAAAAGGTGGGGGAAGTTCTCACTGACTTTCTTCCTGATCAGACTCTTGTCTTATGACCTCGTTCATGCTCTCGGATTAGAGCCGGCCCTTGTAAACATGTGTGAGTTTGATAAGAAAGGAAGGAGATAGAAGTGTATATTTTCAGAGACCTCAACTGTAGAGGGAAAATGATCAAATACAAATTTCTTTATTTTAAAAAATGGCTTTTAAAACTATTTTACAAATCATAGTGGATGCCTATTTGCCTATGGCATGTTACCAAGAGGTTTAGTTTTGAAAGTCTGTAATTTCTTCAGGGAAAGTTTGTGGACTTTCAATGTGGCCCCTGTTCAAGGTTTAATAAGCTACCTTGAAGTCAGGTGGCACTTAGATCCTCTTTTTACTGGGTAGGGACGCTGATCTCTCATCCCTCCATTATGTCTTACTTATTTTTTTATCTTTATGGGTAATTCTTCCTTGAGATTGACCTACCTCAAAGAGGCTATGGAGGGGGTGACCCTGTGGCCGAGTGGCTAAGTTCATGTGCTTCTCTTCGGTGGCCCAGGGTTTTGCCAGTGTGGATCCTGGGCACGGACCTAGCACCGCTCATCAAGCCATGCTGAGGTGGTATCCCACATAGCAGAACTAGAAGGACCTACATCTAGAATATACAACTATGTACAGGGGGACTTTGGGGAGAAGAAGAAGAAAAAAGAAGAGAAGATTGGCAACAGATGTTAGCTCAGGGCCAATCTTTTAAAAAAAAATAAAGAGGCTATGGATATTTAATTAGCTAAAAATAATTCCTTATTTTCAATAGATTTATAGAGCTTTAGAGATCATTTGGCCCACCTCTGCCACTTTGCAGAGTAAATTGAAGCCCAGAGAGGTTAAGTGGCTTGCTTAGGAGCATTCAGCTAGCAAATAGGTATGCAAGGACTCTACCCAGATCCTGACCCCCAGTATTCTTTTTTTCCTAAACCCATGCTTGTCTTTTGAGCTGCTTTGGGTTCACTATTACATACGGTGGAGAGTACTACAGCAGTTTACTTTATTGACTTATAAAGAATAATTAATAAAATAATTAAATGAATTCCTTATATAATTCAGCACCTTATATGAGTCACTATAATAATTTCAATCTCTTTTTCCATCAAACCTTTTATGAGAGCAACTAGGAAATAAATTACCACGTGGAGTTTCAATTTGTTGTATTTTTCTTCCGGCTGTGGAGAATATGATGATTAAAAAAATAAAATGAAGTAGCCCAAAATTAGGCAACCAGAAGGTGAAGAACAAAACCAAAAGTATTAGATTATTAGGTGCCAATAATTGAGATTCTAAATTATTACTCCTGTGACTATAGTGTAGCTTGCTGTTGTTAATAATGTTTTATGTCTGTCTCCACAACCTACAGTAATTGTTCATTCTCTTTTCCCCGGTGTGCAAAGTTAATTTAAAATGTTACTACAAACTGAGGAAGGGAAGCTTTTCTAGATCTCCTTCGAGAATAGGCTGAATAAGGAAGAATCCTTGCCCCAACTAGAATAAAGGAGAAGAAAATATATTACTGACTACTTCTGTCAGACCACTTCAGACTGGGAGCACACATTTTTAAAAAATCAGTTTAAAAAGGCATTAGTATCAAATAACTCCTCAAAAGGAAGGTGCTTTATGGATGAAAAATATAATTACTCTTGTAAAAATGAAGAGAATTTTGTAGGTTCAATATATTTTGTTCCCTATTAGAAGTGATAGTTGGCATTTGTCAGTACTAGTTGTCAGTAGTAGATGCGGCTTGCCTGGCCCATCTTCCTTCTGTCTTTGTTTTAGGGAACAGCACTCACCCCCTCGCAGTCTTCAGAGGGCTGAGGTCACCTCCTTCAGTGTGACAATAGGACTGTTTATGTTGGAGACGAATCCCAGAAACTCAAGGTAACAACATACACAGAGTGAGAGAGTGTATCCGGGAGATTTTTATTTGGCATTTTTACTGCTAACAATCCACAGAAGTTTTAGTATTTAGTGCCAGGTCAGGCTTAAGGGGCAGTTTCTATTTCTGTGTAATTTTGAAAGCTTTAAAGAATCAGCAAAAGATTATATAATAGATAATAGAGAATGGAGAGTATGGCTTCTATAGAACCTTGCAAAGATAGGAGGGAAGGCAAATAACTGCTTCTAGGTTTTTTGTTTTAAATTAAGAGAACTCAAAAAGCACAGTATGTTCTTTGGTTTTTTGTGCAAAGTCTTTGTCAAAAGTCTCTGAAACCTACCCCCCTCCCCAATCCAATAAATGCTTTTGTGACCAGTTAAAAAGCAGGTAAACTGAGAAACAAAGCACTTAGAAGATAGGCCTGGGGCCACATGGTGTGACCAAAACCGAATTCTGTGTCTTAAAGCTCAGTTATCTAATCTGCCCACTCCATTGCAGATTCTACTAGCAGGCATTCAGTAGAGTACTTTTCATCACTGCTGAGAGTCTTGCTATAAACACATTGGCTTTGGAACAGGGTTATCTCTTGACTGTTGACATCATGTCTCTGCTCACATACCAATTGGGTGAATATTAGCCCACATGATTTTTGTAAGTGGATTACAAGGAATCCGTGATATATCTCATTCACTTTTGATGAAACCAAGAACTTTCCCTCTTGAGCTTCTTAATGAGATATCGTTACACAGGGTACAGGTTGGGGCTTGTTAGTTCTCTGAATTCTTAGGCGCTCAACCAAGAAAATCAAATCCATCATTCTACTGTGCTTGCACAGGAGTTAGCTAAATTCACAAGGTTTACACTTTATTTTTACTTGTTTACTTAAGACTACAGATGTGAATAGGGCTGTTGAGTCTGCCCAGGAGGCAGAACTGTTGTTTTGGAGGAAACTAAGTGAAAGCTCTCCTGATGGAGCGAAAGGTTGACGCAGTGGGAGACACTTTAACAGATTGTACCTTCTTCACTTTAATCTAAACTGCAGGATTTTTTTTTTTTTTTCCGTTTGAGAAAGATGTTCTAAGATCTATTAGGAGATAGTAATATCTTAAAAATTGTGCAAGGAACAAATACTAGAGCATCCGAGTGGTAAGTTAGGAATAGCACTGGTAGTAACTAACTTTGGACAAGTTATCTAATTAACTGAGTTTTAGTTTCCTGAACTGTAAAACAAGGAGATTGGTAAATGCTCTCCAAAGTTGCTTTAGGCTCTAGATTCTCTAATTACTGTGTTATAGTCATACACTGATAATAAAAAAATTTAGATATAGGCTTGATTTTATTTTGTATTAAAGGTGATCGTTTATATTTGTCAATAGCAGAACTGAACTTTCTTTTGTGTGTGTAGGATTGGTTATACTTGTTTATGCATGGGAAACTTTAGGTTGTTGATAAACAGTTAACAGTGGTTTCATTTGAGGAGTTAGGGCTATGGGTCTGTGGGTAAGAGAGGGAGAATTTTACATTCATTCTATACTTTTGTTTGCTAATTTTTTTTTACTAAGTCCATGAATTGTTTAAAAATTAAAAAAACAAATTAGCTTTATTACTTTAAAAAGACAAAAGGAAGATTTTCAAATGATTACAGAATGCATACCAGGATAACGATATTTGGAATTTAATTTCAGACTGCAAATATTTTCTTTAACCTTAAAGTATTACTTGAAGTTTAAGTAGATTTTTGCTTTTCTTATAGTAAGAAAGGTCTTTTAAATCGTGTCCGTCAATGAGTGCAGCTACTTTTGTGTGATTAGACAAGCAGCCTTTTAAAAGCATACAAACAAGGTTTAGCAATGTTAATGACAGGATTATATAGTTTCTATTTGGACCTCTAAAAGATCTTGTTATTTCTTTATCCTATCTGTGACAATTTTTAGAATCATCTTCCTTTGATTTGTGGCTATGGGAATGAAATAGAGGTAGAAAAAAATTGGTT
Source organism: Equus asinus (assembly GCF_041296235.1). NCBI lineage: Eukaryota > Metazoa > Chordata > Mammalia > Perissodactyla > Equidae > Equus > Equus asinus. The sequence goes on from NC_091796.1 coordinate 77,128,626, forward strand.
TTCAAACCAATTAGTTAGTAATGACCAGTGTCAAGTTTAGAGTGTTTTAGAGTCTTATTGCCATGTCTTAAGTGCAAAACAGTAGCTCCCTCATAATCTTTTTAGAAGATAAAACTACAGGAAATGAAAAAGCAGTCTGTTGAAACATCAGAAGGCATTTTTAGAGGCTGCATATGGCAACTGGACTTGAATTTTGGTTTCAAAATTAGTTTTTGTCCTTTTTTCCTGTTTTTACAGATACTTCTGTGAAGTTTTGAGAAACTATAAGAACCTAGAAACTAGATGTTTCCAGCCTGGCATATTTGAGGGGTTCTTTTTATTTTTATCTTTTCTACTTTCCTTTCTTTCTTTTTTGAAACAAAGAACTTTAAATAAGAAGCTAAAGAACATTCTATTCTGTTTTCGAAAAATTAGAGTACCTTCTTAGCACTGTTAATGTGTTTATGTTATTATAATCAGTATAATATAGACATGGTAGAATTTTTATTTCCAGTTGTATCAAACCTTGAACATTTCCTGCTATCTGGCGCAGCATTTTTTAGCCTTTCCTACATTCAACAATAGCAAGTAAGCAAAGTTTAATTTAAAGATGAACTGCCATCTTGGAGTTATTAAAGTTTTCCTTTGTTCTTACCAGATTTGCCTTACCTCTGGCTAAATTTAATTGTACTCCCACTTCATTCAGGTTATGGTACCACTATAATATGGTTTACTTATTACTTTATTGGAGCATTAGGTTATTTATGCTAGTGTTGACAATCTCATGATGACGATGATGACAGTAGTAACTATTGCTGCCATTTATTAGGCCCTTATTTTTGCTAGATAATACATTAGACATTTTGTTAATTCATTTAACAAATATTTATTGAGTGCTTTCTATACCCCAGACTTGATCTAGGGACTGAGGATATAATAGTAAATAAGAGAAAGCCCCAAAGAAGCTTGTGTTTCATGTGTTGTTTCTTTTCTTTCTTTCTTTTTTTTTTTTTTTTGAGGAAGATTAGCCCTGAGCTGACTGCTGCCAATCCTCCTCTTTTTGCTGAGGAAGGCTGGCCCTGAGCTAACATCTGTGCCCATCTTCCTCTACTTTATATGTGGGACGCCTACCACAGCATGGGTTGCCGAGCGGTGCCATGTCCACACCCAGGATCTGAACTGACGAACCCTGGGCAGCCGAAGTGATATGTGTGAACTTAACCACTGCACCACTGGGCCGGCCCCTCATGTATTGTTTCTAATCTACATAAAATCCTGCAAGGTAGAGATTATCTTAGTTTTATCAATGAGAAAGCTAAGTCTTGAGAAGGAAAACAAATTTTCCAGCATTCTGTAGCCTGTAAGTGACCAAGTTTTAGTGTGAACCTGTTTTATTTCATTTCAGTTTGTATTCTGCTGCCTCGTGGTAGATCAGTACTATTTCCTTCTTCATTAAAGATGTTTATAAACATCTGAGATTGGTTTGAACATGCTCGACTATGGATATCGTCAAGCTGACAGGGATATAGGATAGGAGATGAAGTCCATAAATAATTATTTCTTTTTAACCTTGGTGCTTCAAGAAAGCTAGAAGAGACCCAAAATGTAGTACTTTGAGCATCAAAAAGAATACAATACTTAGGAATAAATTTAACCAAAAAAATTGCAAGATTTGTACACTAAACTACAAAACATTGTTGAAAGAAATTTAAAAAGCCTAAATAAATGGAAAGATATCCCATGTTTATGGATCAGGAGACTTAATCTTGTTAAGATAGAAATACTCCCCAGATTGATCTACAGATTCAACACAATCCCTATCAAAACCCCAGCTGATCCTAAAATTCACTGGGATCCAGAATAGCCAAAGCAATCTTAAAAAAGAACAGAGTTGGAGGATTCACATTTTCCAATTTCAAAGCTCACCACAAAGCTACAATAACCCAGATAATGTGGTGCTGGCATAGGATAGAAATATAGATCGATGGATTAGAATTGAGAGTCCAAAAGTAAATTCTTTCATTTATGGTCAATACAAGGATGCCAAGACTGTTCAGGGGAGGAAAGAATAGTCTCCTCAATAAATAATACGGGGACAACTGGGCAGCCACATGCAAAACAATAAAGTTGAATCCCTACTTCACACCATATACTACATGGATCAGACACTTAATTAGATCTAGGACTGTAAAACTCTTAGAAGAAAACATAGGTGTAAATCTTCATGCCCTCACAACACACTGGTTTCTTAGATATGACACCAAAAGCATAAGTAATCAAATCACAACTAAATACATTGGACTTCATCAAAATTAAAAACTTTTATGCTTCAAAGTACACCATCAAGAAAGTGAAAAGACAACCCACAGAATGGAAGAAAATAATTGCACATCGTAAATCTGATAAGGGTCTAGTATCCAGAAAAACGTAAAGAACTCTTATAACAACAATAAAAAGACAACCCAATTTAAAACAGATAAGCGATTTGAATAGACGTTTTTCCAAAGAAGATATACAGACGATAAATAAGCACATGAAAGGATGCTCAATAGCATTAATCATTGGTGAAATACAAATCAAAACCATGATGAGATACCACTTCCTACCGCTAGGTTGGCTATAATAAAAAAGACAGGCAATAAAAGTATGGGTAAGGATGTTGGGATTGAAACACTCATTGTTGGTGGGAATGTAAAATGATGCAACCACTTTGGAAAACAGTTTGGCATTTCTCAAAAAGTTAAATGTAGAGTTACCGTATAACCCAGCAATTCCACACCTAGGCATATGCCCAAGAGAATTATAAACATGTCCAAAACATGTTTATGATTATAAACATGTATCAACACGTACAAAAACTTGTATATGAATATTCATAGTAGCATTATGCATAATAGCCAAAAAGTGGAAACAACTCAAATGTTTATCAACTGATGAATTCATAAACAAATAAGGTATGTCCAGACAATGGAATAATATTTGGCAATGAAAAGGAACATGTGCCATAACATGGATGAACCTTATGTTAAGTGAAAGAGGCAAGTCACAAACAGCTACATATTGTATGATTCCATTTGTATGAAATGCCCAGAATAGGCAAATCTATAGAGACAGAAAATAGATTAGTGGCTTCCAGGATCTGGAGAGAGAGAAGAATGGCAGTGACAACTAATGAGTATGGAGTGTCTTTTGGGGGTAATGAAAATGTTCTGGGCTTAGGCATTGATGATGATTGCACAACTCTGTGAGTATATTAAAACACACTGAATTGCCTACTTTAAAAGGGTGAATTTTATGGTTTGTGAGTTATATCTCAATAAAATCATTAGATGTATTTAAAAAACCCTATGATATACTTTGGTTTTGAAGGTTTGGATTCAACTTGAATTATCTGTTTGTGTTTGGGTTTTTCAGTTTGAGTATGATGTAATTTATCTTCCATAATTTATTTTATTATCCATGAGGACCTTTAATCTTCTTTATTTTTATCTGTCCATTGCCTTACTTCACACCAGCTAGCCTTATTACATACGGGCAGAAACTGATACAGAACAATATGATGTTATTCTTGTTTATACTTCCTTCTTGATCCCTTTTTAAAAACCCTTAATCTTATATTAATTTTCAAACCAAGAGTTGCATATTGTTGTAATTACGTCACTTGGAAATGTGTTTATTTTCAAGAGTACAGATTTGATTTAGAAACTGCTTATCCTACATTCTCTGTTATTCATGGCACTTGATGGCCACACACTTGAAATGCCCCCTGGCCAGAGCACAAGAGTCTTGGGGGGTCAGTGTAGAAATGATTCATGGTTTGATAAAATGCAGACAGGTTGAATATGACTTTTATAATGTGGCTATGAGCCCAGCTTACGGTATGAATTTGTACATGTCTCTTTCTTTTGTAAACATGGAATTGAAGTAGGTTTTATTTTTTGAACATTCTGGCATGGTGCTAGAGAGAAGTTGTGAGTGTCCTACCCAAAGCATTATATAACAAGAAGCAGTTTTCTGAGAGAAATAAGGAACTCGGTAGAAAAAAGATCAAATCTTTGCTGGGGGACAGTTCTTTTCCATTGATATTCCCAATATATTTCCCCAGGGTGTGCCTGGGGATCCTCTGCTATGGTTGCTAGACAACATTCCCTCTTATTCAGTGTGATTGGATAAAGAAACCAGTTATTTGGGGCCTGGAGTATAGACAGCAAGGAGCCACGGGTCTGAATGTGGTGTCTGGCTCAGGCATACTTGCTAGGGATGGCTATATGGGCTGGGCAGGAAAGAGTGGGTGTCAGTACTTGATAATACAAGCCATTGGCATCATCAATTTCATTTCTGGTCTTCTCTTTTAAAATAGATTATGTGTTAGCCTGTTGTCAAATTGAGTGCTAAGTATCTCTGTAACCATTGCCTGCCAAGTCCTTGGCATTCATGGGGAGAGTTCTATAACACAGCTTTAGTTTCCAGCTACATTTGAATTGTTAATTTTAATCACTTCTTTCATGACTTGCTCCTACTCACCAGCAACTTTCCCTTTTTGCCTCTTAGTCTTTCTGCCCACTTCAAGTATAGCAACCTTCAAATTAAGCTCCCTTAATTCCTGACTAACCTTATAGTTGTTGTTTCCAATAGCTCCAGGGGGAGATGGCATATATTTTTTTAAATTTTCTTTTCTATTCTTCAAAGCAGTTTTGAACCTAGATTAATACATGATCCATCTTACTTAAATTAGAATTGATTATTCAGCTTTTAAGTTGGCTGGAGTTGATATGTTAAATAATAGTCATTTGTTCACCTGAATTTCTAAAAAGAAAATATGGTTTCATGCTAGAAAAATATTTTAATTATCACACCATCTTGGAGTTAAATGGAATCTTGAGATATCATCCACCATCTTCTTGCTGAAAGAATGCTTTAGCTAGAAACATCCTAAGAAATTGGCAATCTTAAGTAATATTTTTAAAAAACCTCTTAAAGAGATAACTCATTCCAAAGTTTACCAGTTTTCACTGTCAGAGAAATTCTGCTTTAAAATTTTGTAAATTGATTTTTTGGGGCAAGGTTAATTTGGTTTTCTCATTTATTTTCCCTGTTATATTAGGTAGATGTTGAATATATTCATCTTCAGTCTGAAACAAGTCATTCTTCTCTACTTTACACTAAATGTGTCCCCCACAAATAGGGAAAAATCTCTTGGACGAGTGGCTTCATAGTCACTCTTGAGTTATACGTCCCTTGGGTTTACATTGTGCTTGAACTGAACATTAGAAGTCTAGTTTTATTACCTGGAGAGATGCAGAGACTTAAGTATTATTAATAAATTAGAGTCTGAGGCCCAAATTCTGCTGAAGTTCATCACTAGACATCTGCTGTTTCCAAGGACTATCACGTTCAGGAGCTGCTGAGAAATTGGAAAAGTAAGTTTAGTGTGTCTTCTGTGAAAGCTGGAGGTTTACCATAGGCGCAAAGCTGTGTACAAGGGACAGCAGACCTGTTCTTGGAGGCACCCTGTGGCATTCAAGATCCTGGTGGCTTAGAAATTCAGAGAATGGTACAAGTAGCATGGGGTGGGGAGGTGAAAAGAAGTGGAGATGAGGAGATTCTTAACTGTCCTGAGAGAAATCGAAGGTGTTCATACTATTCCATACTCCCCCTTCTTACCATTATTACTTGGGTAAAAGGACAAAACTGATTTCCTTCCTGTCTCACATCTGTCTCTAGGTTGTTTCCTACATTGGGTGGAAGGGAAGTAGGGAGAGAGCAAAGTGGCATTACTTATTTTAGTTTCTTTTCTTAGGTCTTTGGGTGCCAAAAGCTTATTGATGGTCAGTTTAGGTTTTCATGAGCAAAAGTAGAAATAATAACTATTACCATTTATTGAACACAGGAGTTGTGCTAAGTGCTTTAAGTACATTGTTTGATTTAATCTATACAACTGTAATGTAAGCACTTCTCTTTAATTAATACATGTAAAACACTTGGAATAGTGCCTGAAATATAACAAGAGCTCAACAAATGTTGTTGTTAATACTCATTTTGAGATAAGACAACTTATAATAGCATTGGTAGAATCTGAATCTGTGGCTATTAAACTCTAAAGCCCATGCTCTGAACGATCGTGCAGTACTGTGTCTCTCCTTCAAGAACCCAGCTTCCTTCACAAAAGTCTTCCCTAATATTCTCCTGTGCACGCATTCTAGGATTGTACTTGTTTTTTAATTCTATATTCTGACTTGTTCCAGTTTGTGAGTGCTATATCCTTTTTGTTCCCCCCGTACTTATTCCTAGGGAAGTTTATTCTTCAAATTATCAAGGTGGACCAAATTTATTTAGTGAGAATGCAGAATTTTTCTTACAAGATTTTAAAAGGAGAAGTAAGAAAATTACATGAAAGGATCTGTGTAGGCTCTTTTTTCATGGTAGGGGGTGGACCAAATAACCTTTGGATCACTTCCACTTGTATAATTCACCATTTCGGCAGGACAGCAACATTTCAGGCCAAAGTTCAACTTTTTTTTATTATTAAATTCTTTTATCGTCGCCAGGAAACTAAAGAAAATGAATTCTTCACAGTATGCTTGTGCGTGCAACTTGAAACGGTTTGCTCACCAAATGAAATTAAATGAAAGACAGCTGTTTGGGAAGGAGCTGTCAGAAACTGATTGGGTTCTATTAGAAGAGAATAGAGGCTGGGCATAAGTTTTCAGAAACAGGATAGCAGTGGTTTAAAAAGCAAGCAAATTTACATACACAAAAGCTCTCATGTGGTTGTGCTGTTGCATGTCTTTTCAGTTCATCCATCTTAAATTATTATTTGCTCTTGGTGAGTAGGTGTCTGCTTTCAAGGCCTCTTTTCACATATCAAATGTGCAAACGGGTGGCAGTTCGCTCTTTTCTGAGAAGTATATCGAGCACAACCTCACTACAATGCCATTCTGAGTCCTTTGGTTTTGGTTAAACTGCAAATTCGGTAGTCTACGAAACCACTTCCCTTACCCAGTACCTCTCCATTCCTGCCAAAATACAAAAGGGGAAGGACTACCTTGGGCAGGTTGCCAGAGGTGCCACCGGGGTCCCCTGAAATGGTTTCCAGCAAGAAGGGAGCAATTATATCTCACAATAGACTCAAAGCAGATGGTTACCTGTGGTGATAAGCATTACAATGTTATTAAGCCTTTGGTTTGTGACTGTATTTTGTACTTTCCAGGCACTCAAGTTATGTTACCCGTGTGATGCTCCCCAGCCCCCGAGACCTCATTGCTCATTTTGTGCATGTGTTCCTATAGCTTACCCTAAAGCCCTGCTCCCACTAAAAAGCTTCACTCTGCGATCTTCCAACCCTCCCGCACATAGTAGGACCTCTGCTGGGCCCTCCCGCGGCAGGTGCAGTGTTACACATAACTGCCTTTAAAGGAATTTTTTTGAAGCCTTTAGGGGTTTTACTATTGAAGCATAACCTTTCGCTAGCATAACCTCATACAGGAAATCCAGTTAGCGTTCACAGTTAGGAATTCTAGTATAATGTTGCATTCATACAGCCTTGTCTCTGGGGCCTTTCCTTACATTGAATTTTTACGTTTTTGACCCCGTTTAACAGTGGTCTCCCATACTTCACTGAGGCACAATCTCAAATGCCTCCTTTGAGGTCTCGCTTGCTATTCTCTCAGTACCTTCTTTATTTTCTGATTCGTACTACAGGTCCACAGCCTCTCCCTTGGCTGAGAGTAAGGAACCCACATGGTTCATAGTGTGCCCATCTACATCCCCCCCCCCCCCCCCCCCCCGTCTATCTACCTTACCACAGTCTAGAACAGATCATTGCTCTCAGAATCTGAACCCAGGTCTCCAGGAGACTAGCAAAAGGCACCATATCCAGTCTCACCAGCCAAAGCACATGGACACATTTGCAAACTGAGTCACAGGGATGTCCTGGGGATCCCATAGTTCCCCATCTATAAAGCTACATTTGTAAATAAAAGATTAAAATGCCAGTAGTCCCTAATTTAGATTCAGCATTTTCTCTGACCAGGAGAAAAGTGCTAGCAAAATAGTACATCTTGATTATTTTCCCCACTTCTCTGATAAAATTTACATATAACCTATGTGAACGAGCTAATGGCCTCCCAGTGATCGGACTGTAACTCCTACCTTCAGTGTAAGTTCTCCAAAGTAAGTAGGGCAGGCATCAGGTCAGGGACACCAGCAAGGTTCCCCATATTTAAGTAAGACACTGACTGAAGCGGAGATCATCATTGAAGTAAGCCTTGAACTTAGCAGAGATTTTGTTAGTGAGAATATTTACTTCTTAGTTCTAGAAGTGCTTCTGGTTAACTCCTCTGAATGCTTTCTTCCTTTTCCTCCTGGTTAAGCTTCAGAGTAGGTACCAAAATCTTCTTCTTTATGGTCAGAAGGTTCTCGAGCGCTTATTCTGTAAGAGCCGTGGCTAGAAATGACAGTCTATAGAAATTAGGAATATTCTACCGCTTACTTTCTCTGCATCACGTAAAGAAATCATCAGACTTGTCCCAATGTCACCTAATTAGAAGACATTTTACTGTCATATAACTTACCCAGCTTCCTTTCGCTTTCATTCAGAAAACCTTTATTGAGTACTTGTTATGTGCCAGGACTGATGTCAGAAAAATTGGTGAGCTGCGTCCCCTGCTCTTCAGAGCTTGTGGTCTGATCAGCTGTGCTGAGAAAAGTGTTTTTCTGAGTGTTGATATGATGATTACTTGCTGTTAAAGTCATTTATGTTAGTAATAGGCCTTAATAATATATTTCTCTCCATTTGGCCAATATAATATTTATCCCCTCCACAAAATATGATCAATCCTTTTGTCTACCTGACTTCAGATGAAATGACAATATGTGCACAAGGATATGTGATGACACAGCTACAAACATAATTCTTTATGCAGATAATCTTTCTGAATTCTTGGCAAATTTAAATTTTTAATGTTGTGAGTCATAGCTGTAGCAATTCAGATTTAACTATCATGTGACCAAGCTGGGGTGATTGTTTTTAGTGCCGCCATAGGAAATCAAAGGTGACAGCTGGGCTGCAGCTGTGTCCCAGCTGGTTCTGTTAAGCTGTATTCAGCGGGAAGAGTGGTGGCAGCACCCAGGCTCCCCAGCTCCAGGACATGGTCTTCTTTGGTCATCCAGTGCAATACCTGCCAGATGTTTTGGAAGCCGATGCAGCTAACACTCAGAAAGTGAGACTTCAGTGAAAAGGTATTAAGAATATAGTGCAGGGGCTGGCCCAGTGGCTGAGTGGTTAAGTTCGCGCGCTCTGCTTCAGCAGCCCAGGGTTTTGCCGGTTTGGATCTTGGGCGCAGACCTAGCACTGCTCATCAGGCCATGCTGAGGTGGCATCCCACATAGCACAACCAGAAGGACCACAACTGCAGTGTACAACTATGTACTGGGGAGGCTTTGGAGAGAAGAAGAAGAAGAAGAAGGAGGGGGAAGGGGAAGAGGAGGAGGAAAAGACTGGCAACAGATGCCAACCTTTAGGGAAAACCAATGTAGTGCATGTTTAGTGGGCATGTCATCATTTTCTTCTTCACAAATTTAATGAACTCACGACATAGAAAGAATATTTACCTTATATAATTAGTCAATCTCTTCCCTAAATTACAAAGACATGCTTTTAAGGTTGGCTGTCTTAAAGTTCTCTGAACTGTCATAAGGTTTTGACCTCTGATGTCTAATTTTTGCCTGAAAGTATTTTATGCATTCTGTTGAGTAGAATAGCATACTTATGTTTAAAATATATTCTGTTGGTTTTCTGATTTTATTAATTCTCACTGGAATTTGCATTACCTACTTTTAGCTTTCTTGGAGGAAAACTATTATTTGTAACTTGGATTAATCAATACTGGCCCTATTGTAAATAATACTATAATGAAAGCTAAAATAAAATTATTGCAGTGCATAACAAATGAGTGGCTAATATCCATAATATATTCAGAATTGTAGAAATCAATTAAAGAAAACCCATAAGAAAAATAGGTAAGAGTTTAGAACGAGTAGTTCGTAGATGAATAACTACACTTTGCCAATAATAACCTCAATAATATGTAAAGAAATGCAAATTTTAGTATGTTCTACAGGAAGGCTCTTTCTAATGCATTAAACTGTCAAAAGAAAAGTGTGATACTCAGTGAGACTGGTGCAAATAAGAAAAGGTCCCTTCAGCCAGGCATTGTTAAGAGTTTCTCTTGGGAATGAATTTTCACTCGTCCAGTTTGAGCAAATTCTTGTTGAAGTGTTTCTCACATGTAATACATTTATATGGATCTCTTCAGTGTGGTGTGTCTACTTATAGTGAAGTCTGATTCCTGTGAGAAGACTTTATCACTTTCAGAAAACAAGTGGTTGTTCTCTCCTGTGTGAATGCTCTGATGCATACGAGCAACGGATGTCTGGCTGTCAGAGTAACCGGATGGAGCCCTTAGCAGTCACTGCATTGATAGCCTTTCTTTTAAGCGTGAGCCTTCTGAGGTTTCTTCCTATTTGACCTGTTAGGGAAGACCTTCCCACAGTTAGTTCATATGTAGGTTTTTCACGTGTATTAATTAAATGATGCAGTTGAAGATGTGATTTCCTAGCAAAATATTTCCCACACATCCACGATGTTTCTCTGCGGCATGAATCTTCCGATGAGTAATCAGCTCTGACTTCTGGCTGCAGGCCTGCCAGCATTCACGACAGACATAGTTTCTGTCCAGTAGGAATTTTCTGGCGTGAAAGAAGTCTTAATGTTTTGGTGAGAATTTTTCTACATCCAGTACATTTATATGTTTTTTCCTGCATGAACTTACTGATGCTCTAGGAGTTGTGGCACCCATGCTTAGTTTACTTTTTTATCCTAAATACTTGTGATCATTGTTAGTGAGAGCCGCCCAATCCTGAGTCACGGCAAACCCTTCAGCCTCATTGAACAATGTGCTTGGCACCAAATCATATTTGTTTTCTTTTATATCTGAATCTATTAAGGTGGAATTGAACTATTTTCTGTTACGTAATATAAATTTCCCAGTGACAGTATTGGAAAACCACTCGTTTTATACCGACCCATTTATATAGATTGCATGCTGACCTGCTATAATTTACTCCTTCACTTGTGCACTCTGAGTGTAATATAGTTGAATAACAGTTACTTTCCTATCTACCATCTTAGTGTGATAGTCATTCTTTCAGTTGAAGCTTTTGAGGGATATACATAGCATTTTGTTGTTAAATTTGTACAGTTATATATGATGGCTTCTGTGTTGTATTTTATAATGTATCAATGTTTTAAAATTGTTATATCGAGTATTTGTTTTCTTGATCTTGTTACTCTCATTGTGATGAGTTTACTATTATCAAGATATGAGCTAAATATTTATTAACTTGTGTTTAAGTGTCATGGGTTTAATATACAAGTAGAGGTATTGACATTTTCTAAGCCTTTCATAATATCATTTTTATTGGACACAATTGATTTGTCAGAGTTAATTATTATTAATTACACATCATTTTTTGGAAGTACTATTTATTGTACTTACTGTATACTTATTGTGTAAGTGTTTATTGAGTGCTTGCTACAAAACAGTTAAACTGTGCAGAATATTTCATGTACCATATCATTTAATCATCTTAGTAATTTTTAGTATGACACTGTGTTTTCAAGTGAGGATAGTTTCATCCTGGCTAAGTAGAGCATGAGTAGTGGTGATTTGAAGGGATTCACTGAGAAAACTATAAAACTAGAGCAAGAGAGGCTCTATATATTATTTAAATATATAACAATTTTATATAATGTTCAGATATAAAATTTTCTTTTAGACTTCATACGATTCTGCCCTTTGAATAGTGAAAAAATATGGGATTCTGTTTAAGCAGAGAATTTGAGAGTCATGAGATTATACAGTGAGCTTTTAATTTTTACTATCTAACTCTGTAAGTTGTTACATTTCTATTACAATCCCCTACTGGAAATGCTGAATGAATGTGCTTAACTGTTACTTGGGCGCATTTTGTACATTCACAGGCTTAGAGCATCTGTGAATACTGCTTGGTTTTTGGTTGGTTGTATTTGTTCCTGGTTCTATGTCCTGTTGAATTGGACTTTGCTTATATAAAGAAATGTCTGTAAAGCCACAGGCAAGTAAAGTTGGAATTTCTTCCTTGGGGAAATCTGAAGTGTAGAGTTATAAGCAAATATTAAGCTTCAAAGTGTGCAATATAATGAGTACATTCAAGGAATTAGTAAGTATTTATGTAACACTTCATGTTTGCAAAATGTTTTACAGCCATATTCATTAATTGACATAAATCCCTTGGAAGGTAACAATGTTATTATATCTGTTTTATAAGCAAGACAGGAAAAATATAGGCAAATTAAGTGGCAAAAAGGAAGAGAAATTAAGACATTGATTCTAAGGCTTGAACCTATATCCTATACCTTGTTGCTTCATTAGAGAAATAAGTAAAATGCTTCTGTTTTGTTATAGACTTAAGCACAGTGCCTATTTGGGCAATTGTTTATAAATATTTATATAATTTCATATATAGTTTTAAATTTTTTGGTTATGTGGCTCAAAGGCCTTCCAACACAAATTCTAATGAATGAATATCTGAACTTATTCACTGATGGATAAGATCCCAGGTTATAAATTCTCCTTAAAGTGTTGCAGATGTCATGAGCAACAGATTGGTGAATATGTCCAGTGGATGCTCAGTATTCACCTAAATAGAATACATTGTGAGGCCAAAAGAGATATGACCCGGGAGAACAGACATTGTTGACCACACACGGCCTGTAGGCCACTCACTCTCTGTCACTCTGCTTTTCTTTGTACTTTTCTTTTTCCTCCAAAGAACAGCAAATTTCTGCTAAAGAGTAATAAATTTGTTCATAACCTCAAAAAGGTAAAATGAGAAGATCTTCTATAACAGAACAGATTAAAAACTCAAGACTCTTGCATCAGAAAGCAGAGACATGATAAATGATTTGCATTCAATTAACTTTTCTTTCACTTACTGAGTGCATAGAAACTGCTTTAACACCCTGAGGTGTGACCGTAAGGTAATGAAGAGTGATTTTTAAAAATAAGTATACCATAATGTACACTGTTTAAATGAGTGCTATTCTTCAACAGAGCCACTCTTTACACTAATCCAACGATGCTGTCATTACAAAAAATATTTTTAGAACTCTTCCTTTTGAATTGCCTTTAGAAGCCATTTATAAACTGTAAAAAGAAAACCAGTCTCATATTTTACTTAAAGTCACACCACATTTTTTTAATCAACCCCTCCCCTGCAAAGAAATTTATTACCCAGATAGATTACTGACCTTCTCACCAGACTTTGTTCTACACTAATTTTTCTTTTCTTTTTTGTTTTCAAATTCAGTTCTATTCTTAAAAAAATAAAGATTTGCCATCAATGAAGATATTTATTTATTTCTAAATTTTGAAATATTTTAGACTTAGAAAAAAGTTACAAATATAGTACAGAGAGTTCCCATATATCTTTCACTCAGCTTCCCCTAATGCTAACATCGAACTTGGGCATAGTGCAGTTATCAAAATTGGGACATTAACATCCACAAAATTGTATTTGCTAATCAACAGACGTTATTTAAATTTCTCCAGTTTTCCCCACTAATATACTTTTTCTGCTTCAGGATACAATCCAGGATCCCACACTGCATTTACTTGTCACATCACCTTAGTTTCTTCTAACTACAGTTCCCAATAAGAACACTTAAAAGAAAGTACCTTCTCCCCTCCACAAAAAAGGGAAGAAAGAGCTGTAGGCTCTGAACATAATTGCAGAAATATCTCTCTCTGTCACTGTTTTGTCAGTTATTTCTTTCATTGATTTGTTGTGAGCCTACCATGTGTCAAAGTTGTGCTGATTGCTGCAATAAAGAGAAGAGTAAGATATGTTTGGGCACAAAGAAGTGAGTGCGTGAAGGCACAGACCTATCCACGACCATGGTGCAGGTGTATGTTGAGCTCTGCAGATTTTTCATGAAGTGCAGAGTCTCTTGCATCTCTGCCTTCCTTTCCATTTTCTCTGCCATCACCCTAGTTCAAGCTGTCACTACCTCATGCTTTATCTATTGCAACAGTTTCCTAACTGGTCTCTCTTGCTATAACTCCCCTCCCTCTTCCAATTCACTTAAAATACTTCTTTATACATATCATCTCTCTATTCAGTAACTCTTTGTAGCTCTCCCCAAGTTTAATTTCTTAATAATTTCCCAATTTCTTAATTTGGCAGCCCTAGTGTTTCTGTTAATCACTAGGACTACTCGAACAGCTTCCTAACTAGTTGTCCCATATTTGCTCTTGTACCTTCATATTATAGGCAGAGTGATCTTTTCAAAATGCAAATCTGATGACATTAGGCCTCTGTTTAACCCGTTGAGTGGCTTCCCATTGTTCTTAGAATACCTATTAGACCTTGTGTGGTCTGATTGTAATATTATTGGCTTATAGGGTTTTTGGAAGGATTAGATGAGTTAGAACTCATAAAGTGCTTATTAAAGTGCCTAGAATGTAGTAAGCAGTCATTACAAATATGTATTATTTAATTGTTTTAATCAAGAATAGATGGTGAATTTTATAAAATGCATTTTATTATGTATGGAGGTGATAACATAATTTTTCTCTTTTGGTGTTCTGAAATGGTAAATTATATTAACAGATTTCTTAATATTGAACTATCTTAGCATTACTTGTATGAACCCTGTTTGGTTATGGTGATTATTCTTTCACGGTGTTGCTGGATTCTTTTTGCTAATATTTTATTTAGAATTTTGCATCCATAATGAGTAAGATTTATCTGTAATATTCATTTTTTATGCTAATTCCTCATTTTCTAGTCCCTCTATTAGAGATCTTATTTCCCTTTTATAGCTTTTTCTTGCTATTATAATTAATTATTCTTGCATTTATTTGTTTGATGTTGGTTTTTCCTGCTAGAATGGAAATACCATGAAGGTAAGAACCAAATCTGTTTTGTTCACCACTGTATCCCTAGCACCGAGCACAGTTCTGAGAGCACAGAAGGTGCTCAACCAATATATGTTTATTGAATAAATGAATGAATTAATTAGTAAGGATTAAAGAGAGTCAGTACATTTTTGTGCAGTGCTACAATTCACTTTGACTCTTTCTAGTACAATAAGGGACTGTGTCGATACTGTACAAGTGCTTTAAATTTAACCAATTCCAAGCAGAGAAGTTTTCAAACAAATAGTGGATCTTTTTCCTGTTTCCTCTGGTCTTAGAAATATTGAGATTTAGTAAGGGGTAGAGTAATCTTATGGGAGAAGTTATTGTATTGTTCCTTAACTACAACACTTCCAATTAGGCTGTAGTTCTTGTTTAAATAAGAAACATTGTATTTACAAAGATAAATGGGGCAGAGGGCTGAGAAACATAACCCTTTGCTACTTGTTCTCAAGACCCTGACCATTTAGAACTTCTGGATTTTTGTTTTTCTAACACTTACTTTTTAAAGGAAAATTTTGACTGTTAGGGATAACCCAGCACTGGCAATGTTCTTATAGAAGAGGGAGAACCTGATTGGCCCAGATCAGCTTTTATGTTGGTAAGAGGGCTCTGACCAACCGAAGAACTGTGGATCCTTAGGTCAAGTTAGTACCTTTTGTGGGCTTGGTGGGATATGACGGTAGGATCATGTGGGGTAAACCATGGCTGCTACCCATCGTCAGGGGGAAGTAACATCCCTGAGAAGCTGGTAGGTGGGCAGGTGCCATAAAACATGTCTACTGCAACTTCTCATTACTTTGAATCATTGGAAAAGTTGCATAAATACTCTGGTTTTCAGTGTCTTCACTTTTAAAATAAGGCCAATAAGTGTGTCTGGAAAGTTACTATAATGATTAGAGATAATATAGATAAAATGCCTGGTGCACAGTAGTACTCAATAAGTTATAGCTAGTGTTATTAATCTAATATGAAATAATAATAAAAAGTGTTCTAATTTAGAACACACAAAAGAAATGTCTATAACTTCCATGGGGTAAAGAGATAATATCATGAACTAAGAGATACTAGCTTTCTTCTAACCCATTCTTCCACATTGATGTTTATATTATATCACTTTTAAACAGATGGTTATAATGAATTCTACTTCTAGCAATATGATAGAGGATGAGTACATTACACCTAAAAATTCTGGTTAAAATATAAAATCTTTTTTTTTTTTTTTGAGGAAGATTAGCTAACATCCACTAAACCTCCTCCTTTTGCTGAGGAAGATTGGCCCTGAGCTAACATTCATGCCCATCTTCCTCCACTTTATATGTGGGACACCTGCCACAGCATGGCTTGCTAAGCAGTGCGTAGGTCCACACCAGGCATCTGAACTGGTGAATCCCAGGCTGCCAAGTGGAACATGTGAACTTCACTGCTGTGCCACCAGGCCAGCCCCCTAAAATCTATCTTTTAAAGCATAGTTCAGCTGGAGATAAAGTAAGCCAGAAACAACTGAAAAAATAATATTTCTCAGAAGGAAAAAAACTCAGGAGGATTTTCCCCTGAGAGCAACTGCTAATCCTTAGTGGATTAGAGCCTGGGTTCAAATGGGCACACAGCACACTCAGAGTTGGGGGAATTGGACACAAAGCTGGGGCTCAAGCAGGATAAAAGGTTAAATGGGGGACCCTTACTTATAGCTGAGACTCCCAAGGGGTGATACCCTTAATGGGTAAACTAGAAAAAATTCACCCTGAAGCATGCCTTTCTCAGCCATGGTTCTGGATGGGTCAGGAAAAGAAAGGGGGTGAAGAAAAGAAAAAGATGGAGGAATATCCCATTCATTCATTCAACAAATATTTATTGAGTGCCTATTCTGTGCCAAGCACCATTCTAGACACTGGGCAACAAAGATCTCTGCCCATGTAAGAATTTCTAACCAAAATTTGGCTTGTGGGTTTAGGGCTAAAAATTTAAACCACTTGTATGGCCTGAAAACCTGCAGATTAAAATTTGATAGGAAGAAGTGCTGGTTTGGTAATGTCCCTGGATTGGCAGTGTTCACAAGGATCTCTGGTGTGAATGCTTACTGCATTCTAGGCACTTTTCTAAGCACTGTATGAGTTCTAACTCATCTAATTCTTCCAAAAACCTTACGAGGCAATAATATTATCTTCAGAAGCACAAAGGGGTTAAGTAACTTATTTACTCAAGACCATACAGTTTATATGTAGAAGAATTTAGTTTCAGAGCTTATGCTTTTAACTACTATACTATATTGTCTTTCATGTAAGGATACTTTTCTCATATGTTTATGTATATGTATGTATAGATCTCATTTGAGAGGCCACCATCTTGCTTAACAGGGAAACACCAAAAGCGTTACCATGAAGTTTATTAAAGTAACAATTATCTCTATTCCTACTATCATTTAATGTTGTTATAAAGATACTATCCAAAGCAATCTTGCAAGGAAAATAAATTACAAGTAAAAAAATTGGAAAGGAGGAGCATTAACCATACTTTGTAGCTAATATGACTATATATTAGGAAAACCATTGAACATAATCTCTGCATGAGAAAATCTTTTTCAAGTATATACAAAACCCAGAAGCCATGAAAGAAACTATAAATTTAAATACTTAAAAATGAAATTTATGCATAACAAAAAATCCATCAAAGCAAAATCAAATGACAAATGAGAATCTGGAGAAAATGTCTCACACATATCACAGACTAAGGCTATTTTCTTTACTGAATAAAGAGCATCTATAAATAAGAAAACAATGACCAACAATCTGGTAGAAAAATGGATAAAGGACAAGGACAGACAGATCACAGAGTTTGAATGTTTATGTTTAATGAGTTTTAAACTTAAAAAAAATGTCCAACTTCAATCATAATAAAGATTAAGAGAAATAGCATTAGTTACCTATCAGATTGTCAAAGATAAAGAAGTTTGATAAAAACTGAATTGTCAAGGGTTTGAGGAATCAGTTGGTCTTTTACTTTTGGTGGAATGATAAATTGATACAACTTCTGTAAAGGACAATTTACATTTAAATTTAAATGTGCGGATCCTTTGACTAAGCAATTTCACTCTTACGAATTTTCCTACATTTATACTTTCATTTGAGCAAAATGACTGACATAAGCATAGTTATCACATCATTATTTGTAATAGCAGAGGCTTGGAAACAACTTAAATGTCCATCAGTAGGGGATGATTAAATATATTATGGTACACCATGGAATATACTATGCAATTTTTTAAAAGAATAAGGAAGATCTGCAGTGGTAATGGAACAAAATCCAATACACTGTTAAATAAAGAAAGCAAAATGAGAACAGTATGTCTAATATGCTACCATTTGTATAAATTACACACACATGCACATTTGCATAGCTTATCTTTATAAGATTGTTTCTAGGGAGAGGAATTGGTACCTGGAGAACAGGGAAAAGAGAGACTTTCTTTTCGCTGCAAATCCCTTTATATTTTCTGTTATGTTTAGGTTTTGTCTGTTTTCATAAAAATAAAATTAACCATATAAAGTAGTCTTTCTAAAAGTGAGATGATATCAATTCGTTATTGCATTTCAAGATGTTATTGAAAAGACCTCCATGCCCAGCAAACTGCGTGGAATTTCGTTCATCTACCTTAGAAGGATGAACCTGTGATTTGACTCTGTTTCTGCAGAGGCATCATTTTGGATGCATTACATCCCTGGGCTCTGTGATTAAGTGGTCCATAAGTCAGAGGCCTGTGATGTCCTATTTAAATCATCTGGCAAATAGATGTTTGGGGGCTGGAACTCTTTCCCCATTTTTTAAAAAGAAATTTAATTTTTTAATGGTGGCCCATTGAGTGGTAAGCACATATGAAGATTGGGACCATGGTTTGGAAATGTCCTTAAATGGATGGAGGGAATGTAAACTGATAATCCTGTTCAATAATGCAGGTCCAGCCTTGTTTTTCCATTCCTGCCAAGGAGCTGCTGGGTGTCCCTGAGTAAGCAGTTTCATCCAATTTGACCTCAAGCTTTTCCATTCCTAATGGAGGAGCAATCATGTTGGTACCTTTCTTGTTCACAGAGTGGCAGATTAATGAAACTTTGGGTAACTTCAAACTTCTAGCTAGACAAAAGGGACTTTTGTATACAAGATGGTATGATTTTTAGATATTTCGTGTGACCTCTCCATTCTTTAAGGCCATATGAGAATTTTTCTTAAGGTGAAACAGTGCACTAACTCCTTGATGTCACTGAGTTTGCAAACTGTTTTTGTTCATTTTGAATAATGAATAAGCCTCACAAGTTAATAATAATAAAGAAGACAGGTTTTCTTACTCTCATTTTAATGATGAGATAAAGGTACAGCTGAAAGGGATTATATAACTTTCTCAAGCTCTCATGACAAACAGATGACAAAGCTAAATTTTCCCACATGATGTCGTATTGGTTGAGAAATGTATCCTTATTTAAAATATGACATCAGTAAGTCATATGCTTTATGGAGCACCCATGCCAGCAGTAACATTACTGAGCCCTATACGAGGCACATGGCAAAGTGGTCTGAAAATTGGATAGGGCCCTAGCATTTGTTTACACAGCATTCAAAGCAAAATTAATTTTGAGTCAAGCAAGTGGAACTGCAGAATTTGAGGGGGTGAAAAATGAATTGTCTGTGTTCACTTCTTTTTTTATCCTCTCATTTTCTTTAGTTGATGTTCTTCTCAGATGCCAGAGACCAGTCATGGTTGCCAGATGACTGGGCTCTGCTGGCTCATCAAGGGGCTGTGGCAGTGCTTGTTTCCAGGAGAGCTGGAAGAAAAGATGCAATGGAAAAAGCACACGCAGTCATCTGTAAGTAGCTGCCTGGGTAGTTCTCAGTGCCCTGTGTTCCTCTAAATGTGAACTTAGTCTGATAACTCGTAGAACTGGAACTTTGTGAGTGCAAAGTACAGTGCATGCAAGCTGAGCTGCAATGTTAGTGAGCAGTGGCAGAGTGCTTTGGTTAACGTATATACACCCAGGTTTGTAGGGATAATCTGTGCAATTTGACTTTGGTTGGTTTGATTCCAAGAGAACTGGATGTTCCTGGGAAAAGACAAAAGTGCCTTATTTCTGAAGATATTGTAACCATTTAGGTACTTAGAGATGTGGTTTTCTTTTTTTATAGTAAATCCCTTTTTGGGTGATCAGACAGCTGGTCCTAAAAATCATATAATCTGCCATGAATTTTGATGATGGGCTCTGTTCTTAGAGCTGTAGTTCCAGTGAAGCCCATTTTCATGGTGTCACTTAGAAGTATGATAAATATGATAAGCCATCAAGGTCCCTTAAAAACAAAGTCTATAAAGGAGTTACCAAAGTGATACCTACGAAGTCAAAGCAAGAAGTGCCCATACCTGATCTTCGTAATGACTATCATGTTTATGTTGATATGAGCTCTAATTCAACTTGGTGTTTTCTCATGGCTTCTCTAGTGCTAGATCTGACATGAATAACTTGGCTGCAATAATTATAATCAAATGCAGAATAAACTATATACAGCTGTGTCTTATAGCCATGCAATTTCTTTAGGTTGTTGATAATGTGTTTTTTTCCATAGTAATAAAAAAAATCATTCTTTTTATCAGTTTTTAAATATTCATACTTAGCTCTTAATTTATGTGGCCTAATTTCCCAATCACTTTCACTGCCTTGGTTCTGTTTTTAGTGCATAATATTTTTTGGGGGGAGCAATTCTAGTCCTAAATTACTGTCAGCAAAGATTAGAAGCAGTAGTCAGAAGTGTTCTACTCCTTTGAACGACTATATGAAACTATATCTCTGCCCCGCCTCCAATGGGTTTTACATTGTGACACCTCTGATCAATGTGGGGTTGCTGTGGGACTGAAGAAGAGGCTGTGCAAGGACTCCTGTGACAGGAGAGGTACTTTTTACTTCCTTTGTGCCTAAACTGCAGCATCTGTTCCACACCTAGAAGTGAACAGCTTGTTTTCCAATCAAAATGGATTCTTCTGTAATTCGACCTTTTTTGGAAATTAGGTACACTTTCCAACATACATGTTTGGAGGCCCTTGGGTATTTCAACCATTTCCTAGTCTACTTTCCCAGACATAAAAGATAACCGTGTATAAAATAAGTGGAATGAAAATGTCAAGGTGTTTGGGTGGGTTCTTTCTGCAGAAAATCTATTTGCTTATTTCAGGTTCTCTATAAAGACTTTAAAATAAGTAAGAGAAAGTCTAAAAGCACCTCTTCAGAACTGAAATCATTTATGTCTGATGGTATAAATAGAACCTTCTAGAGTAGAAGCCAATGAGCCAACTCAGATACCACTGCCTCTATGAAGCTGTTTTCAATGTTCTTGTGAAGGGAAAGTGGTCTGCCCTGCTCTGCTTTTCCAAAGCACTTTCCACTTCCATAAAAGCACTTATCTCATATCTCAATCTTCCTTGAATTATATTTTTTCATTTGTGTCGTGATCCACCATTGAAATCAAGGTAGGGATTTTGTCTTATTCATTTTATATTCCCCAACCGCCACATGAGACCCTTGAATGTAGCCGTAGATCAAGAAGCCACTCCAGCCCACTTGGTTTCCTCCACTAAGAAGGTCTGTTCACTCCCTCATCTCTACTAGGATTATGTGCTCTTAAAGCACTATTCACACACTATTCCGTTGACTTGTTTATATAGCTATTTCTTCTATTAGACTGCAGATTCCATAGGGACGTGACTATGCCCTCTGTCTGTATTTCCCCAGGGCCTACCATAGGGCTGGGGACACAGAGAGTACTCATTAAATTTCTACTGAATGAATGTTGGACTTATTCAGTGAACGGTGGCCTTGAGTTATGTGAATAGAAAGGATAGGGACCCATTCTCCAAAGTTAGCTGTACTGCATAATAATAGTAAGGAATAAATAACAATTGCACATGACGGTACATATACATGCTTTAGTGCTTTTTAGCCCTGATAAAGTACCAAAGAAGTACCATAAGTACCAAAGAAGTATTTGGCTTATGTTCATATCATCATGACAGGAAGGATATGTTGCTTTTAATTCTTACTTTAAAACCCAGAGATGGTAATCTATCGTCTCTTAGACGCTTAAATAGAATTGATTGTTAAATAGAATTGATTTTCTCTGATCTGTAACCAGATTTAGACTTGGATTTGAGTTTTCCTTGTATCTACTGATAGAGTTGCCTGTTACTTAGCCTGCCTCCCGAGGAGTGTCAGCTCCTGAAGTGCAGGAGCCTTGCTCTTATCTCCGGGTTCCTAGCGTAGAGCCTGGAGAGTATGGTGGATGATCAGTACACATCTACTGAATTGAATGTAAAATGAATGTATGACCGAATTAGAAAAACCTATACAAATTCTTTATCTAAACTTTAAAGTGAAAGTTTTTTCTACTGCTTGGGAAGAATCACTGGGACCAAATGGTTTTTAAGAGAGATGTTGAAACCTTGTGAAGATAGTGGTATTTACAAGCTAGAATATAGGTCTGGTGTTGGTTGTTCCCAGATTCTTCGTTTAAAAGATTAAGCTTCATTCTTTTAGAAGCTTAATCCTATTTGTTTCCCTATCTCCATTTTAGATTCTTACCTAGAGAAAAAGACTTTCAGAAAAGGTAACGTGAGGCGAAATCAATTAGATCACAAGAGTAAAGTTTGTCAGCAATCAAATTTTCTGTAACTTTCAGGTTGAATCTGATAGAAGTGCAGGTTTTATTAAGAAAGGGTTTAGAGATCCTGCTCTGGATCTCTATTCTCACATGAAATAAACTTGGTATTACATACATAGTTCTTAATAAGTTATTCCCTTATCTTAAGCAGCATTGAATAATTTTAATTTAAACGCTTAACCTAGTTTTGGTAACCCTCTAATTTTTAAAGTTAATATGTCATTGAAATAAATTTTTCTTTACTCCTGAGGTAACTTCTTAGAGATGGAAAAGTATCTAGTCTTTTCCACTTTTTGTAAGGTATTTTATAAACTAAGCCACTTGCAGTATTATTTACTACTTTCTATCTTTCTTTTAATATCAAGGGCTCTGGTCTGGCTTCTGGAGGAATGCACTGTGATTGAGAAAGCCACACAATGATTTAGCTGCAGGAGACCTTAGAGATCATCCATTTTGAGCTCTTCATTTACAGATGAGGAAATAGAGGCTCTGAGATGTTAACTGACTTGCTTAAGATTACACAGCTAGTCCATGGTAGAGACTAAACTGGAACCTAAGTCTTTTGACAGCTTGTCCAAGACTCTTTCTACTATGCCTTATGAATTTTCCTTATCTAGATGTGAGGCAAGATGCTCACTTCTAGGCACTTATTGCTGAAAGTGGCTATCAGAGTTCTATGAGTTGAGAGTTTTGGGTGGCAACACAGAGCTAAAATGTAAAGACTTAAATTCATTACATTATTCTTTAACTAGAGAGCTAGATACAAGGTTCAGTGTAGATGCCCTAGGGGAACAGCTATGAGGTGCCTCTCAATGAGGGAAGTGAGGATTTCCTTCAGAGAGTTAAACTAGAAATCAATAAGTACTGGATCACAGTGGATATTTACACAATCACCTTAGAGTATGATGCCAAAGCAAAAAAGACAACTGCAAAACTAAATAGCATGTATTGACATCCCAAAGAAAGAGTGTGCCAGTCAGAAAATATGTTGGTCAGCTATTGAAGCATAGACACAGTCGAATCATAAAGATTGCTTGTGCCTGCTTAAGCATCATGAACTGCTATGGTTCTCAAACTTTAGTATGCTTCAGAATTAGCTGGAGGGCTTTTAAAATACAGATTGCTCGGCCCTATCCCCCAAATCTTATGGCCTAAGAATTTGCATTTCGAGTAAGTTCCTAGATGACACTGATGCTGGTTGGGGAATGACATTTTGAGAATCACTGGTCTAGAGGTGTATTAATTTTCTATTGCTGTGTATCAAATTACTCAATTGTAACAAATTTAGCAGCTTAAAACAACGCATATCTATGAGCTCACAGTTCTGTAGGTCAGAAATCCGGGACAGCAAGGCTGAGTTCTCTATTCAGGCTGAAATCAAGGTGGGCTGGCAACATTCTCATCTGGAGTTCAGGGTCTTTTTCCAAGCTCATTCCTGTGATTGGCGGAATTCACTCCCTTGCAGCTATAGGACTGAAGTCCTGTTTTCTTGCTACCAACTCTAACAAGAGTTGAGGACTGCTCTCAGCTCCTGGAGGTCGCTCTCAGGTCCATAGAGGCTGCCTTCAAGGGAGAAAATATGCCAATCTGTCTGACTCAAGTGTTCCTGGTCTTTGTAGTAACTGAATTTCTCTCAGGAGATTAATAAATCAGTATTCTGATCAGATACATCAGCCCCTGTGAACTTATTTAATGTGGATCTCCTCTTAGTATAAGGTTTCATTCTTACTGTGTTTAATAGATTGAATTTTGAGACTGATTCACTGAGATTCAGATCACGGATGAAGATAAACTTAACAAGTTGAAAACCATGTTGGGTTGCAGACTGGACAGCCAGCCTGCCCTCCTAGGCATCATTCTTCTCTATTGCTTTCCAATGGTACTTGTTCTTCAAACTCCTCATCATATAGCACATCCTAGATTGAAGCCATGATTAAAATTAAAATGGAAAAGTTCTCAGAAATTCAAACAAAATATCCAGTGGTGTTTCTTTAGCCAATCTCCCCAAACTCTCTTCATGTGGGAATTGATTCTTTTACTGAAGCCTTGAGATCTTTGAGCAATATAAAGTTTCTTAACTGAAGTGGGATCCTGAAAATAAAATTATAAAAGGTGAAACAGTGGCAGCTTCACTTCATTTCCCATGAGAATTCCTGTACATCAGGGAGATGTGCAAGGCAGTTGCAGATGGTTGAGAGTTAACAAATAAGGCTTTGTGATCTACTGGTTTTTAATGCTTGGTCTATATGCCTGGTTGTGCATGTGTGTGTGTTTTTTACTTCTATTTGCCAAATTTTGTTTCTTTATACCTTAGGAAAAGTCTAGCTTTATTTTTTTGAGTAGCAAGGGCCCAGAGGTCCTTTATACAAATTTAATTAGCTGATTCCTTTATATCACTCAAGGATCCAAATATAGAATTCCTAATTTCCTTTAGTAAAGATCAATAATCAGGATTATTCTTAGTTCTTTCCTTTGTCAGATCAGGATAGTCTCACATTGTCAGAGAATAAAACTCAGTCTCTATTTGAGTTCATTCCTAAAGTCAGGGACAACCATCCATATCAGAACACTGGTTTATAGTAAACCTTTGTAGACTAAATTGAAATGAGCTACAAAAATCTAACAAGCTGAAATGTTACTTAGATTTTAAAAAGTCAACTGTGTAATTTAGGGCAGGAAATATTTGACTTTATAGAAGTTAATAAGAAAAAGGCTTAAAATTTTAGTTGCCTATAAACTCAAAATCTGCCATCAGTCTTATACACTTGTTACGTGGACTTTGTAGCTGTATTAACATAAGCACACGTCTAGATCAGAGATGGACATATTTTCCTTCTCTCTGTTCTGGTTAGACCACCTTTTGTTTAACCATTCAGAAAGATTTTCATAAATGATTTTACGGAGTCAGGCTCAGTAAGATTAGAGATTGGAAGTCGAGTCACTGGAAGTAGTACAGTTCATCCAACTGGGATTACTTAGCATAAAAAAAGAGAGAACTTTTGGGGTTTCATTGCGTAGGCTAGCTAGTTAACTTAATAACAAACCTCATTGCAAGAGTATCAAGGAGCTTACGGAGTCAAGGAGAAGGTGGAAGAATCAAGCTTAGAAAGGACAGGGGCCAGAGCAACTTAAGAGGTCCCAGTAAACCTGGTGGTCGTATTCTTCAGGGCTCCACTGCCAGAGTGATCATGCTGCAGCACCTTTCAGCTTTTTTGTCAAGACTCAAACCCAGGGAGTCTAGCTTGGGCCATATGCTCATTCTTTGGCTAAAGGAAGGCAGGACACCGTGACTCACAGTCTCACCAGGCTACATTCAATAAGGCACAGGCAATTTCCCCCAAAGAACTGGGGTGCTATTATTAAAATAATGAGGAATTGTATGCCATGCAGTCAAAAAGTAACAGATGTCCACAGCAGGTTACGTGATCATGATCTTTGAACACGTGGAAAAGAGGTGAGACTTGGTACGGATGTAGGGCAATGGTTAGAATGTCAACCGTTACATTACTGTATTTCAGCTTGAGGAAGAACATCCTAACAATTACAGCTGTTAACAGGCTGCGTTGTGAGATTATGGACCTCCTATTTTTATTAGGATTCTTTTGGTTGCATGTAACAGAAATTTGACTTGCAGTAGCTTGGTAAAAAGAGAAAATTATTAGAAAATACTAAGAATATTTCATGTGAACAAAGAAAGGATTGACCAGCCAAACTGTGGGAAGGGCAGACATACCAATGGGCCTCAGAAAAAAACTAGAAGCAGGGACTCGAATGCAGCTGGCCCTATTTCTCTTTCTTTTGTCTCTGCTTCTGAGTATTGGCTTCATTTTCTTTCTCTGCAGACTCTCTCTCGTGTACATCATATGAAACGTGGTTGCTAAGAGTGCCTGAGTTTCACCTCCCACAATTTTGCAGAGAAACTGTCTCTATCACATTTAGTGAGAAAAATCTTGGGAAAAGGCTCTGGTCCGTTGTGGGCCAGGAGTCCAACTCTAAGCAAATGAACCATGGCTAAGAGGTAGGACACTCAATTTGGTTCAGTTGCCTTCTCTGGACTGAACTAGGGTATGGGGAAAAATTGGCCCTTGGTAGAACCAGAACTGAGAAAAGCAGTTCACAGAAGAAAGAGGGATGCTTTTGTCAGAAGGGAATGTGGTGGGCAGGCAAAACAATGGGTCTATTACTCTGTCACTGTATGTGTTCAGACAAAGGTGGGACCAGTCAGAGATATTATAGAAAGGATTCTTATGTTGGTGGGAATTTGAACTGGAAGACCCAAGTTCTTCCCAACTTGGAGATTCAAAGATTCTAGCTGCTTTCTAGGTAAGGCAGGCACATATTGGTTTTGGGTTATACCTGAAATTTTCTTTTTCTGTGTATTTCAACTCAAGGGTTACTTTGGTTGAAAACCAGGGAATATTTATCCTGCTATTTTTTGGAGTTTGAGAATGGAGGAAAAATTTTATTATTTAAAAATGAATGTCTTGTGGAGGAGGAGTCTTGTATACTTACAGGAAAAATGGAAACTAGGGACTTAAAATCATATAGGTTACCTTCAAAGGGATAGAACACTTAAATCTAAATAATTTGTTTTAAGATGATTTGGGGTTTTTTTTAACTTTTTATTTTGAAATAATTATAAATTCACAGGAAGGTGCAAAGAAATGTCCCAGGAAGTCTCGTGTACACTTCACCCAGCCTCCCCTAATGTTAACATCTTGCATGACTCTAGTACAGTATCAAAACCAGGAAACTTATATTGGTATACTCCATAGAACTTACTCAGTTTTCACCAGTTATATATGTACTCATTTGTGTGTGTGTGTGTAACTCTATGCAGTTTAATCATGTGTAGCTTTGTGTAACCACCACTACCATCAAAATACTTAACTGTACCATTACTGCAAGACCTATAGCCACACTCCACCATCCCCCATTCCCTAGCTTCTGGTAACCACTAATCTCTTCTCCATATCTATAATTATATTATTTCACAAATGTTTTACAAATGGAATCATGCAGTATGTCTTCTTTTGAGATTGACCTTTTTCACTCAGCATAATTTCCTTAAGGTTCATCCGAGTTGTTGTGTGGATATATAATTCATTCCTTTTTATTGCTAAGTATTATTCTGTGGTATGGATGTACCATAGTTTGTTTAACCATTCACCCTTTTAAGGGTGTTCGGATAGTTTCCAGTTTGGGGCTATTATGAATAAAGCTGCTATGAACATTCATGGACACGTTCCTAAGTGAAAATAAGTATTCATTTCTCTAGGATATGTCTCTAAGAGTACAGTCCTTGGTTGTATGATAAATCTATTTTTATTTTTAAAAGATACTTCAAGCTATTTCCAGAGTGGCTGTTCCATTTTAGATTCCCACCAGCAATGTATGAGTAATCTAGTTTCTTGACATCCTTTTCAGCATTTGGTGTTACCACTAATTTTTATTTTAGCCATTTTGATAGGTATGTAGTAATATATCCTTGTGGTTTTAATTTATGTTTTTATAATGGCTAATGAATTTGAGTATCTTTTCATGTGTTTACTTGCCATCTGTGTATCTTCTTTGGTGAAATATCTGCATATCATTTTGCTCATTATCTAATTGGATTTTTTATTTTTTAAATGTTCAGTTTTGAAAAGTTCTTTTCATGGTCTAGATACAAGTCCTTTGTCCGATACGTAGCTTACAAATATTTTCTCCCAGGCTGTAAATGTTCTTTTCACTCTCTTAACAGGGTCTTTTGGAGAGTGCAGGTTTCAAATTTTGATGACGATGATTCTATTTTTAAGTAAGGAAGGAATAGATTTTGCATATTTTTGATTGATCTAAAGAATTTTAAATTGCCAGATTATCTGCTCGACTTTCTCCTTTTTCAGCTCAGACTTGGTTAAATTTAAGATGAAAATCATTCAGTATACAATGTTCAAGAGTACTGGGGTGCCTGTGCATTTGACTCTATTCTAACACTGATGTTTCTCTTTAGTGGTGTTTTAACTAATGAAGAAAAAGAAAATCTAGCTGTTTAAGGAGGCAGTTTCCCTTTGAGTTTCAGCAAAATTTCCTTATGGACTGGAAGGAGGACATAGGATTCTACTTGTACTACTGACTTTTGCAAGTAAAGACACCTCACATTACCAATATTTTTCTCTCCACACAGTCCCAAACGTGCCAGACGATGCGGCAACATTCCATGTTGCTTTGTTTATACACATTAGCTTTTGGCTGCTTTTGGCAGTCCATTTGTTCATTCCACAAATACTGCACACCTACTAGTGTGTCAGGATTGTGCTAGGCTCAGGGTTGTAAGGGGAACAGGATGCACATAAGTGCTGCCCTCATGAAGCTTACGTTTTTGTTCTTATTTCTTATTTTTATAGGTTTGTGTTGCCTGTGACTGTTTCACTGATTCAATTAAATATCCTTAATTCCCATTTCTTGTTACAGAATCTTTCTCATTCATCCCAGCTGCAGTGCGTCTAAATCTCAGTGAATGGTTTTAATGGTTTGGGAGTGGCTGCATTCCATTAAAATGAAAACCAAGCCAAGCAAGTAATATTTGCAAGCATACACATGAGAAGATGTTATGAGGAGGAAAATCCTCATATTTAGTTACTTTCTTTCCAATTAGGGGAATTTTTGGCAGAGCCTTAAGTTACCTTAAGAGTGCTTGAGGCTTCTAAATACGAGATCTCAAAGGCTGCAGTTAACCTTATTCTATAAAATGAAGCCCAGCCATTGGAATGAGCCAGTTAATCAAATGCCTTTTGCATAGTCCATGTTTTTAAAAATCCTGACCTTGTATCATTTATAAAAACTGTGATGCCATGTCAGTCTTATGGTATAAATGAGACACTTTTTCTATCTGTAAACTGGCTGACCTGTTTATAATCTTGCTAAAATATATATAAAATTTAAGTCTGGCTTAAAGGTAACTTGCTCAGAGAGAAAATTCTAAAATAGGGTCTAAACTGTCGAAATTAGTTAGGAGACATTCTGAGTTGAAAATTTAGTTTTGAGTTAAATTCTGTTACTCAGTAGCCTTTAATATTTTGTTTGTTGTGAGCAGGTTCCTGTGTGAGAGATTGCAGAGAGATCAGCCATACTTTTTAAAGTTCATTGTAACAACACATACCGCTTCCTCTGTTCTGGGCATGTTTTATACTCTTTACAAATATTAACTAATTAAATCCTCATAATAAACCTATAAGATAATATTGTTAGCCCCATTTTATAGATGATGAAACGGAGACACAGAATAGCTATTATGCACTAAAGTCCCAAAGTCAATTAACAAGCAGCAGAGCCAGGATTCGAAACCAGTCTATCTGGCCCTAGAGGCTATGCTCTTAACCACTACACAGTGGGCCTATATTGTGGTTAATCAGGTGCTTTTCCATACAACACAATAAAAGCATCAAACTGAGAGTCTCCTATCTTTGAAAAGGAAGTAATATATAGAAGTTTTTGGTGGCAGGAAAACTGGACCTAGAATGAGAAGATTTGAGTTCTGGCATTACCAGTACAAACTTGGTAACCTTACAGAAAATATCTACATTAGTTTCCTATTGCTACTGTAACAGATTACCACAAATTTAGTGACATAAAAATACAAATTTATTCTCTTCGATTTTTGGAAGTAAGAAGTTTAAAGTCAAGGTGTTGGCAGGGCTGCATTCCTTCTGGAATCTTCAGGGGAGAATCCATTTCCATCACATTCTAAACCAACATTATCCAAAGACAAGAGAGACGATCTCTTGTGAGACTTTTTCAGAAATAAATAAACCTTTCCCAAAAGCCACTTGACATGTGTTTTATTGACCAGAATTCTGTTACATACCCATTTAAAATCAATTTCAGGCAAGGTGAGTGGGATTACCATGTTTGACTAGGTCCTGTGCTGTCCAATAGAGCTTTCTTTAGTGATGGAAATGTTCTATTTCTGTGCCATCCAATACAGTAGCCACTAGCTACATGTGGCAGTTCTTGAGCACTTGAAATGTGGCTAGTGCAACTGAGGAACTGAGTTTTTAAAATTAAATTTAAATAATGAGTTTGGCTAGTGGATACTGTATTGGGCCACATAGGACCACATTGATCATTTGGGGCAGAATGGATGTTGGATAGTCAGCTAACTACCATGCCCATTACATTTTTAAATAAAACAGTGAACAGGAGGTATATATGTCTTCAGAACTTCAATCTAATTCCTGACCCATCTGGGAGGCTCTTTTGGAGACAGACAAACCTAATACACAACACAGAACCAGTACACATACTTAAAAGGGCTAACAGTGGCAGCATCTCCTAGGTGAAGGGGTAAGGTGGGAGATCATGGTATGCCAGCATGTGCCAGCATGTGGCATGGTTCAGCTAATAGTGAAGGTTTGACTGGGATGTAATTGGCTAGGAACTCTGCTGGTGAGAGACAGGCTGTGCATCTCCACTAGGAAGCTGGTTTGTTTTGCAGTGTTGTAAGTAGGGAATGACAGTGCTTATGAATGTGTAGTACATGCCAAAGCCTGCCTGCCTGGGAGGTTGTAAAGCTAGAAAATACATAGACGGCTTTGGGGAGGATCCATCCATCCATCCAATAAATGTTGATAAATCACTTGCTATGTGCCAGGTACTGTTCTAGGTACTGAAAAGATAGTAAATGAGACTAAATCCCTGCCCTCATGGAACTTAGTTGTTACAAACAAGTAATACATTTCAAATTGTAATAAGTGTTAAGAAGAAAATAAAACAAGATAATACGACAGAGTGAATGAAGTACATTTTAACAAATGTCTAGATCTGTGATTTTCTCATCAAAAGCTCAGGGGTTTTGAGTTTTTCCTCTGGGAAGAGGACATTTGGTTTATAGGCTTATTTAGTTTCGCAGCAAAAAAAATAAAAAGGCTCTGTTTGGATTAACTAATGGCCAAAAGAAAGAAAAATTAGTTCCTGAGAAGGCAGTATACTTCTTTGCTGTTTGAAAATTAAATTTTACCTGAGATGCTGTGGTGAGCCTTACACGGGCCAATAATTGGACGAAGTTTATTTCTAGCTTGATCTTGTTCCCCTATATCCTTCGCCTTATCTGGAGAACTTTGGATATCTTAAGTAAACTTCTGGGCTCCAGCTTTCCCAACCATAAAATGGGATTATTAATAATAATTACCAATTGTACGGATCCTGGAAAGATTGGCCATTATGAAAATAATTATAAAATGTTTTATAAAGTTGTAGACCAAAGGAAACATTAAGCATTTTTCATTAAAATTGAGCAAGTGATTTCACCTCTCTGGGTCTTAACTTTTCCAGTGTTAAAACAAAGTAGTTGTAGTATTGTCAAGAATGTTAGACATGCCACAACTAGAAGGACCCACAACTAAAATATACAACTGTATACTGGGGGCATTTGGGGAGAAAAAAGCAGGAAAAAAAAAAAGAGAAGAAGATTGTCAACAGTTGTTAGCTCAGGTGCCAATCTTTTAAAAAAAAAAAAGAATTTTAGACATCAGATCCTGGGGCTGGTCCGGTGGCGCAGCGGTTAAGTTCGCACATTCTTGGCACAGGCTTCTTGGCGGCCTGGGGTTCACCAGTTCGGATCCTGGGTGCGGACGTGGCACTCGTTGGCATGCCATGCTGTGGTAGGCATCCCACGTATAAAGTAGAGGAAGATGGGCATGATGTTAGCTCAGGGCCAGGCTTCCTCAGCAAAAAAGAGGAGGACTGGCAGTAGTTAGCTCAGGGCTAATCTTCCTCAAAAAAAAAAAAAAAGAAAGCAGATCCTCTCTTTCAGTGCTAGTAGAAATAGAAACTGGTATAACCTTTCTGGAGAGCCAGTTGGCAGAATAATTATAAGTTATTTAAAATGTATGTACCTTTTTGTACCAAGGAACAAAACTGAACAAGTGTTCAAAGATGTATGTTTGAGGATGTTCATCGTAGTATTGTTTATAATGGCAAAAGACAGTAAACGAATGTTGAACAATAGGAATTTGCTTCAATTATAGTACCTTCTTTGGGGAATTCTATGCAGCTACTAAAGATGATGATAGTATTAATAGATATTGATAGAATTGGAAAAAAATTAAGTATACTAGCATCTTTGGTGATCTGTGCCTCTTCACGTTGGGCTACTGCAATCAGGGATAATAATAATGGTCACTTTTTAAAAAATCTAGCAATAATGGCAGATAATTATTGAGCACTATGGGGTCCTACACACTATGCTAATTGCCAAAATTGACTTTAGTGGGCCATTTTAAAATGGAGTCAGGGCTGCCTTTCCAGGGCTGCCTTGCTCTCTTGAACCTTGGACTGGGCCAAACCTTTAGACTGAGCCAAAATGGCAATTATTTTACAAGCAATTGTTTGAGAAGTCAGCAGGAGAGTGGACATTCTGATCACAAAGACTGAGGACTGCGGACCTTCTGAAGATAGAATCAATAGTCAGTCAGTGTTTGGCCAAGGCTAGCTCTCTGCCTCCAACTCCAAATAAAATTCTTTGTAATAAAACCTCTCTTCTTTGCCTTTAAAAGCCCATGACTTTCACTCCCTAGAGGGACACTATTTATGTTTCTACCTGAATCTGTGCTCCCCAAATTGCAATTCTTTGATCTCAGATAAATGCTTTGCCTCTTAAACCTCTTAAACTTTCTGTTTTTGAAGGTTGACATAAGCTTTGCTTATATGTTATCTCATTGAAGTTTCATATTAATCCTACTGAGTAAGAATAACTTGAAAACTCACTTGACAGATGAAAAAACCAAGGCTCAGAGGAGTAAAGTAATTTGACCAAGGCCTTAAATTCAGAGGTGGCAGAGTCAGAATTTGTACCCAGCCGATTGACTCCAGAGCCATCTTCTGAAACCGTGGGCTGGACTGTGTCTCTGTAAACGACCTGTAGGTTCTACGTAGGATAGCCGTCATAGGTATATTGTGGAAACGCCTTCATATCCTTTCCTGTGACTGCACTCTTATTTCCTGGAACTGCACTTTGGCCTGCGTATGTGGCAGAGGAAGGGGTGATTCACTCTTTAATGGAGAAGTCAGCACACTGCAGCCCATGGCCCAAAGCCAGCCCGCCGCCTGTTCTTGTAAATCATGTTACTGCGACGCAGCTGGGCTTATTCATGTAGGTATTGTCTATGGCTGCTTTTGCACTACAAGAGCAGAAATGGATAGTTTCAACAGAGATCATAAGGCCTGAAAAGCATAAAATTTGTATTATCTTGTCCTTTACAGAAAAAAAGTTTGCCAACCCTGCCTTAATACATTAGGAATCTGTAAGGATGTGTCCCCTATTACAATGCCCACTTTTCTTTCCTGAAAGAGAGTACTTTTGAAAACAAGACAAACCAGTTTTAGGGTTACTTTCCTGCAGTGGCAGTTGCTGAAGGGTTTTCCAAGGAGGTGAACAAGAGCAGTCTATTTCAGGACTACTGAAGGCCCTCTGTGCATGGCTGACGGGTGCTCTCTATCTGGGCCTTCGTTGCCTTGAAACTCTGCCTGTTGCTGCTCCTCTGAGATGGAATGTGTATTCACAAACGAGGCACTCCATTAGTCATGGTGCATTTCCTGGGCCCTGGAGACATGGGCATGACATCACCAAGGGCCAATGAGAAAGGATCTCTGTAGCGCAAGCCCTCAGACCTCTTTGAGGACTGTAGACTGTGTGTTCTGTTCCTAGCCCTCAGGGTGTGATTTGAGACTGCCTTCCTCATCCAGCCATATTCTGGGCACAAAAGTTTAGCTTCCAGACCCAAGAGGCCAGGAGAAGCTTGAAAATCTGCAGAGCTGGAGGCAGATTCCCATTTAGTATTTTTTTCCAGGGCTCAGGTTTTTATTCCGAGTTTTCCACTCTGAATGACGTTACTTTGTGTGGTGAAGGGTGCGTGGTGAAAGATGTAGTCTGCATTAGATAAAAGGCACTTGGCAGTTAGAATTTCTGGATAAGTATAGGTTGGTAGCATAACAAAATAAGAAGCATATTTCCCCGTTTGATTACATTGCTTTTGTGTAGTTTAACATAATGAAACAACGTCTTTTAACAGCACAGTCTCCCAGCAAAATTAGTATGGCTTAGAATAGGGAAGTTACCAAAGGGACTTTACTGAGGGATTAGTAACTCATTAAATCTTTTGTCTTCAAGAAGAAAAGAAACTTTGTTTTTCCGATTCTCTTTTCTTAGGATTTAAGCATTTTGGATAAAAACCTCTCTCTGCTTCCTAATTTATGTATTTATTTATGAAAATGATTGTGGAATTTGGTCTCAGGGATAACTGTTAATTCTATGTACCAGAAAGTTTATTGAAAGAATTGTTTTCTAGTTGGTAATAGCTCAATCTTTTGCTAACAAGCCATAATTGTAAAACTCTCCCTTTAAAAATTATCCAGGGGACTTGAGGCTCAGGACTCGATGTGAGATTACACTGCACAGACTTTCATAGTTTAATTCAGGAATTGAACCCGAGAGTTGGGTTTTCAATCTTCATAGGCAATCTGTAGTGGAATGAGAATGATTTCTGTAGTATTTTTTCGTGTTTGAATTCTTTTTGATGAAGTCTAAGAGAAACTGGGAAAAAGCTGTTTTTGTTAGTCTGTTATCTGTGGCTGCTGTAAACCACAGGGGTGCCACTCCTACGGCTTAAAAAAAATTCCTTGTTACTACAAGATGAAAGTGATTATTATTTTTTGTAATTATAGAGACTTTTTATTTTAAAAAATCACTTAAAAACACATGAATTTATTCCTATTTCCTAAGAATATACCAGTAATTAAAGGAATTTCCTCCAGAACTGTGTAATGTACTGTAAAAGAGGACACTTTATAGCACTTCAGAGATCCTCCCTCAAAGATCTCCATGCAAGTCAAAACATTAATTATTAAAATTTTGAAATATCTCTTGGAGATATTCTAAATGGTTTTTTTTTTTAGCTTTTATAGATGAGGAAACTGAGATACAGAAAGATTGAATGTCTGCCTTGTGTCATTCATAGAAACAGATATTGAATGCACAAATCATTCTATTCAAAACCCTTAGGAGGACATTCCTTTGTCTTTACATAAAATTGTTCTTGTTTTCCTTTGACAGCTTCAAGCTTTGCGTCGTTGTTAACAAGAGTGCTTGTTTTTCACAACCCTTTGATTGGGATAAAAAAGCAGGTTAGGGCCCCCCCCCCCCCCGGGCCAAGTGGTTAAGTTCGTACGCTCCGCTTCGGAGGCCCGGAGTTTCGCCAGTTCAGACCCTGGGCACAGACATGGCACTGCTCATCAGGCCATGCTGAGGCAGCATGCCACACAGCACACCTAGAGGCACATACAGCTAGAATATACAACTAGGTACTGGGGAGTTTTGGGGAGAAGAAGAAAAAAAAAAAGAAAAAGAAGATTGGCAACAGATGTTAGCTCAGGTGCCAATTTAAAAAAAAGCAGGTTAGTCTAGCCTAGGCAGGACTGGAGCAAGCCCTGAAAGGGGTCATTACCTAAGGGGTAAAGGTGTGGGACCTCCATGAGCTCTCCTACTGCCTCACTCTTGGCAGAGGACTTAATTCTCCTCAACCCTATCCCACAATTTCTCCCACGTGAACTAATATTTGCCACCTTTCAGAGGATTGTGAATACTCAGTTTAATGTTGATAAAATGCTTTAAACCTTTGGGAAGAAAGGTCTTATATAAGTACACAATTAGTATTGGCCCCCCTACCAGTCCTAAGCTTATTGAGCAGGCAGTGGGCACCCTTGGGTTAAGTTAAACAGGTCCCTGTTTTGGTGAGGACAGCCTCTGGTGTGAGCTCTGCTGCTGCCTTGGGAATACACATCTGGTGTGCAATGTTGAAAGCCAGGTGATCTTTAAAGCAGCTACACAGAGCGTCTCTTCACTGCTTCTGTTTCCTGCTGATTTGGGGAGCAGCAGATGCCTCCCTCGGAAACCGTCCCAGAGTGTTGGCATGCCATGCTGATCATCTCACTAAGCCCTGCACTTTTCCTGCAGAAGAACACTCTTGAAAGTCCAGTCCAGAATATGACAGTGAGAGGTCATGAGAGATGGTCAGATTGGCTTGTGAAAAGTTAAGGATGAGTCATGTCACTCCTGAAGGGACTGGCATCAATTTATTGCACAAAACCAAACACTGAAGGAAGAAAAGCCTTTAGTCTCATTAAGGAACCCAGACAAAAATCCCACTTAATCCATCTTGCTTTTCCTTTTCCTCCAACTCAGCTGGTGTGCAGGTGTAGGGCAGCTTGGCAGAAGCTTTGAACATTTGGAAAAGGGAGTCATTACTGAAAGTCACTGACACACACTTCCCTTGGAATGCTGCTGATGTCATGGAAAACTGGGACCTTAGCAATAACCCTTAACAACCAGAGCTACAGTAAACAGTAAATGTTACCTCCACCAAGGCATTGGTTTTTAAAGAGTTTTAACAGGCTAGGGCTTGCCAGCCACAACTCATAAAAATGTTCTTATAATTTTACCCTAGTCTCTGAAAGCACTGGATAACTGCTGAGGTTTCTCTGCCACTTGGGGATGCAAAGCCAAATTCACGTCAGTTCCGAGGTTCACTAATCAGAATTTATAGCACTTCTTTTCCAGTCCTCTTCATACCCCATGCCATGCTTACAGGGTTTGGCCCAGTAGATTTAATACTTTTTCAAAGAAGTCTCTTGTCTTACTGAGTTGCCTCAATTTTTGGTGATGGGGTGAATCTATGTGCTAGGTTTTGTCTAGGATTTTATTAGGCTAGTGGTTAACCCAGTCTGGTTAATTTGTAGCCCTCCATCTATAGGTTATATTCCAACCAATTTGAAGCCATTGGGCAAAGTGACATCCTGTAGTTCAAACTCTGAACTAGGTACATAGCAAGAAAACAAGCAGCACTTACTGTCACATAGAACTGTCAGGAATGATTGCTGTCAACAGTTTAAGAAAGCAAAAGAAGACACAGAAACCAAGAGATCAGGAGGAATTTTCTCCCACAATTGTCTTTTAAGAGAAGAGGTTGGAGGAATATTACTGTATAAACCAAACCCAGCGTGGCTTCTTTTAGACCTGTCCACACGTTGGGAAGAAGTGGAATGCCAGCACTGCTTATGTGAGGCATTGTCATGGTGACCATATAATTTCTCCAAAATGGATACTTTTGAGAGTGAAGGGGCTCTACTAAGAACTACTCTGGGACAATAGGAAGAAACTGGGACTGTCCCAGGCAAAGCAGGCATGTGATCACCCTTGTCATTGTGCCAAGACCTACCCAGCCTAAGCCCTTTGAGGAGGTAATCTTCACAATGCCAGAGAGAGAGTAGACCCATTCATGCAACCTGGGTGTCTCAGTTACAAGAAACAAGTCCATGCCTAGAATTAGTGGGCTAGGTAAGGAACTCTGTTACTGCAAGATTTCCCTAAGTTAAAACCTCAAGTAAAGTAAGCTTGAATTCATACTCTTAATTTACCCAGTTTTGAACACTACTTTTATTGCTATCAGCCAGTGGTTTTCACCATGTGGTCTAAGATTCCTTGGGGTCCCCAGAGATCCTTTCAAGGGGTCTGTGAGGTCAAACTATTTTCATCATAATATTAAGACGTTCTTTGCCTTTCTTATTCTTATTTTCTCATGAGTGTACAGTGGAGTTTTCTATAGGACATGTGAAGAATGATACTGTAACACCTTGAATGAAGAACCAAATGTCAGAGTCCAGCTGTCATCTGTTAAGCCAGACAGTAAAGAGATTTACAAGAGTGTAAAACAATGCTACTCTTCTCACTAAGGTTTTTTGTTTTAGAAAATATAGTTATTTTTCATAAAAATATCTTATTTATGTTAAGACGTTATGGGTTTATTAGTGTTACTTTTTTTTTTTTTTTTTTTGAGGAAGATTAGCCCTGAGCTAACATCTGCTGCAAATCCTCCTCTTTTTACTGAGGAAGACTGGCCCTGAGCTAACATCCATGTCCATCTTCCTCTACTTTATATGTGGGATGCCTACCACAGCATGGCTTGCCAAGTGGTGCCACGTCTGCACCCAAGATCCGAACCCCCGGCTGCTGAAGCAGAACGTGCGCACTTAACCACCACGCTACCGGGCCGGCCCCTATTAGTGTTACTTTTAAATGAATTAACAAATAAATGCTTTAAAAATTCATCAGTTTTAATTCTTAATATGGTAAACCTATCCCTCATAAATAAAACCTCTGTGAGTCCTCAATAATTTTTAAGAGTATAAATGGGTCCCAAGACCAAAAAGTTTGAGAACTGCCGCTCCAGACCTTTCTCTCTCTCCCTGGAAGGAACATGCAGGTAAGGTGAGCTGATAAATTCCCTGATGAGAGAGCCCAGCTTTATTCATTATTGCATCTACTACAACACCTAGCAAAATGCCTTGTCTTCAGGTAGTGCTCTGTAGAAACATGGGTAGACAAAGCTCCTTGAACTCTGCAGAGTTGCCATGTTCTTTCCTGTTTGGGTGTTGCATTAACACTAGTGTTGGATTTGTTTCAAGTCTTCATCTTTCGATATTTAATGTGTTGTAATACTCTTTGTTAACTAATCTTATTTTGATGTAGCAATGATAACGATGTCATTTTTCCTTCAAAAGATTTATGGAATAGATCAAATTCTCACATGAAACAAGTATGTTAGATAAGAAATCATAAAGAATAATAGAAGAGAGACTTGTTGCCTTCTTTTTTTTTAAACCAGGCTAAATTCTTGTTTATCTTTGACCTCAGGTGTCACTTTCTTCAGGTAGCCTTCCTGGACCTTCCCAGGCTGGCCTAGTCCCCCTCCTGTGTGCTTCCAAAGTGTCTGTTATCACTGGACGTACGACTCTGGGTCATTCCGTTCACATTTTGGTTTCGCCCCATTAACTCTGAGTGCCTTTATATCAGAAGTTGTGTCTTTAATCTCCTTATTCCCAGAATTGAATTGTGTTTGGTACAGGGTAAGCACTTAAAGAATATCTGTTAAGTGAAAATGTATAGAAGGAAGGCAAGTTAGCTAATTTAACTAGTTAATGAAATGTCCCATCTCCCCCCCCCGATTGATAGACAGTGTTTATTATATCTTAAAAATATCACAAATGGGTCTCAGGAATCATCCAGAATCTTGTTTCCATAGCTGTGAAACTTTTAGATCTTATTCATCTGCCTGCAGAACTGTTCCTTTTTCAAAGACATAGATGCCATCCCCAATTTTTGACATTGTGTTAACTGTCGTGGCTTGCTGAATCACAGCAGCTCACTTTAACACGGTGTTGTTCCCTCCAAGCGTTAACTCATCTTTCTGGGCTTGAGATACCCTGCAGATGGTTTGTCACCCAGAAAATTCTGGATTTCAGTGAGAGACCTATTCTTCTGAGTAACAACGTTGATGGGAAGTGAGCATACCTGGACTTTATCTTGTAATAGAAGCAGAGTAACACCCTTGGTCATGTTCTGTACCGGACTCCAGCTACTGCGAACCGCAGCCAGTCTTTTCTATTTCCCCACCATTGTCAACCCGTAGCCTCGTCTTTTTCTTTCCAAGGAGACCGAGGTCTACGTTGATGTGACTGAAGTCCCTCCGCAGGGTTCCTTTGGGGTCCATCTCGATAACTGTGCTTCCCTTCAGAGTGATGTTGACATTTCCTGGATTGTTGACAGTCTGATTGTTGAAAATGGTCTTCATTCTCAAAGTAGATGTGGCAAAGAGAGGTGAAGTTTTTATTTTTAAATGTCACGTACCGTGGTTTTCATAGCAGTGAAAAAAAATTTTTTAGTAGAACCAACTGCAATTTGAGAAAACAAGATAGATTGCTTTGTTATGAACTTACATGCAAACTGATAGACATCTACCTCCCCTCCATGCTCACGAACTCCTTTCAGAGTCAGAATCTTTTAAGCCTCTAAAGGTCACCTACTTCTGAGAATGTGATTTTTTTCTCAATATCAGAAATTAATTCCATTGGCAAAAAGGGAAAAATCATAAAATAATTTGTGTAACACAGGTTCAGTTCTGTCATAAGTAACATTTCATTCTTTCTTACAGTTTTTTAAAATTTACTTTCAGGTGAAAATATTCTTTTCTGATTTTTAAGTTTGTTCCTTGAACTAGAAATACTACTTTTTAAAATAAGCAAGTTTAAAAGGTGTTTCCAAGGCTTGAAATTAACCTGCTGCTTTGTAAATCAACATGGCAGGATAAACTGAGGCCACAGTTTATTTGGGTAGCAGCATTATCCTCATAATTTAATAATAGTGATAATTATATATGATAAGTGAAAGCCAAAATCTAAATTTATGAAACTAGCTTTTAATGACATGCATTCTGCTTGGTTTTAGGTTGAGTCTTTCTTCTGAGTGCTATTAGTTACATAAGTTTCCAAGTTTCTTTCTTTTTCTTGAGACCTAACATTTTGGATAAGTACTTACCAAACTTATATGTGAATTTTTGATCAGAAAGCAGAGAGAGAGAACGAGAGAATGTAGCACAATTCTTGTCAAATCCTCACTGAAAAGGGTTTGGTGGGTAGAGAGTAATGTGTTGTCTGAGATGGAGTCCTGAAGGCACACTGATTTTTGTGGACAGGGCACTGGCTGGATGGGAATGGGAGAGCCAGATACTTGTCCTGACTTGCTACCCTAAATATCAGTGTGATTTCAGCAGATCACCTTACTTCTCTTAGCTACTATTAGTTTCCCCATCTGTAAAATGAGGCTGGATCAGATGGTCTCTCAGGTCCTGTGCAGATCATCTAATTCTATAGTTTGTTTTGTCCTCTTTCAGAATTCATGTTCTTGAAGTCCCTAGTTGACAAATACAGTGTGGGAGGAAATGACACAGGCTTGAATAAACAAAATGGATTTTGTGCACACTTACGTGCTAATCCCTAAAGAAAAAGAAAATGCAAACGAGCCAGAGGCCAAACATGAAAATGGTGACAGTGAGGGAAACATTGAAGCAGCCAGCTAAAAGCTTCATTTCCTGGCCCGCCTGCCATGAGAAAGGCTGAGCCTGCCAAATCCTTCAGGCAATCAAGGCCAGAACTTCGGCTAGCTCTTATTTTGAGCTCTCCCCGTTCCACACACATAAACCACACAGGAAAATTGTCTCTCTCCCTTCATATTTTGCCTTTTGGCTATACCTCTATTTATGCCAAGTCCTTGCCTAATTCCCTTCCTTCCAGCTGTCACTATATTCTGCCTGTTACTTTCTGGGGCTTTAAAAAGCAGCTGCAGTCTTCAGTTGGAGGCACAGGGGTGGTGACCTTGGTGGTAGGATGTTGTTAGGGTGTGTAGACTCTGTCAGAACCAAGTCACTTTTACCTGGTTTATAGGCAGTTTGAACAGTGTTCTCACTCTCCTTCCTTGGCAAATGTCAGAACTAATGGCTTTAATTTTTTTCCCCTCCCTTCCTCTTTGGGGAGTTTTTATCCCCCCCCACCGCATTCCTCAACCTTTTTGTCTGCGAATATCCTGTGGAAGATTTGGTTTGTCTTAGGTTCTTTTGCCAGGCTGTTCATCTTCTCTTTTTTTCTTTTCGTTTTTCCTCATAAAACATATTTATCTACTGAGAGAGCTTAAGATGGATAACCCGAGACTGTGTACTCTCTCACAAGCCTAGAAATTTGACCCCTTCTCATCTCTGATAGTGCATCCTAAACCATTAGGTCTCCCAAGGCCTAGAGAACTCTTGGCCATTCGCTGTCTGTCTAGCCCCAGCTGGTAGAGAGCTCGTTTTGGTGTCCATTCCTCTGGCTTGTGATATTTTCCCACGGAGCTTGTCTGCATATATCTCATATTGGCTCTTAGTGATGGCAGCTAAGCATAGAGGCACTTGGTTCTCATCATTTTACAAAACCCAGGAAGAATCAGGAAATCTGCTTGAAGACTCTTGGCTGAATATAAGGAGAAGGCATGTATTATGAAGGTTTTAAATCATTCGGTGCACAGGCTGACTTTACTGA
This sequence comes from Equus asinus, assembly GCF_041296235.1. Lineage (NCBI taxonomy): Eukaryota > Metazoa > Chordata > Mammalia > Perissodactyla > Equidae > Equus > Equus asinus. The sequence goes on from NC_091796.1 coordinate 77,171,255, forward strand.
CCCGAATATTGAAAGCAAAGCAAAACAGAAACCCTACCCAGTCACTGTCTTCTGTCCTGGAGAATTGTCTTTTGTTGATGAGTAGAGCTTTCTTATATACAATGGGTTGTTCTTCTCCACCACTCTTTCTGGAAATTCCATCGACTCTCTTGCCCTGTACCTGGCAATGCCAACCCACACTTTCTCATGAACTTGTTTGGCTATATTGTTTCTAATGCCCAGTTAACCCTTTTGTCACTCATCCTTTCCCTTAGTCCATGTTTTTGCATTGTCTATAATTCATAGAATCATAGTATGATAAAATATTAGTGCTTGAAGGACCCTGAGATGTTATCTCCCCAAACTCTTCATTTTATAGATGAGAAAAAGAAAGCCTACAAAAGGAACGTGATTAGGCCAAAGTCACATACCTGCCAGAGCCTAGGCTCACAAGTGTTTTTCCACTATACTACCCTAGGCTCCATGTGTCAGGAATTTTCCAAAGCACTAGAAGAGTAATAACTGCTTTAACAGAAAGGGGATGCATCCTACTGGAAAGGGCACAGGTTTTGGAGCCAGACAGATTTAGGTTTGAATATCTTTTTCTGCCACCTACTGGTGGGGTGAATTGGGCAAGTAACTAAAGCTTTTGGGGACTCTGTTTCTTTCTCTGTAATATGGGAATAATAACAGTAATACTTGAGGGTTATTGTGAGTATTGAATTATATAATCTGTTATATAAAGAGCCTGTTATACATATTATGTTCAATAAATTATTATAAAAATTACTGATCATAGGGAAATGTTATATACGTAAATAATAATTTAAAATAGGTATTTTATAATTGACTATTCTGAGCCTCCCATTCAATAGGATTCTCTTAAACTCAGGATTAAAGTATGAATGGAGTGAGTTTTCTGGAAATGAACTTCTGAAAGTTATTTATACCATGGCTGTGATTCATGCATTCCCCTTTTCTTTATGACTTTCATCTGTATTGAGTTGCAGTGTATCTTGTCCAAAAACTTTTTGTGCAAGTTAAACTCACCCAAAGAAGACATCTGGAGTGTCCTTGGGTTTGGCCCCTGCTTTTCATTTAGCTAAACACTAGGATATAAATCTAGAATGTAATTTATATAGAATGTTATATTCATATTTTTGAAAGTTTGAGATATTTAGTGTTATTTTGAAACTCATTGAACTGTGTGTTGAATGGCTTCTATGTAAAATTATATGTACCTGTTTGGAGTGTAGGTGGAAGTTATCTTATGTTCAACATAAAGGGGCCTAAGTTTGTCCTGTTGAAAGGAAGCAGAACTACATTGTTGAACCTCGTGGTATGGGGGAAAGGAATGAGTTAGGAAATAAAAGCTAAGATTGAATTAGCAAAGGCCAGAAGCAACAAAAGAAAGTTTGGAAGCTTCATAAAAGGTGATTCAGGGGGAATTTCAGTTAAGGGCCTCTCTGATTGCAGAAATGTCATTGGCTGACTGGAATGTGTTTAAGCTTGAAGTGGGTGGAAGGACCTTTAGAAACTAGACAGAAAGAATTTTGCCTCTCTAATAAAGAGAGGACTCAGAAGAAAGAGCTTTGACTTACATTTTAGACAGAAGTTAAGTGCAACTAGAAAGAGGCACTATGAGCTTAGCACATAGTGGGTCCTCCTTATGGAAACCTTCATTCCCAAGGAACTTTCAAGCTCATATAATTTGATCCGTAACTATGGTTAGGTACATAAAAGCTGTAAACACTCAGGGTTTTTTTGATCACTTTTTCAGTCAAGTTGGAAGTGAAAGAGAGTGTAGAAGTGATGGAGAATGGAATGAACGTTCCTGTGCCTTTTTGTACCTAATGTCATATATTAGATTAAGAGCCTTAGGCCAGCAGTTTCTTAAACATAAAAGCAGGCTTGATTTTGAAAGGATATTGGCCAATCAAGTATGGCCAGGAAGTAGAAGGTGCTATTTTGCTATGTTTTGGGTTTATCCAGATAGGATCAAACCAGAGGAATTTGGCAAGCATTGAGACTCACCACTTAGAACCGCACTGAAATAGTTGTGGTAGCAAAAGAATTTCTCCAGGACTCTTATTCCACTTGAGGCATAACAGCCAGAGATTCTTGGCCCTTGATGGGAGAGTGCCAAAGTTGATAAATGTTAGAACAATCAACTGAAGTCTATAAACTCAGGAGAAATAGTTCAATTAGATGATACTGGAACTATGTGTTTCCATAATTTTCATACACAAGACATACTATGAGTAAACTTATCCTGGAATTCACTGTTTAAAATTAGCTCTTCCCTAATCTCATGTCCTCCCGTTGAGGTCTGCTTTATGGAAGTTTCATAAATGAGAAGACTAAAAAGAATTTAACTTTAAGAACTTGTGTTTAGCTTCTTCTGTATTTTGCTTGAAATTCTGATGTATTAACCTTGCCATTTTTTAAAACTTTCTCCATCAACCTAAAATTTGCCTTTCTTTTAGTCATTCTCTGAGCCTTTTTACACTGTAGCAAAGTAAAGTACACCTGTCACTACACTTCATTATCATCAGTATTACTTGTCCCTTGTAATCTGACATCTATCCCTGTATTGTCCAATTGTACTTCCTTCAAGTGACTAGTCCACTGATTTACATACATTTGATTTTCATTAATATTTTTATTTAATGATGAATGAAGAAGTAGTTCTTTACATTTTAAACAATGACTATTACGGAGAGAGACTTACAACACATTAGGAAAGTGTGTAGTGGTATCTTATTGTTTTAATTTGCAATTCCCTAATGACATGTGAGGTTGAGCATCTTTTCATATACTTGTCATCTGTATATCTTCTTTGGTGAGGTGTCTGTTCAGATCTTTTACCCATTTTTTAAATTGGATTGTTTATTTTCTTATTGTTGAGTTTTAAGAATCTCTTTTATGTTTTGGATACAAGTCCTTTATCAGATATGTGTTTTGCAAAGATTTTCTCCCAGTCTATGGCTTATCTTTTTATTCTCTTAACAGTGTGTTTTGCGGAGCAGAAGTTTTTAATTTTAATGAAGTCCAACTTAACAAGTTTTTCTTTCATGGATAGTGCTTTTGGTGGTGTATGCAAAAGTCATTGCCATCCCAAGGTTTTCTTTACCTAGATTTTCTGCTAGTTATCTTCTAGAAGTTTTATAGTTTTGTGTTTTATATTTAGTTTTATCATCCCTTTTGAGCTAATTTTTTCTGAAGGGTGTAAGGTCACTGTCTAGATTAATTTTTTTTTCATGTGCATGACTGGTTGTTCCAGCACTATTTATGGAAAAGACTGTCCTTCTGCATTGAATTGACTTTGGGCCCTTGTCAAAATTCAGTTAACTGTATTTCTGTGAGTACTTCTTGGCTCTCTATTTTGTTCCATTGATCTAGTTATCTGTTCTTTCTCTGATACCACATTGTCTAGATTACTGTAGCTTTATAGTAAGTCTTGAAGTTGGGTAGTTTCAGTCCTCCAACTTTTTCTTCTTCAATATTATGTTGGTTGTTGTGGGTCTTTTGCCTTTCCATATAAACTTTAGAATCAGTGTGTCCATATCTGTATACAATAACTTGTTGGGATTTTGATTGGGATTGCATTGAATCTATAGATCCAGTTGGGAAGAACTAACATCTTGACAATATTGAGTCTTCCTATCTATGAACATGGAAATTTTCTCCATTTATTATATCTTCTTTGATTCTTTCATCAGTGTTTTGTAGTTCCTCATACAGATGTTGCACATATTTTGTTAGGTTTATACCTAAGTATTTTAATTTTTTTGGTGCTGGTGTAAATGGTGTTGTGTTTTTAACTTCAAATTTCAGTTATTCATTGCTGGTATGTAAGGAAGCATTTGACCTTGTACATTAAGCTTGTATCCTGTCTTCTTTTGGATTAAATAATTTTATGATTCTATTTTACCTCCTTTGTTGTCTTATTAGCTATAACTCTTTGTTTAGTCATTTTTGTGATTTCTTTAGGATTTATAGTATACATCTTTAATTTATCACAGTTTATCTTTAAGTGATATTATGCCACTTCACATATGATATAAGAACCTTACAGTAGCCTTACAGTAGTTGTCATACATTTTACTTACACATAAGTTATACATAAGTTACAAATCCTACAATACAGTTTTGTTTAAGCAGTTATCATTAAAACATATTTAAATAATAAGTAAAATATCTTATGTTTTTACCCAGTAGTTACTATTTCCCAGTGTTCTTCATTCCTTTGTATGATCCAGATTTCCATCTGATGTTATTTTCCCTCTGCCTGAAGGACTTACTTTATCATTTCTTATAGTGTAGGTCAGCTGCTGATGAATTAGTTCAGCTTTTTTGTATGTCTGGAGAGGTCTTTATTTTGCCTTTGTTTTTGAAAGATAGTTTTGCTGGGAATACAATTCCAGGTTGGAAGTTTTTTTCTTTTAGTTTTTTAAAGTTGTTACTCCACTGTATTTTCACCTTCATTGTTTACAAGTCGAAACTGTCCTCATCCTTATCTTTGTTTCTCTTTATATGTCTTTTTTTTCTTGTTCCTTTTGAGTTTTTCTTTTTTCTTGGTTTTGAGCAATTTAATTATGATGTACCTTTGTGTAATTTTCTTTATGTTTTTTATGCTTGGGGTTTGTGGAGCTTTTTTGATATGTGGGTTGGTAATTTTCCTCAAGTTTAGGAAAACCTTGGCCACTATTTTTTCAATGTTTTTTCTTCTCTCTTGACCTGCTCTTCCTGGGGCCTCTTATTACACATATATTAAGCCACCTGAAGTTGTCCCACAGCTCCCTGATGCTCTTTTTATTTTTGTTGATTTTTTTTCTCTCTGTTTCATTTTGGATAGTTTCCATTGCTATATCTTCAAGCTTACTAATTGTTGTTGTCTATGATTTGTTGTTACTAGTGTCTGTTGTTATGTCTTCAAGTTCTGCAATGCGTAATCTACCATTAATCTCATCCAGTGTATTTGTCATCTCATACATCATAGATTTTATCTCTAGAAGCTTGATTTTGGGTCTTTGTAGTATCTTAACTTCTCAAACATATGGACTATAGTTATAATAAATTTTAATGTCCTTGTTTGCTCATTCTAGCATGTGTTTCAGTTCTGAGTCCATTTCAATGGTTGATTTTTCTCCACATTATGAATCGTACTTTTCTGCTTCTTTGCATGTCTGATTATCTTTCATTGGGTGCCAGTTTTGTGAGTTAGTGGGTGCTGTATATTTTTGTATTCCTGTAAACCTTGAGGTTTGTTTTGGGATGAAGTTAAATTAGTTGGAAACAGTTTGATCCTTTCGGGTCTTGCTTTTAAGATTTATTTCAGCAGGACCAGAACCATTTAGTTTAAAGCTGATTATTCTCCATTATCAAGACAAGAGCCTTCTGAGTACTCTACCCAGTGCTCCATGAATTATGAAGTTTTCCAGTCTGGTTGGTGGGAATAGACATTATTTTTGGCCCTTTGTGAGTGCCAGGCACACTTCCCTCTACTCCTCTCAGATCATTCCTTTCTCTACTCTCAACTAGTTTCCTCACATGCATGCACTAACACTACTCTGCTGAATATTTGAGGGGGACTCTCCATAGACCTCTCTTGTGAACTCTAGCTATCTGGTTCTTCGCAGATCCTCAGCTCCATCTCCTCAACTCAGGGAGTCTGCCAGACTCCATGTGGGTTTCCTCTCCATGCACCATAGCCTGAAAATTTGGATAGATTACCCAGTAAGTTGGGCCAATCACAGAGCTCTCCTTGTTTGTTTCCCATCTCTAATGGATCACTGGCCTTCATTGCCTGATGTTCAGTGTCTTGAAAAAGAAGCTGTATGTTTTGTCTTAAAATTTTGGGGGGTCATTTTAGGTGGTAGGGTAAATCTGGTCCCTGCTTCTCTGTCTTGGTCAGAAGCAAAAGAGCTTCTTTTAAGTTTTCAATGGTGGTTATAGAAATGGCCAGTAGCAAAACAGGGGAGTCTTTAACTGAAAGACCCATGTTTCATCATAAATTGAGAGTTTGGAAAGAGAATCAATCTCAGAATTACCATTATCTATTCTTCCTCCCACTCCCATCCTTCACAAACATTTGCCTAACAAAATTCCTTGTATAGATTGTCAATCACATCAATGGGTAGCTTATTGAATTTGAGGGGGGAAGATATATACAAGCCCCTAGAATTATAAGTTTCATAGGACATATTATATAAAAAGGAACTGATGCAAAGGGAACTGCATTGGTATCATGGTACGGTATTATTTTAATTTCCTTATACTGGTAAATAGCTGTGGGATTTTTGTTTTTATTTGTTTTACTTTATTATTTGTGCTTCACTGGGAAGCCAGTTGATTTTTGGTAAGAAAAGAAGCAGGAAAAAATACCAAAAGGCTAAAAGAAATCTGACTTATCTTCTTCCTGTTCTTACAACCCCTATAATGTCAGCCAAGTCAATAAATGTTTGCAAAAATCCAACTAGAATATGATAAGGTAGTTGCAGCAACTGCTTTCTCCTTTTAAAGATAGTTTGAAAGGTAGAAAAATTCATGGCAGTGATTAGAATGCAATTGAGAATCTAGGGTGCAGTTTGCAAGTGTGAGTTTCAGATTGGCTAGGCCCTCCCAGCAGAAAGAGACCCTTCTAAGTTTGACTAGTAACACACAAAGACTTGGAGTTCATCTGCCCAGTTTATGTGGCTAATTAGCACTTAGAGTTTCTTCAATAGGGCTAGTTAAGTAAGAACTAGATAATATCTTGGAAGATCCTTTTTTTTTTTTTTTTTGTCTTCTTAGAAGAGGGGCTTGGACTGTTGAATTGGAATGGAACAATTAAACAGACTTTAAAATGAAGCCCTGACATGCTGGCTGCTTGCCTGCTGTGTTGGGGCAGCTCTGGTTCCAGGGAGAGAGAATGCTTTTTTTGTTTATTTGTTTATTTCCAGGCAATTTCTTGCGTCATCACAGATTTTTGTGAGCCAAGTGTTTGAGGTTGGTGATGTTGAGAGAGCCCTTGGAGAATGGAAAGAGTTCATCTCCACAGAGAAAGTCTTTTATATTCCACGTTTTAAAATTTGAGAATATTTTCTATTACATTGTTATTCCTAGTTTTTTTATGCCTCTTTGTGGGGGAAGACTGGTCTCCCCTTTATCTAGTTATCAGTTGTTAGGTGGATCCCTTTTCTAAGTCAAGAAAGCACTTTAGAGAGACTGTTTCTCTTGGCATTTGTGAAACTCACGACAGCGTTTCTTGCTCAGTTTGGGTCTTAGTTTGGCATGTTGTGTGTGCAGTTTATTCAGAAGGCTTAGGTTTTCTTTTTTATTATAAGCTCTATGTTTATTCATATTTAATTTCACTATAATGGGGTCATTGCATAATGAGTGATATTTACTCATGAAGTATTTAGGAAAATATAAAATATGTTCGAACTACAATGAATTATGATGATTTCCATTTGTTTACAAATTTTCTTTTATTAATAATAAACCCAAGGCTATTCTTGACAGTTTGAAAACAGAAATTTTGATACTTTGTTTTTCTGGGAAGGTTTTGAATGTTTTTACGCAAAGGTCTGTATAAACTCCTCTTCTGAATTGAGCTGTCAGTTTGGTTCCATAGCATCTCTGATTTGAAGAGGGTTTTGCAGTTTATAAAAGACTTACTTTGGGTAGTGGAGGTGGTGGTGCTGGGAAGGTGGGGATCCAGGGGGAAGAGTTAGGTATGTAAATATTTATCTAGCATCTATTATGTGCCAGGTACTTTGCCAGATAGCTATATGTTATCCTTTTAAAAACTGTCTCAGAAAATGGCCTGACTTATTAGGCAGGATTTGGAGAAGAACTAGAAAATCTTCTTATTTTTTTAACCTATACCTATAAAAGAGCACTATTAAAAGCTCATTTGGTATGAGTGCTTCTTTTTTTCTGCCTCAAATTTAAACTTTTCCTATAAGCTAATCAATAGAGAGATGGTTAACGTTTTTAAGCATGTTATATGAAAGGGATGGCATTATGAAAAATGAGAACACTACATAGAAGTAATAGAATAAAAGTTCTGGAATTAAGTAGTCTAAGAATTTTAGAACTAAAAATAATCTTAGGAATCGCTTGGACCATGTATTTCACCTGTTAGATGAGAAAACTGCTGTCCTCAAGCATATCAGCCTTGCCCAACTGAGCTGGTTAGTGCAGATATAAGATGCGAATCTAGGTTGCTTAACTGCCAGTTCACTATCCTTTCTACTGTATCCTAGTTCTGTTTTCTGCTTTATTTTAGAAGCAGCAATCCAAATGAGCTCTACATCCTGAATCAAAACAATAACAGCAATAACAAACTATTTTGTTTAAAAATATAATTTAAACTTATTTGTTGGTTGGTTTGTTTGTTTATTTATATTTAGTTTGTCAAAAAGCCTTAGGGAACTAGGTGTTGGGTAGATCATAGCCTCTAATACTATGTTCAAAGTTGGGGAGAAATAACTGGAGAAGAATCCCATTCCTATATAAACTCTTAAACTGTCCATTTGTATGTTTAGGTAGTTGCGATCTCTCCTATAATGATCCCGGAAGATGTTGCTCAGGCCTCAGCCGGCTATTCTTCAGACCATGGAAAGAGAAAGAGCCTTTGCGCTGATGTATCCCGTGAAATGAATAATAGGCAACATTTAGAGAAACCTAGCTCATGCAGACTGTTCTCACCACACCCTTCCCACGGCCTTTTTTTTTCCCCTCCTCCACCCTATCCAAACCTGTATTGACTAAATGCAATGAACAGGAACCATTGTACGAATCGGAAGGAAAATGTCTTAGATATATAAAGTTATAATGACTTGGTAAGTGCTATAAAAATACTCTGTAGCTGAGTTGGAAGTTGCATCATCCATGCCTGTGGCGCTATGGACTGGGCCCAAAAGGTATAATTCTCCAGTGTAAGACTGAAGTAAGTTTTGCATCTGCTAAGTAAATATTTTAGATTTCAAACCTGTGAAATGGCAAGCTGCAGTTCTTCAATCCCAGTGAACCCCAGGTGCAGTTAATTTCTGTCCTTCTCACTGTCTTCTCTAGGTAGGCTGAACAACCGAGTGAAGATTGTGTTCTTGTAGGAATCTACAAGGTGAGCTTAAAAGTCAGTCAGTGTTTGAATGCCTACATTTTACATAGCACTGCTCTTTTAAATGTACAAACTCCAGAGTGTTATAAGTCCATTTCATTTAGAGAAAACAATAACTTTTATCCATATATGTTGTCATAAAGATAGAAGTGGCATATCATAATGACAGAACATGGGGAGTCAAAAAATATGGATTTATTTTTGCCCCTACTGTTGATTCTTCATTTGATCTAGCTTGAATCATTTCCTTTTTCTTTTATTTCTGTATCTGCTACAGATGAATGACAATAGTTTCATTTGCCTCACAGAAGTACTGAGAGAATGAAGGATAAATTCTCCCAAAGCACTTTGAGGTGCTTAAGAGAAAGACTTATTTAAACAAAAGTTGATTCCATTTTCTATTTTGTTGTTTCTTATGTTCAAATACCACAGTAAGTGTTACAAGAGGCTTGAAGGTTTTGGTTATTTTTCATAACTTCATTCGTAGGTAAGGAGGTAAGTATAATTGCCTGCATTTTACAAACAAGGAAATTAAAGCCCCAAAAGATTTGTTTATTTTTTGGCTTAATATGAATAGCCCTTGGGCCAGCCCCAGGGGCCAGGTAGTTAAGTTCAGTGCACTCTACTTTGGCAGCCTGGGTTTGGTTGCCAGGTGCAGACCTATACCACTTGTCTGTCGGTGGCCTTGCTGTGGTGGCCACTCACATACAGAAAGGAAGGTTGGTGGCAGATGTTAGCTCAGGGAAAATCTTCCTTAGCAAAATAAATAAATAAATAAATAAATAGCCCTTTATTCAAATTGGGGGAAATTTCTAGGAGTACAGATGCAATAACATTGGCCGTGAGTTGGTAATTATTGACACTGTTAATGGGTATATGGGGGATTATTATACTATCCTGTATATCTTGTCTATGTTTGAAATTTTGAGTAATAATAAGTTAAAAAATAATGTTGATTTTAAAAAAAGAATAGCCCTTGTTTTTATTTACAAAGTCTTTTTCAAAAGCTATTGGGGGGGGGGGGGCTGGCCCCGTGGCCGAGTGGTTAAGTTCGCGCGCTCCGCTGCAGGCGGCCCAGTGTTTTGTTGGTTCGAATCCTGGGCGCGGACATGGCACTGCTCATCAGACCACGCTGAGGCAGTGTCCCACATGCCACAACTGGAAGAACCCACAACGAAGAATATACAACTATGTACCAGGGGGCTTTGGGGAGAAAAAGGAAATAATAAAATCTTTAAAAAAAAAAAAAAAGCTATTGGGGGGATCTGCTCGGTGGTGTAGTGGTTAAGTTCACATGCTCTGCTTCAGTGGCCCAGGGTTTGCGGGTTCAGATCCTGGGTGTGGACCTACACACTGCCCATTAAGCCATACTGTGGCAGTGTCCTACGTACAATGTAGAGGAAGGTTGGCACAGATGTTATAGCTCAGTGACAATCTTCCTTAAGCAAAAAGAGGAGGATTGGCAACAGATGTTAGCTCAGGGCCAGTCTTCCTCACTGAAGAAAAAAGAAAAAAGCTACTGAGTCCCTTTATCTCTCAGGCACAGAGAATTCTTTATTTCTTAGGATTCTGCAAAAAATTCTAAAAAAAATTTTATATGCATGGACCTGAGCACAGATGTTTTAGTTTTTCATATTCCGTTTTTATATTCTAATGCCAAAAACCCTTGCTACTTTGAGCACTTTTAACTTAATATGCTATTTTTAAAGAGTTAATGGATTACCTTTTTTTTCTTACTCTTATTCCAGATGCTTGTCACCTTCTCTTCGTCATTGTCAATTTTAGATTTTCATTTTCCTGTTTCTGGAAATTGTTGGGAATTATAAGCAGTCACTTATTAACTCGATTACTTTATGCTTCAGTGGACTTGTCAGTGGGTGGCCGTGTGAATTATTTCAGCTTTTGGAGACAGATCAACCCTGCTACCCTATACCCACAACAGAAAGCTGCCGACCTCCTCATTGTAGGATCTTATAATTGAATGGCATTTGAAACATGTGAGAGCACTCGTATTAAGCAAACAAAAAATCACCCTCAATGTGGTTATTTTCACTGGTAGATTTGAATGGTTAAAACTTGTCATTTCATAAGTTCTTAGATAACACAAAGGCCGAACCAGAAATACAGCATATTTGGTGTTCATTTGTTTTTAGGCATCAAAGGAAATCAAATTTAGAATGTAATCATAGAAATTTAGAGTTAAGAAAGATCTCAGTAATCATCTGGTATAGCCCTTTCAGTTTATGTATGAAAAAACTAACGATCAAAAAGGCCAAATAATTTGCTCCTTACACACCTTAGTACTGGAGAGCTGGAACTTGAGCTTGAGTTCCTTAACTTTCAATTCAGAGTGCTGAGCCAGGCTGCCTCTCATGTGCATTTGGGTCCTTGATGTCGTTTGTGAACACTAGATTCATCTCTGCTTATTACAGCTTAGAACTTTTATTCTATTTTGCAATGCCATGCCTAGCCATATTGGAGCCTGAGGCGAAACGCGAAACCAGTGATACTGATTTTGTCTTTATTTAAAATTACATTTTCTTCATAAAGAATTTTTGGCAATAATTTTGATTTTTAAAATATTGTATTAAAACATTACTTATCTTGATTACTGAGGTTTTGGCAGGCTTTAAAATTGTGCATCTGAGGCAGGTGCCTCACTCGATTTACCTGAGCCCCAGCCCTGCTATTTTGATTTAGCTCACTAACTCTATAAATCCCTTCTTTCAGCCTTTTGGCAATAAAATAAAATCACGTTATGGAACCTTTATACTCAAAGCAAACCCTTACTGTTGGCCACCTAAAAATGATGGTAACAAAGAAAACAAACTCAAATTTGCGTGTGCTATTCATTGACCTGATTGTAGGTAACTTGGAAGCACAGAAATTTTTGGCTCCGTGAATTTAAGCTCTCTTAGAGTGTCTAACAGTTTATTGAAAAGAGCACAAGCTAAGTCATGGGTTCTTTTGTCTGCTTTTTCACTGTATTGTGTTTTGAGCTCTTATGTAGGTGTTTGTTTTGATTTCTATAAATTGGGAATCAGGGGAAGGCAGCTCTTTATAGGCCTGTTGGGTTCATTATTTTACTTGGTCTTCTCCACAGCTGTTAATAGATAATTTATTGGACAGGACTCTTGATTCCAAGTGATAAAACCCAACTCACACTGACTTAAGTTAAAATGAAAGGAAATTCATTAGCGAACATAACTGAAAAATCTAAGAGGTAGATGTGGCTTCAGGTATTAGACATCATTTCATCAGGGCTTGTTTTCTCTACGTCTCTTGAATCTGTTTTTCACTAGGTTGGCTTTTCCCACTCATAAGCTTCAGGCTTATATGATACTAGCTTAGCAACTTTAACAGAACGGGAATGAATCTTTCCTGTTTGCTCCAGCAAAAGCCTCAGAATTGTGTATAATTGGCCCAGCCTGGGTCACATGCCCATTCCTGAACCATTAAGGCCTGAGGGATGCACTTATTTCCTTGGTTAAGTCTGGTTCACATGCTCAACCCTGGAACAGAGGCTAGACTGAGAGTGGAAGAGCTGTTTCCCCTAAAGTAAGAGAGCACTTCTTAACCCCTTCCCCACAAAAGAGATGATGGACGGCAAAGACAGATGTCTACCAGGATGTTATTATTCACATTTTGTTAATGAGAAAGTCTAGGCTTAATTAAGTTAATGTTCACTAAGCTACTCAGCTAACAAGTGATTGAGTCCTAATTTTGACCCAAATCTACCTAACTCTAAAGCCCATCCTCTTTTTCTCCACCCTTTGTTGTGTCCCTGGAATACCATGCTCCTTCTCTAAATGAAACTGTGATGCTTGCCATCCCTTTATAGCAGTGGTTTTCAGGTGGGAGTGATCTTGCCTCCAGAGGAAATTTGGCCAAGTCTGGAGACATTTTTGGTTATCAGAACTGTGGAGGGAGGTTGGAGAGGTGCTACTGGGTAGAAACCAGAGATGCTGCTAAACATCTTACAGTGCACAGAATCCTCACAACAAAGAATTACCCAGCCTGAAATGTTGACAGTGCTAAAGTTAAGAAGCCCTATTTTGTAGGTTCCATTTCCAGCTATGACTATTAACATAAATTTTGAAAGAAAGATGTAATACAAAGCAAGATTGAAATAATTCAAACATCTAGGTACAATTAAGTAACCTCTCAATTCAGGGAAACTGTTTTATTTTCATAGCAGCCAATTTTAGAATACTGAATTCTCTTGCTTAGTGGGTAAGTTGAAATAGCACATATGTTCCTTTTTTTTAAAAAAAAAAATTGTCTTAGGTAGGCTTTAGCTAACTTTCCAGGCATAATTTTTTCATTCCAAAACCATAGAAATTTTCCTCAAAATGTAAATCTAGGGATATTTTAAATTAAATACTGAATTCTTTTAAAACAAATATATGTTTATCTTGGAAGCCTTTTAAAAATTTCGAGAGGAAGATTCTATACCAGGCAAAATAATTATTTTTAAAACTCTCAGCCAAGGCATTTTTTAAAGTTCTTATAATAATAAGAGATTTAATGTACTAGAAAATGTACAGAAATTTTCTTTTTATAAGCCAGTGCTTTGTGAAAGAAAAACGAAGGCAGAAGAGTGTATTTAATGTATTATATTGGTGGTGATTATGGGGTTTGACACTTCAGAGAAATGTACGTTCTTGTTTGATGGTATGAAATTAGTTTGAACTGTCTCCCTCTTTGAGACTGCAAGTGGTTTCTGAATTGTGCAAATCTGAATAATCCTAGGAAAGCTGTGCTCCTGTAGTCAAACCACAACTAGTATTCTAGCAGAATGATTGAATGATCAGAGGGATACTACAGATGGCATTCATATAAGCAAATTTATTATTGGAGTTGGAAGATTTGGGACTTAATATTTTCTAATTTTGCCAGTTTTACACTAATAATTTTTTAGTATTGTGGTCCAGATGCCTCATGACTGCACGCATGGAATTACAAATCCATTCCTCTCTCTGGTTCTCTTCAACCTCATTGGACCCAAACCAGATCAACATTTTCTCTGATTTCAACCAAATAATTCTACTTGCCTTGATATATCTGACGTGGAAGACCCTCCGCCTGTCTCTCTTAGTCACTTGATGTTCCTCCGGCTCATGCCTGTCATCCCCGCTGACTTGGCTTCAAGTCTTCACCTGACCATACTACCCACTCCAGGAAATACTTGTTGCTTTTTCTATTTCTTCTGCTTTTCTCTGGCCTCTCTTCACTCCTTTGTATTGTATTTCCTCCTCACGTATTATTCCAACCTTATTTACTTATCAACCTTATCACATTGTTTCCCAAGCCTTATTTACTGGCTCCATATTCTTAGACGTCTCTGTTTCTTAGTACAGGTCGTCATCTACTAAGGCGTCTGATGTCTGTCCACCCAGCATATTTTAGTAAGGTATGTTTGTACAGTAGACCATCTATTCATTGTTAAGAGAATCCAATTTGTAGTCTCCTTGGAAATAGGGAGCAGCTGCTGAGCTTCAAACCACCCAAGGTCTTAATCACTAGAATGCAACTTCTTTTGTCACATTGGGAGGGGCAATGATATTTGTCTACAAAAAATTGTTGGGAAAATACCTTGACAAATGGTGCTGAGTAAAGTGGTGTAATTTATTATTAGTATAGTCCTGCTATTTTCCTTGAGAAGAAGTGTTTTGGAGATTTGGAATTTCTTATCTCTCTATTTACAAGCATTTTCCTGGTGCTGTGGGAAGTTTATTCCTCCCCACAGCTTTGTGATGTAGGTTGGTAATCCCAGTTTTATAGAGCAGAGAGATGAGAGGTCACTTGACTAAACAAGTCATTTGACTTGTTTAGAATTTCACAGCAAGCTAATTGCAGAGCCCTTGAGTTTCCTGTCTCTTAGCCTCCGTGACATAAATATAAATGATTTATTTTGCATTGCTTATTTATATGAATGCCTTAGAGCATTTCCTTTCCTTTAATAAAATTCTGGAAACCATTACTTGGTAAAGAAATTGTTAGGATAGAAAACAAATGAACTAGGCACAATGTACCTGAATTTGATCACTGCCTTTTCAACTGACTAGTAATGGGGGATGTTGGTTCCCAGGCTCTCCTTTTGAATTGTGAAAACTATACTTTTTTTATTCCTCATTGGTAATGTTCCTTGAAGTCCTTTGAGGGAAAAAAACAAAACAACTTAAAGTGCAAAGTGTTATTATTGATTAACTTAAAATGACCCCTGTTTGTTTGCAAAGCTCCCAATGCTTGCTGGGCCAGGTGATCCCATTGGTGAGCACTGTGTAGTCTGGTGGGAACCAACCATGTCTTGATAATTTCTTTTGGATTTCTAAAACTGTTTTTCTGTTGGGTTAAAGTGGGAAGACAGCTTGTGCAACTGCTTTTGGTGCTGCTATGAATATGTTTGGGAAGAAAGAGTACATTCCAATGGTATGTTAGGGGGATGTTAGCTGTTCAGGAAAAATAACCCTTAACAAAGTTAATGGCTCCCACTAGCATTTTCAGTAACATGTACCAGATGTGGGTAGTTAATTATTCTCAGATCTGATAAGTACCTGCCAGCCAAGGCTAATTTTATTTTCAGTAAACAGTGGCCAAAGGTCCTAGCTGTTCATTTGATAGGATAGGGCCTGTTTGCACTTATCTATTAATAAAAGCACAACACTGCTTTAGTTTTCCTTTCCCAGGGCCAGATAAAACATTTCAGACACTCAACGTATTTGTCTTAGTAAATCAGACAAAGTAAACAAATCTGGTAGATTAACTTGGTAAACAGAGAGTGGTTAAGTGTTACCTTTTGAGTTTAGCTCAATGCCATGTAAATAGTATTAATCGCATAGTATTTTCAATAACCTTTATGGAGCAAGACAGAGTTGTTTTTTTCTTTTTTCTTTCAACCACTAGGGATATAATGTGTTTCTTAAGTACTTTCAGATGTGTTTCTGTTGGGAGATTTGAAAATCACTTTAAAATGAAATTTATTCTTTTGTCCCATTAGTAATGCATTGGGAACTTTGCTCCAGTTAACGTTGTGTCTAAACCTGGAAACCTCTGTGGTTCATCTCAGAAGGAAACTAAGTCTGCACAGTGGCATACAGGCTTTGCCAGATGTAGACAATGACCATCCAGAGGTTATTGATTTGGATGGAGCAGTGAGGAAGGGGTCACTTTTCTGGTGGAGAGAGGGGTGGGTAGGCTGAAATTCAGACTTTATTCGTCTAGATATTTTTCTCTTGGGCAGAGTCCTATTAGGGTCGGAAGAACTATTTATTTCGTGATGTAGATACTTGTCTTGTGAGAACTGGCATGAAACAGGCCAGTTATTTCACACTGGCCAACAAAGCACTATTATATCAAAGTAACTTCATGTCAGACCAAGCCTGCACTAGATTTGTGCCAGTCACCTGGTGGTGTAGGGCTCCAGGTCTCATGCCAGCTCTCTGTATCATCTTGTCTCCCTCATTAAACTTTTTTTTTTTAACTACAATTATCCCAAAATAAAAATTTTAATTAGTAAAAAAAGGAAACAGCCAAACTCCTTTACAGATGATGGTACCATTTACATTCACACCAACAATGAGAGACCCAGTTTCTCTGCATTCTTGCTAGCATCATTAAACTTTTTTGTTAAGTAATGATGAAAAACCACTCTCTTTATCAAGATATATTATCTTTTGCATTGGTTTTATACTTGAGGTTGCAAGTAGTTTCTAAAATTTTTTTGTAGTTTTGCATGCTATGTAATAATCCACTTAATTTCGCAAACATGGTTCATAAAAGAAATAGCTGAAAGAGCTTAGAGAAGATTCTATAAGAGGTGGCCTGGCACATTGCCATGAATATAGCTCAAGGTACCCAGTGGTAGCATCCTAAAGGTGATTGATGATGATGATGGTATAGAGGACAGAGTGAAAACTAGGAGTCTGGATATCTGTATTCTGTTTCCAGCTTCACTTTAATGACCTCCTGGGAGACCACAGGCACGTTATTTCTATACTCTTTATGTTTTAGTTTCTCCAGCTATACCGTGAAGATAAAAGTCCTAGTCCATTTGCCTACCCAACAGGCATGTTGTTAAAACTAATGAGAGAAAGTAGAAAGTTCTTATAGTCTGAGGATAAAAGGTGTTATAACCAATGAGTTGAAAATATTATTATTTATACAGTTCAGAAGAGTAAGCCTTTGGAGTAAACTTTTTTTATATCATTCTGCTAGTCTTCATTTAACAATCATTTGCCATATTTAGTGGGTTTTCTCTTTTAATTAGACCCAGAGTATAATAAAATCCATTGCATTACTTTCAGAAGGAGTTATTTTATCTGTACCAATTCTTCAATTAAATAATATATTTTTAGCTATAAATCAAGTTGCATCTTCAAAGTGTTTTTGATTTTAAGTGAATACTCTGAGAATACGTTTCTGGTGGCATAGGCTAAGTAAAGTAGTAGTGAAGAGTGTTAGAAAACTGTGCTGAATTCATAATTACAATTAGTCCCAATCTGCTAATGATTCTCAAATCTTTTTTCGACCTTAGACCTTTTTCCTGAGTTCTAGACCCTTAAATCCAAGTAAATTCTCTATCTGGATGGTCTATAATAATTTCTAGTTCAACATGTACCAAACCTAGTGTGTTATTCCTGAATTTTCTGTCTCTGTGAATGGAATCACACATTTCTCAAGCCAGATAACGCTTACCCCTTACCCTCAAAGTCTGTGCATTAGACAGTCTTAATATTTTATGCCCCTTCTCTCCATCCCCTGGTTACTACCTTAATTAGATTCTTGCTTTTCTGTCACTAGACAACTGCAATTGTCTTCCTGCTACTAGACTTACCTGATTGTAATCTACTCTCATACCATTTCCAGATTAACCTTCCCAAAATGCAAATCATAAAGTGTCACTTTCTCACTTAAAAAATTGGTGGTGGTCTCTTGTGTCCTACAGGACAAGATTTAAACTCCCTATAGTATTGATTATTCAGATCTTAATGATCTTTCCCTTATTTCTGGCTTTGAATCCTCTTGTGACTTATGTCCAGCCACACTGAAAGTTTGTGGGTTCCTAAATATCCATTTGTTGAACACTCTACACTCTGTCCATCCACTTCTTTTATTGGCAAACACCTGTTTATTTTTTAAAACCCAGTTCCAGCATGAAGGCTCTTGAGACTCAAATAGAATTGATTACTCCCTCCTTGTATCCCATCATACCCTGTGCATACTTCTTACATGGCACTTACTTTGTATATATCCTTCTCCTCCTACTTGGTTACTTGAGGGATTATATGTTGCTCGATTTTGTATTTCAATGTCCACCTCAGCGGTTGGCACAGAGGTAGGACTTGGTTGATTGATTAGATGGATGGATGAGTGAATGAATGAATGGATGGATGGATGAAGTAATGACCATACTTCCTTGCTCAAATTCCAAATCCTTTTCAGTGTTGCATGGAAATGGCCTTTAAAAGTACCCAGATTAAGATTTGATAGGTAGACTAGTTCTCTATTGGTATGAATTGAAGAGCCAACAAGAATGCTCCCTTAACTCCTATATCTACCCAAAGATTTCACAGACACCTGAAATTTCACCGTGAAGACTCATTTGTTAGGGTCCTGTTGTTTCACTTAAACTCCCTGCCCTCTTTAGAGCTTTGCAGTTATGAAGTCTCTCCTTAAGCATTGTCTTATTTAATTTTGAAAGCAACCTTATGAGAGAGAGATTTTTATCACATATGCTTTAGAGATGAAGACATATAACTTCAAAGCAATTCACTGATCTGCCTAAGGTCACTCCATTGTCATAGTGGAGCTAGCATCCTCTTTTCCTTAGCCCTTGCCTTAGAAGGAGACACAAATGAATTAGCAGTTGAATACCTTAGTGATACTTTAGTGTGTATTAGTCAAACCAGTCACTTTCTCCATGCCAGCTCACCGAGAACAGAATTCTGAGGAAGTACGAGTTTTGATTTCCATGGCGGGAAGGAGAAGTAGTACAGAGAGAGAAGGTGGACGATAATTCTGGAAGCTGGGGCATCCCCAGGGAGGCTAGACTTTGGTTACATGTGACAGTGGACCTAGGATGAAGACAATCTTAGCATAAATGTACCAAATTTATATTTCTTAATTCACTATTTGTCTGCTAAACTACATTTTAATTTAACCTTAATAAAAGGTGCATAGAAGTTCCTATCATCATTGTATTGATAATCATCCAGATCTGATCAGAGTACAAGATGCTAAATATGGAAAATTATATCTGTAATATCCCTAGAAGTGTTCTTTAAAAATCTTTACTATAATTGTTTCATTGGGAAACACAAGCTATTTTTATGACACAGGTAACACTGGAGGGTTAGGATTTGCTCTTGTCTTCACGTTGGAGACTTTCTGTCAAAAGCAACCTGTACTGAAGAATAAGAAGTGCGTGAGTGCACACACATACACTTGCACATTGGTAGCTCCAGGTGTGTGCACAGTTTTGTTGATTGGTGTCTTCATTAGAAGGTTTTTGGCACAGATCCCACTGTTTTGTGGGTGGACCTCTGAATATCTGCATCTGTATGTCTTTTCTCCAAAGCTTGGCTCTTTGTCTAGGGAGAAATCTTGCAGTTTTCTTTCTGAGAGTTAAACAACTGATTGCCAGAGTTTAGGGAGCTGAGGGAAGGAAAGAGGCTAGAGGCAGGAATGTTGTCTCTCCCGGGATGTAGACTTTTACTTAATCTTCCATTTCAGTTCAGTTCAACTCAGTTCAGTTCAGTACCTCCTTCAGCCCTACCCTCTGTCTTTGAGTCCAGAACCCCTTGAGATCCATTTCTCCAGGGTATAAACCTCTGAAGTATGTGTAAGATGTCACATTTAAACTAGTAAAGTGTGGGTAGAATTTGAACACAAGGAGTTGAGGAAACCTTTCTGCAAAACAAATAATGAAAGCAAAGGCATGAAGTTGGAGGGAAAAACAGAGTGAATGGGAAATGGCCAATGATTCCCTTTACCTAGAGTGGAGCATGCATGAAGAGCTGTATTAGAGGAAAAATGAAAGTAGGAACAGAGACTAGGCTTCAAAGACTAAGAAGACTCCAGACTTTCTTCTGGAGGTGTTAAAGAGGCAGCTTCTGCTTACTTGTTCATTAATTTATTAAGACAGTTTTTGAGTGCCTGTTAGATCACGAGCTGGGGTGAATGAATTACACTAGGGGGCCTTCCTGGTAGCATAGTGGTTAAGTTTGTGCACTCCGCTTTGGCAGCTGGAGTTTGCTGGTTCGGATCCTGAGCCAGACTTAGCACCGCATGTCAGGCCATGCTCTGGCCGCATCGCATACAAAATAGAGGAAGACTGGCACAGATGTTAGCTCAGGGCCAATCTTTCTCATTAAAAAAAAAAAAAAAGAATTAGACTGAGTTGCTGCCCTGTAACTTTACCACAATTCACTATTTTCCACTTGAGGTCTCAACTTGGGAGAGACCACATATGTATAATGTTGGAGCTCACAAATCCTAAGGTTACCATGCTTGGGAGGCTTGCTGTCCTTCCATATGATCTGCTCCTTTCTGATAGAGGAATCTGTTTTGTTAGAATGTGAGAGTTTGGAAAAGTCTCTCATCATCTTGGCACTAAATGTTATTAGTTACAGCACAAGTATCACTCCTTGGGATGGGCCACAAGGTCATGGAACCAGAGACACTCAAATGGGAAGAGGCTCAAAAGGACATTATCACTTTGTGAATGAAATTTTATTAAATTTAATAGAAATGGACTTCTAGGATATTATGTCATCTAATCAGGACCAAAATACAAGACAAAACTTTTGTGTATTCCCTAGCATGGTACTCAGTTCTGCAAAGGCAATTCATGCTTTTGATGGTGGTGGTGATGATAATTTAGAAGGAGTTTTTGCCTATATATGTATACCATGGTTAACAATTTTCTTCCGTAGCAATCTTGGAAGAACATTTTTTA
Organism: Equus asinus; assembly: GCF_041296235.1. Taxonomy (NCBI): domain Eukaryota; kingdom Metazoa; phylum Chordata; class Mammalia; order Perissodactyla; family Equidae; genus Equus; species Equus asinus. Next base: position 77,192,302 of record NC_091796.1, read on the forward strand.
TAGACCTCTGATACAAATTCTCTCTTTGAGACTGCCCGAGCCTTAAAAATATGGCGTGCTTACTCAAACCCTCTGGAATTTGGATTAAACAGCATTCAATTTGAAAATCTAATCACATCATCTAAATATCATTAGGTTATAATAGGCTGATTGATAGGGACCAAAGCTGTTCTTGCCTGGTGCTGCATGCCTTTCACTCAGCAAGCCTTCCCAAACTAGGATGTTGATAAAGGCGCCTATAAATCTCAATAGTTGGAGACAGTTTAAAAGCATAGTTCACTGGGTAAGGTCACACCCACTTAAGTGACCTATTTTGTATACTTTTCAAAAATAGGTTAATTAACTTAATAGAAATAATAGGACTCTCGTATTGATGTGCAATTACTACTAAAACAAGTTTTTTTCTTTCCAAGTGAACACGATGTTCATGAAATTGAGGGCATAATAGCTGTGACAAGAACCAGGCTTAGCAAGGCAGGTCATGTTTAGCGAAGACGTTTTAGACTTGCCCTTTAAAACCTGCTTTTATTCCAGTCCTAGGACATGGGCATGCCTCCACCAAAGCATTTCACTCCTGGCACTCTCCTATTCCAGTTTTCAGGGGGGGATTATTCTAGCTGTTGTTGTTTTCCTAATCACTGTAACTGCAGCTTATATAGCCCCTGTCCCCTGAAGACTCCAGCATGCATAGGAAGCCCAGTGAATTTTGGTCTCTGTTCTTTGTAATCTGAGGCTGTTTTCTTCATTCCTCTAACAGATGATTCATCTGGGACCCTGGGAGAAGCATGGTTTCAGAGGAGGCTGCAGCATAGGAGGGGAAGGGAGGGCCCAGGCCGGAGTCATATTTGGGACAAGTTGTATTATCTGAAAGTAGCCTAGTTTCTTTCTTTCTCTTTTTTTTTCATGAGGAAGATTGGCCCTGAGCTAACATCTGTTGCCAATCCTCTTCTTTTTTCTTGAGGAAGATTGTCGCTGAGCTAACATCTGTGCCAATCTTCCTCTATTTTGTCTGTGGGATGCTGCCACAGCGTGGCTTGACAGGCAGTGTATGGGTTCACGCCCAGGATCTGAACCTGCAAACACCGAACCACCAAAGCAGAGCGTGCAAATTTAACCACTCTGCCACTGGCCCAGCCCCTGGTTTCATTTTTTTATTTAATGCCTGATTCAGCTTTTCTGCTCCCAAAGCATTTTACCCTACTCTTAGGCCTCTTATTGATAGTTATAACGTTCTTATTCTATTATTGGTCACTAACTTTGCATAAGTTGATTTTTTTCATTCATCTATTCTTTAAAATATACCTCCTTAATGTTTTATATCTTAAGTTGAGTACATAGGTGTTCATTATATTATTCTTCAAAACTTTTAAATATATTCTAAATAGCATATTACATTTAAAAAGTTAATCCCCTCCCTCAATGTGATATCTTGTATCACAAACAACTCTCTCTGTTGATATTGCTGAGTCCTCATGGCTTGAATTCTCCTGTGGTCCAGGTGGGCTGAGAAGCAGTTAGTAATACACATTCATGTGAGGGTAGGCTGTTCTTGCAAGTTAGTCATGATGTGTGCATTTTGAATTGATGGATGTATTTTGAACTGATGGGCACATTTTGACCTGGAGGTCCTAGATGGACTCCTAGTTGGCCTCACAGCAATGCCGTTTCTCCACTTGCTTGCACTGCCCTGCCAACGCAGCCTTTTCTAAGTGGCAACAAGTCTTGTTTTTATGTATGTGTGCATACACACAGAAAATAACAGATAGTACTAATCTCTGGATTCTTAGCTGGGTAGAAAGAACTTTTTAACCATCTCCCTGCCTTAGGTTCTTCATTAGGAAAATGCCTTTCTTACAGAGGGTTGTAATGATTGTGAAGTTCAGTGTCCTGGCTTCTTGGGTAGAGCATAGACAGATGAGAGAACTCTTTGATTTTATGTTGAGCAATGGAGTGGTTCACTCTCCAGTGCAGGGTGCAACCCACCCCACTTGAATGTACTATATTTTTCTATTTCCTACATTAACGTTGGTGGTTTTCCCTCCCAAGCATTCTCTCTAGAGTTTAGCAGCATCCCTTTCTTGAAAGCCACGACCTTATTTCCTATTTCTCTCATATCCTCTAATTTGCCTAGTACAGGGTCCAGTTCAGAGCAAGCATTCATTAAAGACATTTTAGTTAATTAACTACAAAACGTCTGGCTTGGGTTTAGGAGAGAATGAGAGATTGGGCAGGGGAAGTACTGGCATACAGGAGAATTAAAATCAAGAGGATATCTTTTTTGTTACTATTTTTCTTTAAAAGTGTTATATGTACCTTGTGGACAATTTTGGAGTACAGCAATGTTTTAAAAATCATCCATGTGCTCCTAGATGTATGCCTAAGATAAGTGAAAATAAGTTGCACGCAAATGTTCATAGCATCCTTATTCATAATATCCAAAAAGTAGAAACAACTTAAAAATCTATCAATTTATGGATGAATGAATAAACAAAATGTGGCATGTCCATACAATGGAATATTATTTGGCAATAAAAAGAAATGAAGTACTGATACATGTTACAACATGGATGAACCTTGAAAACATTGTGCTAAGTGAAAGAGGCCATTCGCAAAAGACCACACATTGTATGATTCCATTCATATGAAGTTCCAGGACAGAGAACTCTATAGAGACAGAAATTAGATTAGTCATTGCTTAGGAATGGGGGTGGGAGGCTTGTGAGTAATAGCTAAATGATACAGGATTTCTTTTTGAAGTGATAAAAATGCTCTAAAATTGATTGTAGTAATGGTTGCACATTTTGCTGAACATATTAAAAGCAATTGAAATTTTTTCAGTTGGGTGAATGATATGGTTTGTGAATTATAACTCAATAAAGCTGTTATAAAAAAGGGATCACTTAAAACCCCACCTTGAAATGTCTGTGTTAATAACATTTTGTTTTATTTCCTTCTAGCCTTATTTTATATAAATTTAAGGTTTTTACATAGTTTTGCTCATATTTTATGTACAGTTTTTATATAGTATTTTTCACTTAATAGTTTATCAGGAACATTTTCTTGTTAAAACGTTTTTGTAAACAGACATCTAATGGCAGCATAATAATTTATCTCATGATTGTAACACAATTTCCATAACCATTCTTCTAGATGTTGGACCTTTAGGTTGTATCTGTTTTTCACAATTGTAAATAGCAAGTTGCATTTTGAAAAGGCTATGTGAAAGAAAAAAAATGTGCAGAGAGTAATGCATTCACTGAATTTTAGACCAAGGTTTCCAAAAATCAAAGCTTTGTGTCTTGGTTTTAGCCTTTGGGTAGAACAAAGTGAATTTTCATCAGGAGTCAGGAAAAAGCCCAAGCCCTGCCTGCGCAGGGAGAGTTGTAGGTCAACATTCGTCTGAGCTCCTCCTCCACACCCCAGCAAGGAGCAGAAGTCTACTGCTTTTCTGTGTGAACAGGTGGACAGTTTCTCAGCCTGAGTGAGTTTATGTATTTATAGAAGAGGTTCTTTTTTTCTTGGAGAGGTTCTACCTTATTTGATCCTTCTTCATTTTCTCTTCTTTTTAGCTCTAGAGCCTGACAGAATGAAAGGGAAATAAGACATTTCTGCAGTAGACTCTTCTCTGGAGAAAAGGATTAAAGACTACAGTCTTTTTCACTAGAAAATTTTATTATTTTCTAAAGAAAAAATTAAATGCAGTGTTTTAGGCAGTGTTTGCCTTTCACCTTATTCATCATATTTCATATTCTTTTTTTAGGCTGATGAAGATATTTAAAACTCTTAATTCCTCTGTATCATTTGTATACCCACTGTTTAAATTTATCTATCCACCAGCCAATTTTTATATTCTTTCCATTACACTTTGTTTGGTCTTCCATTGAACAATACCTCCCCCAGTTTCACTCTGAGCCTTCCCTTCTCCCTTAAATTGTCCAGTTCTCATTTAGAAGGGATAAGGAAATGCTTCGTCAACAGTTGAGAGGAGGATGTGGATCCTGTATGTTTTCTTGTCATTACATTCTTAACCTATGTCATGTATATTTGTCCTGTCCTTACTGATTTGACCTCTGATCACATTGCAAAATACAAACTTATTACTTAAGGAAAGGAGAGCTAGGCGCTAATGGGTTTGTCCCTTCGTTAGCCAGGGCCCAATTCATAATTTCTGTTTTCTAACTTGGGAAAATAAGAAGCTTAGCTAGATTAAGAGACTTGTGTAAGTCACATAGCAAGAAGTTAAGAACAGGATTGAAAACCCTTGCCAAACTCTTCCACAAGAATCCATAAGCTTATGGGGGCTCATTCATATAATATATACAAGGGGTTGTGTAGGTAAGAAAAATAATCAAATCTCTATGTATACAGGTTGAACTGATATCACCCAAATTTTACATGAACAAAGACCCTTAAAGGAAGAACTGAGGAGAATTAAAATTGTGTGACCTGAACCATGGTTCCTTTCCCATTCAATTATTTCCTTTTAACCACTGATGGCTTTTTGTGCTTGGCTGGGTATGTTTCCAGCTAGTCAAGCCTATGTTATGAAAGAGAAATAAGACACTTAATCCTGTGAATGATTAACCTGCATTGGCCTCCCTCCCCAGTAGCTTGCCCTTCCTGCATTGTAGTCTGTTTACTCATTTCTGAGCCAAATCTCCAAGGTCTCTTATTATTGAGTGTAGGGACACCTGGATTGCAGCAAGTTGGGCCTTTGTTCTATTCTGAAGATGATGTGACTGATTATACAGCTCTAGGCATTTGCAGTTTTCAAAGGCATTTTTAAGTTTATTGCTTGTGAAAGCCCAGTTAGTAAAATAGCATTAAAAAAATTTTTACAGATGAGGAAGTTGAACTCGGGGAAGTTGTGACTTGCCAAAAGTTCTACAACAAGTCAATGGCAGAATTCTCATATACTTAGCTCAGTGTCTAACTCATTGAGGCATATTTTTTTCTTGTTTATAAAGCCAAGTAGGGCTGGCTCGAGTCATTTGTAGTTAATAAATTTTTGTGTTTGATCTGTTGCCATTAAAGCCTAGGTCAGACTTAAAGATAGAGTTATGTTCTCTGCATTCTTTGTAAAGAGCTGATTGCTGTTGGCCCTACTGTTTGTGAGAGAAACTTGACCTTAGAACCAAGACTTTATTTTCCAAGACAGCAGTCAGTAGGTGCAGTGAGACCTAACCCGGGGATAACCTTTGGGCTGCACATTTTCCTTATGTGAACAGGAAGTCCTAATCAGGATCTCAGAGGTGACAAGAACAGGGTGATTACTCATCGATTTAGATTCCAGGGTTGAGGCACCTTCTATGGGATAAGAATCACATGGACTATGAGTAATTTTGTGTAAAGGTCTCTAGGACTTGGCCCAGGGGCATATACCGTCTCAGTTCCTCAGTGGAGGGAACTTAGAGGAGAAATGAAGAGCATTTCATTGTCATACTGAAGATTAGTAGCAGGGTATAGGGTAGTATCCATGTTTCCTGGCTTCTTTCCTTGGACTGTAACCACTAGACTGCATAGATAAATATTTACTCAAGGAAGAATACATACCATTGAAAGAGTGAAGTCTTAAGATGGGTAAAATACACAAAATACGCCTACATAGGTCATTATATTGACATCTGTGGCCACATATTGGTCCATGAAGGGGAAAGTTCTAGCCACTGAAACCTCAACCACTCTGCAGGGCATCTTTGTAATTATGGCACTGACTAGCCCAAGTCTTAGATTATTTCATCACGTTGTTTTCAGTTTAGCATTGACTATATGTGATTAGCAGCTGCCTATTAATTCCTCCCCCCCACACCATCTTCCTAATGACCCTTACGTATTTTGCTCTCTCTTCTTACTCTGTACATACTAGTTATTATTCTGCATGTTTAGGCTTTGGTGGAGGTGCTGGTAAGTTATACTTTCTGGTAGGTTTGAGAGTCCAAGATAGTCAAAGAATAACAACAGTGGGAAAGAGAAAAACATCATTTTGACTAAGACAAGGATATAATCTTGATGGACCTTGGTGACTCAGGGTAAGATAAGAGCAACTTGGATTTAGTTTTTTGAGTCCTTTAATGAAAGCTATTTGAAAATAAGCATATGGGCATAGGACAGGATACATTGAATACAGAACAATGGTGGAGTAAAACCGAGAGCACGTGGTGAGACTCTATCCAGTGGGGTGAAGACCAGGAGCATTGGGTTGGATCAAGGTTAGTGACTAAAATGCTCTTCTCCCTGATATACACACAAGTAACTCTGTCACTCCCTTCAAGTCTTTGCTTAAATATTACCTTCTCAATGAGACCTAAAAGTCTATTCTGACTCACCTATTTAAACTTGCAATGAATTGAGTGAGTTAATTGAAACATCATGTTGATTAATCCTGCATTACACGAGAAAATTTAACACTATAGATGGTGAACTCAGTGGTACAATCCACATCTTAGTTTTTAGTTTAGTGCTTCTTGCAAATAATAGTAGTTAGTGTGTGTATTAATAATATTTGCCCATGAGAAAGGAACAGAATGTTCTCTCCCTTTCTCCAGCTATACTCTGAATCCTGGTGATCAGGATTTCCTTGAAAGATTAAACTAAAAATGAAATGAAGCAATCGATTAATCTAATTGAAACACATGATGTTTGTATATACTGATATACCACATTTTGTCATTTCATTTGTTTCTTCCCCATTGTTTTTTCTTTTTTCTCAATGGAAATTTGCAACTTCAAACTCCTTTTTCCATCCTTTTGCTGTCAGTGATGAGGGAAAGAATTCAAGGTGCATTTGCTGAACTTAAAGATAGCTGGCGTGTTTATAATAGAAATAAAACATACCAAAGAGGCACAGTATTTGATTTTCACCAGTCATGCGGGGTAATTTAAGCACTAAATGCGTCAGACTGATTATTTCCACTTTATTCATTGTAGGCATGGCTTATAAAGACTTGGGAGGTACACTTGTCCATGGCCCTCCCACCTGTGGTGAGGATGAGCTCACCATACCTCACAAGCATAGTTGATAGGAGATAGTCTTTACATGGAAAATAATTAAGAAACACTTATTTTGGCTTGTATAGGATGAGCAATTACTGACTCATTCTTTAATGCTTTTCTGTCTCAATCAGTGCTAGGGCACGCTACTACGTATGCCAGTGTTTCACCAGTAGGACCAGGCTTTTTCATGGTTCCTAAGCCACATTCAAGTTCTGGAATTATGATGTCTGTTTAAATTCCAGGTACCTGAGATAAGTTCTCAGTTAACATTTACACTTTGGATCATCATCTCCCAGTAACTTCAGAGTGTCAGTAGAAAATGTGTGGATCAGTCTGACCTGGGTTCAGATCTTTCTACTATCTCTTACTGTATGAATTCTGTTGAGTGAACCTCTTCATGCTTCCACTTCCTCATCTGTAAAATCTGACAGTTCTGAGATAATGGCTCCATGATTTCTCAGCTACATATTTCCTTTTTAGAATAGTTGCAAAGAATTTGCAGTATCTGTCATCGGAGTGTTGTCTGTTTTTCCTCTGCTTGCTCTTGTGTCATGGTAACTGATAGAGCAGCTTGGTTACTGCAATCATGAGAAAATCGCTAGGCATGTGCTCTAATAGGCTGGCTCCTCCTGCTGAGCTGGAACTCCATTTGAGCGCTGTGTCCTACTAGCTGGGCTCTCAGAGTGTGTGCTGACTTGCCAGTCCATCTAATCCTTAGAACATCTCTAGGAGATGAGGCGGGGGCAGATTTTATCTCAGGTATGCATCTTGGGAAACAAACCACTAAACACTTAGCTACTTTTCTGGGGCTTTGCACGGGTAGGTGGAAAGTGAGGTGTAAAGGTCAAGTCACTTCTCCAACATCCACAACAGTAAATAGCGGAACTGGAATTCAGACACAGGTCCAATTAATTCCAAAACCTGCGCTCTTAATCAATATGCTTTTCTCAAAGAGTTAGCCCTCAAATCCTTTGTAATTTCTAAAATAAGATGATAAAATCCTATGCTGAAATAGTGAATCAGGGAACTCAGATTTCATTTCTCAGCTTTACCACTGACTTCACCTCAGGTAACTCAATCATCCTTGGTTGATTTCCTATGAGGAAAATGAGGATCACAATGCCTGTCACTCAGGAGTAGAATAAGCATTAAAAACTAAAACAAAATACCATCAATAAAGACCTTTGGTCTCCAGAGAGGATGAACATTGAATGAATTTACAGTATTAATATTTCATATTGAAGACTTCTGAGCATGCCCATTTTAAATACAAAAAGGTAAACTTTGGCCCATGAATATCCTGATTCTGGGAATTAAAGGGTAACCAACCTTGAAGTAGTTATAGCAGTGCCAGAAGAGGGTAGGGTAATGGAACAATATCACCCAGGTAACCACCAGAGGAGGCTTCTGGATTGTTTCAGTTAGCAGCAAGAGTATGTATTTCATGGGCCCAGGGCATATTAATCAACTGCACTATGCCAAGACTGAGTTCTGGTTTATACTAGAGATCTGTTCTAAATCAATTTGTTCATAATATTGTCATCAAGTTTGCCATCCACAAATGAGGCACGTCACAAAATGAGCTAAGGAGCTTTTTTCCCAGGCTTTGACTACCAGAATGAGCCAAGAAAGATAATATTGAGGATTAAGACTTGTTTCTGTGAGAGGTTGTTTTTCCAAACTCTAGAATGCCACTGAGTGTACACTGCCACATCTGCTCCCAAGAGCAAATGGATGTAATTCTGTACACAAACATGCTCAGTGATGTTTCCCCTGGAAACTTTTAAAAATACCACGTTTTCCTGGGTGCCAGAAAGGCAGTCAACCACCAGCAGCTGCTTCTGCTTGTGTATGTGGTGTGTGCGCACATGCACATGCAGGCACCTAGGAGTTTTGTTCTTGGTTTTTTAGGATGATCCTTGCTGCTGGCCAGTACCAGAGTGATCCAGTACATCTGCTTCACTGATTCCTGTCTACCAAAATCCATTTTTCAAGTTTAACTAGATTTCCTCAGTGGGCTTTTCCTTAAAAGATATGCAATCAATCATATGTCCTTATCTTTTCCCTCACTAGGATAGAGCTCAAGTCCATTCAAAGGAGAAAAAATATAAAATTGTTTTAATTTTGCCATTATCATTGGAGCTTCTTCAAGCAACTCTAAATTGATTTCAGAGAGAGAGAGAGACAAGGGGGAGAAGGGGTCGGGGTCGGGGAGAAGAAATGGAAATAAAAAGAATTAAACTTATAAAAGAAGTCAGCTGAAACTCTTGGCAACATATATAAGTAAGTTTGCTTTAAGAAAGCCTTTCAAGGGTTTAAAAGAATTTAAACCTCCACGAAGAAGTTCAGACCTTCTGACCTTTGACTAACCTTTCACCCTGTCCTGTCTATTGATCATTGAGCCACTGTTGAGATGAACAGATGACCAAGTGCTGAACATACTTTAAAGAAAGTTACTTTTCTGAAAAACATTTTCCTACCCAGATATCTTTAACAGCTCAGTGCCAATAACCTTGGCATTACCTGAAAAGAGGCAGCTCTTCCAAGTAGGGAGAGAATACCTGGTCACCTCAGCACTGCTTTCATTCGTAGTGCCTTTTTTCTAACATGAGCTGGTGACTGTGCTGCCTTCTTCATTTTGTAGTAATCAAGGTCTTCTTCCTTTCTCCCCCTCCTTCCCTTCCCTGAGGCGGAGCAAGTCTAAACCGAAACCCATAAATCTTTGCAGAGCAAAGACCTAGAATGAATTCATTGATAAGTGGCTTTTTTTAGTATTTAACCTTTAGACCCATTTATCAAAATTCTATAGAAAATTATTTCTTGGTCCAGTTAATTGAGATATTCTTTCTAAAGCTGTAGGAGAAAGACTGTTGTTCTGTATGCTTTCTCATTAGTTATATACCACTTTCCATTTTGCAATGTGCTGTGCATGTTTTCTTTTTTCTGTCATTGTGCCCTCTGCCTCTACTCTCCCGTCTTGTGAAGAAATGGAGTTAGCTCCTTGACTGTAACTACATGAGGAGCTAGCATTGGAGGGTGGATTAAGACTGAGATCATCTAAGTGATTGGGCTCGCAGAGCCTGATCAATCCCATTCATTGCAAATCCTCCTTTGTTAAAAGTTTGAAAGTCAGACGTTTTGATTTTCTCTTATTCCTTTAAGGCAAGAAAGGAATTTTTAGGCTGCGTTTGGAGGATTGTGATTTCTTCCCCATTCTGGCTCATAACTGGCATATTAGAAATTGGCAGAACGTAGGGTCGAGAGAGTAGGGAGTTCTCAGGAAAGCACAGTGAAAATTCCCCGACACTAACACATCTATTTCATTGCCCCTGTTTTGTATGGCTGGTAGCTGATGTTGTTTGGGTTGTGAAAAAAAATTGCCTCACTTTTTAGGCAGACTCAAGACAGGATTCTTTGAGGTCAGAACTAGAGCAAAGTAGTTGGTTTTGTTGAAGAAGCTAAAAGAGGAAACACTTTGAAGGAGATGTATAGATAAAAGTGTTGCTCTGGTCTGAATCATAGAGAATTCCAAATATTTGGTTGTAGAAGAATTGTGAGAGTGTATTCCTGTGTAGGCATTTTGACATAGAAGCAGGTGAGATCAATGCCACCTTCCTGCAAAGTACTCTAAAACCCCTGCTTCCTTCATTAATATTTTTCCTTTGAAGATAAAGGAGCTGCTTCCAGTATGTGTTAGCGTTCCTCTTACAGTTAAATTACTGTTTATTGGTATGTGATTTCCTTGTTATACTAGAATGTAGTAGATGTTCTTCATAGATAATCCCTGAATTTCAGGCTTTGTTTTTAGGATGAGGCTCTGTTATCTTTTTTCTTTTTTGGCAAGAACCTGTTGGTAAGAATTATCTTGGGGATAAGACACATTTCATGCAGCAAATTAAAAATAAATATTTAAATTCATTTTTTTATTTATCTAAAAAGTTCAAAGCACTTATAGTTATTATTACCCTCAGGTCAATCCTCCGAGACAAATGTATTTATTTTATCTCTGACCTAGAAATAGAAGATTGAACTACAGAATATTAAAGGTATACTATCACATGACTTATTACATTCTCAGTAAATGTTTGGAACTTTTTGAATAGTAGGTTTCTCATATTAGTCTAGAACAATGCTTCACAACCTTTCTTATGTCATGGTATACATAGAAATTGATACTATTTATATGGCATGTGGAATATTCTTTTCAAAGAACACCTCTAGTAATAACCTAATTTAGAGAAGTGCACAACTTGGAAAATGCTATGCTACATTATTACTCTATCTGTTGGGAGTAATACTGCCATAGAGCTCATGTGTTAGAATGCTAGTCTGTGACACGGGTCAACAGACAATACATCCTTCACACCATAGGAGAGTTAGGCCTAACATCATGCTGGAGATACACATGGCTTACAAGGAGCCACAAACACTAGGAGAGTTAGACCTAACATCATGCTGAAGATAGAAATGGCTTACAAAGAGCCACAGACGCTAGGACTCCAGCCAGTTCAGGTCTTACTTCATGACGATTGGTTCTTGCACAAATGGTAGAAAGTATATATGTGTGTGTATGTTGAGGGTGCTCCACACTGTGTCCTTTATTCCTACCTGGCATTCTGTGACTAGAGCTTGGTCTATGGCACCAACAGTGTCTCAGTCCTGAAGAACATGTATAGGCCAGAGCGTTGCTGAACTCAAGTAGTCATCCTAACTGTCAAGGAAAGAAGTTTCATTACCTGTTACCCTAAAATACCCCAACTTTGGATAGATTCTGAACTGTAGCCTGCATCTGTAGAGCACTTAGTTTGATGGAGCACAGAGTGTTTTGAGAGCTCCATCTCATTCATTTTGCCCAAACTTGTTTACCCTACAGCATGCTTACAAACACCTCCATTTGTCCTAGCTAGTTGTGGTTTGAAAGTAGTGCCCACTGATAGTTGAGGGCCTTGTACTGTTAGAGAGGGCCAGCTAGAGGAGTACTCTTTTTAAAGAAAGTAATTTACTTTGATAATGAAGTATTATCATGATCGTCATCATGCTATTGAGGGCTTTACAACATTTCAGACACTATTCTGAGATCATATATTTAATCCTTACAACAACTGTATGAGGTAGCTACCATCATTATCCTCTTTTTACAAATAAGGAAATTGTGGCAAAGAGAAGCTAAGTAACTTTTCCAAGGTCATACAGGTAGTGAATTGCAGTGCCAGAATGCAAAACCAGAATGTCTGGCTGTGGATTTATGCTCTGCTGCTGCTTCTCTATGGGGGTGGGAAGAGACACCTTAGGGAGGAGACCCAGAGAATACAGTACTCATGGTGGCTGGGCGAGCACTGTGCTCAGAAGAGGTACAGAAGAGGAGGGGAAATGTGGGAAGACCAAGGATTTTTCTGAGCTGGAGCAGCCACACTGGCTGCCATAGCGGGGTTGGAACCTTCCTGGTGACTACATCAAGACTTCCTCTCCATACAGGTTGGGGGCACTAAAATGGGGGACTGGCAAGATAAGCCGGCATCACTTCCTTGAGGCAGGTGAGGAAAGGGAAGCAAACAGAAGAGGTATTGGTGTTTTGTATTTAGATGAGCATATGCCTAATGTGAAAACTCCCTTGTTAGTTACATGAACATTTAGATGCTCTTTGAAAGGCTACTCAGGAGAGGTACGAGAATGATTTGAGGGTGGCTTTTGGTTTTGACCCTTTGCCACAGCAAACAAAATGAAACTCTCCTTGAGCTAAAGGTAATCAAGATGAAAGTGTGTTTACATAGATGAGCAGTGGGATTTATCCAGCAACTCTGGAAGGTAATCCCAGGGTTCAGCGCTCCATGAATACCATGCCGTGTTCCTAAGCTGGTCAATTACTGTGAGCTTTTATGAGAATGGCTTGTGGGAAGCAACTAGATGAAATTCAGCCTGTTTCACCTCCAGTCCAGGGCCCACTAATGCACTCCAGGTGTGCAGGCAGCCCAGGCTTTCTGCCTTGGAAACCTCAAAGAAGAACTTTCATCCCAAAAGGGGAAGCTTTGAAGAATACCAAGGGCCTTTCTATCTCTCCTTGTTTTTTGTATTCTTTCTGCCCACATTTGGTAATTGGAGATATTTGTGGTGTTGAAGCCGGACTTGTTTCTTCTCAGCCTGCCCTCCAACAGTGAAATTTTAAGCCGGTGGCTTCGATTGTGCACAGCAGTGATTTCTCTGCAGTGTCCTTCAGATGTAAAAGGAGAACGGCTGAAATACTAGAAAGGAGGATATAGGAAATCACCAAACAAAAATTTTCCACGTCTATAGATCCTTTCATCTGAGGGCAAAAGAAGCTGGAGAGGGTGCCTCCAAAAGGATTGGTGGGGCCCACAATTTAAAACTTTCTGGTTATGGGCTAAGGAACTAAAGATCAAAGGGCTGTGTCCTTAGAATTACACAGTGAGTCACTGGAAAAACTCTGAGTAAAAGTCAGGCAGCCTGTCCTCCAATCTTATATGGCTAATAAGTACAATTGGCTTTTAAACAGTACATTTATTTTTTTTTTCATTTAGATCCAATGCCATCCTAAAGAATATAATTATGTGTGCATTATAGATTAAGATTTTTAAGTCCTAGAGCATTATGAGGTATTTTACCCTGATGATACAGTGGGTGAAGTGAAAGGTACTTGAGAAGCCGGCATGTCTATTGTGTGGTCCCTGTGCTCCCAAGGGATATCGGCCTCCCTTACAAACCTCTGTCATTATTCAGACCATCTTGTGGCTTCCATTTAGAAGTTCCCCTTTAAGAGAGATTTTTCCAAAGCTAAATTAACAGCTATGAAGTATATTGGGTAAGTCTGTGATTTACTTTTTCCGATTTTGACTGCTGTAAGCATTTCAGTCTGTTGCCCACTAGTTCAGATCAGCATGTTGGTTTTAACTTTATCTCGAATGTAATGCTTTCACATATTATAGGCAAATGTGTTTGCAGAGTTGAGGGCAGCAGGATTTACTTGAACAGGGAATATATAAGTTCTACAAATGTTTTAATATTCCATTTAATTTGGGTTATTCTTTTTCACATGTCCTCTTGATATGTGGCCAGTTTCTAATGACGGGTGACCTGACTTGAAGGTCAGGTGGCTTGAAGTGCAGATGGTTAAATTGTGTGTGTGCACATGTGCACATGGGTGTTCATATCGTAAAAGTGAGCCAGAGAGATGTTAATCTTCCCACCACCTGCCAGAAGCTGGAAGAAACATCCACAGCAGAGATGAGCTCTAAGGTATCTTCCCCATGCACGTTCTAAGAGGTCACTTCCCAGGGAAAATTTTGAGGCTTTTGCCTCTTTGTTTCTTAAGATTTACGGGTCATTGACTCTCTGTGACTGTACCTAGAGAGGTGAGACATGGGCAGTCAGCTTTGGGGCCACCCAACAAGTGTATTGGGGTCAGGGAAACTTTTGCAGATCTCTTGAGATGTGTGCAAATATCAAGGTAGCACGGATATAGTGAAAAGAACATGAGCTCTGCAGTCAGACATACTAGGGCTTAATGCTGGCCTCACCACTTCCTAGATATGTAACTTTAGGCTGATTACTTTATCGCTAAGATCCTCAGTTTCCTCTTTTGTAAAAATGAAGATAGTAATAACTACTGCATAGATTTGTTGTGAGGATTACCTAAGAATATGCATGTGAAAGCTTTTAGGATATGGTAGACTTTCAATAAATACTAGTTTTACTTTCCCTCTGTCTTAGACAGCCAACTTCTCACTGTATCCTCACGTGGCTGAGAGCAGAGAGACAAGAAAACTTTCTTGTATCTCTTCTTATAAGGGCACTAATCCCATCATGAGGGCTCCACCCTCATGACCTAATTACTCCCCAAAGGCCCCATCTCCAAATACCATCACATTGAGGATTAGGGTTTCGACATATGAATTTTGGGAGGATGCAAACATGTAATTCATAACACCCTCCCTCCATCTCTTGTGCATTTCTGATTTGGAAAACCTATATGCTCTAATTTGTTTTAACTATGTTTTTCTGCACTATCAAAGTCTTTTTGAAACTTGAGCAGACATTTGGATTTTGTTGAATCTTTTCATGATTTGCTTATAACACATGTATGGTTCCATCTGTCGTTTGGTTTTCTTAACCTATGTGAAATTCAGAATAAGAGTTCACTGACATAAAGTAATTCTGCATGCCGTTGGCATTTTCCTATCAAAGCCTAGTCAGCAGTCATGGCTCTAGACTGAGGAAGACAGGCTGATCTATGACTATGTCAGAGTCTGCCCTTGCCCACATGGCCTGACTGATTTGTCACCTGTCAAGGAGCCTGTAACACTGGTTGCATTTGTTGAAATACGTAAACCCCCAAATCTCAGAGGCTTAATAAACACAAATTTCTTTCTTGCTCACATCAGCATGAATTAGATGTTCTTGATTGGTGGGAGGCTCTTTTCCAAGCACAAATTCCTTCCATCTTTTGGCACAACCATTTTCAACAAATGACTTTCCAAGGTCACTCTGGAAGAAGAAAGAACATGAAGGATTGCAAATGGGAAGTTTTTAGGGGCCAAGCCTGGAAGTGTCTCAGATCATTCCCACTCATATTCCATTGGCTAGGACTTAGATGACCATATTGAACTGCAAGGACAGCTAGAAATATGATGTAGCTATGTGTCCAGGAAGAAGAGAAAACAGGTTTCGTGATCAACCAGCAGTCTCTGACAAACGTATTTCTCAGTGCAGCCTCATCCTTCCGGACTTGTATTTCTTTCCTTTCCTTGATTGTCTCTTGTGATTTTGATCCTGGTTTGATTTTGATTCTAGTTTCTGATTTTGATTCTAATTTGATTAACTTCTTATTTATGGGATTTTGACCCACTTAACTTGCTCACATCTGATATCTTTTTGACTCAGATTCTTGACCCTGTCCTCTGATTTTTCTTTCAGAGATTAGAATTCTAGTTTCAGAGTTAAAGAATTTTAGAGATCACTGAGTTTGACAATTGCTTTTATACTTGAGGTGCTTCTTCCCTAAGACCGTTGGTAAGTTTACTTAGTACATGGAAATAAAACATGAACATATCAAAATCAGTGTTTCTGAAGCTTTCTTCTTTGTAATGCTTGGGCATTTTGAAAGAGGGACAGCTTAATAAGAAGGAAGGAACTTCCCGGTATGATGGAAAGTGTTCGTGGGTTTTGGCCCTGGTTTTGACTCTCATTAGACGTGTGAAAACTTTCTCATCTTTTAATGGGCTTAATAGAATACAGAGAAGGAATATTGGAAACCTGCACAACCAAGTAGTAATAATGTTATGTCTGGTGGTGAGACTATGAATGATTTTTTGTTTGGTTTGGTTCTGGGGTTTCTTTTTACTATTTTTTTTCCTCCAAATTTTATGCACTGGAAATGAATTCCTTTTGTATTTATTGCCTCTCCCAAACCCAGTTTCTCTTTACATGAATGTAAAAATCATGAACAAAAAGGATAGATATAATTTCCAGCCCCAACTACCTCACAGAGTTGTGAGAATCAAACAAAACAATGCACAAGAGTGTACTTTGGGAACTGGCCTAATGGTGTAGTGGTTAAGTTCGTGTGCTCCACTTTGATGGCTCGGGGTTCACCAGTTTGGATCCCGAGCATAGACCTACACACTGCTTATCAAGCCATGCTGTGGCAGGCATCCCACCTATAAAATAGAGAAAGACGGCCACAGATGTTAGCTTGGGGCCAATCTTCCTCAGCAAAAAGAGGAGGATTGGCAGCAGATGTTAGCTCAGGGCTAATCTTCCTTAAAAAAAAAAGAGTGTACTTTGAAAAATGAAAGATAACTAGTAAGATGCTGCTGGCAGGTTATTACCAGCAGGTTAAACTTAGCCTTAAAAATTCAGTTTCTGTAAAGGGGAAGTGGAATGCATGCAGAAATCTTGAATCTCTTGAATTCCCTGTTTGGGTTTGTTGCTTCTCCAAGAGGAGGAAATTCCACAGGCCCCAAATGAGTATTTGTTTCTCACAAAGACAAAAACTGAAGGTTATTTGCTGCTGGTACAGACTGCCAGTAAATTAATCAGCATTAAAATCATCAATTTAATGTCCACAGGGGGAAAAATGATCTTAGCAAGGAATTACACCATGTTCTTGAGTGAATTAGGGAAGAAGAATAGAAGGCAGATAGATGAGGATTGCTGGCTAATCTGAAAACTCTCCCTTTGGTGTGTTCTGTTGACCGCAGGGAAGTGGGGTGAACCTGCTTGTTAGTGGTGGATCTCACACGGAAGTGCTTACTTCGCTGATCTGGCTTCCCACAACCTTGTGATTATAGGCCACCCTTGAAAGACTTTATTTAAATTAAGTTGATCCTTCACATGTTTTTCTTTTTGTAGAAGTAATTCTCACTCATAAAATTCGGACCTTTAAGAAATGTGGAGGGAAAATGTCCACCATAATCTTAGACTTAACTGCTGGTAGCAGGTTTGTATATAGTCTTTCAAATTTTTTCAGTGCACATATTAACGTATTTACATTATTCATTTTCTTAACAAAAATGCATTTCTATGTTATACACTGTTTTGCGCATTTTTTTCTTATGTCTTAGACATATTTCATAGGATTTTTGATGCCAGTTTTCTTATTTTCTCATATTTCTTCTGAGTTCCTTAGACTCTGATTTGGATGGTGAATACCTTACAAAGTTAAAAAGAAGAGAACTAGAGGGAGGTTTTCTTTTTGGAATGATTGTTCAGAAGCAGTTGGTATTAGGTTTGGCCATGGCTGTACTTTCATACTGGCCAACCTATTACTTTTGCTTGTTGTATTGATAGTGTGACTCATGAATTAATGACTTCAGGAAAATAATTTTTTTCTCCCGCCCTGGCATTCTTTCCAGCAATGAGCTTGTGAAAACTAATTGAATTTAGGGGTGATGTTAATCTGCTCTGGAAAGATGGAATGAATTATTCACCTAGAAACAAATCTGCTGCAGTCACTCTCCTATTTAAAAACCTCTCTAGACTTCTCCTCTACAAGATAAAATCCAAATTCATTAGCTTGGTATGTCAGATTTTCTTGGCCCACCTCTGCAGCCTCAACTCCCAGCATCCCACTCCATGTTCAGAAGCTTCAGACGCACTGAATTTCTTGCAGTTCCTCAGCTTTGTCTTTCTGCATTGACTTGCCGTCTGCTAGGACTCTTTGCCAGCCTTCTTGGCTTGGTGAAGCTTGTATGTTCGTTAGCTCTTTGGTGAGGCTTAGCTAGACTCCCTAAGCAGAGTAAGGAATTCCTTCTTTTCCCTCTTCTCCACTTCCAAGATGGTAGTTCTGATGCTATAGTATAACTCACCTTATCTGTCTTAATCCTTTCTTTTAATTTTTTTTATTGTGGTATAATTTATATACAGTAAAGTGCACATATCTTAAGTATACAGTTGATGAATGTGTAATGTCTTTGAATGTGCACCTGGACTGTGAGCCTTCAGAGTTTAGGAACCACCTTTTATTCATTCTTATATCTCCAGAGATATTCAGTAAGTGCTTGAATGAATGAGTGACCACTATCATTTCCTTAGTCCATCTGGTATAGACTTCTTTATGGGAAAGGGATGTTAAGGGCTGTTTTTTTGTAGGACTATGAAGCTACATAATACTTGTTTACTTCCCTGTCATTAGCCTCAAAAGTTGAGATACGACCTAAAATATTATTGATTTCCTCAGTGGCAATTATGGATCCATGAATAAAAACAAATTTTATCCATTTTTCTACCCATTTGATAAAGTTTTATTAGAAACCGTAAATCTTAACACTTGAGGTATTAAACAGCAAAGAGAGATGGTTAGGATCAAACTGCCTTTCCCTTACTATTTATTCCTTGTAGAAAAAAAGCTAACTAACTCTTTCCTTAAATTCCTAAATCTAGGTTTAGATTGCTCAAGAAGTGGAGTGATTTTTAATTTAAAAATTACTTCCCCCACTAAGAGTTGCATTTTTTTTTTTAAAGCTAGATATCAGAAAACTTGCTCAGAGTAGTTTAACGAAAGGGTTTAGTAGTCTTCCTTGAAAGCTGATCTTGAAATCAATCCCTTTATTTTACATTGTCTTCAAAGGAAATAAACACATATCCCTATTTAAATTAGGCTGACCCAGTTACCTTTTCTGTGCCGGAATATCCAGGCTGAAATATCATTAGTTTGCACTGATTCACATTTTAAACTCTTCTTTGAAAAGTTTACCTGGAAACAGGTAAATAATAGCACCAAATAGACATGTTTTTTCTACTATCCTCAGTGGCCTAGATGGCCTTGTTCCTTCTCAGCTTGTCTTAGTTTTATTATGCAACTGCTCTTCTTCCATTATTCAGCTCATTCATTCACATAATCAGTAACTGTTGATGCCTACTATGTACAAGGCACTCTGTGCTCTGGGGATGCCAAGATGACAAGTTCAGATTATAATTTTATCTCAACTCTCTACTTTGAAAAAATTAGTTTTTACTCCTTGTGGTTAACTGGCTCAGTTTAGTGAGTGCCCGTTTAGGATCTATTCTGGTTCAGTACTGTTCAAAATCATAATCCGTAATCTCTCTAGAAGCTAGCAGTTTATTCCATTGATTTAAAAAATGACTGATGAATTTTAAGTTCTTTATGTGGTTAATGTTATACATTTCATTAGTAATAATGAAATGGAAGATTCAGGAGAATTCCTCTTTCCTGGGAAATTTGTATGGCCTTAGTTCTCAATATTAATTGTCCAAATATTCTTAGTTAATGCTATATCACTACAGGCCTTTTTAAAAAACTATATTCCTTTTCAAAAGGATCTTGTAAATACAAAAAGAATAGAGAATATATGCGTGTTAGATAAATGTTCATTTTTAGAGGCAGTGAGGGGCTTGTTGGCAGAGTTGGGAGTGCAGATGTGATTGCTTAAATCTTAAATGGTGTTATGATGTGAACTAGAGATAAACAGACAAAAATTAATCATTTATGCCTTGATCATGGTTTTATAGAGGCCATAAGATTTGCTTTATGGAACCTTGAGTTGCTGTGTAACAGAGTTTGAAACCATTACATGGTCAGGCCACTTAATAGGACAATCCAAAAAAAGGTACCAACCCTGGAGGTCTAGTGGTTAGGATTTGGGGCTCTTATTGCTGTGGCCCACGTTGGTTTCCTGGTCAGAGACCCTCACTACCCGTCTGTCGGTGTCACTGTCTGTGGTAATTGCATGTTGCTGTGATGCTGAAAGGTATGCCACCAGTATTTGAAATATCATCAAGGTCACCTGTGGTGGACAGGTTTCAGCAGAGCTTCCAGACTAAGACAGACTAGGAAAAATGACCCAATCACTCACTTCCAGAAGAATTGACCAAGAAAACCCTATGAATAGTAGCGGAGCATTGTCTGATATAGCACTGGCAGGTGAGAGGATGGTACAAAAAGACCGGGCAGGGTTATGCTCTGCTGTACACAAGGTTACTAGGAGTCGGAATCTACTCAATGACACTAACAACAAAAAATAAAAGATAATTTGTAGTCTTCTGATAAGAAACTGTCTAAGTACTAAGTGATATGATTACTTACCAGTTGAAATGAGAAAAATCAGGATCTTACTTTAGTTGTTATCTGTTTTGGGCATGGGGAAAATAGTTCTTAGAATCAGGTCCTGAACCCATCTAATAACTAAGACTGGAGGGACACTGGCAGCTTCTCAGAGCATACTTTCTAGGGAAAGAGATAATGGAAGAGCCTTTCTTCCTTGTCTTCAGTGGTCTCTCTTTTGAGAACCTAGGTCTTACTCAGGAATAGATTCTCATACTCAGAGAAAACTCAGATTGCCTTGGTCTTAACCTGTAAATCAAGAGGTAAGGGCTTTTTCTGTTCTCCTTAAAAGAGTTCTGCCCTCAGGAAAGGGCAGAGAAAGAGTGTATGTCATTAATGCCTGGAGAATTGTTTACCACGTTAATCTAGAGGGCACTTTTCCATGGCAGGCAGTAAAGTTACCTTGGTTGTTTAAGAGCAACCTGAGTGCTTTACTCAGACTGTTCGCAAATGTTTGGACATTATTCAAGGGCTGTCTGAGACTGACCAATGAGCTTTATTTTTCACGACTCTTCCTCAGATTTACCTTTACATCATCCAATCACATCGAGAGGAGCAGGGGTTCCAGAAATTGCAATATTACTGACTTTCCAGCTATGTGACATAGCTTTTCAGACACTGAGTTAAATTTCAACCCAGACATTTCTCTTCAATTCAGGTCACCTACAGGCCAAACAAAACCAAGGTCATGTGTTGAACCAATATAAGGAGTTTTGTTGGTTGCAATAACTATAGTGTTATTCACTGTTTGAAATACTATGCCATGGTTAATCATAAGTTGCAGCTGTTGTGTCCTTTTATTTATGAGCCCTTAATCAAGAGGACACAGCAAGGGCCACTGTTTGAAAGGAGCCTTTCGTGATGGAGACTTTTGGATGTTCCTTTCCCTTTCATTGTGAAAAGAAGAGAACTTCGTGTTGACTTGCAAAAGTTATTGAATATTATATATTAGCCTCTTTGACAACAGATTTTTCTATTCCAAATGTAAATGGTCAAATTGTAGTCTTTATGTTTTTGCTAATGACAATAGAAACACTAAGCCAGTGCCCTCCTGACAATTTCTTTCATTTGGCTCCAAACTTGATTAGTTCTTAAATGTCAGCTGCCAAAGTTATATGTTGGTTCTCTGAAAACAGATTTCGCTCTGCAGAATTCAGGTTGTCTGTTTGTAACCATGTTTCTGCTGATGTGAACGTAAACAGTTAGACCAGGGCTCTCCAAGCAGCTCTTTTTACTGTCGCTCAGCCTGATGGATGAAACCTTAAATGTCAGTCTCTCTTTTTCTTTCCTACCTTATTTTATGAGAATTCATCTTGCAAGTTACTCTTGTTAAAAGAGGGAGTCATATCCAGGAATTTGGATAGCATAGTTTTATGAATGAATTTTGGAATAGATCGTGTATATGAATGCATTTTTTAAATCTAAGAATTTAGTGATAGGTTATGTTTTCTGATTTGTTGTTTGTCAGCTTCATCCTAAATTAGATTTGTAACCCTAAAACTGGCACAGCAGCTTTTTTTTGAGGCACTCAAAATGTTTCCAAACTTTAAAATCCCTTTTACTTTTCACTGATAGCTTTTTTTGGGATTTCACTCATGTAACTTTCTCTTCACTCACTGATCCCTTGTGAGCCCTCTGCTCCAGCCACACAGGTTTATGCTGTTCCCTGAATACATTTACACACCTTTGTGGCTTGGACTATGCTTGTACTACAGACCTGGTAATCTCTCATCTCCTTCTACAAGGCTTGACATCCTTCAAGACAAGGTTCAAATGCTATTTCCATCGTTAAATTCTCTCCCTGGCTTTCCAATTGGACTTAAATGCTGATCCTTGCACTGCTTTATTTGACCTGTTACTGAAGCACTTCGTTCACTTTTCTTTGTGGTTTCGTACACATTTCCCCCCTCTTTGAGAGGCAGACTTATGAGGACCAGGACTGTATCATCAAGCAGCCTCCAAATGACTAACTCGGACAAAGTTGCATACATCTCTTGTTTTCTCATAAATCTATGGAAACAATGATATTTAGATTTCTCATAACTGCTATGAAGAGGCTAAGAGACTGATAGTAAAACATTTGGTCAAATTTAAAATTCTCTTAAAAATAGTCAATATTGTTCTCAAAATTACTACCTCAAGCGTTTAGTGACAGATATGTGACATAATGATTTGCATTTTTCTAAAATACTTAAAAATCAAGATGGATTTTTGACCAGAATAAAAGGTGCTATCTGCCTCCAGTCTGTTTTGACCAAGTCAGGCAAGAGCGCTGGGGAGTGAGCTCTGCTGGCTGAACGCGTTTGTTTAGGCTCCTTCTTAACCCTGGGCTTCCTCTCTGCTTGTGTTCATTTTTTCACTGCCCTTTTTTGTGTAGGATGGCGTGTTAGCTGTAAGAGATAATAGAAATCATACTCATTACACCAGAATAGTCTGTCTTAGTGTGATCACACACACTGGACAATTTATTACCAGGAACTCGGGCGAGACAGCATGGGACATTAAAACAAACAAACAAGCGAAGAGGGCTGTCTGGGACCAAAGGAACAGAGTTACTGGATTTGTTTAAAGAATTAAGCTTATGAGTTACACTTTCCCCCTCTGCAGCACAGATAAAAATCTTTGCTTGAGGAACATTTCAACATCACAGCTGCAAGTATAACTTACACTGGGAAATGTTTTTCATTTTAGAAAGAGGCCATTGCTATTTTTGTAATAGAAGACTAGGACGGCTGGAGATAAAACTTGCATGCAAGACCAACATAGCTTGATGAAGGGAGCAGAGTCTAATTTAACAACCTCTAAATCAGGAGCTCTCAATTTTCATCTTACTGGTAGTCCAGTCAAGAAATATTAAATGTCTACTGTGTTCAGGACTGCTGAGCATCATGAACAATATAGTAAAAGTAGAGGACACAATGTCTGCACTTGGGGGAGTAGAAATTTAGTAGACAGCTCATATGTACCAGAAGCAACAAAGAATAGTGTTAGGCGCAGTGTCATCAAAGTGCCACATGGCTGACTACAATCCAAAAGGCAAGGAATGGATTACTATGGACTCTGCTGCTAGGTGGCTGTGGATTTCTTGGATATTCTCCAACTCATTTATTTTCTTTTAAACTGAGGATTATACCTCCCCTCTACCAAGTAGATGGGAATAATCTGAGTAATGTTTAGACTATGAATTTAGAACTTTGAGTCTCCCGTAAATCTGTAAGCACTGAGTGAGAATGAGATATGGCAGCTTGGTAGAAGAGGACTTTTGAAGATTTACTAGTACTCAGCAGTAAAAGGAGTAAGAGTGCTTTTATAGTATGGTTATAATCAAAGATATTTTTCCTTTAGTTTTATAAAGTGTGACTTTTGATTCATAAGTGGGAACTTACAAGAAAAATCTATCCCAAGTTGATTTGCTCTTCCTTGACTTTAACAGTTATGGGACATTTCATTTTCCCCTAAGACTGACTACTTTTTAATTTTTATTTTACTCCGTTCATTTAACCCATTCAGCACGTAATTACTGAGCATGTCTATGTGCAGGTCCTGTCGTGGGATCTAGGGATACAAAATTGAAGATGATTTGGGCCCTATCTCTAAGAAACTCATGATGAGACAGAAGAAACTAAGGAAAAAAAATATGTTCTTACTGTTTTAACTGGATAGATTTTTTTCCAATAGTTAAGTTTGAAGAAAACTACAATCTTAGCTAGATTCACCGTGCCATCTTTATTTAGTCATTTGTTCACTCACGTATTGATTCATTTGTCAAGTTAATGGATGCTAGAAACCTGAGTTATCCTTGACATCTCCCTTTCATTGCCCACGAAATACAATCACCAACTCCTTTTGAATGTCTGTCTCCAGGACATGTTGAATCTTCCACTTCTCAACATATGTACCCTCTTGACTGCTCCATTCACCTCCTAACTGGTCTCCTGGTTTTCACCCTTGATATACTCTAATTGGTGGCTTTCAAACTTTTTTTTCTTTTCTTTTTTTTTGCTGAGGAAGACTAGCCCTGAGCTAACATCTCTTGCCAATCTTCCTCTTTTTTTGCTTGAGGAAGATTAGCCCTGAGTTAACATCTGTGCCAATCTTCCTCCACTTTTTATATGTGAGTCACCACCATAGCATGGCTGATGAGTGATGTAGGTCTGCACCTGAGATCTGAACCCACGAACCTGGACTGCTGAAGCAGAGCACACCAAACTTAACCACTACGCCACAGGGCTGGCCTCCAAACTTTATTGACTGTGACTCACAATAAAAAATAACATTTAAGCTGGCCCAGTGGTGTAGTGGTTAAGTTTGTGCACTCTGATTCAGTAGCTTGAGGTTTGCTGGTTTGTATTCTGGGCACAGACCTATACACCGCTCATGAAGTCATGCTGTGGCAGCATCCCACATACAAAATAGAGGAAGATTGGCACAGATGTTAACTCAGTGACAATCTTCCTCAAGCAAAAATAGGAGGATTGGCAATAGACATTAGCTCAGGGCCAATATTCCTCACCTAAAATAAAAATACCATTCACAATACCCCCAGTACACACATATGCATGTGTGTACTGTGTATTTATAAGTAAATATGAAGCCAAAGACTCATACAGTAATACTTATCTTTACTCTGTATGATGCTGTTTGATTTTTTTTTAATTATTCCTTTTTCTTTTTTTCATGTTGAGCATGATCAACTAAATTCATTTCATGACACACTAATGGGTTGAAATACACTGTTTCAATCTTTTTCAACACTGCAGCCAGAGTAATGGTTTTATCTCATTTCCCTGCTTAAAATCTTTCAATGGCTTCCTGTTGTACTTAATTAGACCTGGAAATAATAGCGTGGCCTATGAGGACCTCCACGATCTTACCTCTGCTTCCCCTTCAC
Source organism: Equus asinus (assembly GCF_041296235.1). NCBI lineage: Eukaryota > Metazoa > Chordata > Mammalia > Perissodactyla > Equidae > Equus > Equus asinus. The sequence continues at coordinate 77,217,762 of NC_091796.1, forward strand.
TCTTTCCCACCTCTCAGCATCTTTGCACATGTTCCTTCCTCTTTGTGGAATAGTCTTCCTTCCTGCAATCTTTACCTGGCCACCTCCTATTCTCATTCAGGACTCTGTGTAAAGATCACTTAAGAAAATTTGATTTCTCCTTATAATCTCTCATTGTCCTCTTTACTTTTTATTCATTATACTTGCTATAATTTTATAATTATCTGTTTCTTTGTGTGACTGTTTGTTTGAGACCAATGGCTCCAACTAGATTGTAAGTTCCATGATAGCTAAGACTGGGTCTGTTTTGTTTATTGCTATATCCACAGTACCTGTCACTGTCCTAGCACAGTTAGCAAATATTTTTGAGCCCCTACTTTGTCAAGCTCTGTGCTTGGCCCTAGGAGTACAAAGATGAATAAGTCATAGACCCTGGTCTCAAGGAGTTCAGCTTTTTTGGCATGTAGTGAGTCTGAAGACGAGATATCTTTAGATTAATAAAGATATAGGAGTGTTAGAATGCTGGCATTCCTATGAACAATGGTTTCTTTAGTTTAAGACTAACCGGAGCAGGGTTTTTTAAATTTACTCTTAATACAAAGTCAAGGAACTGTAGTGGTATTTTTGAATGACTCTGAATAAATTTCCCACTGATAGATAAAAGAATTTAAGCACGTGATAGGTACCTTTTCTTTTGAATGTTGTTTCTGACTCATTATGTAGTTCTCAGGCTCAGAATCTTAAAGTTTGAAAGAATTTAACAAGGCATTGAGACCAGTCTCCCATTTAATGCTGGAATACTCTATCGTAATATCCCTGACAGGAGTTCATTAGACTTTGAACCCTTCCATTAGTGGAGAAGTAACTGTTACGCAAAACAGCCTATTCCATTCAGGAAAAGTGTGAATTTTTAGAAATTTTTTTGTTAGGGTGAGTTATTTTTCTGCCCATTTCTCTGCTCTTTGGAGTCGTGGAGATAAGTTTGCATAAGTTCTCTTCCTCAGAACAGCTCTCCAGCTATTTGCGGATAACTAGCCTGCCCAAGAAGTTCTTTTTTCCCCAGTGGAAACAATCCTAGTTTCTCCAGTTATTTCTCATGTGACATGATTTCCACACCCTTCTCTTCCTGTGATACTTTTGACATGCTCCAGTTTTTCTGTGTGTTCTTCAAAACTTGGCACCCAGAATGGAGCAGCATTCCAGCTGTGTCTGAACCAGTGAAGAGCACAGGGGGACTATTTTTTCCTTACTCTGAACTCTATACTTCGGCTAATCTGGCCTTAAATTGCATTGGATTTTTCAGCAGCCAAGTCACACTGTTGGCTCATATAATGTTCACAGTCAACTAAAACCCCCAGATCTTTTTCACATGAACTCTTGTTCTGCCTGGTCGTTCTTCCATCCTGAACTTCGGTATGTAACAGTTTTCTTTCTTGTATCCATGTAATAGATTTTTACATTTATTCCCATCAGCCTCATCTTATTAACTTCAGACTAACATTCTATTCAGTCATTTGTGGAGTCTAGAGGCTTGGCAAAAGAAAAAAACTCAAACTCCAGTGAATACCACAAACAGTTATTTGCTTTCAGTTCAGGAAATGAAAAGTTATGCTGGTTTTAAGTTTCTCAAGTTGCCTCCCTCCTTCTTCCTCCATCTCACCCTCCCACCCCCGTCAGTGTTTTGGTCTGAGGCCCAGTGGAGGATGTCTGCAACTAGACTCTTTTTAGGGAGGGCCCAGCTCTCATCCTCCACACACCACCATTCAGGAATAGCTGGGGTCTGTCTTGGCTAAGCCGAGGGAACATCTTCTAGCTTTGCTGAGAAAACCTTTGCTGCCTAGCGATATGAAACATGCCACCTACTTGTGCTATAGTGTTGTGGGGCAGATTTGGCCATTGTCTCCCGGAGGAAACAAAGCACCGTCTTCTCCCCATCTCCCAATCTCTTTTGTCCCCACAATCCAGCTCTGGAAAATATCTGAAGGCCACAGAAGTGGGAGTACCCTTTGATGTTTATATTGGCTGGCTCCTTTTCCTTTTTACTTCTTTTTTTTTTTTTTTTTAATAATCAGAGTAGTAGAAAATCTGGAGAATTAACCGCATGACAGCAGCAGAGGAATTCATTAGAGAAACTGAGATGAATTCTGCTCAGATTTCAGGCTCTCAGGCAGGAGTCACAAAGGAGTAATCGTCTTCTAGTTGTTTTTAATCATTTCTTTTGTGGCACCATCCTTGTCCATGAAACCAATCTCAGTGTCCGGCATGAGGGAGCCTGAGAACACAGGCCATCCGAATGGAGGCTTTGATTTGGGGATTACTTCAGCAATATTAACTACTTCTTTCTAACCTCCCTTTGAGAAGATGGAAATTGTCCATCTTGGAGAGGGCAATGGACAGTGCTATGTCATTGCTTTTATTTAAAGTGTTACCTGTTAAAAACTTGTTTTAAAATTATAAATAGTGTGCATAAAACTTTACTACAGAAAATTCTTAAATAGACCCAAAAATGCTGAGGAACAAAATTTTGCAAGTGTGTTTTCTAACTTAATCCTCAGAGACCTTTCCTTTCAGGAGCCTCAAAGACAGCCTCAGTGATGGCTTTGCCCATGACTCTGTTCATTTATGCTTAAAATTTTACTTGAAGAAACTCGGTAAAATAAGACAATGATTTTCTCTATAAGTGTATAAAGGCAGCAGCTGGATCTCTAGAAGCTATGGTACTGTTAAGATTTCAGTCTGAAGTAGTCTTGACTGCTTTGCTTAAATGTTGGAGCTCCATTGCTATTGTAATTTCTTGTGAATCTGTTTTTAAAATGCAATCATATTAGGAAGTTTCATATTGAAACTATTTAAGAGAAAAATCTTTTCTCAAGCACTTTCATACACTTTAGAAGTTCCTATTAATATATAATGTATTGATCTTATAAATATAAATCATTTGCATCTGTTTACTAAAGCAGGTTCTGTAAAGCCCCTTCTCAGACTTTTTAGGAATGTTCTAGTAAGTATATCTACATGAAAGCAATAAAAACGACAGGTTCTTGAATCTTAGTGATGTTTTTGGAAAGAGAATTCATTAACCTGAAGTACTCATGCATGTAATTAATTTTCAAACCATTTGGTTTTAACTTTAAGCTAACCCAGTCAACATGTGCTTTGATCAGACATTTACATAGGGACAGGTTTAGGATCACAAAAAACTTCCCAGGGAACAATTTTCTTGCACATCTCAGGGCACAAAGTCTAGAACCTGCTCAGAGACTCCAAACCAGACCATTGGCGAGTAAGCCACTTTTTCATGTCATATTTCTCCTACCTGCCAAATGGAGGTGCAGGTATCTGCATCTGCTTGTCAGTGAGAGAAAATATATCAGTTTTTTTTGTATCAGTGATAAGCAGGAAGGAGTGATAACTGTGGTCTGTAGAGGCTGTAGAGAGTGAGGCCCAGAAGAATACATAGATGTATATTTACAGTCTTTGTCTCTTATCACTGACATTTTTGAAGTATACAGTCCCCCACCCACATGCTTTTTTTGAACTTGTCTGATGCTTCCTCATGATTAGATTCAGGTTATGCCTTGTCAGCTATGTGATATTTTGTCCTTCTCAGATTATTGTTTCAGGAGACACATGGTGTCCATTTGCCCCTCATTGGTGATGTAAATTTTGATCACCAGGTGAAGGTATAGTATTATCAGATTTTTCCTCTATATAGTCATTATTTTTCCCCTGTAAGCACTAAGCAGTCAGTGGAAAGCAAATATCTTGTTCCTCATCATTCACTCAGATTTAGTATCCATTGATGAGTCTTGCATAATCCAAGCTTTATAAGATAGCTGCAAAATCATGATTTGCCAACACTAACATTCCTTCCACATTTACTGTTAATCAGTAGACATTTTTCTGTAAGTGAGAGAGCTGTCTCCTCTCCTCATCTATCTATTTATCTGTCTGTCTGTCCATCCATCCATCCATCCCTCCTTTCCTTACCAGTTTGAATTCATGGATTCCTATTCTTTTCATTGGTTAATATTGTACTGAATTATTTTTGGTGTTCAGATTATCTCAGATTTAGCCAATGTGTTTTGTTTTTTTTTTTAGCACTTCCTTATTTTTTGGCATAATAAGTTATCCTAGTTTAATGTTGTACCAATCCTTTTCCAGCCCTCAAATTGCCCATTTATCCAAGAATTCCCAGTTTTTTTTTTAGTGGAAATAGTATTAGAGACCAAATTCTAGGAGTAGGTGTGCTCACTGTTGTTGAGCTATCTTTGCTTCTTGGCCCTTTCAGTGGACAGAGCTGAGAAACACACACACACACACACACACGCACGCACATACGTATACACATATACATATTTTAGAAAGTGTGACTTCGACTCTGAGACCTCCAATTTCAGTCCATTCCCACAGGTCTCTTTCTTTCTCAGTTTAGTTTGATATGGCTTCCAAGTTTGAAATAATGATAAGGCAAAATGGTAAAGATATCTAGCATGCAGTGGGGGAGATAGAAAGTTGAAACTCATGTGAGAGGGCCAGGTTTAATGATTAAAGCTAGGGTTTCATCCATATAGAGTTAGGCGTAAACACAACTAGAGTTTGCCAAATCCAAAGGCAAGTCTATAAGAGAGAGATACTGAAAGAGAAAGGAGCAGAGAATGGCCATTGACTTTTTTAAAAAATTATTTTATTGAGATCATACTGGTTTATAACTTTGTATAATTTCAAGTGTACATTATTATTTATCAACTTCTGTATAGACAGCTATTAGCTTTTGAGATACATGGTGAAGTTATGGTAGGAGAAGAAGGAGACAAAGGGAAGGAGATGTAGAAAATGAAGTCCACAAAGTAGGAGGAAAGCCAGTACTGTGGAGTCATGATGGTCGAAACTGGAAAGATTTTCAGCACTCAACTATTGCAGAGTGGTCAGAGAAAATTGAAGACTGAGGCTAGACCTTCGGATTTGATATATGGTTACCCAAAATTTTTAAATTGGATTTAGGAGCTCGTCTGAGATTTTTTGAGAGTGTAGCTTTAAAGTAGAAGTGCCGCTCACACTAATTAATATTTGGTTAATGTTTTGGGACATTTACATTTAGGTTTTTTTAACCTTTTAGATATGTTCACCAAATGTTATTTTGTTTCTAATTACATGCTAAGCAAGTGATACTCTGTGAATAAATTGCCCAAATCTAAGAGGCATTGTAGACAGGCTATTTTTAGGGAACTCTTGTTTTTCTTTAAAAGCTCGGTTAGCATTTGGAATTGATATACAGTATAATATTTAAAAGAAAAACAACATATTTCCTCATCCCCCAAGAGGTTTCTTAAAATAGCATGTAATCTTACCTACAGTGGGAAAAGTCTCAAATTTTATAAATTGGGTTGAATCTAACTCAGATTACCTGGCCAGGAGAACCCCCAAGAAAAACAAGGTGTGGTAAAGGTTATAGTAGCGGTAATTAAGAAATTTGTGTTGTGCATGCTGGGCCTTCCTCACTAAAACTGGAGACCCAGCCTGTGGCTACTGGCACCATTTCTACTGCTGAGACATGCTGTCTTTTTGGAGAGAAGTCCAAACCAAATCTTTGTCCACTTTGAAAGGCAAAATATTCTCATTCCTTTCAGCCACAGAAAGAGCTGAGCTTTTGCTAATAGGGTCCATATCTTTGTGACCTGTTGATGCATCAACCTGTTTTCTATGTAACATATAAGCTATAAAATGTTTAATTTTAGCTGCTTTTCTTCACAGAATCATCGAGTGTTAGAAGCGCTAGCAGCTAGAAAGGATCTTTGAGGTGAACCACGTAAGCCTCTCACTTTCCAGATGAAAACACCGCGGCTCAGAGAGGTGAAATAATGTGTCCATGGCCCCACAGGCGGAAAATAGTAGAGCTTGAACTCAGGCCAACTGACCTTCCCCTCCACCCAGGTCTGCAGCTGTACCATACATTCTAGCATCTCTATTCAACAGCAAAACCTCTTTGGGGTTATCCATTATACTTGAGATGTTGTGTATCAAATCCGTGTGATGACAAGCTGTCCTAGAATAGAGCTGTACTGTGCTTAGCAGCAGTTTGGCAGCCAGACGCCACAAGCCAACCCTATGGCAATCTGAAAGTAAAATCTTTTTTGGGTTGAGTAATCTTTGGAGATCTTTGATAGACTTGTCTTGAGGTGGAGTTCTGTTTTGTTGAATGGCTGAAGCTATTCTCTAGGTTGTGGCACTTGGTGAAAGCCCTTTCCTCTCTCATGATGGATGATCCAGTTTGGGGACTGATGGACCAGGAGGATTTTCTCATCCTTTACATTGCAAGACTTAAAGACGTTCGATTCAAAATAGTATTTCTTTCTCCTTTCTTCCAATAGAGAACAATTGTACTCTAGTATGCTAGTGTCTAGCACTTTGCACATACGGGAGCCTGTTTCCATTTCATCTGATTTCAGTCAGCAAATATTTATAGAACACTGTGTGAGCCAGACACCATGCTAGGCACTGTGAGGCCAACATGGGCATATGAGAACTGCTCGTTGTCCTTCCTAAGTTCAGGGCAGTGACAAAGTCCACAGCAGCCATTGCTGACCATCCCTACTGATGCCTTTGATGGGTGACACCTCTGGCCCCCAGGGCCTCGGGTTTTCACAGCTTCAGTGGTACTCCCTCAGGGGAAGTTGTCCCTCCCACCAAGATTCCCTTCAAAAAGATGAGGTTTTCCAAGAGGATTTTGGGATTTTCTTTGTTGTCTTATTCACTTTATTTTTCTTCAGCATTTGAAAGAGCAGAAGTGAGGACAAGGACAAAGGAGAATATTTAGGTCTGAAAAATGTAAAAGTCCCCTTTAAATATACTTTTGAGAAGTTGATTTTAAAATATTCTGTACCCTCAGGTATCTACTGCCCTTTGGGTACACATGCCTTAACTATCATCATGTTAGAAGATGCTGTGTTTAGGCTTCAAAGAAAGGAATTAAACTGAGAAGTTTTAGTGAGGATTCTTCTCCTGTAACCTTGGTTTTCTTCCTCCTGCTAATCTTTTTAAATGGATATTGCAGGAAGCTGCTTGCCAGGCTGTAATATAACTCCAGGGAATGTAGCACATGATCTCTTTCCTTATTTGGCACTGAAATTTCATCAGGCTGTATTAATCTGAGTGAAACACACTATAGGAATATTTTAAGAATAGTTCTAAGTTAAAAAAGTTAAGACCAGGTAACAGTGGAACCATGGTTTTATACGCCATGCCTAAAGCAAATAAAGGCCATCAGTCCTTGTGTTGCAGTATTCAAACACACAAGGGCCAAATAGATAGGACTACCTTAAAAACTTTCTTGTCCATGTGTGTTTTATTTTAAACATGTTAAGGATGATAAGGAAGCGTTGTGTATGTATACACGAATCACTGCAAAAACTGGGCTTGCAAGTTTGGTTGCCTAGGCCTTGGGCTAGTTAGGGGTAGTGGAGTGACCATTGTCTTGGTTGCCTTCAGTGAAGTCTGGGTGGGCTCTGGTAGCAGTCCCGGCTGCTGCAGTATCTTCGGAAAAAAACAGTTGAACTTAGAGCAGTTTCCTTACCTGTAACAAACGGACAATACTCTCCACCTCACAGAGTTTGTGTGAGGGCTAAATGAGAAAATACTTGAGAAAGTGCTTTGTAATCTCCATAGCACTCTGCAAAGCAAGGAAATGTGCTTGTGGTCATTATCACGATGATTCAGAGTGAGTTATTCCCCAGATATATATGATAAGGTGGTCAGAAAAGAGTAGGTAGTTCACTTTACCAAACAGAATTCTGTATGTATTACAGAAACTCCTGGTTTGAGTCACTGAGTAAAATGAAGGGCATTGAGAAGTGTGCTCCACTTGAAACGTCCATTTCATTTTCACATTCCATTCTTTGCCAGCAAACTGCTTCGCTTCATTTCCAATCACTTTCATTTTCAAGTTCTTAAGCTTCGATTTAGTGTCAGTGGTATTCCCACACTTAAACATTTGCGTTATCTTCCTCAATCTTCTCTCTGAGAAGTCTGTTTATCTGATTAATGCACTGTGGTCAGAATGAGAGCAGTGCTCATGGTGCATTTCCTAGGTAGGAATGTCTAAAATCAACAAGTGGCCCAGCCCAGAACATTCTCTATGACCCTTCCCTCTACCCTCCCCACCCAGTGCCGAGTGATGCTGGTTTGTTTGCATATAGAGCTACTTCCACTTATAGTTCAAGGGCCTGACTGCCTTTCCACAAGGCCCTTTCCATGTACTGTGGTTTGGGGCCCTTATTAGTGTCTGGCTACCTGCTTCCTTCTATAAGTGAGAGTGTTATAACAAGGCAGTGAACCCTTTCATGACAGACTCCTCTTAAGGATCCAAAGTGATCTGGCTCAATCTCAGAAATCAGAGCCTAGAAAAGATGCATAGCATATGTCTTTCTGTCATCTTTCAGCATCCTTCTCATAAATGGTGGAAAATATTTAGCCCAGAAGAAAAGCCAAGCAGGTAGGGTTATGCTTTGTTTAGTGTCTAAGCTGGTGTGAGGCCTCTGAGTGTCTAGGGGGAAGCAGGATAAGATATGTCCTTTGGGGCCCAAGGGATAGAACTAAGCCCATGGGCAGAAGCTACATAGAGACAAATTTAATTTAATAATATGAAGATTGTTCTAACAGAACTGTCCTAAGGTGAAATGAATTGCCTCAAGAGTCTGTGAGTTTCCACTACTAGATGTGTTTTAAGAGTAAACTAGAAACCAGCGAAGCTATATTGTAGAGAAGATTTATATTATAGAACTAGGTAACTTTTATTTTTTAAATTGTATTGGAATTTTTAACCATGAAAGTAACACATGCGTTTTATAACAAGTAAAATAACCCAGAGCTATATAAAGAATAAATTAATAATCTCTTTTCTTTCTCTTCTCTCTGATCATATTGCCCTCCCTCTATCCCCTTTCCCCATTGAAACCAATGTTTGGAGAAGATAGAATAATGTTAACAGAAAACAGAGAAAAGAACATCTCAAATCCTATTTTTGTACTACTTTAGCCAAACTGAATGTGGTAGATCCGTCTTTAAGAGGTAAAAAAGAAAATTAAACAGATAGTAGGAGAGCTCCTAGCTGTCTTAAGTGAGTTAAAGGCCTTAAGCCAGAGCTAATTATATTATAGAGCATAGAATAGATATGGGGGTTACTCAAGAAGTTGGTTTGTAAGTAAATTAATATATACAGCCATCAGAGAATGGATCAAAGCAGAGTTGCGGGAAGTCGCCTAAAGAGAGTGATTGTCTCTAGGCCAAAGACAGGCATAAACATAAGTAAAGCACAAACGTGTCAGAAAGGGAGTTGGGCAATGTCAGAAGCACCCAAAGATGAACACTGGTTGTGCCCTGTGCCCCCAGTAACTGTCCATAGGAATGGGAATGTTGGCAGTCTTCGAAGTTTCGGTTCCCCTGGCAAGAGTCCTCTTTTATGGGAAATTCAATTCAACGTTGAAGTCCTATAGCAAACTCCTCTTATTCTGTTACCTTGTGATTACAATTTGCCTCTGTAGATAGAACTGTCTGAAGGGAAAAATGCTCTGGTTAGAATATTAGGAGTATCTGGTCTGTGTGATGGATACATCACTATTGTAAATCAATAAATTGGTATTCTGGTTTGTTTCATGGGTTTATTGTGAACTTTGTCAGGGTGAGGCACCATGTCTAAGTGTTGTCAACTCTGGGATACTGACAGTGTCAAGTTTCTGGGCCTGCAAGGCTAGTGCTGGATCTTTGTTGTACAGTTTATAACATAGGGGGCCATTTAGTGCAAAAGGGAGATAAGATAGAACTTGGATAGAAGTTTGGACTCTAGAATCTGATTGACCTGGGCTTGAACGCTAGATCAGCCATTTACAAACTGTATGATCTAAGCCTGTTTCCTTCTGTGTAAAAAGGTGGGAGATGATCTTAACACCAACTTCAAAGGGTTGTTTTGAGGATTAAATTAGATAATCCATGTAAAATGCTTGGCTTGGAGCCTTACATATAGCTGCTGTCATCATCACCACCACCACCACCAAGGCAAATTTTGATGATTATTAAGAGCCAGTATGAGCTTACTAAAGCAAAGCATTCCTATTTCTAACATGCTTTCATTCCTTCACAGTTCATCTGATTGGCAATGGGAATGTCATAGAGTGGATTTTTTATTTCTGGAAGGAGTTTGGCAGAGATTTCTATTATATTCTTACTGTCTAGTTTGGGTGAATTAAGTAGATTCATTTCTGGTTGAGCAAATGTAACCAAGTGGTTTTGAACTGATTGATGGATTGATGTCTGTCTGGAAGGAAGTTATCATGGTAAGCCTCAGGGATCAGTCTGCTGATGCTATTCTGTCCAGTTTTCTCATTTAAACGTTTTGATGAAAGTACAAAAGATGTGCTTGTATAACATACGGTTGGCTCAAAGTTGAAAGAGATGGCTGACACATCCAGTAGGAGAGACAGGATTTAGAAAAGATCTGTATCGGTTGATGGGATGGGTTTGCTAATAACACCACAGGTAACACTGAGCATTCACTATGAGCCAGGCACAATGCTAAATGTGGTACATGGATTCCCCTATTTAGTCCTCACAATGCCCCTCTGAGGTCTGTACTATTAATATTCCATTTGCTAGGTAGATATAGAGGCACAGAGATCTTAAGTTATTTACTCAAGTCTCACAGCCAATAAGAGGCACAACTGGGACAGGAACCAGTTGTCTTAACACCAAAGCCCATGCTCTTAACCACTGTAATATGGTATTAGAGCCAGTGAGTCAAAATTTTACAGAGGTCAATGTAAAGTCCAACACTTAGGTAACAAAATGTTACCATAAGTCCTAAAAGGAAGGTGGGAGCTTGGTTTGTTAGCAAGTAATGGGGAAAACTTTTTTGTTTGTGTGTTTTGTGTTTTGGTTTTTTTTTTGAGGAAGATTAGCCCTGAGCTAACAACTGCCAATCCTCCTCTTTTTGCTGAGGAAGATTGGCCCTGAGCTAACATCCATGCCCATCTTCCTCTACTTTATATGTGGGACACCTACCACAGCATGGCATGCCAAGGAGTGCCATGTCCGCACCCGGCATCCGAACCAGCGAACACAGGCTGCAGAGAAGCGGAATGTGCGAACTTAACCTCTGTGCTACCAGGCAGGCCCCTGGGGGAAAACTTTTGTTCATTGGCGGGAAACTCAGTGTGAGTCAATACTGTCACGTACTTCATTACAAAAGAGAACAATGACTTCCGTACTCTGAATGAAAGAGAAGGGAGCCTAGTTTACCTCTGCACAAAAATCCTTCTTGGAATCCTTGGCGAAGGCTGCAAAAAAGGCCAGAATGTTACTCTAGCAGGAGTTCCCTCATGGAAGCTTTGTGTTAGCCCTAGTACTTGTCAACCCAAACTCCAGGAGGGCAGCCAAGCCAGAAATGTCCAGCCTTTGTGTGGAATTGTGTGAAAAAGACTCGTCTAGCATTGGGGGCTAGATGACTTCTAAGACCTCACCCTCCTAAGATTCTCTGAGATCAGTTAAGACATGCGTTGGTGAACAACCACCACCACTCTGAGTGAAGCAAGTCAGTAGTTTAAGGGCTGAATTTGTTTGAGCAATGAGAGATGGTCAACGTTCTGAGTGTTATGGCTGGTCATGTTCTTGAGGTGGCTTTGCTTCTTTTGTTCACCAGTGTTTTGAGTTAAAGGGAATGACAGTGTACAAATTTATGCTCATGGCACTTCACAGAATAAAAGAGGCCAACTTCTGGCCTCTGATACCCACATGCAACAAATATAGCTTGTGTCTTTCCCCCAGGACTCAATTTGTAAGCCTCTTTATTACATTGTGCTGTAATAACAATTTCCCAGTTTTGTGGGCAATCTGTGAAACCATCTTTCCCTTTATTTCAACTTTGTTGTTGTTGTTTTGCGTTTATACTATGAATTAAATGAACCCTTAGGGGTTCCAATTATATTATGCAAAAAAGAACTTGGAGTTCTGAGAACCTGAAGAACATTTTGTTTTCCTCAGCTAGATATTTAAGACCTTTAGGATTTAGTTATCATTTTCCAAACATTTCAAGGTTAATCATCCCTGTAACCTCAAATGGCAGAGAAAGTATATTCAATTCTCCTGAGTAATCATCATAATAACCTGTCATTCTTATATGGTCTTTTACATTTTACAAAATGCTGTTTTACACATGATAATCATCACAAATAATCCTGTTTGGAAGGTAGAACAGAGGACACAAGACAGATATTATTGCCCCATTTCAGAAACAGAGAACAGGAAACTCAGAGAGCGGTGGTGGGTAACAGTTAATAGCAGATGTTTTTTAAACATCAACTTTGTGCCAGCTACCTGTATGAGTTCATTTAATCCTTGTAATAATAGTTCTGTGAAGTAGGTATTATCTCCATTTTGATATGGGGAAGCTGTGGCTCACAAAGTAGCTTGCCCAAGGTCACACAGTAGTAAGTAGAAGAACCGAAATCAAACCTGGGGCTTTTTGACTCTAAAATGCATGCCCTCAAACAACAGATTATTACCACCGGAGAGATCATGAACCCGCCGAGGGCAATCTGGCTGCCCAGTGGCCTAGGCAGGGCCAGAATCTGTCTTTAGACTGTTTAGTGCATTTTCTACTATATACTGCAGCTGCTTCACTGGTTTTCATTAACAATGGATTCTTTTCAATACATAGAGAGGAAACAAATGAAAGCTGAGCCAAATTTTGCCCTTATAACATAAAGGAACCCACTCAGAAGCAAGGAGGATCGCAGGCTTTCAGGGGATTTTTAAGTGCCTAATGTTTTCTTCCTATTCTGTTTATTCTTCGCCACCACCGTCGTCATCATCATTGCGTGTGGTTCTTGTCTGATAGTGCACATGTGGTCCTGCACCAGCTATACCTATTTTACTATGTTTGGCATTTATAGAGGGAGTATGTTTCTTAACCAGTTTTTGGGAAATAAGTTCTGATATTAACAGTAGCAGAAAAATAAATAGGAGAGGCAATGAGGTTCAGCAGAAAGAGCTCAGACCAACCTTTGGCATCAGTCAAACCAGAGTTAAAAATCCCAGCTTAACCCCTTCCTAAAGGAGGCACCTTAAATAAGTTACTGAATCTGACTAAAAATCTGTTTCTGCATTTTGAAATGGAGTTAACATTTGACTTGTGGATTTGTTATAAAGAACAAATGAAAAAGGTAATTAAATGTTGATTGGGCATGTACTATATTGAGGTGCCGCGCTTGCATTTACCTCACTTAATTCTTCTGACAGCCCTAGGGGATAGATATTGTTATGTGTTATCCCTCTTCTAACCACCTGATAAATAAGGAAACTGAACCTCAAGGAAATTTTGTAAATTTCCCAAGGTGAACTCTACCTTAGTGTCGCATTTAAGAGGGCATCAAATCAAACATAACTATTTCAGTTATGTTTCCCAAAGCCATGAAATATCCCTAAGTCTCCCCAAAATGTTTCCCACATAAATCTGTCAAACTCTTAAAGAATCCCATCTAAGTTCCATTATCCTTGCTGTTCCTTCACCTTTTTATTTGTTGTCATAAAATTTAATGTAGAATTACATACAAATATTTTAAATGTATATGATTTCCTCTGTTGTGTGGATCTACACATCAGGGATCAAGAGAGATATACATACAGTCATGAGCAGCATAATGACATTTCGGTCAATGATGGACTGCATATACGACAGTGGTCTCATGAGATTAGCACCAGATAGCAGCTTACCTGTGTAGTAGGCGTTGCCATCCAGGTTTGTGTAAGTGCACTCTGTGACATTCACACCATGTTGAATTCGCCTAAGGATCCATTTCTCAGAAGGTATCCCTATTGTTAAAAGACGCATGACTGTACTTGGGTAAGATCCCACTTCCTTGGGCTTTCTCACCTCCCTCAACAAGGGTCAAGGGGAGCCTGGACAGTCATCTCTCTTTGACCCCACCTCCCCCCAGCCTTGTCCCCAATCTCTGCCTCCAAAAACACAGATCTCATCTTATGCTTTTATCATTGTTTAGATGTCACCACAAGAAGCCCAACTTGTAGGAAATCCTTTACCTCCCAAACTGCAATTGTTCTCTTCCACCTCTTCTTCCACTTCTCCCCAAGTCCTATGTCCTCTAGAATTCAGAATCTAGCATCAGCAAAATCTCCTATATTCCCAACCCCTTCTGGGAACATTCCTTTCTCCTTCTAACTCGAACAGAAATTTGTCTCTCTCCCTGGCACACTGCCCTCTTAGTGGTGGCAATTTTGTTTTCCAGTCTTCTCCCACTAGGCCTGAATGTAGGATAGGTGTCCTCCTTTTCCTCATTGCTGCTTTCAGACCATTCTTCATCCCTCCTTCCCCCAAACCTCCAGCTTTGAATCTCATGTTATCAGTAATGTAGAGATCTCAGAAAGCTTAATCCTGCACAGTGTAAAGACATATCATTTGTGGTTGATTAAAATGCAGGCTATGGCTCTTTTACAAAGAAGGATCCTTTGTAAAAGGTCCCTTGATCAAGAACGTAACTGCTGTTTTAGTTGGTGTTCCATGATGGGGGTGTGCAGGACAGGGGAAGCGGGTTCAGCTTCTGTCAGGCTGACTGGAGGTGGGATCTTAATCCACTCAGAGTGCAAGGACTGCTGTGTTAATTGATGGACACATTGTTTGAAGCATGCTCCTGGGATCTGTCCTGGAAATATACAACCCCTGCCCTAGAGTGATATTCACAAGATTTTTTTACCTGGTGAGAGTATGTGGCAGAGGGCCGAGTTAAATGTGATATAAACCTCTTTTTCGTAGTCTTTGTAGAGGAATGAGACCTGAAAAATTTGGTGCAGAGAGTTGGGCACTCACGTAGAAGAATATTTTTCTAAAATGGTGGAAGTTATGGAAGACTCAGGGACTGGAGTATAAGGTGTTTGTCTACTTAATTTTGAAAGAACAACTCTGTATAAATTAGCAAGGCCTTCTTGTTTGAGGTTAGTCTCAAGCAAGTAAGAGGGCCTTGTTGAATTTCTCCATAATTCTCTGTAGTTCCCAGAGGTCAGAACTATTCCTTATCTGTAAGTAGCAGGTCTTTAGATTATAGACCTAATGGGGATAGAACTTTAATGTTGTACAGTTAAACCAACTTCACACTATTTACAAGACATGTCATACAACACTGAAAACAAGAAATTAGAGTATGTGGAAACTATGCTACTAAAATTAAGCAGCATAAGGAAAATTAATATAAGCCTATAAGTCACAGCTTGACTTCTGTTTCAGGAGCTGACCCAGGGGCAATGGAGCCAAAAACAATTTTAAGACCTGTTCTGTTCTGACTTGTAAAGATTATTTGATGTTGTCCCTCCACCCCCATCTCACTTCCAAGTTAGTACTAGGGGTTAGGAAAAAGATTGTAATATTGCCTGATTCGTTTCTGATCTAACTTTGATTCTGGCTTCAGTAAGGTGAGATGTCTACGTTTTTTAAGCGTCATTGGCAGTTGGCAGTACATTTCATAACAGTTTGTGTGGCTGCCAGTAGTATTTGTGATACTCTGAGGCTGGGCACTAGAGAAATATGTGCTTATTGGAAAGCATGCCAATTTGTAAGTGATAACTTAATTTCGCTATTACCTGAACATGAGTGCTATTGATGTGGCATTAACATTGACTTTATGTTTATTTAATCAAGACAGAAATTTAAAATGTGTAACTATGATATCAGTATATTGGTCTTTCTTTAGAGACAAACAATACAAATTGAAGAACTGTGAAAAATTTCCCTAATTATATCAGAGAATTCATACTTCTATGTTGAAAAAATAGGCAACTTACATAGTTTACAATATAATCCAAAAGCTTGAATTTGTGGAATTTTCAGTATGAAGATACGATGTGTTAGATGGTGAGGCTTATATATATTATCAAAGGGTACTATTGCAAGCTGGCACTGCTGGACATGGGAGATTTTGCAGTCAAATATAGAAGTTGTCACAGGGAGCAGGAGCAATTCAGAAAAGCACAAAGTCTGGCTACAGGGCAATGGGAAAATTTCTGCAGTCTAACAGACTGGGTATGTGGATGTAAGACTGACAGCAGAGATACTTTCAGAATTAGGGAAAAACTACAAAATTCTAGAAAGATTAATAAAGAGAAGGGGAAATTCTAAGTACCTAAAACTCCCAGCATGGGAGTGTTGTTGACAGAGCCCCTGAATCTTGTATTATCAAAGCTCCTAAGCTCATTTGGAGCAGGAGAACTTGATAATTATTTTCTTCCATGAGGATGCTTGAAGGAAAATATCAGGAAATTGGAATTATTCTAAAGAAATTTACTTTAACATAAATATGGTTGGACTTCATCGTCTTTCCCTTTATCCCACTCAGTTACCTTAAAATAGGAGGGATATCCTCTAGAGTAGCATGATGACAGATTCACAAATGTGGCTTTGAAAACATTCTGGAAAATTCCTGAAGCCTCTGCCCTTATTTTAGAGATCTTCAGAGGTGGTGGAGAGCCCACAGTCTCCTTTAGTAAGTGTCCTTCGTTAAACTCTCACTGTAAGGAAACTCCTGTGTCTGTCCTGAATCCCTTATATTATCTTCAGAGAAGATGGAAAACAGCTGGTTACTATTCTCTGCTTAAGAATCCTTATATACTTGAAGAAACTCTTATAAAATCACTCCCTTTGACTTTGGATTTTTAGATAGACTCATTCCCATCTCTTTAACATTCCATATAAGTCTTATTTTCCAAGTCTAATCAGCTTTGTGGCTGTCCTGTAAACCATCTGGGTCCCAGAACTTGATGCTGTGGTCCACAGGGCCTGACTAACTCTTTAATAAAAAGAAGATTGTTTTGTGATTCCTAAGTACTCCTTCTTATGAGTCTCATTGTTTTGCTTGATTTTGTAACTTATAATTTTTAATTGAAATATAATTGACATACCATAAAATTCACCCATTTAAAGTGCGCGGTTTAGTGGTTTTTTTAGTGTATTCCCTGGATTGCACTACCATCAATGTTCCATTGTATGGGCACACCATATTTTGTTTATTCTTGTTTGGTAGTTTTTTTTTTAATGCTTGCTTGATTGTTAAAGTTACATTAATGCCAAATAATCTATTCTGTTACTCCCCCAGGGATACTCTATCAAATTTGAGCTTTAGAATCTTATTTAGCTTTTTTAATTCTTTATTCTTCAGTTTATAAGATCCCTTTGAATCCCTAATTTTACTGCCCAACACAGTATTATTTACAAACTGAAGAAAAGACCCAAGGCCAACCTGAAAACCTGCATAGAAGATTACTTGTTCTACTTTTTTAATAGATAAGTTCATTATGTAATGGATACAACAACCCTCTTTCATCAGATTTTCATTCCTCAAGAGTGTGGACATTCACCAAATAGTCATGGAGATGAGTCCTCCTCCAAGCATGCTAACTAGTTTCCTGAGGTGGTCCTGGGAACAGGTAGGGGTAGCTCAGGGTGTTTGACAGCAGATCCTCAATTATTACAAAACTTCCTTCCTTCACTGATGGTGATCGTTTGTTCCCTCTTCATGAGGAGTGGACATAGAGAGACAGCATGAGGCACTGTTTAAGAGCCCGGATTACTCCTGTGAACATGAGACAGATTTGGGTTTGTGCTTCGGCTATGCCGTTCACCAGCAGTTGTACTCTAATTGTAGCATCTATGAAATGCATCGGTGATACCAACCTTGTATGGTTATTGTGATGTTTAACTGAAATAACTTCTCTAGAGCACTTACAAATAGTGCCTGCCATGTGGTATGTGCTCAAAAAGTGATAGTTATTATTCTCATGCAGAGTCTTGAGAATTAAAAAAAAAAAAAGGGGGGTGTCATGCTGGCCCCATGGCCAAGTGGTTAAGTTCGTGCTCTGCTTCAGGGGCCCGAGGTTTTGCCAGTTCGGATCCTGGGCACAGACATGGCACTGCTTGTCAGGCCATGCTGAGGTGGCGTCCCACATGCCACAACTGGAAGGACCCACAACTAAAATATACAACTATTTACTGGGAGGATTGGGGGAGAAAAAGCAGAAAAAAAAGAAGATTGTTAACAGTTGTTAGCTCAGGTGCCAATCTTTGAAAAGAAAAAAAAAAGGGTATAGTGGCCGTTAACCTCAAGGAGCTTAGTATCCTAATAGCAGAGACAAAATTGACAGCTGATAACCCTAAATTTAAGAACAAAATAGAAAATTTAGGAAAATGTACTGAGAAGCAATAGAAAAAATATAATAATATTCTCTATATTCCTTTGTAAACTTGGGGGATGAGTATAGGGGAAGTACCAGTGATATCAAGAAAGAAATCTTTGTCTTACTCAAATACCCATAGGAGTAGTAATCTCCTTGAGGGCTGGAATTCCATTTTCTTCACCTCTCTGTGCCTGGAAGTACCTCATAAAATGACGTACAGAGTGCTTACTCAAGAGGTGTTGTTGAATTGCTGACTCTTACAGCATTCTAGATACCATCCTTGGTTCTCTTCTCACTGTACATTCTCCCTGGGCGTTCTCTCACTTGTGCCTGTGGAATCCACCCACACCCCAACCAGTCTCAAGTCTCTACCTCCAATGCAGACTTCTCTCCTGAGTTCCAGGCCCAAGTGTCCAAGGGTCTGCTGGAAATCTACTAGATATTGTGTAGCTCCCTCCAACTCAGAATGGCTGAGTCTGAACTGTTAGCCTTTCTTTCCAAAATGACCACCTCTCAGATTTTTCCGGTCTTGGTTAATCATTGTCTATGTAGTTGCCTAAGTCACCATTTTGGGGCATAGGAACTCTCCCTCTCTCTTACCACCCACATAGGCAAATATGTTTGCATTCTTCTTTCTCTTTCGGGTTCAGGATCCCCCCCAATACAAGGTTTCTTTCTCATTACTTCTTATCTCTGCCTAGGTCAAGACCTCATAAATGACTCTAATGTAAGGCATTTTTTTATATAGCTTTTCATTTTTTATTAAAAGGATGCACACCCACAAACACATGTGTGTGCCTGTGAGCACATAGACAATATTTACACAAGTCCTCCAAGTTCACCAACTCCTGTCCAGTCCTTTAACTCCTTCAGTTTATTGGTGAGATTCTTATATTGTGCAGGCCTACAGGCATGAATAGTTGTTAAAGGGATGCGGATTCTGCCATGACAACTCAGAATTCTTTCTGGCTAGTTAAGCCACATACTCCACTCAGCCAAACCATTCTCAGACATTTCTCAACCATTTTCCTTCTCCTTTGTTAACAAATGTTCAACAATAAAAAGGAAAGACAGCAAAGAAAATCCTACCCTAAGGAATTATCTTGGCCTTGATGAGAATACAGTTTGGATTCCCAGTTGACTATTTTCCATTCTGTCGCCAAGATGTATTTGGAGAACAACAACAAATACCCCCAAGCCCTGCCGTTGTTTCTTTCTGGCTTATGTTTCAGGCTCTGCTGCTGAGCCGACAGGGAGGGAGGCTTAGCGGACAAAGCTGATTTCTGGAGCTGTGCTGACGTCATCCATGATTCGAAGCCGCAGTGAAAACTTACAAATCAACCTCAGTCACATTTTTTTGTTGTTCTTCTTGCTGAGAAACACACATGCACAGACAAAGAAGCTCCATGTTTGCCAAGTGGGACCAAACAATCCTGGTGTGGAATGAAGAAAATTGTGAAATTGTGGTGGGTGAAATTATTTAACCCATAAAAAAGAAATGACTTCCCTGGGTTGCATGGCCTTTTAAACTGCCTCCTCTTGTGCAGTCTCTGTCCTGCACGAAGCCTGTTGTGTTAGTTGTTTTCACATTCAGAGATTACACTGAAATGGCATGACCCTGTTAAGAGTTCTTGGATGACTTCTCAAGAACAACTCTTAGTTGGAAAAATTATTGTAAAAATAGCATCTCTCTAGAATCCAATTTTGTTCTTTCCCAATCGCTTCCTTGGTCAGCATCTCACTAGCTGTACTGTAAGTGATGCTGTTCCGCCTTCCTTTGCTCACCACTATTTCTGCTGGGCTTGTGTTCCTTCAGCTTGTGTGTCACTCAAAGTCCTACTCATTCCTCAATGTCCAACTCTAAGTGTCATCTCCTCTGGAAGGCTGTTCAGGTTCATGGTATGCTTTGCTCGTATTCTATCCTGCTCCTAAACTACCTAGTATGTGCATAGTAGGTGCCTGATAAAGATTCATTAAGTTGATGTTAATATATGGCTCAGGAGATTGCTAATTTCATACTATCGTGATTTTATTTTTTTATGTAAACAACAAAAGACATCTTGAAAAGTTCTTTTCTTTTTACCCCTCATCAGCACATATTTAAAATACAGGAGAAAAGTATGTTTGTTAAAGAAAAAGTTTAGACATACTATTGCAATTTAGAAAATTTTTTTTCTAAAATATTGTAAATTTAGAAAAATTGTGCCAAGAAACAGAAAACACTGTAGGGACTATACATCATAAGTAAACTGTGCTTCAGCAACTCACACTTAGGTACTACTGAATCATCTGTACTAGGATACTGTAGGAACACTGATACACAAAACCCAAACCTACTTATATTTGATAACACATTTTAGGATTCCTCTTCAGCTAATTTACTTTCTTACTCATGTTTTACCTGGATTCCTATTAAAGTTGGTTCTCCCTAATTGGTTGGAGAAGTAGTTAGAAATGTGCAGAGAGTTGGGAGATAGTCAGTTCAAGTTTAAGTTTGCTATGGAGAAGCTGCAAATAATCACTTTCAGCCTAAATTAGAGTGGCCTATAGTTTTACAAACAAAAGCATGATCATGGACTGCTAATTTAGAGAACTATCCTATAGGAACCATGGCACAATCAGCCTGCTAATCAACATTCAGAACCATGGTGGTAAATCGTTCCCAGTTCTGTGATTTGAAATTGATTGGGAGGGGTTGAGTCTAGAGGTGGCTGAGAGTTCAGCCACAAAGGTAATTAAAGGATTGGGAAAGAAGAGCTAGGAGGGAATTTAAAGAAACTGGGATTAGTCAGCTTGGAAAGAAAGGCGGGTAAAGGGCAATTTAATAGCAATCTTTGTGTATGTAAAGACACTTAGCAGAACATAGTGACCAGTGTTTTCCGTCTCGCCTGAGGACAACACAAGAGGCCTAACTACAATATGAAGAATTTAGGATAGACATTAAGAAGTTCTACTAACAAAGAAAATTGGAGTAGACTACTGAGAAATATGGTAGAATTTCCATCTCTGAGGATTAAAAAATATATGTTCTATTCTCTTTGGGTGTTTTAAGATGAGTCTTGCTCAAAGACAATGGCATGGATCTGATGGCTTCCTGGAATCTCATCAATTGTGTGTCATTATTTGTTTTAAAAGCTTATTCATGGATAGCAGGAGAGAAGCAAGTCCACCAATCAAGGCAAGAGGCAGTGTGATGTAGAAGAAAGGGCACCAGGCTGGGTCAAGGGAACTCGATTGTTCTCTTGGGTGTATGGGAATTAATTGGGTGATCTTGTACTTGTCAATTAACTTCTCTTTGGTTTAGTTTCCTCATCTGTGAAATGAAGGAGCCTAGCTAAACAACTTGGTTTGGAGTTTAAAAGATGGAAAGCATCACATTCAGTAAACATAGTTTAAAAACCTCTTCTGGGTCAGCCGTTCATCAAGACTCCTTTACATATTATCTCATTTATAGATCATCTAATGCAACCCATTTTACAGATGAGCCAACTGAGGGCCAGAGCAACTAAGTGACTTCCCAGTTTTATACAGCTAGTTTCAGAACTGGGTAAAACCCAGATCTCCTGACTCCTGGGCCAGTACTCTTTCACTGAGCTAGGCCTCTGATAATCATGCTCTGATACAGTATTTGAGAATTCTTTCTAGTTTTTCTTGTCCTTCATGTCCTTTTCTTCATTCGAGAAATGTTTATTATGCCCTATTAATATGTTAGGTACTGTGCTAGGTGCTGGTCATATAGAATGGAACTTTGATGGAGTTTTCAAGGATTTTTAATTCAAAGAAAAAGTGTTTCATATAGTGGGAGAGGCTTTTGGATTTTTCCAGGCTTGTAGATACCTTAAATGGTACAGTAATACTTCCTTGTCCCAAGTCTGTGGTCAGAGGCAGAGTGACGAGAGGTAGAGATACACACCCTCCAGGGCTTCGGAGGGCTCTCCTGCATTTCTTCACTCCTGCCTTTCTTTCCTTCTCTTCCCTGACCCTCTAATATGGACCTCAGCATGGCTGAGACCTAGCTGGAGCTTTCCCAACTCCCAGGACCAGATTCTAGAGCCCAGGAAGGCACCCCTCCCCACTCCTTGGGGTCCAGGGCTGTAGCCAGTCATTCAGCCAGAAGCCTCCCCTGGTTGAAATCCCTATTCTGCCACTCACCAACTGTTGACCTTAGATAAATTATTTAAGCCTTCTGTGACTTGGGGGTAATGGTGGTATCTACCTCAGAGGGTTGTTGTAAGGATTAAATGAAATGATATGAGGGAGGCTGTGATTATTACTAAGAAAGCACTAAGTGTCAGCACTCAATAAGTTTCAGCAATTTTGATTTCCAGGACAGCAACACTACTTTCACCTACTTGGCAATGGTCCCTTCAACCTAGTTCTAAGGAGACCAGACCCCTCCCAGGTCCTCTCACTTAAGTGGTGCTTCCTTCCTGAGGGTCAGTCTACTAGGGTGTATTTCTATTTGGAGACAGTGTACAGAGTGATTGGGTTCAGGTTCTAGAGTCTGACCAACCTAAATTCAGATCCCTGCTCTGATGTTTAATTGGAGAAAACTCTAATATGGTGGGCATGCCTTTGTAAAGGTTTTGAAATATGTCTATTGGCTATTCGTATATTTAGTTTAATTTCTATAGAATTGTTCTAGAGGTCATATTATTGTGCCATTAATTATTATTAATGATAATAATGATAGATGTTAGAAGGTTCCACTTTGTGCCACCACTGAGCTAAATGATTTGTGTACCTTAGATGTAATTTTTATAATAACCATCTAAAGTAAATGGTTTCATCTCCATTTTAGTAATGAAAAAATTGAGACCAAGGGAGGGTAAATAACTTGCCCAAGGTTACAAACTAGTAAATGGCAGAGCCAAAATTTAAACCTAGGTCTCTCTAGCTCCAAAGCCCAAAACCCATGATCCCTTTTTGCCATCCTAGGCAAGACTAGAGGTCTTACCTCTAGGCCAGGAATAGAGGTCATAATGGTTTTTTGGCTTTACAAGGAATGGTTTCTAGGCCTTACTTATTAGCTTAGTGAAAATGTTCCCTATTGCTGGCAAACCAATTCACGTACTACTTAAACGATGTTGAATCATTATTGTTACTGGTTGCATTGTTGTTACTCCTCATACTTTTAGTGTGAAAATGTGCTAAAACACTGAGAGATAGCACTTTTAGAAAATAACTTTCTTTGATTTTTTTTTTCAAGGAACCTAATTCTATTCATCATTTTGTGTCTACCTATAACCGCTCTTGGCATATCAGATGTGTTTCATAAATTTGTGTTGAAAGAAATGAATGAATGAGAATTTGTTAGTGCAGTTGAGTCAATTCCAACTCCTAGCGACCCTGTGTACAGCAGAGTGGAGTCCTGCCCAGTCTTTTTGCGCCATCCTCTCACCTTCTGGTGCTGTATCAGGCAATGCTCTGCTGCTATTCACAGGGTTTTCATGGCCAATTTTTTGGAAGTGGGTGACCAGTTCCTTCTTCCTAGTCTGTCTTAGTCTGGAAGTTCCACCATGGGTGACCCTACTGGTATTTGAAATACCGGTGGCAGAGCTTTTAGCATCACAGCAACGTGCAACCGCCACAATGTGACACCCAAGAGACAGGTGGTGTGGTTCCCTGACCAGGAAATGAACATAGGCCGGAGTGGTGAGAGAGCCGAATCTTAACCACTACACCTCCAAAATGAGAATTTAGTACTGGTTAAAAAAAGCTTGTTTTAAAGCACTTTGATATAGTTAAACAAGCTCTGGACACGAGTCACATAATCTGTGCTCTAGATTTAGCCTGGCCACTGACCAGCTGTGTGACTTATGTCAAGTAACTGCTTCTTGACTGGTCCTCATATGGTTTGACCTTTGCAAAATAATGGAATTTAATCTAAATGATTGCTAGGGTCCCTTCTGGGTCTCAGCTTTTGTAGCTTTCTGAAGACTGTGAACGTGGGAATAAAGTATATTTTCTCAGTGACTCATCTGGAACCCTAGAAACTAGCTGATTTGGGAAGAAAAACTAATGTTCTCTAAAAATACTACAGAAGTTCTTAACTTACAAATAGATAGGCTCCAAAAGTCTACTTGTTCCTAACCCCAAAAATGTACTATACGTGCAACAGCTAACATCATCTTTTGCTGGTGGGCTAAATTGACTGAGACATAGCTTTGTATTTTGAAAGTGCATTTGTAAATAAACTTGTATAGACAGCTGAGAAGTAATTATTCTCTGTTCCTTTAGGTTGTGTATATTTAAATCTTTTATATTGACTTACAGTTGTCATGCTGGTCAAGCTAACGTGTTTTAATGGCCAGGAGCTGGAGACCTAGTCACTATTGGCCTAATTGTACTCTTGACCCACCTGTGGAATTCTTGGCAGGCAGAGTTTCTTATAAAACTCTTTTCTGGAGGGTCTTTGTGGATAAGATGAGCAATATATTGAGTTTAGGATAGTATGTGATAAGAACCAAGATGATGAAATAAAATTTGAGACTTCTGGACAATTCTCAGTGCGAGTAAGAGTGTGGCATTATGTAAGATGCCTCTGGCTTACTCATCTCCAGTATGATAGGAATTTACTATTTTCAAGATCTCATATGTTGCAGATGGGACAGAAATGACCCCATGGAGTAGACATCTGCAATAAAATCTAGGTGAATCTGCTCACAGCCAGTTTCAGAGTAGAGTAGTCCCCAGGGTGTTGGAAATAACTAGGCCCCAGTCTCTAGTCCTAGGCTCAGCTACATTCCTGCATAGCCCTTGCCCTCTTCAGTTTGTCACTCATCCTGTCTCCAGACAGAGAGCCTGGCCCTGAAAAATGTAACCATCAGGGCAAGTATCCCAGCTCCAGTGGCGGCTTACTGTGTCTTTTTGATTAGATGAGCCTTCAGTTTGGGGCCAGGATGAGAGCTATGCTGTAGATCTGTTGCATCTTTGTATCCCACTCAGCTCTCTGGATTGCCTCATCTCTAAATTAATGGCTTAGGATTTGGTAGAATGGTTGTGACCAGTTTCTGGTGCCATCATAGGCCAAGCTATGATGCCTTATATTAAAATTTCAACTTTGACTAGGTTGAAGCAACACATATCATTTCTAGCTTGTTACTGCCTTCTGCCCCTGCTCTTTAGAGTCAGTTAAACTTTTTCAACTGGGTATCCAGGGGTGAGAAGGCATAGAGAACAGGCCTGTAGTCAGTTGAGAAATTACAAAAGGCATCAAATTGCAGGACAGTCTTACACAGGTGACTTTCTGATTCAACACAATGCGGATTGTATTAATTGAGACTTTTTGATTACGAGCAACAGAAACTAACTCTGAATAACTTAAGGGAAGAAAAGAATTTTTAAATGGATATGGAATAGGTCATAGAACTGAAGGAAAAGTAGAGCAAACAGACTTCCAGAGCAACACAGCTCTAGGAATGCAGGAAACAGAAACTGATAAGCGGTCACATCATAGTATCACTTCTGGGATGAATCCACTCTAGACGGTTTCTGATCTTTATTGTTCAGCTAATTGTTCAGATTCCCAGGGGAGAGTCTGATTGGCTGGCTTTGGTGATAAGTCTACCCCTTGGCAAAGGGATGACCCTGCACCTAGAATGACAGTCCCACCAGCACTGTCTACAATGCAGGTCAGGGTAGTTCCCCAAACCAGAGTGCTCCTACCAAAAGAAAGGGAGATTCAAAGAAGACAGATGTCCACCACAAACCTATTCCATAGAGTTCTATGGGGTAGGAATAGATTCAGCCTTACAGCCAAAGAAATGGGCAGCTGTGTAGGGAATTCTGTTTCTTAGGAGTTGCCATAAACATACTTACCCAGTTTAGAAGTGCTTGGCTGTAATTTTCATGTCCTTTTATCTCCAATGTAGTTTTAGAATTTAGATCGGTAATTAGCAAGAGGTATCTTTGGTCATCGTTGTTGCCTGGAGCAAAATGAATTTTAAGAATTTCTTTGAATGTGATAAAAATCACCATCATCGTCATTATCACATGTGGAAGGCCAAAATTAAGGCCAATCGTTAGAGGTGAACTGTCAGAAGAACATGCCAGTTAGTTTCTCACTTTTGAGTTGTATAGAATGACAGGATTTGAGTCTTTGAGGGCTTTGAAGAGAGTGACTGACTTCAAACGAATCAGCAAGAAAGATATTTCTGCTTCTATAGGCTGAGGGATTTATAACAAGAAGTTGTATTGTGGATAGTAGATTATCATAACAAAGAGGATTTTAAAATGAGAGTGACACATTGATTTGGAATGTTTTCTCATCTGTATTTACTTATTCCTAAATATTTTCCTTCATGCTTTCTTTTTCAAGTGGATGACCAGCTGTGTGCCACCTTTTTCTTCTCTCTTTGCCTCTGTTCCTGATTTCTTTCTTTTCCTTAACCACTCCACTTTCCTTCCTCGAATCTTGTGTTTTCTCTCTAAATCTTCTTTTCTCTAACCCTATTTCATCTCTCCTGTTCTTTTCCTTATTTGGTCTTAAAGTCCATAACTTCAGTTCCTTTTCCTGAAATTCTCTTTCTTTCTCCTTTTCCAAATCAACATTCTAGTGCCCTACTCTCAAGCCTTTTATCTCTTCACTGTTAATCCCCAACGAGCTTATTGACCTGTGGGCCAAAGGTAAATCCCCAGGGCCCCCTCTCCGTGCCAATGCTGTGAAAAGCAGCAGCAGCAGCATTGCTCAGCAAGTACCCTGCACTCCGTGAATCAATGGATGAGAGCTCTGTTGTGAAAGTTTACATATATAGGTTTGTATGTATATATGAGATGTATGACAATGTTTGAGCAACTAGTTTGCAGAATGGAGAGGTGCCTAGATTTTTTTTGGCAAGGAAGAGAATTAAGCAGAAAGCTTTGCCTAAATTTTTTTCCTTATTAAGTTGATGGATGAGGTCCTAAGAAGTTATGTGAGGAAAATAGATGATGTTAAAGAGAGAAACAGGGATAACAGACAATCAGGCATTAGTCTATCCTGCTGACACATTATTGATAGCAGGCAGAAAGAATGTATTTATGGATGCAGAGATAGAACAGAAAGCAGAACCAGGAAAGAGATAGCAATAAGTGGTAATAAAACCCAAGTGATTCATATGGGTTTAAATGAAAGAAAGTAGAAAGAGGGCAGTATACATAACGCAAAAGGGCAAGAAAATGGAAATAGAGACATACTGGTGAAGACAAATAGATCAGAACTTGAAGAAGCTCTCCTTGTATCAATAAAACATTACATGTTAAACAACAAACAGGGAACATGCAGTCATACTACTCAGATGCGGTGTCTGTGGTACTTCAGGAAAATAAAAGCCTGACGATATTAGAATAGTATCTTAAAAAGTGTAACTTCAGAAATCAAGTCCCCAGTCAAAGGAATTGGAAGAATTGGAATAGACGAAATGAGGATCAGTAGCAAATGATACAAATTTTAAGCAGGAAAAGTGATTTTAAATGATACTGCTAGGTATGTCAACAATTGTCAAAAAAAGAAAAGCAAGATGGTCCTATATCCCCTGAGTGCTGGGAGACCAACCTGGCCTGAAAAAGAGCAGACCTATGTACTGTTTGCCAAGTACTGTGCTAGGTGCTCCACATACATTTCTAATTTAGGCTTCACTAGACATAAAAGTGAAGCCCAGGGCTGAGAATGATATCCATGGGGAGGAGAAAGCAGAGGGAATTTTCTGAGCCAGTTCCAAAGTTATAAGGCTCAGGGGGAATAACTTGAGTTTTGTCAAGTCAGAGTGAACAGCCAAAGGCAGCAGACATAGGATATTGTTGGAGGTAAATCACGCAGCTCAGGCTGTTCTGTCTTTATTGCAAGGTCAGAGGACCATGGCAAGCTGGCCAAATGTTTTCAACCATGGAAATCCCCTAACTTTCCAACGGCTGCAGTCCCACAGCTCCAAGGTTTTACTCACAGGATGGCTCTCGTCCAGCTTTCAAATCTCTCCAAGTTGATTAATCATTTTCTTCTTCTGACTCATTCAGACCTCTAGAAAAT
This sequence comes from Equus asinus, assembly GCF_041296235.1. Lineage (NCBI taxonomy): Eukaryota > Metazoa > Chordata > Mammalia > Perissodactyla > Equidae > Equus > Equus asinus. The sequence continues at coordinate 77,245,972 of NC_091796.1, forward strand.
AGCTGTAGGTACTGGACAGACTGTGTAGACCAAGGAGGTCAGATACATTGGCTTGATTTTGCTCTATAGAAAAACCTAAGATACTGCCAAAAGCATTTAAACACACTGTCCTCAGACGTTAGTATGTGGGCTGTGGCCAAAGGCCGTTGGCTCATTCATATGTTTGAAGGAAGATATTTTCACGTGCATTAGGAAACTTGGGTATGTGTGGGTATTTTAGTTTCTTAATATAAGATTAGGTATTGTAGGCCACTTACTTAGACAGTATAATTCCATAATGACAGCTTATTTTTCTATCTATTTAGATGGAATATGGGTCAGATCATAACTCCTTAATAATAATAACTACAGAAACACACATATAGTGCTTATTATTTGTCAGGTATCATATTGATGTTTTCCCTAAGAAACCATATTCACAGTTCTGCTTGTCTAAGCCAAGGCTGTATATATTGATTACATTATTTTGTCTAGCTAATATTCCTCATCATGAGGTTTATTTTAGAATAAATGTTCACTTTTAGATTCATAATTATACTTTTAAGTTATACTGGAAAGTCCACTTCTCTTGCTTTAATCTCCTGGTTTATTCATTTCACAGACATTTATTAAGCACTCATTATACTAGTCATTGGAGAAACAGCTATGACTAAGACATCGCCCTGGACCTCAGGTTATACATTGTATTAGTGCTTTGCAGTTGGTATAAACAAAATACTTGGGAAAGCACAGAAGCAGCAGCAAATATTTCTGCAAAGGAAACATTTGAGTTGGAACTTCAAGAATATGTAGAAATTTTCCAGACTGACAAAGACATTTTCCAGATAATCAATAGAGGAAACAGCATGTGTGAATGCAGAGAGGTTTGAAAGCATAGCATGTTTAAGGTAGAATAAGACTTTTTTTTAATGGCATTATGGAAAAAAATGAGCCTAAATAAGTTAAGATGGGGTAAGAGTGTGATGAAGTTTGTATAGCATGATAAGGCATTATCCTATAAGCGCTGGAGGGGCTTGTGGAGGTTTTTTAAGAAAGAAGAACAACTTCATTTGATTGTGTTTTCAGGAAGAGAATCCTGATAATAGTGTGGGGTGGGAGAAAAGGGTATTAAAGGGACAGTTAGAAAGCTGTTGCCTAGTCTAGAAGTGGTAGGAGTGGGGAGGTGAGGAGAGAGATGTGAGATGCACTTCGAAGTGAAATGGGCAGACTGTGATGACTGGTGGAATACAGGTGAGGTGTTTGGACGATGCCCCAGATTGTGGACTCGGATGTCTGGGTGGATCATGATGCTTTGAACGAGAGATTCAGAGGAAAAGCAGCCATGGAGATTGATGAGGTCACTTAGGGTTCTCATCAGACAAGACATTCAGATGGAGAAGTCCAGTGGGTGATCACAGTGTGGGTCAAGAAAGAGATCAGTTGAGAGGTACATGAAGTACTTGAAGCTGATTAGATCAGTGATGAAGAAGAGAAAGGGGGCCAAGGACAGGAGAGAGTGTGTTCTGTTTACACTGTGGATCAGGAGTCTATTCATGCTGTACAGAGAGAGTTTTAGGAATCTCTAACTAGGTGTTTCACAACCACGTTTGTTGTTTGTGATTTTCCTACACGTGATTAACAAATTTTTTAATGAGGTTGGAAGCCTCAGTCAAAGGACACTGACCCCTTCGAGGCTGTTATCTGCGTGTGCTGCTTTGGGAGGAACTGGGGAGTTGTTCTCTGAGACACAGAAACACATGCTGCTCGGCTTTCCCTGACTGACCTGGATTCCAAATGAATGCTGGCCCTGTGGAGATTCGCAGGCATCCACACAAAGGAGTGTCATTTGTATGCAGCTCCTTAACTAATTGTAACAATCTGTTCCTTGAGTCTCTGAGAAAGCACACAAATTGATTCTCCAGTACTTGCTCATTTTCAAGGACACCTGTATGACCCTTCCTCAAATCAGCTGACCCCTCCCCCTTTTATTCACCTGCTATTTCAATTATGTGAGCAGTAATGTATCTGCCTCAAAACTCCCTGTCCTGGGAAATTTCTTCAGAAGAGAATTATTGGAAAAAGTATTCCTGCTTTTGAGCCAACTCGGGGATTTAAATCTCTTCCAGCCTACAGAGCCCCTGGATTCAAGTGTCTATTCCCTCCTGACTCTGGAAGAATGACCTACATCTCATGAGCACATTGAGAAACTATGGGTCTGTTTCCTCCTGATGGGCACTGAAGCAATGAAAAAAACCCAGATTCACATTGTACAGAGCCAACTTTAAGTATCAAGACACGCAGTGTACTGAACCCAGGAGCCTGATTTTATTGCCATATGTGTAACTATCTTGTGCAAACTGCTGGAGCCACTCCCTCACAAATGCCAGCTTTTTGTTTGTGAGGATAATTGACTCACCATGATTTATACCCTTGTTTCAGACTGCCCTAACTTCTAGTGCCTTACACCTAACAGGTCTATGATAACTATTTCTCAACTGGTTGGATTTTCCAAGTTGTGGAGTTTACTTGATATATAAAGGCCTCTGAGCAACTTGAGTGCAATCAACTTTACTAACAGCAAAGGAAAGGTGCAGGTGTTGATCCAAGGTCGCAAGCTGGCAGTCATGGTATCCTCTGGCACACAGACTTTACTTCACTCTCTCAATGGTGTCTCTAAGATAACATGAATTTTGTGTCAGTATTAAAAAATTGAGAGATATCATATAAAAATTCTGACTTCTCTTGAAAATTGGAAGATCTGGCAACATTGGGTTATATTCTTTCAGGGTGACAATTGATTAGACCTGAATAACTCTGCCTCCTTTAGAGTGGGCATGCTTCTCCCTTTTGCCCAAGTCCCCACCACTCCCTATTGTTCTTAGACTTGTCTCACCTCGTGCATCTGTGTTACCTGCCTTCCTCTGTAGGCTTTTCTTTGTAGGCTCTACTAGCAAAATTATTTAGAACACTTACAAATTAACATGATGTCTCAAGAACATTTTAACAGCTTTATTGAGATGTAATTCACATACCATAAAATTCACCCATTTAGAGTGTTCAATTCAGTATTTTTTTGTTTATTCACAGAGTTGTGCAACTATTGCCACTATCAAATTTTAGAACATTTTCACCCCAAAAAGAAATCCTGTACCCATTAGCAGTCACTCCCTGTTCCTTCCCCTCTCCCCCAGGCAACCACTAATCTAGTTTCTGTCTCTATGGATTTGGGTTGTTTATACTTTTTAGCTATTATAAATAATGCTGCTATGAACATTCATCTACAAGTTTTTTCAAGGACATATGTTTTCATTTCTCATGGGAATATACATAGGAGTGGAATTGCTGGGTCTTATGTTAACTCTGTTTTAACATTTTGAGGAACTACCAAATTATTTTCCAAAGGGACTGTACCATTTTACATTCCCATCAATGTATGAGGGTTCTAGTTTCTCTATATCCTTACCAGCACTTTTTATTGTCAGTTCTGTTCCCACCCTAGTTGTTGTGTATTTCATTGTGGTTTTCATAAAAAAGACATGTTTTTACAAAATAGAATTCATTAATTTTTACAAGGAAGTGTTGCTCATAGCTTATGCTTACGTTTACTCATCAGTGGAACTCTCAGCTTGGTCTCAACTCTTACAGCCAGACCACATCGTGTAATGAAGTATATCCCTGGGTTGTGGTCTGTGGAGCCCTCGTGAATGGGGTTAGTGACCTATATGATGGAGACCCCACAGAGCTCCCTTGCCCCTTTCCACTTTGTGAGGACACAGTGAGAAGATGGCAGTCTGCAACCTGGAAGAGGGTTCTCACCAGAACCCAACCGAGGTAGCATTCTGATCTTAAACTTTTAGCCCCCACAATGGAGAGAAATAAATTGCTGTTGTATAGAAGCCTCCTAGTCCGTGCCACTTTGTCATAGCAGCCCAACAGACTAAGACACCGCCCCTCCAGGGAGGGAGGGAGTTGTCCTGCTCCAGACCCGGGTTCCACTTCTCCCCAGGAAGCTGTACTTCTCACTCACTCCTTTTGTTTTCACTGAGCCCCAGGACTCCACTCGAGGGCCTGACTGAGGTATGTTTTCTTCACCTTGGCACTCTCTTCTTCTCTTTACTGCTCTCTCTTCTTTCTCTTCTCTTCCCAGCAGCCCAGCCTCGTTGTGTCGATCTAGTTCTGAGACTCTGGGACCTCCTCGGTAATCAGCGCTAGCCAAGAGAACGACATGAGACCTCGCTGTCCAGCAGAATCTGATATAATTCTCAGATGTCTTTACAATCTCATTTCAAATATTCTTTTCCTCTTTTCCCTTAAATATACTTTACTGACAAAGTTTTTAGTTGAGGGAATTTGGCCACCCTAAGTGTAATTCAATATCTGAATTAAAAAATGAAAGGTCTTAGGTTGGTTGTGAAAAAGCTGCATTAGCCACACTGTCCTGGCCCACAACTGTTCCTTATTTTTACGTAGTCTACGCAGAAGGTCACAGTCTGACCATGAGAACATCCATGTAGGCATCTGGAGCAGAGGGACCTTTTCACTAAGTGTGACAACTGAAATTGTCCAGGAAACCTCAGCCCCTCTTAATCAGCAGCAGTGGTTTTTATAGGGCACCCTTATTACCCTAGGTGTGATATCTACAATAATAAAGACTGCCTTGGATCTTCAGTTTCCTTCATCTCAGAACAGACCTCACTGTGTATATTTAGAACCACCGCCCATGCCTGTTACAACTGCAATGAGTGGGATGACTGAGAGCAGCACCTCTCACCCTGGAGTCTGGAAGCCTTTAACAGTCTCAACTCCACACTTCCATACAGAGCCACTTAGGGAGGGACAGACAATAAACAGGAACTTCTGGCGATTATCTGGTCAGGGATAGTGGAGAGAAAAAGAAGATGGTGTCCATTAGCAGTGTGGCCTTTTTGCCTCACGCCACTATGACTTAAAGCTCATGTGAGTGGCCAGTGTGCTTTTTCTACAGCATATGTATAATCAATACTTTCTACTTACCTAATCTTTCATTAGAAGTGCTTTACTCATCAGTTGCTAGGAGGTGAAGTGGTGATAAAGGGTGATTATTTCTCTAACTGAAGAAGTTGGAGGCTTCAACCGGCACAGGCACTTGCTCCTTACGGTGATTCACTGGTAGAGTAAGATAAAGTACCCGGGCTGCAAAAGGCCTCTTGTTTTCAGGTGCCCTGACGTTTGTTCATATCCCTGTCCTTCTTTACTTCTCAAGGTAACAGGTTCTATTCTCATACCCACCCACTTCACTCAAAGGTAGTGCCAGCACTCAATAACTTTAACCCATGGAAACCTGCCTTGATGTTTTTCTTTCTAAAGATTTACAGAACTATTTCGTATTTCTCCAACTTAAGTTATCAGAGAAAGAAAGATTATCTTACTTTTTGTTGGATAGGCTGGGAAGAAGCTGAGAAAGAAAAGAACGAGCATTTGCTTTGCCTCAGGCACTGTCCTGGGCACTTTACATATATTCTCTCATTAAACTAAAAACCCAAGTCATATGTGACATGTCTGATGAGAAAAGCAATTCCAGTGAACTTGCCATTTTTGCATGTTTATCATTTGTTCTGTATGTTATCATGGCTTTAACCCCAGACACCCAAGACATCTTGTGTTTTCATTTAAAATGTGCCTCTAATTCATTGACAAACCCATATTGCCCATTCTTCCCTCTAGCAAGCTGCTATTCGAGGTTGGACCTCAGCATCACCCAGCCCTCTTTCTCTCTCTCTCTTTTTTTCCCCCTTTTCTTTCTTCCTTTGTTGTGAGAAAAATATATTTATGCTCTTTTTAAATTGTCAATCATAATGTCATGATAAAATATTCAGTCTCGGGGCTGGTCCCATGGCCTAGTGATTAACTTTGGCATGCTCCGCTTTAGCAGCTTGGGTTCAGTTCCTGGGTGCAGACCTACACCACTTATCTGCTGCCATGCTGTGGCGGTGACCCACATACAAAATAGAGGAAGGTTGGCATAGAGGTTAGCTCAAGGCGAATCTTCCTTAAGCAAAAAGAGGAAGATTGGCAACAGATGTTAGCTTAGGGCAAATCTTCCTCAGCAAAAAAAGAAAAAAAATACAATCTCATAATTTTGGCTAAGTCTAATAAATATAGGTTCTGTTTAAATTCAAGTTATTTGATTCTTAGATTTTATTTTTTAAAGCTTGTAGTTTCTGCCCCCCCTCCCCCCACCCCTATGCCAAGCAGTCCAGCCCATGTCATTTTCCCCTGCCGTTCACAACACCATCACATGATTCCCCTGCCCAATCATGTCTCTCTCTTCATGAATTCTGGAGTCAGACTGACTGAGTTGGTACCCACCCCTGTCACTTCTGAACTGTGTGACCTTGGGCACATACTGCCTTAGTTTTCCTATGTGACAGCACTCATTGGATTATCATCAGGATTAAAGGACCTGGCAGTGTCTGCCCTGTCTCCAGGCTCTCCCTGCTTGGGTTGACCCTGTGCCTGGCTGCCAGATCACTTTGTCTCAGCTTGGCCATACCTTGCCTGTGAAGCTTCTCTGGTTCCTGTCCCTGAGCCTTTGCATCTGAGATCCTTCCAGACTAGTCCACACCCATCTCTCACTATTCCCCAGCATAAATTCCCATCTTCCAGCCAGCCTGAATTAGTCATCATTCCCTAAAGATGCATTTGCTTTCTTCACATTACACTTGGCTTCATCCATCCTGTTTGCCTGTAATGAACTCTTTTCACATCTTTGCTCATCAAAAATCCCATCACCCTTCAAGGTACCTTCCCTAGCCATCCTAACTACAGAGCAATTAGAGGTAAGCCTCAACCTCTGAACTCCTGGATAGTCTATACTTGGATGACACTTGTCACAGATTGCCTGGAAAATGAAGATATTAGCATATCGTGTTTCCCCTTCTAGGTTGTAAGCCCCATGAAGGTAGGAAGTCTACTTTTTCTTACATGTCACTGCTTAGTAAATATGTGTTGAACAAATAAATAATAAAGCCCCTTTGTCACCTGTCTTCTCAGTTTGAATTTGATAGTTGCCTCTAATACTCAGAGGAAAGTAGAGTATATATGCAATCAAGATTTGCCTTCATCAATATACGCTTTTTGAGTACCTGCTAAATGTAAGAAATTTTGTTAATTGCTGGGGTTAAATAATTACAGCTACAATTTACTGAGCCCTTCTTAGGGGCTAGGTACCGTGCTAAGTACTTTTCACATTATCTCACTTAATACTCATGACAGCCAAATGAGGAAGATACTGTCAGTGTGTTATCACATAAGCTATAGATTAGAGAAGTTAGTGACTTGCTCAAGGTTGTCCAGCTGATCAATGGTAAAGTCAGGATTTGAACCCAGTGGTCTGCCCCCAAACCTGTACTCTTAACCAGATAAATAAGATATAGTTTTATCTTATGAGTTAATAAGTGTTCAATAGTGAAGATATTGAGCTGGTCCACACCTTCTTCTCTGACCTCATCTTGTAGCGCTACGCTTCAACCACATGGCCTTCCTGCTGTCCCTTCAGTGTGCCAGCCTTGTTCCAGCCTCAGGACCCTTACGATTGCGACAGTCCAAACACCTGTCTGGAATGCCCTCACCCCTGATCTTCACATAGCTGGCGTGTCTCATCATTCAAGTCTTGGCTAGAAAGTCATCTAGAGAGACTTCCCTGAACTCCCCAGCTGACATAGCACTTCTGGTCCCCACCCTCTCATATATTCTTTACCCCAATTACCCTGTCTTATTTTCTTCTGGGCATTGATCACTATCTGAATTGACTGCATTTACTTGTTTGTGTGTTTATTGTCTGTTTTCCCTGCTAGAATTGAAGCCCAGCAAGAGGAGAGATTTATTCACCACTAAAACCCCAGTATAGAACAAGCTGTGACACATAGTAGGTGCTTCATAAATATTGGCTGTGTGTTGAATGGATGGATAAATTATTGAGCAGCTAACTGTTTCAGATTGGGTTCTGCAAAAGCAGATACTGAGGTGGACTTTGGGGTGAAAGATGTTTATTAGGGATCAATGCTTGTGAAAGAAAAGGAAGGGAGCAGAACTGAGCAGAGGGAGGAACTGAACTGCGATACACACCCAAAAGAGTTTCAGCCAACCCTGCATCAGGCTCTAGTGTGAATAAAAACTAAAAGAAAAAAATCCCCCCACTAGTCTAATAAAGAACTAACGTAATAGTTTAAAATCAGCTTCACCCTAGAATCAGCTTCAGCCTCTCCCCAGCTCCCCTCGCTGCCACTCTGTCTCTTAATTAAGGGATGTGATCTGCTCTGGGAGAGGCATAACCTTAGGCAAGGAGGCCCCCTAAAGCTAAGGCTGACCCTGAAGGAGCTGATGCTGGAGGCTGTCTGCTGACCATACTCCCCATAGCTGGACAGCAAATCTTTTTTGGACAGTGTGTTTTAGGATCTACCACACTAACAATTTAGTATCTACATTTGCTAACCTAAGTATTGTGTACTTTATACATCATTATCCCTGTTATTAGTTTAAGATGCAGTCTTCAGAATTCATTTACATCTAAAAGCTGGGGACTATTTACACCAGGAATTTTGAAGCAAATCAGTACTTGTTGCCTTCAAATCATTCATTACTTTGATTCACATATGATAAATCCATGACATTTTTTTTTTGTAGCCACAATATTTGTTATAATTTTTGGAAATGCACCAGAAACTTGCCTAGAATTATCATGTCTGTTTTCTAGTTAGTGACATATCTTCAAGATGATTACATTTTTTAACCTTTGCAAGTTCCAGTAAACTGAAGTTTCTTTTTTCTCTCTCTATAAAGCACTATTCAACTTTTTCCTCTTGTAAATTTCCTTACATTGTAAAAACTTTTAGGCAGAAAACAACTTTATGCACATTACTTCACATTTCTATTCGTTTATCTTTTTGGTTGAGTCATCTAGCATGTAAGAATTAAGGAGTAACATCACTATTGAATTGTCATGGTTGGTGTTATTTTGTATTTTCTGAGGTCTAGAACTTGCTGATTTTTTTGATCCAGCCTTTTCCTTCTTTGGAAATTCAGTTTCCCTTTGTTTTACTTATTTATAGCTCTGCTGTGGCACGGTTGGAGCATGGGTTTTTATTGCTTCAATTGCTATATAGTAATTGACACACTACATACATCCCAGGTCCCATGTTCCACTTACGTATAGACACTACTTGATGACTCAAATAGACTACAATGACTCCCCTTTATTCTGAGATGTCTTTCAGATTCTGGCTTACTGTGTTGGTCTGTTCCCCTTAAACACAGGACTGACAGCAATGACAACTGGAAACAACTGACCTTTTATTTCTGCAGGCATTTCATCACCATGGGCGCATCCCAATCTAATTATATGTTGATTTGTAATCAACAGAGGCTTCCTTTCATGTAATTTTCTGCTGACTCTATTTTCTCCCTGTTTGGAAACTTCTAGGATTATTATATCAATTTAAGTTTCTTAAACAGGTTTCCTTTCACAATGGCCAGCTTCCATTCTATTAGTTTTCCATTCAGTTACTCTGTCAACTCATGTTATCTGTTTAAAAAAAAAAAAGAAAAGAAATGCTGATATGTTGGTGGGCTCTGTGCTGCCATCTAAAATGTTATGGAAAGAACTATTTTTGTTGTTATTGTTGCTATGAATTAGTCCGGTGGCCCACATCTCTCTGCTTTAAAAGATGTACTTGACCTTAAAAGAAAAAAAAAGTCTTAACCAGAATCCTTACTAAGGTCTGATTTGGCTACAATGAGAATTCATCAAAAATATAGAAGCTGCATTTCCTAGGAAATTGAGGCTTTTTCCTGTATTTGGGAGTAGTAAAGGGTACGCCCAAGAACTTGGAACAGATACAGCATTGGCACACAAACAAAAGATCTGTAGAGCAGGACTTCCTTTTTATTCCCTGAGCTCTCTCTCTCATTGTCTCAGAGAAGATGGGGCAAATACCCAGACAGAAGCTGCTTCAGTATTGTCTTTTATTGATAGGCTGCTTGTGTTCAGTGATTCTTCTGGCCCATAGTGTCTGCTGGACAGTTGGAGGCTTTTTGAAGCCATTGTATTGTTAGAGAATAATTAGGGTGAATGAAGCAGGGGGTAGGGGTTAACAACAATTCTTTGTTGCAAGCAATTGCTAGTCTTGGCATCAGTATTGGTAACAAGGCCAATCTACTGGAAGGAATCGAAACAAAAGATGGAAAGGTTGCGGTTGGTTTGTCTAATCCATGCAGCAAATCCACCCATGCATGGCCATTGTGCCCTGTGAGCTCTCTGGAAATGCCTTTGGTCACAGTGCATTCCAAGCCACTGAGTGGGTGATCTCTGGGCAGTCTTATACATGGATTTCCTAGAATGCTCCCCTTAGCAAAAAAGGGGATGCACAGGTGTTACCTTGGCAATTAATCAGCATACCTTATAAAGAAAATAATCTGCTAACATTTGAGTAGATGAATGAGGGCGCTATGAAAGCCTCATGATCTTTCCCTTGGAGGGAAAAGTTAGAGATGTCATAATACAAAATAGCTGAGATGTGTCAGAGAAGTTAGAGATGTCATAATACAAAATAGCTGAGATGTGTTGATTGACACCAAGGTGAAAACACCTAGGCAAAACCATGACCTGCATCCTCATCGTCTGCTCCTTCTTCTCTAGGCCAGTCAGCCCCTCCTGGTCCTAGGGATATTAATCCCACTTGAATTGTGATCTATAGGAACCTCAGCCAGGGTGGGGTCCAGCAAATTGGGTGAATATAAATTTAATACTTTAATACTTCTAAGATAGAAGTTCTTACTGGATGCCTATCTCCCCTCACCAGTTTTGGGAACTGAAGCTGTTGCTAAGTTCTGAGTCAAGTAGACTTCCAGCTATGGTTGATCAGATTCTTGATGTATTAATGACACATGGCAGTGGTGCCTTACGGGAGGCCCCAGGTTCCATCTTGGAGCCCATCTTTCAGATCTTATAGCAGCAGTGTGATTTGCTCATGTTTGATGCTTCCTACATCCTTCTCCCAAATCAGCTTTCCACTGGACGTTCCCAAACACAGAGAGCCCTGCCTCAAATATCTGGTTCAAATTGTACAACAAAAGTTACCCAATGTAACTTTTCCTGTTGCTTACCAAAAAGGACAGAGACACAGAGGCAGTTTGCAAGTGGAAGTAGGCCTGTCTCCAGGGAGATTTTTGACCTTAGACACACATCCCCCAAAGGTGAATTCGTACTCTCACACAGTGAATAAGCTCCAATCCCACAGTCTGATTTAGACCAACAATGACTTACATTTGAAATCTCAAACCAGAAACGTTCAAGATCAATGTTAAACTCAGAGCAACGAGGCAGAGGTGGTGTTCACCTACGTGTTATTTTGAGAGTGCATCTGATGCTCTTGGGTCTGTGTGTGAGGAGAGGTGGTTGTCAGGGAATGGGGGGAGGTGGCGTGGGGAGGAATGGAGGGGGGACAGCAGTGTGCTTATTTTCAGTTTGTCAGCTGCCCTGGAAAACTGCCAAAATGAATGAGATACAACAAGCCTTCAGGGTTGTTGGAAGCCAAGGAGAGCCGAGGCCCCTCCTTTTAAAAGGCTCTGTGGAATTCAGACTTAAAGTTTCATGTGTCTTTGGTTTGGGGCAAATATGAAATCCCTGAACTTTTAGCTCCCAGGAACACACAGTGGGCCCTGACTCTCTGGACAGAAGTACGTCTTGAGGGAGAAAAAAGAATCCCTCACCTTTCCATCCAGCCCCTGGCTCTCTTTGGCCAGTGGAGGAAGATTGATGAGAACTCTGATTAGATCTGTCTCCGTGGCCTCCTGCAGATTATTGGAAAGGCCTGAAAAATCCTTTTGATACAGAGGGTGGGAGTTCCAGTAGATGGGGGAAGGGCAAGGACTAAATCTTCTGGGCCCAAATGTGTCAGGATGTATGCAAACATAGTGGCCAGGAGGCTGAGCCAAGCTGAGCATTTTTACAAGACCAGGCCCGGCATCATCCTAAGGGAAAGAGAATCTGGGACATTTAAAGTGAGGCAGCTTCCATAGGGCAAGAAGAGTTTGTAAACCCAGAGGGACTGTGATTTCTGAAAGAGAAACAAAGGCTGGGTTTTTTCTAGGCGGGAGTTGTATCTTTTATTGGCACTCACGTTCCAAATCTGGTCCCTCCGCAGTGTGACTTTGGTCTGACGTTCACATCGTGAAGACTGCAGGCTGTTTTTGCTGTACTCCCAAGCAGTGTTGACATTTGTAGGGAGAGAGGAAATCTGGATAAATAGACCTCTTTTCTTGGCGTTGTTAAAAATATTACTGAAAAGAGTGAAGGGTATTTTCAGAGCTACGTGGAAGTAAAGTCTGTCTCTGGCACTTTGAAAACCCAGGTAGTTGGCTGGGTGAGCATTTTCTTGCAGCCTGTTTGTTTCAGCCCACAGTAGTTTCTGAGCAGCTCTAAGAGATTCTGATAGAGGGGCCGGCCTGGTGGCGCAGCAGTTAAGTGCACACGTTCTACTTCGGGGGCCCGGGGTTCACCCATTCGGATCCCGGGTGCGGACGTGGCACCGCTTGGCAAGCCATGCTGTGGTAGGCGTCCCACATATAAAGTAGAGGACGATGGGCACAGATGTGAGCTTAGGGCCAGTCTTCCTCAGCAAAAAGAGGAGGATTTGCAGCAGATGTTAGCTCAGGGCTCATCTTCCTCAAAAAAAAAAAAAAGAGATTCTGATAGAGGACACAAACCCACCCATGCCACAGGGGCCACCTCTCTCCTAAGGCTGTCCTGTCTGTCCTGTGACTGCAAATTTATGCAACTTTAGGACTTTTTTGAAGAATTAGATGATAGCTGGTCTACCATGAGCTTTGAATTTTCTTTGAATTTCACTGTCAAAAGAGGAAGAACAACTTTTCATCGTAGAACTGGAAGGAGCAGTGACTTAGTTGACCCCTTGCTTTTTGCACATTTGGAAACTGAAATTGAGAACGGTTAAGCAAGTGGCCTAAAGTTACACAGCTTAGTTAGTTCAGGAACAGAAATGAAAACTCTTGAGTTTCCTGATGGCTGGTTTATTATCACAGTGTAAGCTCTGCCCCAAAGAAGGAAAGCTCAGGTTCTCTGTAACTTTAAGAACTTGGATGAATATATCAATTTTAGTAGAAACAGCAAATCAAGATAACCTTATCATTCTCAAGGGAACTTAATTTTAAGGAGAAATCTTTAGGATAACCTGATTTTAAACTGTAATGCTAATTCTCTATTAGGTTAGTGAGGGGATATTTTCTTTTGTTGCATATTTGAACATTTTCTTATTTAATACTTCTTTTAGCCATGAAAGCACTTATTTGAGAATAAACACTAGCACTCTAGGACAGCAAGTTGGTCACACCAGCTCTTTACACAGAGGGCCACATACATGTAAGTGACAGCCATAAACCAGAGAAGGGAATAATAGAGGGCGGGGCATGGTCTTCACAGTGCTTTACAATTGACAGAATGCCGTCACGTACACTATCAGTTGATCCTCAGGACAGTTTTGTGCAAGTGGGAAGAACAGATAGAAGTCCAGTTGTTTTCCAGAGAACAAAATTGAAGCTCAGCAGTACTGAGCAACTCACCCAGCACAGCTGGGAAGCTACGGACCTGCGGCTCCAACTCAGGCTTCACTCGGGCCCACAGCACATTTCATGACCTCCTGATGTGTTAGGGGTGGAAGTGACGATGCCTTCCATAGCAATCCCTGTTTCTCTCTGCTGACTTTTCCCTCTTTTCTCCAGGGCAGAAACTGCAGTGGCTACACTGTCCCTGCTCAGTTCCAGGTTGTTTCACTTCCTGGTTTGTGTTCCTGTGTTCATGGTATTTATCTTACAGGCAGGGAATAGGCCTTTTAAAAATCATTAAAACAGGTTTTTGAAGTTATAGTCATTTGTCCTTCACATCCTAAACCTCAGACCTAATGCTCTCTGGCTTTCCATTCCAATGAGAAAAGGGTGATTGTAATTGTTGGCAATGCCTCCCCAGGCCGCCAGCAAAAACGAAGGATGTTCTTTTTTAGGGAGAAAAAAATACAATTTAGCAATGTTCTTGATTTTCTTTTTACTCTTTTAACACAGCTTGTATTTTTTGTGTGTTTTCATGTCTAACACTAGGTGGCAGAATAACTACACCACAAAGCACCATCTCCTTTGTTTCTTGCTGCTCCCGGAGCAGAGACCTGAATAGTGAGTGAGGCATAAACCATCTGTGGCTACATGAAATCGGACCAACCAACCTGGCCAATATTTTCTTGACAGGGAACTGGCTGCAGTGACTCTAAAACATATGCTTCCAAGATACTGTCTTTAAGGTTTCCCTCTTTCTTTCTTTTTTTTTTTCCCCCAACATTTTAATTTTTCTGCACCATTGCATTCATGTAGCAGAGGGCAGACAGGGCCTGCAGGCAGCTGCTTTGAAATGGCAGATTGGGATGGATGCACCCAGTGGCGCTGGGACTCTTGCCCTTGTGTGCCAGTGGGTCATGGAGGGTCTGGGGGAAAGGCACCTGAGCCCTCGCCCTGAGTGGTGTCAGCTGCTCTGGCAGAGGGTCAGCAGTGGCCCGGCTGGGTCAGCTTGAAGAGGTTGCCCTCCCTAACTCAGGTATACAGAAGAGGTTTTTGTTTTTAAAGAGCAGCCTGATCACGGTTCAGCTCTTTCACTGGTTTAGAAATACTGCCGCGTGGTCAGTGAGACACTGCTTCCAGTTGTTTTCCCGGAAGATTTGCTGGTATCTCAGCACTCTGACACTGTCTGTTTCCCAGCCTGCCTCCCTGCCGTAGGACACACGAAGCTAAATAAAACTGCAGCTCCAGTTTTGTCCTTTCATGTTGTGAAGAATATGAACTTGGGGTACAGAAATACTTCTTTGGATTTCTGCTGAGAAAGAAAAGAATAGCATTAAAACAAAACAATACATTTATAAGACTAGCGATAACACTCTAAGTGTGCACTATGTTAAGAAACTCCTATAAAACCAAGTCTGGATGTATAAAATTGGCCCAACAAAAATATTTTATTTTAATTACAAAGCATTCTTTACAACTGGAACTATAATCAAATTTCATTAAACAGCAAGTTCCTGATGTGAATTGTACATGATTCCATTTACAAAAATTTTTTTAAAAAGTTTAAACCTCGACTTTTCAGGAACCCACTTGTTGCATAATACAAAGAACAACAGGACTATAGTTTTACACACATACTCACACCACATCCTACACTACTTTCCAGCTGGGAATCTCAGTGTATTTTTTAGTTTGTTGCTAGGGGTGCTGGTAATGTCCTGATTTTGCAGAGAAGGCACTGATGACGTGAAGGAGCCTTGTTGAAGTGACCCAGGTGAGTCACAGTGATCAGGGTAAGCCTGTAGGTTAGGGATGTGGGGCTTCTGTTCACCTGCCAGAGCTGCTATTCTTTCATGAGGAATAAACCATGTGACTTTTGAATATACATGGACAACATATATAGCTCAGACTAAGGATATCAATCGCAGGCCTCCCCACAGTGATGCTTTGAAGCTAGAAGAAGGTTGTGAGACCTTCTTGTTTGTTAAGAATGAAATGTCATAAAAATTCCATAGCAGATCTCAAATTTCCAGGGGGTGGGGACCTCTTTATTGTTTCCTCTAATAGCTGCTTTGGTGCTTTAGTGAATAAACGTGTTGCACAAAATAACCCAACATGCAGTCTCTGAGCCATAGCCTGGCTTTGCTCCCACATTGGTATTTAGCATCCATTCTGAATTATTTATTTATGATATTTTTGCTGTCGTTTGTCACTCCTCCCTCCTTACCCCACCCCTCCTTTGTTCATCTTTATTTTCATATCCTCCAATTAATTGATATCTTCTGCTCTTAGGACTACAGACAATGTGTCTGTGCATTTTTATGTGGATCTTCACTATGTAGGCCATGCTTTTAATTTCTGGAATAGAACAATGGTAAAAATGAGTCACAATGTTGTTGTTTCTATATTTGTTTCTGAGTCAAGAAGCATAATTTTCTCATTATAATGCCGAAGGTATAGAGCTATATAGTTCACTTTGAAGGGAAATAGCCAAAATTTAGTCAATTTCTTTAATTGGATGTTTTCAAATATGACAGAATTCTCTGGATTTGTATTTCCATAATGAACGGCACAGTGGTAGTGGTTTTATTATTTTTATCCATAGGGAGAAAAAGCATACCCAAAATAGGCTGAATCCTCCACCAAGTTCTCTGGGTGTTGCCCAGGCCTGCTCTTAGCCTTAGGACAACCAGCATTAATTCACTGAGGGCGTTATACAGACATCTAAATGACATCTCAAAACCAGAGACCTGAGGGGCCGGGGTCTAACAGTAAGAAAATAGGAGAGTAGAGTTGAAGGATAGGGAGCATTTACAGGAGGGGAGAGAATATCAGCAAAACAGGATGGCAGAAGTGAGCTGGGAGGGGGCAGCCACAGTGCAGTGGCAGAGTTGTAGCAAAGGGTGACCGGAAGTTCCGGCACCCCCACCTCATAGACACAACCTGTAGCTATCAGTTTGCCATGGTTTTCAGCATAAAAAAGCCAACTAATGTTCTTGAGTGTCAGTTTATTGAGCTCTCCAGTGCAGCCTCATAAGTTATATTAATTGGGAGGAAAATGTTTCCAGAGAGAGGAGAGATGCTGGACGAAACAACTTTGTCTTTGACTAGTTGTCAAGGCCCTGCTGTGTGGAGTCACTGACAAGTCCTTGGTTCTTATGTGACAGACCCAGAGAAAAAGAAACGATCCATCTTCTTCTGTTGCACCTTTCAAGAAGGAATTTTTTTCTTTTCTAAGACAGATTTTGTTTATGGACTTAACATCACTGGCAGTGGCCAGTTGGGCTCAGACTCTTTGTGAGCTATAATTTACTATTGTACCCCTCCCTCCTAAGTCTGTGCACCTCGAGGAGCTCTATCCCATTAAAATTCCTTCTTAAAAGCATAAGGTGAAAGAGCCAAGCACGTGTTGTTTTTTCAGAGGGGAGTGTAGCTACAGAAGGGAAGAGGTCCCAGTCTTTTTCTCTTTTAAATGCTGGTAAATAGCTTAAAACCTGTTGAAGCTTTTGAAGGAATGTGGAAGAGTTGTCATTTGACTCTAATGTTTAGGAAAACAAAATAAAGGAAATAATTTTAAGAAAAGAGACTTTCCCATGATGGGCTCTGTTTTCTGAAGTGTCTGCGGGCGTCACATGTTCCTCTGTGTACAAAAGCTAACTTAAGTTGCCTCCATGTCTGCAGGGCCCAACATCTTTGCTCCTTTGACTGAATTTTTTCAGACTTGAGTGCTGTACTTTTCCATCTCAGCCCTTATAAAGGTGTGAAATACTGTTTTTGACAATGAGAAAGAATAGTGTTGTTTAAAGATGATATGCTAATACATTTATGTAAAAATTCTCATTGTCTAATGTTTATAGGAAAAACACCACTGTCTGTTATGACTCCACACAGTTCTCACTCAGCCACATTGTCTCAGTCATGCACATAAAGACTGACCTGTCTGCCATTTTGGGGAATCCTTCGTAAGCTGTAAGGCGCAGGAAGGAGCTGATGCTTATTGAGAATTTAAAAGGAGTGTCTTTCACAGCCAATAGCCTTTCTTTTTGAGTCCCTTATTTCTAAAGGGTCTTTTGCAGCTTCCACAAAAGAGAAAGAGCTCAAATTCCATTTTTAATCCTACAGCCTGAAAAAATTGAGTACACCTATAGCCAGGCTGCTCAAACTTGAAAACAATAAAATGCAGTGTAAAAAACCATTTTTTAATTGCATTTTAGCTATGGCAGTCTTAAGCTTTAGGGTATGATTAGGTCTTAGTTTCCCTGGAAATAGTCTGTGTTGGGACTCAAATGTAGGTCTTAAGAAATTATATGAATGGGGGATGGAGAAATGGAAGCCGTCTAAAATAATGTAAACCTAGCTTGGATATGTATTTTTTAATTTACATTTAAATATGGTCTTATCTAAGATTCAGGAAATCCAATGCACTCCCCCATGCCTTAATCTATTTTCCTACTTCTCCTTAACCACTCCTTCCATCTCTCTCTCTCTCACAAACACACACACACACAAACACACACACACACAAACACACACACATTTTTTGCCAAGTAATGGAGATATATACACAGTGTTTTTAATGAGGTCATATTTAAACTATTTTGCAACTTGTTTTTTATGTAAAAACATTGCAGAAAAGAAGAGTGTACTTCATTCTTTTTTAACGGCTGCCTATAAAGTCATATTGAATATACAAATACATATTATGTATGTTTTTAATCATTTGTTATTGATGGACTTTTAGATGGCTTCTGATTTTTCACTATTTCAAGCAATGCTACAGTGTTATGTTCTTTTTTTTAAAAAAAGAAAGGAATGTTTCTCATTGTAAATTTGGTCAAATTCTCCATTCACAAAGGCAGAAAAATATAAAGAAGAAAATAAAAATAACTTATTCATAATCCTTTCTCCAGAGATACGTTTAACATTCTGGTATATTTCCTTCCATGCTTTTTTCAATGTATTTGTGTGAGTATTTACAAAATTGATATTATGCTATATATAGTTTTGGTGCTGGTTTTTTTTCCTTAAATTTTACTTTAGGTATTTTCTCACATCCTTAAATCTTCTTCTGACAAATTTTCTACATTTATGTTTTGTGAGTTGTCTATGTCTTTTGTTTAATTTTCTACTGGAATGTTAATGTTTGTTTTATATTGATTTGTAAGAACTCTTTATATAGTAAGGCCATTAACCTTTTGTTTCTTATATTTGTTTCAATTATTTTTCTTAGTTCTTCATTTGCCTTTTAATTTTGTTTATGGAACCAGTGATATAGAAAAGTCTTACATTTTTACGTAATCAAATATATCAATATTTTTCTTTATAGTTTCTTTTAGGCTTAAAAGGACGTTAAAAGAAGCTATAATAATAATAATAATAATAGACACATTTTTTAGCACTTAGCTACCATGTCAACTGTTTTATATTAAACTTATATGTGTTTACCCTTGACAACAAACCTATGAACCTTTTTCACTGATGAGGAAATTAAGACACAGAGAGTCATATAGAGACAAGTGGCATAAACCCAGGCAGTCTGGCCTGTGAGCCCACGCTCTTTCCCACTTCATTATATTGGCATATGTTTTACTGGTATATTTGTTTAGCCTCAGGTGCTATGCTAAATCCTGCTCTGTCTCAACAATCACTAAAGACAAAGAACAACAATACTCGTATTTTCTCCTAGTGTTTTGAATAGTTTTCATTATATTTAATTCTAATTTGTCCAGATCTTGCCTTGATGTGTGGTGTGAGGTGGGATTCATATTTAATTTTTTCAATTAATTTTAATTGTCCCCAGTGTGACAGTACTTCTTTAGGAATTTGGAACGGAGTTGCCTTTTCCGAGAAGCCTTTATAATTCTAACATGAAGCCTAACGTTCTAACAATCTAACATGAAGCCACTTCATGTTAGTTGTTTCTTCAGTTGTATTTCTTCAGAGTTGTTGGTTTCCTCAGCAACTTTGGTCTGCATGATTTTGTGGAATCTCATGTTGCTCCTAGATTAAAAGGTTCATAAATTAAGAAAGACTAACTCTTCAAGTTGTTTTTGTTCTTTACACCCCCCCCCCCAACCCACGAATTCAGGATATCCATGAACTTGGATAAGAAAAAACTTACATCTCCATTTTCATTAACCTTTAACTGAAATTAAGCATTTCCTTCAATTTTGAATGTAGGCAACAAATCATAGTAGTATTAGCAGTACCGTGATTTTAAGCTACAGATACTGAATATGACACATCAGTTGTTCCAGGTATCTTGAAATATTCTTTACACTCATCATTACTTTGACATTATAGTAGTTATATTAGACCTACCACTGGATTTGCTGTTCAGTGGATTAAGAAGTACATTTATTAATATTTTTCATATTCAAAAATTATTTTGAAAACTGAATTTCTATAGAATTGGTTTCCTTTGTAGTCCTATGTATTTTACTTTATGCACTTAGAAACCTTTTTCTGAGAAGGGGTCCATGGGCTTCATCAAATCACCGAGAGAATCCATGCCATATACATTGTGAAAAGCCCCTGTCTATTTGAATGCAAGGCGTACCGTTGGGCTTTATAAATACTCCTTAGCTACTGAGTAATCAAGAGGTGCTTTAGAAGGAGCTGGCAAACAGTCCAGCATACCCCTCTCTATTGCTTGATTCTGTCACTTGTGGAAAAATTCTCTTTATCTTCCTAAGTAGAACTGCTCCTTCTCTTCTCTTCCCTCTCTTTCCCCCTTCACCTCCTCCCTTTCACTTAGGACTTCTCCTTCTTCCCTACTCTCTCCCTTTTTCATTTCTTTCTCATTCTTTGCCTCCTTTGCTTGGCTGTTCTTCCCTTTCTTTTTCTTCCTTTTCCTCTTTCTCTACTCTCTGAAAACATAAATATCTTAAGAAATCTGTGTTTCAGCTTTTTCCAAAACTATTTTCTCTTTTGGGCCTAAGAATAAATTCAAGGACAGAGATAAACAAAGGGGTTGATAGAAAGAGTTAATATATCAGCAAGAAGTTGAAAGCAAGATTTGCCCAAGATAAGTATAAGGTAATTACCCAGAGATAATTAAGAATTGACCTTAGAGGGCACCTGCCTGGTTTGTTTGGCCCCAGGAAAGAGCCTGTGTACCTTGGTTCCGGCCCCATAAGTCCAAGTCCTGCTTTCATATCTGACTTATCCAACTCCTATTATGAATTGTTTGTCTCATAAGACAGTCATTCACTCTTAATTTTCAGAGTACTCACAGGGAGGGAACTGTTTTGAAAGAAAGAGACAATTAGATTGTATTATTGAGTTGTAGTCATTTTTTTGGGATTAGTTCAAAAGTATACATATTTGTGGGTAAGAATTATCACACAATTTTCTCACCTAAAGTGGAACTTTTGATGCCTGGAATAAGTTAATATTTAGTTTCTGAGATGCTCAGGCCATGGTCTCACCTATCTGCCAAAATGTAATAGTGATTCATCGTAGTCATTGGTCTTGGATACCTATTGATACAATCTGTGTGGCTATAGAATTTTTCTTCTTTTTCTTAAAGTAAGTTCTGTGTCTGGGATAATGCCATTTTCTGCACTAAAAACATCAGCTCCTCTTACAGCTAACATAAGCTGAAAATTAGAGGTGCCTGGGGGAGGGAAATGAGGCAGATGGATTGTTTACATGAGTGCTATAGTTTCACTTTTTATGCACCAGTCACCTTGGAAGAATTAATGCCCTGTAAGTTTGCCAATCAGATTGCTCCAGTCATCTCTAAACATTCCATTTGGTTTATTAGAATAATAAATACTGTGCAAAGAAAGTTCATCTGGATCCAGGACATTATACTGTGGTCAACCAAAGAAATACGTGCTGCACCTTACCTCTGACTAGATGTGGTCAGGTGACACACTGAATTTGACAAGTGGATACAGATTTACTGTATTTGGGCCTTGAATTTAAGGACTCGTCCTAGAGTTATAGCCCTTATAATTGGAGTTATAGCATCTTTGTTACCTGGCCTGGCCTGTGTTGCTGGCCATTTCACTGGCCATTTCTGTCCTTCCCCTCACCATCTGAGGTCTGCTAAGTGTTTTCTGTGGGAAGGACTGAGAGATCTCTCTTTGTCCTGCAGGTATTTTGGATACCTGAAGTTATCTCCAGGAAAGACTTAATAAAAAGTTCATTTAGATGTTTCATCTGATTTGATGACTGTGACTGAGTTAATTTCAGTTGGGGAAGTCTCAGTTTTTATGTCTGGCTTTCAGTGGCTTCCAGGATATGTGTCTTCTCTCTTCCTCAAGCTTGTCACAGCTCTTCCCCAGTGAGCCCGCTTGCTCTGTGAGTCACACTGCTCAGTCACTACACCTCGATACTTTCTCTCAAGCTGCTTTCCTTATCTGTAGCGTCCCTTTTCTCTGAGGTCAGTTCACTATCCCACTGTGTTTCCAAGACTTGGGTCAAGTCCCACATCTTTCATGAGCCTTTCTTTTTGTCTTAATCCTCTACCAATCTCTCTTGCCACTAAACTTCTTCAGATCTCATGGTACAAAGAGATAAACTTTTGGCACAGGAAGCAATCGAATAGAGTCAGATAAGTATTAACGTCATCAACATAAAATCTGATTTTATTCATACAAGGTATATTAAAGAGATCATAAGGAATTGATATTTCTAAGAACAAAGTTCATATTTTAACATTTTATTGCTGGGGATATAAGTTCTAGAGAAAACTAATAAAATCTGAAATTGAAAAAAATTACGAAATGCACTAATCAAGTTAATTGCAGCATTATTTGTAAAGAGTACCTTCAATGTCTCAGTGAAAGAATGGTTAAACCACAATATACACACTTAACACACTGTGCTTATATTAATTGATAACAATTTAAAATTAAATGATGATTTTGAAGACTATGCATTGATAAGAATTTTTATATAATGCTAAGCTATAAAAGCAGAATGTAAGATTATAAAAATGTATATATCTGGATCAAGATGAGAAGGAAACATGGATAAATGAAAACAGTTTGTTAAGGTGATGAGATTGGGAATTTTTTTAATTGAAAGATTTCCATCATAACAATATTATAAAACCCTAAGGTTTATTATATGAATATATTAAGATTTTAAAGCGTTATTTTCTGTGAAGATTTTTGGTATCCTAACTCAATTGTAAGCTTTGTAAAAGTGGAGTCTCTTTTATTTCTTCCACACCCTGTGCTTTTAAAAGACTAAATTGGTGTTGCCACTGTGGAAAACAGTATGGAGGTTCCTCAAAAAATTAACAATAGAACTACCACATGATCCGGGACTCCCACTTCTGGATATTTATCCAAAGAAAACAAAAACTCTAACTAAAAAAGATATATGCACCCCCATGTTCATTGTAGCAGCATTATTTATAATAGCAAACTTGTGGAGACAACCTAAGTGTTCATTGATGGGTGAATGGGTAAAGATATTGTGGTGTGTATATATATACATACATACCATATGTAGATACCATATATATATATGTGTGTGTATATATAGATATATAACATTGTATGTATATATACAATGGACTATTATTCAGGCGTTAAAAAAAGAATGAAATCTTGGCCATTTGTGACAACATGGATGGACCTCATGGGCATTATGCTAAGTGAAATAAGTCAGACAAAGAAAGATAAATACCGTATGATCTCTCTTATATGTGGAATTTAAAAAAAAAAACAAAAAAAGAAGCTCATAGATACAGAGAATAGATTGCTGGTTGCCAGAGGTGAGGGGTGAGAGGTGGGGGGTGGGAGAAATGAGTGGTAGGGGTCAAAAGTTAACGCATTTGATTAATGGATAGATTTATTAATTGTGAGGAAAGTAAGGACATTCAAACTAAAAGATGGAAACTGATACTTTTTGAATACTTGGTATGTGCCAGACACGATGCTGAATGTTTAATATAGTTTGTTTCATTTAAATATTTATAAAACCCTGAGAGAAAGTTATTACTACTCACCTTTTAATGAGGTGTTATCTGAGATTCAGAAACATGAGTTGTGTGAGATGACGTGGTTAGTAAGATTTGAAACCAGTTGTTGGTTTTAATTCTTTGCTTGTTTTTTTCTTATTCCAGAAACATATCTCTTTAGTCAGTAGTAAAATTACTGTGACTCTGGAAAGTTCCCATGAGCTTTTTATCTTAATAAAACTTAAGCACTCTGGGTTCACTGACTAATAAAACAGCATGTGTTTGTGTGTTTGTGTGTGTATTACTAATGATGGTTTTTGTAGTACTTAAAATATAATTTATTTTATAAAACTATGTCATCTCAAGGATAGAGTCCACAATGTAGACCATGATGTCAGATTGTGTGTGTGCACGTGTGCGCGTGCGTGCGTGAGTATATGGTGTCAAACAATGAATGCACCTTTCCCACCGTGTTCCCACACAAGGCTTTCTTACAGGTTGCCTGTTGTTTGAGGGCAGTTCGTGACCATCCCCATGAGACAGTTTACTGGAGAGCATTATTCTGCCTCCTTCACACACTGGTGCTGTTTGAATTAGACTTGTGGTTGTAAGGAATAAAGACCCACTCAAGCTAGCTCACATGAAACAAAGGTTTACTGCAAAGGAGGAAGAATCTCCTGGAAATTCAAAACCAGGAGCCATGATAGTTGTGGAGCTTCATGGAGGCTAGTACTGGAAGGTAGACTTCAGCAGGAATTTGTGCAGCCTCATTCACTACTCATCTCAGCTGCAGTCTGAGCAGCTTCTCCTGGACCCACCGTCCACTGTCAAATTCTCCCCTCACTTCTTGCCTTTGACTCAGTTACTTAACTCTGGTCTAGTCAACTTTGACTGGGAGTGAGTAACCCTGGTCTGGAAAATGACCACATGGGTCCCTGGCGGTGGAGGCTCTAGAATTTTACATAGAGAGCATAGGAGCAGCAACATGGTTAGGGGAAGGGGAGGAAGGATGCCACTTGATGTTACATCTACAGAAAAATTTAGAGAAAATTTTATTTGTCTATATCAAAGAATGCCAGGAAGAGGCAAGGGGTGTGCTTGTACCAGCACTGGCAGAAAGGACTGTAGATAGTGGTCTCCTTTAGAAAGCGACATCTTGTAGCAGGCCCAAATCAAAGTGTCTAGTATAGAGACATGAAACAGATTATTATTACTTATTCAGGCCCTTTGGATTTGTTTTTAGTAAATTATTGATACCTAGACTCATGTTTGGACTCTGAGTTCACTCAGAAGTAAGAGTTAGGTTCCAATTAGAGATGGACAAAAATACAGAACGTAGCCTGGAGGAAAGCAGACCTATGAAATGTCAATTTCTAAAACATAGTCATTGATCAACTTCCTGGTCTCTACTAGGCTCCTGACTCTCCTTCTCTCCACATTATGCTTATTATCATTCTTGATGACCTCATTACCCATGTAGATAATCTGTCCAACATTCTGGCTTCTTGAGATGACCCCTCTATCCCACAAAGATCTTTTCTTCCATCCTGCTTCCACACCCATTCTGATCATCTTACCTTACACCTGATGTTACCAATTATACCCTTCCCTCCTCCAAAATCATGACTTCAAGAATTCTTTTCTCTGACTCCCACTTCCTGTATTTATAGCTCATTTATTCTATTATCCCCATCCCAGAAACACTTTGACCACATCAAGACCCCCAGACTGAGTCTACGGTCCATTGAGATAATCACTACTCTGTATACTCCCTCGACTTCTTATCCTTTCTTCCCTTTCATCATACTCACTTAGCAAGACCTCTGTACTAGTTAAACCTAACTCTGTGTCCACTCTGTGCCTTCACTGAGGAAAAACACATACTAAGTTTATATTCATAATCTTTACTTGAATGCCTTCTGTCCTGCCCAGCAGTTCTAATATCCCCTCTCTGAAATAACCATTTCATACCACCTCCTTTCTCTAACTTCAGATATTTCCTCTCTCCTCCTCCCTGATGACCTTTTCTCTAATGTCACTGAGAAAATGGAAGCAGTCAGAAGAGATTGTTTCTCATCCTCCCACTAACAAAGCTATCAACTCTATCCACCCCCGTATTCTCCCTCCTTTTGTCTGAGGCCAACCCTCTACTTGTGTGCTGGATCCCACTCACTCACCTTCTCCAACACTTCACACTTTTCTTTCCTCATTAATTTCTCTCTCCACTTCCTATCAGCCTTAAAACCTGCTGGAATAACTCTCATCTTTAAACTCTACCCTAGATTTTGCATTTCCCCTGTAGCTACCCTTTGCTTCACAAACTCATAGGACTTATCTAAATCCTCGCTCACTGTCTTCACTTCTTCACCATCCATTCTCTCCTCAACCTACTCTGATTAGGCTTTTGTTTCCACCATCCCACTGAAATGACTCTTGTCAAGGTTACCGATGACCTTTGCCTTGTTGATTCCAATGGCCAGTTCTCAGTTTTCCCGTTACATGCATTCTGAAGCATTTGACACAGTTGATAGATTTTCTTCAATTGGCTTGACTTCTGGGACATCACACTTCTTTTTTTCTTTTTCAGTGGCTGCTGTTCCTCTTTCAAGCTCAGAGAATACCAGGGCTTGGGCCTTTACTTCTTCACTTTTCTTTTTTTTTGTGCATGCAGATACATATATATTTCTTATTTGAAAAATACTATGTATTTGTTGTTTCCTCTTTCTTGCACAAAAATGTAACATATTAGAGAGATACTCTTCTGTATTTTTTTCTTAGTAGTATATTCTTAAATCATTTCATATCAGCTCATAGAGGTTTTCTTCATTCTTCTTTTTTCAACTGTGTAGTACTCCATTGTGTTAGTATACCATAAGATGACATTTCTGAACCAGTCTTTAATTGTCTTGAGTGTACTTTTTCCTTTTTAAGTTATAATCAGTTTGAAGAGCTAGTTGGGTTTTGGTGGTAATAGTATGTTGTAATAGTCTACCCAAACAACAGTTTAGTAATAAACTAACATTCCTGATAAGTGAAAAGACTTGTCTAAATATGTACTGATTTGGGGCCTTAGTTTCCACATCTGTGAAATGAAGGCATTGGTCTGGATGATCTCTAGTGTTCTTTCTACCTTGAATATTTTTTAAAAACCTGTGATTTGTCCAACGCAGCTAATTTGAAGAAACAAGCATATTTTTAACCTTTTTTAAAAAAATTGAGATATAATTGATGTATAATATTGTATTAGTTTTTGGTGTACAATATAATGATTTGATATATGTATACATTGCAAAGTGATCACGACAATAAGTTTAGATAACATTCTTAATGATACATAGTTACAAAATTTTTTTCTTGTGATGAGAACTTTTAAGATCTACTTTCTCAGCAGCTTTCAAATATATGATACAGTGTTATTAACTACAGTCACCATACTGTACATTACATCCCTGTGGCCTATTTATTTTATAACTGGAAGTTTGTACCTTTTGACCCCCTTCACTTATTTTACCCACCTCTCACTCCTCTCCTCTGGCAACCACCAAGCTATCCTCTGTATCTGTGAGCTCAGTTTTTGTTTTTTTTTTGTTTTTCGATTCCACGTATAAGTGAGACCATGCGATATTTGTCTTTCTCTGTCTGACTAACTTCACTTAGCATAATGCCCTTGAGTTCCATCCATGTTGTCGCAAATGGCAAGATTTCATTCTTTTTTATGGCTGAATAATATTCATCTGTGTGTGTGTGTGTGTGTGTGTGTGTGTGTGTGTATCACATTTTCTTTATCCATTCATCCATTGATGGACACTTAGGTTAACCTCTTGACTGTTGTAAATAATGCTACAATGTGTATATCTTTTCCAATTAGTGTTTTTGTTTTCTTTGGATAAACCCAGAAGTAGAATTACTGGCTCACGCGGTAGTTATTTTTTAATTTTTTGAGGATCTTTTTCCATACTGGCTGCACCAATTTCCGTTGCCACCAACAGTGCATAAGGGTTCTCTTTTCTTCATATCCTCGCCAATATTTATTATTTTGTGTCTTTTTGATAATAACCATTCTAACAGGTGTGAGATAATATCTCATTATGGTTTTGATTTGCGTTTCCCTAACGATTAGTGATGCTGAGTACCTTTTCATGTACCTGTTGGCCATTTGGTTGTCCTTGGGAAAATGTCTATTTAGATCCTCTACTTATTTTTTAATCAGGTTGTTTGTTTTTTGCTATTGAGTTGTATGAGTTCTTTATATATTTTGGATATTAACCCCTATCAGATAACTGACTTGCAAATATTTTCTCCCATCCAGTAGGTTGCCTTTTCATTTTGTTGATGGTTTCCTTTGCTGTACAGAAGCTTTTCAGTTTGATGTTGTCTTACTTGTTTATTTTTGCTTTTGTTGCCTTTACTTTTGGTGTCAAGTCCAAAAAATCTTTGCCAAGACTGATGTCAAGGAGCTTAAACCTATGTCTCAATGTTGCTTTTAGATGCCTGTGAATGAATTTTAAATTTTGGAAATTGCATTTAGAGGAAGCATCAGGATTTCAGGAAGTTGTGGCGATGCAGCACCATCAGCGTGCTGGTCTTTTCCCGTCAACCTTTATGTGATTGGGCTCTCCTCTTGCTATTTTGAAAAAACTGAACAGAAGGCAAAGAAAAGGAAGATGATTTTAAAAACTCTCAGAGCACAAATAGAGTGCTTAAAAGGCCTTAAAATGTCATCACATGTGACTTAACAAGAAGGCATTTGCCTTTTTTAGGGACAAAAGAAGAATTGGACAAGGTTAAGTGTGCAATGCCAGTCGTAAGCTGACAATGTGTTTATAAATGGCCATAGATTCATATGATTCTAAAGCAAGGTGGATGGCAGACCAAAGATCAGCGCAGGTCTTGGTGGACACATGCATAGAGCACCACCAATATATTTTTCACATTAGCTCAGGTCTATTCAAAGAGGCTGGAAACACATTTTATAAAATAAATTCTCTTAGTCATCCCAGAAAATTTTGGTAAGCAGCCAGTGATTACATTTATTTTAGTCTTTTTTATTTCTAGTTAAATATTTTCCAGCAGATATTTGCATCAAAAATTTCTGAAAAATAAATGACATAACTCAAAATTGTTGTTGTTATTTCTGTGCCATCTTGAGAAGAAATTGCCTTCTGGGATCTATAGCTTTCCTGAATTAAATCCTTTTTTTAGTTTGTTTTTAATTTGGAAGTTTATGTAGTTTTCACCCAAAAAGCTAGATTTGGAAAACTCATTTGATGTGTGTTTTTCTGTCTCACAAAGATGGGTTATGTGATATCTTGATCAAGGAAATAGTTGTGGAAAGTCAAAAGAGGACTGGATGCTGAGTCTCAAGATTTGGGTTCCCATCCCGACATGTTCCCTTTGTGTCCTTTATCACACCTCTCTGAGCTCCAATTTCCTTGCGTGTAAAAACAAGGATAAAAACTGAATTTCTGTTACATGGTTATTATAAGAATTAAATAACCCATGTAGAAATAACTATGTGTGTAGAAGTAACTACAAGTAGAAGTGTCAGGATGATGCCTGACACATTAGAAGACACTTGGGGCAATATTTGTTCACCTGTTCATCACGATTTGTCACCATCATGCTGCTGTGTCTTTGATTCTCTAGTTAGCTATTCCAGGGTCTTCCATAGCTCAGATTATGGGGACACATAAATTTATTATTATTGCTTCCCTCTACCTTCTGTATATTATCTTCTGAGTTGATTGGGTCTTTTTGGTAAATATTGGCACCTCAGCTAACATCTGTTGCCAATCTTCTTCTCTTTTTTCTTCTTCTTCTTCTCTCCAAAGCCTTCAGTACATAGTTGTATATTCTAGCTATAGGTCCTTCTGATTGTGCTATGTGGGATGCCACCTCAGCATGGCCTGACAAGCAGTCCTAGGTCCGCGCCCAGGATCCGAATCAGTGAAACCCTGGGCTGCTGAAGCAGAGCGCACGAACTTAACTACTCAGGCACGGGGCCAGCCCCCATGAGTGGATTGTTTGTTACAGTAATGAGTGGTTTTCAAAGGGAGCACCCTTTGGGCCTCTTCTGTTACTTTCGATAAGCCTTGTATGTTTATATGTTTGTCTTATGCCTCCCACCATTAAGTTGTTGGTGTTGAGCCCACTGACTTGTCTCAGCATCCTCTGTAGCACATTGTGCAGTGTCTGGTCCACAATGTCCTCCGTAAAGTTCTGTGGAATCGAATTTCGACAGATACCGTAAAAGGAAGTGGGTGTATCCTTTTGGTCAAGGAAGAAAGCCTCATGAGTCTAATGGTCATGCCATAACCATGCTTGCTGCCCACATAATACCCTAGATTAGAACTCTGTGTTCTTACTGAGTCTGGCTGGGCCAGGTAGAAGGGTCCCAGGTTTTAGTTAATGCCATGGGGACTTGGTTCTATTGGAGCTCTCAGACAGGGATACACCTGATTTTCCTGACAGGTGATAGTTCTGTATCTCTGATGTTTCTCCCCTCTTGTCAAGCAGGCAGAGAGGGAAAATGGTATATAGAGAAACCTCAAACCAATCAATTCTATGATAGTTCTTGGCTGTATATAACTTTAGGCTTCAAGTTGACCTCTTAAAACTCTATTTTCCTTCTTGGCCTCTTGCTAGTCCTTAAGGTGGCAGGCACCAGTTAGGCATGGCGCCTTGGCCGTGATGCTGTGGTCCAAGCAGGAGGGCTAAGGCTATATGGCCATAGTTCTATGCCTATTTTGCTTGAGAATCATTTATTCTCTCATCAGATATTTATTGGGCACTTACTCTGAGACAGACATGTACTAGGCATTGAGGAGAAAGCGGTAAACAAGACAGAGGTCCTGTCCTCAAGGAGTTTACATTCCAATGGAAGGATTCAGACAGTAAGCAAATTAACAAATATATGAGCTATTTTCAGATAGTGATAAATATGAGAAGGGAAATAAAACCAGGAGAGGTGATAACAGGGAGATGGAGGTGGGTGATGGACATTGGCTGCCGTAAAATGGGTGGTTAGAGAAGGCCTCTCTGAGAAGATGACTTGAGCTGAGACCTAAATGATGAAAGGGATCCAGTCATGGGGAGAACTGAGGAAAATATATTCAGAACGAAGGAAATAGCTGGCACAAAGGTCCTGGGGTAGAAGGAAGCTTGGACTATTCTGAAACAAAAAGGTGGCCAGTGTGACTGAGACATTGTGTATGTATGTGGAAGGGCAGGAGAAGTGAGGAGGAGAGGAGGATAGTGGGGATAGTGATGTGAGATAAGCTCATTTTCTCACATTTACAAGAATATTCAACAGCTAATATAAATACTGATGCTATATTTAAAGCTCTACTTAGAAAATGAGTTCTTAAAAAACCATAAACACATTTGCAAAAATCATTAATCTTCCATTAATCATTAAGTGCCTAATGTAACCTTTGTTTCATCCCAGACTTTAGCTAGAATGTGTCTTTCTAATTCATCCTCCACAGTTTCTTAGAATTGATTTTCTCTTAAGGCTGGTGCATCCTTCAGAGACCTTAGGCCAACTGGTCACGAAGACCCATGTGTCTCCTCAAGGCTGCGTGCTGTGGATGTCGCAGCTAAAGGAAGCATTCTGGAACTGGCGTCTTTCACAGCCCGGTGTAGAAGTTATTGCCTGCAGTTTTTATGGGCTTTCTCTTTCAGAAATCTTCTTTTGTTCCTGCCACAAGGCAAAAACAGGAAAGAGATCTGTGTGAAAGAATGCTTTCCCTTTTCCTTTTGTGGTGATTGTGTATCTTAAGAGAAGGCCTCAAAGGTTCCCGGAGCTGTCTGTCTTTTCATGTAAATGGAGCCCCTAAGCCTATTTAGAAGTGTGTGAAAAGCCTGTGGGAGTTGGGGTGAAAGATACAGAGGAGGAGCATCAGTGTCCCATTTAATTTATTCAAGTTCAGCTCTTCGCTCTCTTTCTTGTATATAATTAAAAATACTGCAGAATCGTATTTTGCACTTGTAATTTTAATTATATGCTATGCATATTACTGTATACACATATTACTGTGCAGTGTTGTAACTACAAAACCATATATTTTTTACTGGGAGGTTGAAGGGATTTTCCAGGGTAATTTTGACTATGTAAATTTTGCCCTACACGCCAACTTTATAATGCAGTCCTTGTGTGAAACGGGACCGCCTGTATTAGATATTTTTAAATCCTTGCTTATCCCAAAGCAAAGGAGTGGGCATAACCAGGACTCATACTCCCCCCCGCGCCCCCAAACCAGTAACAGGTATAGGATTGGTATTGGGCTTTGTGAGTAGAAAAACGATGAGGCAGAAGGACCTAGTGAGATTCAAACAGAAAAGAGAGAGCAACAAGGGAACCTGAGGCAGGAGACAGTGGGCCAGGGATTCAGGGCAGGAGAAGGGGCTGACAGATAGATCCTGGAGGAGACCATTTCCGCTAGTGAGTGCAGGGCTCGCAGCCATCCTAGCTGTGGGGAGTAACCAGCTGGGTGGATATTACCCCTTCTCCCTAGAATCTCTTCATCTTGGGTATTGCTGTCTTGTGCGTTGCTCCATGTGAATGTTGCTGCGTGTGTGTGCACTTGTGATGTTATGGATAGAGTAGGAGGAAAAAGTGGCAATGCAGGAAAGAAGAGATAGGGAGGCGTAAGGATTTAGGGTCCAAGGTTTTAGTAGCAAGTTCTGCCTTTGATTCTGTGGCTGGGGCAGCATTCAATGGGGGGGCCTGAGATGCTGGGGTGGAGCGGAGTGACCATCACACTTGTGGGAATGTTGCAGCCTCCATCCCAAGTTGCCCTGGAGCACCACTCCCTACCCCCTTCCCATCCCACCCCCAGCCCCCAAGGCAGAGTCTGTTTAATCAGATGCAGAAAACTTTCAGATTTGATAGTGAAGAAGGATAAACAACATATCCCAGTACACCACTTAAGCTTTTTACTAAGTGCAGTTGAAATTTATATTCATGGCCCCCTGCTGTGGGATTTTCACTTGCCCCCCCCCCCCACCCTTTGCCCAGCTTCTTTAGGAGGGTGGTAGAATTCTGAGTCCTGTCCCCCTGAGTTGGCATGCTCCCCAGGACTCGTAGTTAGCTGCTGGTTCTTGAGCAGGTCACTGAGCCTGTTTGCTCATCTGCATGGAGGAGATGGTACCTACCTCACTGGCGCCTGGCCAGGGTCGAAGGTATCAGGATATTTTTGCAGTTTGCCTATGAAACAAACTCTCTTACCAGTAGAGTTTGAACACAAATTCTAATACAGAATACAACATTTTAGTCAAGACTCTTTGTAGCAAGTGGTAAAAACCCAAATCTAACCAGTTTATGCAAAAAGCAGAATTTCTTGTTTCATAGAAGCCAGGGAAAACCTAAGAAGTGAAAAGGGAGCAAGGATGCAAATAGCCACATAGAAGGGTTGGGGCAGGATGAGGGCTCGCAGAGCAGACAGTCCTCATGATGTTAATGACATATTTGCAACCAAAATTTAAATAAGGTTTTTGAACTTCAGTCTTATTTTATAATAATATCTATTATGAATACTTAATTCTAATTTTACATTTTAGATTTATTTAATTAATATTGGTTACATATACAGTAAAGATTAGTATATTTCACAATGTTGGTTTTTTTTTTCCTGCCACTAGTTCTTATTTAAACACACAGAACTACGTTTTACTGTAAGCAAAAAAGACTGTGTCAGGCTTTCAATTCGGAAACTTGAGTC
The DNA here is from genome assembly GCF_041296235.1 of Equus asinus. Lineage (NCBI taxonomy): Eukaryota > Metazoa > Chordata > Mammalia > Perissodactyla > Equidae > Equus > Equus asinus. The sequence goes on from NC_091796.1 coordinate 77,279,194, forward strand.
AAATCTGCAAAGTCTCCTGGAGGAGGAAAGCTGTAAGGCCTACATTCTTTTGTAATGGGCCTAGCCCTTCCCCCTCATCTGACATTTTCTTGTGGAAAACATCTGGTTTAAATGAGCACTAATGGCAGCCTTGGTCATCAGAAACCAGAATGCGAAAATCGTAAATAATGTGTAGTAGGTAAAAGGGATACCAAAAAGCAGTGTGCGAAGAGAAGTCAGCAGCAAATTTATTTTATATGTAAATTTCACCTTTTGGGTACTGGTCTTCTAACTGACTTGTGCTTCCCTTCTGGGAACAGCCAAGGCCCACGTAAAACTCAAGAGTGAGTGATTATCCCACTTTGCCAAACTCTTGAGATGGCTCTGCAAACATACCCTCTGATCCGTAACCTTCCTTGCCACTTCATCTGAATTCACCTAAAACAGTGGATAGAGCTCTGGGGACCAGGACATGTTGCTTAGAATAGCAGGGAGGATTGTGTTTATCCAGGACTATGGCTCCTAAATTAGTAGGACTATTTTGATTAGCTATCTTCTCCTGGTAATCAGGAGTAGGCTTGTCATATCGGTCAACATGCCTAGCCCATTTGGGACCACCCTAAAGGAAACCTGAATGCCTAAAAAGTTCCTAGTCTTCTAGGAATTCTGTGATTAGGGATGATTTACAGGCAAGGATGGAACCACCAGACTTCTGACATTTTATCAGAGGTTTATAGGCTTAGTGATAGAATTTACCAGAGTGGAAGAGAAGAGAAAGTTTTCTTAGTAGGCAGTATTTTGGATTGCCAGAGGTTTGTGAGAAGATTTTGCATGAGCCAGTTAGAGATACTATGGAGTACCAGGGACCATACCAACTTGTGGAGAATGCCAGTGGTGCAGGGGGCATCTCACAGGGTATTTACCTTTTTAGAGACTAGGAAGAGAGGAAAGGGAGAGTGGATCCAAGTTGGTTATTGGAACTTTTGTGGAGCCTTGAGACGGTTATCAAGGGCAGGAATTAGTTCAGTCAGAGAAGAAGTTAGTAGAATCTAGTTTGGAGGGATTTCAGAATACTGAATAAGATGTGAGACGCTTTCAAGATCCAAGGAAAGTGGATGGCAGAAAGTGAGAGAGGGATTAGCATTATGTTTTAACCTCCTTTACCACTTCTCTTCTGCCTTGTCTGGATATTACTTATCTCAGATTAAAGGTACATGTGTGGAGACTGCATAGTATAGTGGGAAAAGCATAGCATATGGTGTCTGAAGACCTTTATCTCTCTGAACTGTACTTCTACAATAGCATATAATACCAGAGGGTTTGGTGTGAAGTATGTGGGATAATCTAGGTCAAGTGGATTACTGGCCAAGTGACTGGATGTCTTGGAATGAGTGGGATAGTCTAGGTTTCAGCTTCATCTCCTGTATCCAGTTCACTTTACTGATGGGGCTTCCTATTACCTGGATGTCTGGAGTGAATAGACCCTTGTGAACTGGAGACCTATAACTTTTATTAGTGGTTAAAATAGAATTCTTAAACTGGATTTGGAGGTAGGATTATAATGACAAAGTTACTGTGTCCTTGGGACAGTGATTTGGCCTCAGTAAAGTTTGATCTTTTAAGATTTATCACTCATTTATGGCTAAGAGTATCAAAAATAATTGTTAGGTTCCATAGTGAGTTTTCAGCTATCACTTCCTTGGGATCTGTTATGTATCAGGTGCTGTGCCAATGACACAAAGACGTGGTCCTTGTTTTTAAGATGCTCCTGGACCAGTGAGACAGACTGGTGTGAAAATAATTAACTATATGATTTAAGATAGTAAATGCAATTATATTGGTATGAATCAAGTAGCACAGAGAGAGAAAACAATCTGCTCTAGAAGATCAGGGAAGAACTCATAGAGGAGGGAGTGGATGGCTGGTGTTTTGGGGGATGAATATGATTGTGCTTAGCAAAATATGAATTATAAATGTAGTGATGTTAGAAATGCACAGTTATTAAGATGTAGTGCCACCAAATTGGATAAAGTGTATGTACTGGGTTTATAAGTGGTAGATCGGATGATCCCATCGTGTTTGTTCTTTATTTCTTTCCCCTACTGATGAGAAAGTCCTTGTCTAGCAAAGTGATCAATGTTTTGGAACACTATTATTGTTTTGTTTCCATTGTTATTGGAAATTGGCCTTAGCTACTTCCTTCTCTGGAAGGAGGATGACTTTTTGATGTAAGTGAAGTTATCAGAGGCAAGGTGGTGTACATGAGTAGAGGACAGGCTATAAGACAAAATTCTTACTCCACCACTTAAGAGCTGAGTGTCCTTTGACAAATTGCGTATATTCCCAGTGACCTTGATCTCTCTATGAAATAGGATTAATAAGAGTACCAACCTTACAAGGTTGTTGCCTCGAGCGCATTAACAAATGTGAAAGCACTTTGTAAAGTGCTTCGAAAATATGTAAATGTTATTATTTTGTAGATAACATCAGCAAACCATTTCTTTATGTAGTTCTATGTATTATGTAAAGCTACAGAGATATAGGACCTATCTTCTAGGAAAACAGAATCAAAATTCTGAATCGGCTCCTAGGTAGGTAGGAGACCAGAGCCTTGAGTTCTCACGAGGTGCTCTTAGCCTGAAAAGCCAACTTGTGAGTGTGCCTCAGTCCGTTGCCTCCAGTGGCCTGGCATGTTCTTCAGCTGGGCAAGAAGGCAGTTAGAAAAGGGGAAGAATATTGTGCTCACAGGAAAAACATGACTTTTTTTGCTCTTTGGAAATGTTTGCTCTTTTGGTTTTGAGCTCTGAATGTGAACGATCCAGCTGATTCAGATCCCCAGAGTACCCCTAATAATAGAAACACTGTGACAACCACAAATATTAAAAACATACCTCAGTTTAGGCAACCAATGTAAGGTAAATACACACAGCATTATATGAAAAAAAATTCCCTTATGCAAACGTAGAAACATAATTTAACGTCGTTGCATTTAACATCAAAGAAATGACGACAAAGAGAACATGTTTACCGCTAGAAGAGTCAAATGAAATAATTAGTCTTCTGGACAAAGGCAGTAGAAAAAGAATAATAAAGTTCAATAACGTCTCTTGTCTATGGAAAGGAAAATTGGGAGGTTAATGTAAATTTTTTTCAATTTTAATTTACGTACAATAAAGTTTGATGAGTTTTGGCAAATATGTACACCTAGTAACCACATTTCCGTTACCCCAAGAAGTTCCCTCCTGTTCCCTTGCAGTCACTCCCCTCTGCTCCCCTGGCCTCAGGCAAACACTGATTTGCTTTTTGATGCTACAGTTTTGCTAAAGTTTAATTCTTATTTTGCTAGTTAACAGAAATGATGATAGTTAGACATCATCAAAATTTAGGCTACCGCCTTTAGAAAGTGCAATTCCAGTAACTTCTCTGAGCCTCAGTTTTAGCACATTAATGACGATAATAACAACTTTTCTATACACCTCAGAAGGTTGTTATAAAAAAATCTAAAGAGATCTAAAGGGGAGAATTAGGTGTTTAGGATTTGATGGATTATTTAGCAAATATTAATGTTAATCAAAAGGATGGCACTTCTAGATATGAGCCATTTTACAGAGAAATTTCCATACCAGAGCTCCTACAGCGCCTCTCCAGACCCCTGAAGGAGACTCCTCCCCGTGTTGTAGAGGAAGTTGTCTTAGAAATGGTTGGCTCACAGGCCCAGAATTCTGTCTTCTGTCTCTCAAGATGACAATAGGGGATTATAATCTATTTGGCTGATACATCTGAGTTAACATCAGATTAATCATGTGTATCACTTTGGGCATGAACATAATATAAAAATGTTCACAGTGCTTTATTATAATAAATTAAACAATTTATTTCATGCTGAACCTCCCACTGCCCTGATTCTAAAGCGTGTCGGTTTTATGGTTCCCGTTTTACATAGATAAAACTGAACTTTTCGGATGTCAAGTAATGTGCCAGAAGCTTCCATGTAGTATATCAACTACTGTTATAAATTGCTGTTGTTTTAAACAAGTGACCTGAATGCCATTTTCATTGGAGGTTGTTTGAATGGAGAGTAGAGACTAATGCATAAAATAAATCCTCTGATGAGTTCTCACCTTTCTCCTTGGGCAGCAAAAAGAGAATTGTATTCCCTGCTAGCCAGAGAAACCAGGCCAATTTTATCCTCCCTCTCTGGGAGATATCACTTTAGGCACTCTATAGACACCCCTGACATATTCAGGTCTTGCTTATTTTTCTTGGATGAGCTGTTAGAATGCCTATGTATGTGCATGTGCACACACTCACACAGATGCACACTCCATGCTGCCATTTGCCTCTGTGTGTGCATTTATATCTTGTGTAGATTGTGCATTTTCACAAAAGACAAATCTTCACCAGCTGGTCACTCTCACTTCCTCCCGTGTACATTTTGTAGCTTCCCCAGAGGGAAGTGAAACTGATGGTGGGTTGGAAGAGATTGAATTTGCTGAAGTGGATTCAGCCAAGTGGCTGTTTATGGATGACCTTTATCTTCTTGGGGGTAATAGCAAGAGGAGTTGTAGATTCCTGGCAGAATGTCTGATCACATCCCATTACAATTAGAATCATAAACTGTGGGCTTTGTGAGTTCGTTCACATGAGACAGTGAAGAACCAGGAATCCAAAGACCTGGGTTTGCCCTCTACCTCTGAATTTATCTACATATATGTAAAGATAGCTTAGTGTACCACTGTGAATATTCTCTCCTATCTTCCCTAGGAGACTTCCAAATCCTCAGACGCACACTGCATCTGTAATTTACACAGTATTCACTTTTTCATCTTTTTCTGTCCCTACACTGCATTTGGTAGAGATGTAATAAGTACTTGCTGACCAATAGAGTGGTACCACATCCTGCCTTGGATGAACTGGAATTCTGTTGGAAAGTGTTTCCAACTAGAAATATTTTGCCTCAGTGCTGTCACTACTGTTAGATTCAGCTGGAGCAGTGTGATCAGATACCTTCTCCTCTCAGGTCTCACCCTCTGGTCATCCTGAGAAGACAGGGCTATGAAAACACTCCCCTGGTTCCAGTCTAGATATCTAATGGGTCTTTCTCCTACTGCACTATTTTTGAGACCTTGTGATTTGGTCCGTACACATCTCCCAACTCTTAGCAGCCTGAACAAAAGCCTTATTGGGTCTAGTCTTGCCTTGTCTTTTTGTCTTCCCTTCTTCCTTCCTTCCTTCCTCCCTCTCTCCTCCCTCCCTCCCTCCCTTCCTTCCTTTCTTTCTCTGTCTTTCCCTCTCTGTTCTGTCTGTCTGTCACTCTCTCTGTCTCTCTCTCTTCCTCCCTCCTTCCCTCTCTTTCACCTTTCCTCTCTTTCTCTCTCTCCCTCCCTCCCTCTCTCACTTTCTTTCTCTCTCCCTTTCTTTCTTCCTCCCTCCCTTTCTTTCTTCCTCCCTCCCTTCCTCCTTTTCTTTCCCCAAGAGAAATTGAAGCCTCATGAATATTTTAAGTGGGTTTCACAGAACATAAAATCTGTACCTTCACAATGGGGATTAAATGTTGGAGTTTTAATTCCTCAGAATTAGCACATTTAAAAATATAAACCAGATCCTGTCAATCTCCTCCTTTAAACCCACCAGTGGCCTGCCACCACCCTTAAAACCAAACCCAAAGCCTTTATGCCAGCCTCCAAAATGCTACCTGGCTCTCACTAACCTCCAGCCGTGCTGGTCTTCTTGGATTTTTAGAGCACTGCAAGTTTGTTTCTGCCTCGTGAACTGAATACTCATCTCTTCTTCCTGGGACTCTCTTCCTTGAACTCTGTGGCACCCCAGAGTTGTCACTCAGATCTCAGCCCAAGTGTCTTCTCTCAGACAGGCCTTCCCTGACCCTCCTATCAATAGCCCCATGCACAGTATTTTCTTTCCTTATGTCACTCATCGTATCTGAAATTGTGTGGCTCATCTCCTCGTTTCCTGGTATATTGTTGGACCCTGACTAATGTGTGTACTCACCCCACAAGCAGACAGAGGCCTGACTAGTCCTGTTTTCTATTATTGCTCCAGAACTTAGACCAAGATCCTCTCTCTTGGCTGGTCCTTCTCTCTCTCTCTTTCTCTCTTAATTATTTTGCAGAACTCGTATGAGGAAAAGCAGTGTGATCTAATGCCAGAGCGCAGGCCTTGGATCAGAGCTCTGGGTTTACCTGCCTTCTTGATCTGAAGCCTCTGGTCATCCACAACTGCTGGTTGGAAACAGCTGTTATAGAGCCACTCTCTTTCTCTATTAGTCAACAAGTAAATCAAAACTAGAAATAAATTTCAAATAATCTGTAATACTTTACTAACCTTAACTCTGGTGATAACTTTTCAACCTTAACTTCCACTACTAAACTGCTTCTTCAGTCCCCTTCCTTTGTGAGGTGCCCTCCGATCTATCCCAATCCAGGAGAGGCCCTATAGGATATATATTGCTGTATCCTCAGATGTGGCCAAAGAAATGTGCTTGGAAACTAGAAGGGGAAGATGGTTCAACCAGCGACCATTCATAGAGGAGGCCAAGTACCAAAATTCAGGGCCTAGCTTTAGCGCTTCCTTATTAGAAAGTCTGGAATGGAAGATGGGTTCTCAAGATTTCCCTAGTAGAGGAATTCTTTTTTTATTTGGATTAAGAGATTATCTCTGTAATTTCCCACAGTCGTAGGCTGAACTCTCAGATGCCCCTTGCAGTGTAATGAGCTCTTCCAGCAGGATGGCCGAGGCCTTGTGTACTCATGGAGAGTGTAATGTAGCTTGCCTTGTTGGTTTTTCTGGAGATATCACGTTTGGGTCACAGGGGTTCAGCCAGTCTTTGGCTGCTGTGCAGAGCAGTTTTATGGGAATGGTTGTGAAATGCTAACATCTGTAGACTGAGCTTGATGAAGACATCACCCAGATTGCCTGGGGAAGGCTGCTTACTTTGGGAACTAATTTTCTTTTAGAAGGAGATTGATTTTTATTTTTAAAATCAGCTGTTACTTTTTTTGGGGAGGGGAGCTGATTTTTTTTCTTTTCTTTTCTAAAGATTGGCACCTGAGCTAACAACTTGCCAATCTGTCTCTCTTTTTTTTTCTTTTTCTCCCGCAATCCCCCCCAGTACATAGTTCTATACTTTTAGTTGTGGGTCCTTCTAGTTGTGGCATGTGGGACGCCACCTCAAGATGGCCTGATGAGTGGTGCCATGTCCGCACCCAGGATCCGAACTGGTGAAACCCTGGGCCGCCGAAGCAGAGCGTGCGAACTTAACCACTCGGCCATGGGGCCGGCCCCTAATTCTTCATAGGTAAAATATTTAGCACTTTTTTCCCCCTTGCCTAGGTACCACCACCAGGCTTAACATTTCCATCTGTAATGGTGGATTAGCTGTGTGCATATTTTCTTGTCACCTTGCAGTATACATTTTTGGCAAGTTAGGGGGCAAAGCCAAGGCCCTTGGTTTTTTAACTTGTCTGCTTCCTTGGTATTTCCACATGAGGTAAGATGTTAAAGGGTTAGAGGGTTTCTCTTTAAAGATTTCTGGTGAGAAGATGTAAAACTGACTGAGATCCACATGCCTCCTGGCCTCGGCTCCTTTGAGTCTATGTTCATATTCCTCCTTTTCCATGAAGCCTCTCTTGCCCACTCTGTTTAAAATGGCAACCTGTTTGCATACTTTATACTAAATCCCCCTACTCTACTTTGTTTCCCATAGAAATGATCACTTTTTGACGGACTGTATCACTTAGTGCTGACTGTGTTCATTGGCTGCCTCCTGCTGCTGGAATATAGACTCCATGCCTAAAAGAGTGCCTGGTGCATAGCTAAGCCCTTGAGAAATATTTCCTGAAAGGTGAGCTGACATCCCAGTAAAAGGAGAGAGATTGTAGTGTAGTGATGGAGAGCCTGGGCTTTGGTGTCAAATGATCCTGGATCTGAATCCCAGCTTTGCCACTTACCAGCTGAGTGTCTTCAGAAAGTGGTGTAACCTCTCTGAACTCCAGTTTTCTCTTCTGTAAAATAAGGATTATAACACTAACCTTGAAGGTGTGTCGTAAAGATCAAAAGAGATGAAGAGGCAAGATAACGTGGCGGTTTAGACGCAAGCCTTTGTGTTCTGGTAGATCTGGGGTCGGGCTTTAGCTTCAGGTTCTGGCTCTCCAATTAACTTGCTCCATTTTTGTAAACTCTCTAAGCTCACTTTATTCATCTGTAAAGTGGATATAATACTCTGGCCTGCCTCATAGGACAGTGGTCAGGATTAAAGGAGGTAATCCCTGTGAAGTGCTTAGCAGACTGACCAGCTCAGAGTAAGGGAGCCCGTAACTTGAGCTGTTTTGAGGATGGTGATGATAGTGTCTGTAAAGTTAGCCTCCTCAATGCTCACGCGTAGTAACTGCTCAATAAGTGGTAGGTTTGAGAAAAAAACAATATTGTTAAAACTCTGGGAACCTCCTAAATTGATGTCACAGTTTCCTTTGCATCCTCCCTTCTCCAGGGGAGTAAAGCAAAGTGCCTGTTATCTTTGTGAGATATTTATTTTAACTTGAAAATGGAAGAGCAGACACTTTTTGTGTGCCATGCTCCTTTCTTTGTCCTGTGATCAGACAGTTCTGCTGTGATTTCAGGGGTTGGTTTTGAATTTTCGGATTGAGCTGCCATGGGGGCTCTCTGCTCCACCGAGTGATCGTTGAGAGGACTTTGTATAACTTGGGTGTTTAGTCAGCTCCTTCAGAGGTAATGGAATTGGCTCCAGTAGCTATGGTTTTGGGAGACTGTGATGGCTCAAGGGTTCTGTCTGCTTCCACTTCCTTCTATGAGAGATGCCCCTTCCTAGCTCTGCTCCTCAGTTGCTATGTGAGCCTCAGCGAGACACTTCACCTCAACCAGACCCTGTAACTGTACAGCCCAGGTGTGAATCCAGGCTTCGTCTTGCTGTGTGACTCTGGCCAAATTATTCAACCTTTCTGTACCTTATTCTCCATCTTTGTAAACAAATAAGTAAATAAACAGAAATAAAAAATAGAATGGCCCTACACCACAGGGTTTTATCAGGATTGAATGAGCTATTACATGTAAAGGGCACTTTAAAAGTACACAGTAATGTTTATTATTATGTTTCTTTATAAAAAAAATTGAAATACTTCACTACTATAATCTTTTAAGTTTGTGAACACTTTCTATATTTTGAAAGTTCTGGAACTTCAGCTTCTGCCCCTCGTGTGCTGAGGGACACTGGTGGGACTATAGTGTCCTGAAAACACTTGGTGAAGAATGTCTTTGCTTGGAAAGAGCCTCAGGTGTCCACTGTGTCTTCCTGGAAGTGGTCAAACGCAGTTTATTATTTAGTGTAATGTAGGGAAATGATAGCGATTACCTGGGTTGAAGTGAAAGGGCCCAAGGGAGTGTGGGGAGGACCCTGAGATTAGGGCCGCTCCTGGGAGGAGGCCACTAGCCAAGCCAGGAAGCCTCACAAGGTCTGTTTTACCTGGTGATCTGGCCTGGGCCTGTTTTGACCCTGAGCTTGTCACACTCAGGTGGACCTCGCCCTGTTCTTGGTCTTAAAGCTTACAAGCCAGACTGAGCCATCAAAGCAGAATGCCAAATTATTCATTGAGAATGAAAAACAAAGAGGTTTTGTGCATTGGATAGGCATGCCTGTCTAAGTAGCACATGTCCCCCTCCAGGCAAGTTAAAAGAGAGATCAAATTATTGGAAAGCTACCTGGAAAGTATGGAATTGATGATAAGGGAGTTAAGTGATTCAAATGTTTATGGTCTCAGGCCCTGTTAGCCTGCTGCGTCTGTCTCCACAGCCCAGACCTACCTGTCAGGTGATCCATGTGCTCATCTGAGTCACACCCGGCTCCATGGCAGCCCTAGTCGGGTTTGGAATCAGCACTGCCATCATTTGCCTCTCTGACTATCCTTTATATTAATTTTTTGGCAGACAAACTTCCTCTTCACATCCTTGTGATGTGTTTTTTATTTAAATTTTATTTTTCATCAAAGTACATGTACATTGTTTTACATATCTAATAATCATAGAATACTTAAACTGAAAAAACAGCATTTCCCTGCTCCAAGTCTGCTTCTCCCCTTCGATTCTTACTCTCTGGCAGCAGCCACTTTTGAATCACTGAGCTGGTGGTTCTGCTAGTTATCTAAATGATGTGCTTGAATTGCTGTTTTTTAATTTTTCTATTGAAGGTGACGTCTATGGACGATGACCACTGAGCACTCAGACCACTCTTCCTTTCAGTTTCACTCTTCCCTTTCTTTCCAGTATGGTAATATCTTAATATTTAGTTAAAACCGTATTTATCATTTACATTATTATGCCATTGTAAGTATTCATGGCAAGCTACTAAATATACCAAGGTTATGTTTTCTTTCTTTCTTTCTTTCTGGAACATATTTCTCCACCCATCTTTCATCTTTAAATTGATAAGGGCATTTGAAACCATAAGTGCCATGCCTTCATCACACCTAGCAAAATTAACAATTCATTATCGTCATCTAATGCCCAACCCATATTCAAATTTCCCTGATTGTCTCAAAGATGTCCTTTTACAGTTGGCTAGTTTGAATAAGGTCTACAAATTGTATTTGGTTATTATATCCCTAATTTTCTTTTTATTCTATACCAATTCCTCCCCTCCTTTATTTATGACATTGATTTGTTGGCGAAATTGGATGTAGAATGCCACACATTCTAGGTTTGGCTGATGGCTTCCTCGTGGTGTCATTTAACTTGGTCTTCTATATCCCATAAACTAGTGGTTATTAGATTTTTTTAAGCAAAAATATTCTATAGGTGGTGCTATGTACTTCCTATTTTATCATGTCATAAGGCAGTCATGTCTGGTTGTACCACGTTTAATGGTGATTAAATTGGTCAGTGGGTTCAGATTATGGTAGCCTGGTCATTTCATGGCCAAGTTCCCTATCAGCTTTTCACCTAATGGTTCACTTAATGATCATCCATTGATGATCATTACCTAGATCTATTACTTTTAGGGGTACATATTCTGTCCTTTCATTGTGTGATTCTATTCTGAGCCAGTAAGTGTTGATTACTTACTTTAACCCCACAGCGCCATCTTATTTTCCTTATTTCCAAGTCTGGGTTGGGGTCAGGGGACTTCTCTGTGACCCCACAAATGACCAAATAACTGACTGAATTTACATGAAAGTAATATGCTTATATGTTGTATTGATTAACATTTTTATTTGAACCTCTGGTTGAGCTTAGAAAACATAAACAGAATAGTGGAAAGCTTTCTTGTCAGTTATGTTGAAAAGTAACTGGCAGAAAAAAATAGATTTTTTTTTCAGAAGTGGAACAAATCAGAGGAATCTGTTTTGGCTTAGAATGCCTCCTTTCTCCGGGGTAGGAAAACTCTGAAGTCTAATGGGGTCTCTTCTGCCTATGAGGGAACTGGAAGAAGCTACTAGGATGGGCACTGATGACACACAATCATTTGAGGACTTTTTGGTTGTTGTTTTTGTTTTAGTTTTCACTCTCTTGGTTTGCTAAGAAGTCTTTCATAAAGATTTTTCCTAAACCCTGTTGCATATGAATTAGGGCTTTTCCTTTCCTCTGTAATGGGGCCTGGTACACTTTGATGTGTTTTAGCAGAATTTAACTTCTAAATACAGTTCGAAACTTAGCTTTATAGTTTGAAACACACACACACACAAACCCTTGACTCTCTCAACTGACAAATTTCCTTTCACTGCAAGAACCTGTCCTGTAGGAACCAACTTCAGTGGCAGGATGGAACTATGGAGACACCTTGCATCTCCTTCCTGAAAGGTTAGGATATGCAGACATGAGAAGCCGCATGAAGAGGGGAAGTCCTTTCTAGTATCTCTCGACTGGGAGGCCCATTTCCATGCTTCTCAAAGACCTCCTTTTAGAGACAGATGAATTCCTGGTATAAATGCCTGATCTGTTATCATAGAAAAATATAGATCAGTTACCTTTTTAGCAACTTCTAGTATTCCAGAGTTTAAATTCCTCCTCTGAAATACTCTGCAGATCCAAATTCTTATAATATTGGAGCCTCTTCTGACATTTGAAATGACCTTCCACGTAACTTTCGATGACCAAATTGTGCCTTTCTTCCAAGGCCCAAATCAAATGACACTTTCCCGGAACCCCCCAGTGAGAATCATCTCTTCCCATCTTCTAGACTCCTGTGGCTCTCTCTTTTCATCCTTCTTATGACAAGGATAATATGCTCCCTTTCATTGTAGTTTATTCACATACTCGTATTACTTCTCCTTTTTAACAGAAAAATATCGGTCTTATTTTTGTTTTGACCATAGTTAGTATTTAATAAATATTTTATTAACATTTTAAATTTTAATAATTAAATCAATTGCTTGAGTAATTTTATTTTGTCAGATATTTAGCTTATATTTCAACTATGCTTCAGATATATATAGGGGAATCTGTCAGTCAGATGTAGAGCCAGATTTTCTTCTTCAGAAGAGGGAGGAAAAGAATGTGTAAGAGGCATTAACATGGAATTTTAGTCAGAAGACTAGATGCAAGACCCACCTCTACCACTTCAGAGTCACTGCTTCAGAGCAATTGGTATGTCACTAGGGGCCCTCCCGGTAACACAAAGATCTGTAGCAAAAGTCACCTAAGACTTATTTAAGATGTAGTTCATTAAAAAGAAGGAAGGGGATAAAGGACTATATAGATTTATGAGTCATGGCGGATGGTCCAGGGATGGGGTCTTGAGCTCTCAAAGCCCTTTAAGGTAGTGCTGGCCGGGGAAAGGAGGTCTGGGAGGGGTTCCACTCCAACTATGATGGGAAGGATGAGTGTACAAAGCCCATGGGGTGCTCAGGGCAGAGAGAAGATAGTAGGGGTTGGGGACGGAAGCCCTAAATATATGCTTTACTCTTTAACCTCCTTCCAGTCTTGCCCTGAACCTACCTAGTCCCACATATGGCTTTCTCTTACTTCTTGCTTCCACTATCCTCTCTTGGGAACTCTTTGGCTGAATTAAAGAATAGGACCACTTCTAATAAACCATAACTAGCACTTACAATGAGCTTCACGTTAGTAAGGGAAGACCACCCTCAGAGAGAGCGAGGTTCTAACACCATTGATAGTCACCTCTGTAGAGAAAAGAAGTGAAGCCAAGATCCCATTGCACTGGGCATCACAACTTCACAAGCAGCTTGTCCTTGTTACAGAAAGACAGTGAGACCCAGCTTTCTCATGGGGGTTATTCCCTTACCATCAGTCTGCCTCTTTGTGAGAGGTGCACTCCCCTTCAGGATCAAGGAGTATAAAGAAGATGGGATCTGGGGTCAGTAGACCGGGGTTTGGGTCCAATTATATGCTGTAAACTTTAGGCTACTCACTTTTCCTCTCTGATGTGGAAAGAGATGTAATACTTACCTTACCACTAGATGATAAGGAGGTTCAGATGAGATTTTATATTCATGTATGTGTGTGTAATATATGTTTATATATATAACACCTTCATTATTCTAAAGTGATATAAAGAATTCTTCCCTATTACCAAGTTATTTCAAAGGCCACATCTTGCCACAGGTGACAATCAGAGCCATGTTGTGGTCTACTGGCTCTTCTGCTTACTAGTGTGCATGATTCCCTATACCTCTTGGCACCTTGCTTTCCTCTCCTGTGAAATGGACAAGAATACTAGTTGTCTAGAGAAGGAACTTACCGGGAGTAGACAATGTGCAAGGTAGACATAGGATTGGTGAGTTACCCTGATGCTTTTTCCAGCACTACCTGTTTCATTTCTTCTAGCAGGATTTAGATTGCCACAAGTTTTCCTGGTGCCATCCTTGAATGTGAAGTATCTGGTTGAAAAAAGTGATTTTGGAGTCGCACAGACGTGGTTGCTTGCTGCAAGCTAGGCAAGTTACTGAATATGTTTATCCTTAAAGTGGAAAAATAATGTCACGTGCTTCACAGGACTGCACTGAGGATTAAAGGAGCTTATGTAAACAAGGCATCGAGCACAGTGTTCGGCACCCAGTGGGTGTGCTCAGCAAGTGTTAGTTTTCTTCCCCTAGACCATATATTGCTCTTCAGTTTTTACCCTCATTAAATAGCATTTATTAAAAAATTCCAAATAAGGCATGGTACTAGGTGCTTTCACTTTAAATAATAGGGCGCTAAGGGAAGGCCAGCTTGGGGTGAAGAGCCCAGGGAGCCAGTTACGTTTGTTTGTTTGTTTTATAATAAACAATAGTGGTTTCCCACCTCCTTCCCCTGGTCCTGAGCCTGCTGAGTCACTGATCCAGTCCCTTGGCCCTGTGATCTCTGGCTGTGTGTGTAGAATACAGCAAAACCCACAAGAAACCAGCACTAATAAATGGCAGATCGTTTTGAGGGATTTTTGTTTGCATTCCTGTGCTTCCTCTCCTGGCGAGATAGGAAACCTGTAATAAGACTTTTCCTAAATGATGCTGCATGTGAAATGTGGATTTTTTTTTTCTGTTCTCCTAACAAATGACCATTTCATGAGGTTTCTTTTCATTTTTTTTCTTCCTCTTTTCTGCTTCTCAGTACATTCAACAAAGAGCTTATTCCTCTGCTGGTTACTGATTGATGGCTCTACTCTGTGTGCCCTTTAATTTTGCAATAAACCAACAAGGAGTTGAGACCACAAACTTAAAGAGAATTGACTTATTTATTTGACTGGATTCACTGGAGCGACAGGCAGATTTAGTCATTTCAGTGTGGTCCTGGGGAGGGCAGGAGGAGTCCCTGGGAAGGAACACTGTGTTGTAGATAAACAGACAGAAAAGAGCTTGCTGTCCTCTCATTCCAGAGCAGCTGGGCATCGCTTTTCAGCAGTGATCCCATTGCAGGCCTTGATGGTAGCAGGAAGTCTTCCACAAGACTTGCCCACAGCTCCAGGATTCTGAATTCAGTGAGACTTCAGATATGTGGAAATGGATAGCCACCACCCACAGGTCTTATCTCCCGTGTCCCTTGTTTCAAAGGGATTGTGATTCACCTAAAGGGATTGCAGGAATAACCATAAGCCTGCCCAGGTCACCAGTCCTTCAGGCCTAGCCTCTTAGCTGGATGACTTCAAAGACCAAGAACAAACCTCTGCCCATACCACCTCCATCCCAGTTGTGTCTTCTCCATAAGGCCAGAACCTCCATCAGAATGCGGAGGCACTAACACACTTTATGAATTGATCACCAAACATATTGAGTCAATTTTTTCTTACTTAACACCACCATTGTGTGGAGTAAGCAGCCTGAAAATAAATGCAACATCATTTACAGTAGGAAAACACATAAACTTGTTGAGCGGTTTACATGGATCCTGAGTAAACCAAAGATAGCCCTTGTAGGGTGATTGAAAGCATAGATGCTATTACCATTTATATTTAAGGATTCCTCCATGCCCAGTGCTACTCTCTCTGAGTTGAAGTGAAGCTAGAAAGACAAATACCCAAATGGACTTTGTCCCAGCTGTGAAATCCTATTCCAGAACCCAGTTTTGTTTGTGGCTCTACCACATTTAACCAGCTAACTGCTTGTTCTTATTCTGCTCTTATGTGGCAACCTTTCTTCTGAAACTCATCTCATCACATTTTAGCAGAAGTGAAAATATTAGCAGCATGGTTAGTGGCCAAGACAGAAATAGAATCCAAGAGTCTGCATCCTTTCTTTTGCCATACCTGCTGGAGCGTGATTCCTCCCTGGCCTGCAGACTCAATATTTCCAGCTCTACCAAACAGCACTCTAACAGTCAGTTGGTTTCTTCTTGCTACTAAAAGTTTGTCTGATTCTTAAACATTTTGTACAGCTTTCTTTTAAATGTCATTTTGCATTGAACATTGTGGAACTTGGTCAGTCTGATATCAGCACATGCCTTGCTCTGAAGAAATTAATCAACAAATATCCACAAGGCTATGAGTTTTCATGTTGAGAACCTTTCATGTGGTAGAACCAATGTAGGCTAGAGGGCCAGACAGACCTGGTTTGAACTGACTCTTTCACGTGCTAGCTCTTCGGCCTCAGAAAATTGTTCATCTTCTGTGAACCTCAGTTTCCTCCTCTTCAAAACTGGCATACTAATGTTTACCTCACTCGGGTGTGAGGATGAAATGAGCTAATGTATGTAAAGCACTAGGTGCAAGGTCTGATACACAGGAAGTGCTCAAGAAACCTTAGTTTCCTCCTTTGTCCTCTCTCGCGTGTAGAAGGAGGACAGGGATACAGAAACACAAAATCTCAGAACATTTACACTGTAGGTAGAAAGATAAGAATAACACACATGACGTAATTAGAGAAATTCTCATACTAGATTACTTGGTACTGATTCTAAAGTGGGAGTATTAAGAACTGAGGGATCGGTTGCAGCTAGCATAGTTAGGAAGGATTTCATGGAAGAGGTGGGATATGAACTGGCCCCAGCAAGATGGAAATTTAAAGAAGAGTAGGGGAGACATTTCAGACTGGGGCTCTTGGGGTGGGGATGAGAGCCAGAGTGAGTCAACCACGAGAAATAGAGATAAACTGAGAATGTCACAAGCCTCAATTTTTCCACTGGAAAAACTGAAGTGGACAGAATAATAAGTAAAAAGCTAATATTTGTTAGGCACCTGCTAGATATTAAGCACTGTCTTAAGTGCTTTTTATGCCAACTCATTCATCCTCACAATAGGCATGATTGTCATCTCAATTATACAGATGGAGAAAGTCAGGCATAGAGAGATTATGTAATCAACTTGAAATGATACAGCTAGTAGGTGGTAGAGCTGAGATGGCAACCCAAGGAAGTCTGACTTCAGAGCCCACCCTCCTAACACGCAACAGCCGCCCCAGTTATCTTCCAGCATCCTTCATGGGGTAGTGAGGATCAGCTAAGACCATTCTGTGAACATACTCTGAAAAATATACAGCATCATACACGTGTAAAATGCGTCATTATTCTTGTTGATGACATGAACAAGATAGCCACCTGAAAATGAGGGAGGAAAAATTGCAAGATAGGCACTCATGGGCAATTATATTGGGCAAGTTTAATAGCACATGTGCCTCACCATCCCCTCTCGCAACTCTAGGCTTGACATAGCCTCACATTTCCTCTTGAGGCAGTCCTCCAGGTGGCCATTTCCAATCCATCAGAGTGGGTATTGGAGGCTAAAAAACTATTTGTCATCTGGCATTAGGGCTTACATCTTGAGTGTGATCTGTCCTTGGCCAGGATATCCATTTTATGGACCTATAGCATGTGATTGGGAGTTGGCTTATTGGTGACCGTGATGGAAGATCTCTACTCCAAGGTCATTGCCATGGAAGGAAGCCCGCCCCTACTTACCATGTAAATATTTAGCCATTTTAATGTATTTGTTCTGGGCCTGTTCTTCTTGTATCTCTCCTACGTTGACTCTGTTTAACTGTAGGTTATTATTGTTTGTCTATATTGATGTCATTTATTTAAGTATGGACACAGACAGCATTGCTTCAGCTCCCGACCCCTCCCTGCCTTTTTTAAAATAACACCTTACACAATATCCCTTCCTTGAGGACATCAAATAAATAGTTTTTGTTCAGAAGCATATCTGATGAGGCTGCTGCCTTGGAAATTTGTTCCTAGGCACAACTTTTGACCTCCTTTTGAATAGACAGTGAGTGACCTTTGCTCCCATTTTATGCCACAGATTTACTCCTGAGATAGAATTGGATGCACTCATCCAGTTACTGAGTTTGGAGAGCCCTTGGTCAGGGTGTCATTTGCCTTAATGGCATAGAGATACAAGGAGTCAGACCAGTGTTGGCTCCTCTCCCTTTGGAGGTTTCCAAGAGGCTGGATGAGACCAGAGGCCCCTCTGAGCTTCAGCTCGTCCCCACTGTAACCCACCATAAGAGTGGCTGGGCCTGAAGAAGACAAAGTTGGTGGTTATCAGGCTGGACTCCCCCAAGAGCCATATTTTTTAGACCCCTGGGGAATGAGTGACTCAACAGAACTGTTTTCTTCGTCTCAAATGAGTCTAAGGAGGGGAAACCAGTTAATAGCAGCCGTCTGTGATGGACTGATCACAAAGCTGTGTCTTTCTAATCCTCCTTGCAAATCAAAGGGAGGGGAATCCCCACAGCCCAGGCATACACGTGAATAGAAAGCACCATCAAGTAACAAAAACACCTTAAAAGGTCAGCAGAAACTCAGGGGGCTGCTGGAAATTCACTTCCCCTGCCTTTCTGTGAGGCTTGGTGGGCAGCAAGGGAGTGGGCGAAGACAACCAAACAAACCTCACAAAAAAGCAGCTCAGCCACAGGAAGTGTACAGTGCAGAGAAGGCTGGGAAGGAGGTTTCTTCCATGTCTGTGAACCTGAGAGTCTTCTGACAGTTGGCCCTATTCTTTTCCAAGCCTGGGCTGGCCAGAGACTTTTTGGGTCCCGTGCTAACTGCAGAATAGCACACAGTTGGCAAATGCACCACTTGAGGCCACTGTGAGTGCACTGTTGTAGTTCACCAATAGTGCATGTTATTTCCTGCACTGGGCCCCAGATCACTGACAGGATGCCGCCGAGGTTGGGCTGAAGGTGGAAACAGCACACCAGCCTGCTGTTTGTGGCTTCATTACAACTGTCGCCCCATCTGAGACCCGGAATCAACACGTGTTAACCTCAGCCTCATCGGGGCCAGTGGAACAGCATGCTGACAGTGGAACCGGAGCTCTTCACGCCTACATCTACGACACAAGAGCTGGCTGCCCAGGGTTTCCACCGCATCCCCTTGCGTGTGCACCACGAGAGAAGTAGGCCGAGGAGAAAGCCATCCTACGGTGCTGCATGATTTTCTTGTACATTTATTTTGGCCAAGTGGCAGGCGCAGTTCTACCTCAGTACATTTCCTGAGAACTCAGTGGTCAAGGCAATGGCTAAAATGAGTTGGAAGCAGTATTATTATCAGTCGTTTTGCGATTGAGTGTGTGTGTGTGTGCACCCAGTTGAGGAGGTTCTTTTCTCTTCCTCCATCTGCATTGTCTCATACTGACCAGTGTCTTCTGTAGGGACTCTCCCCCAAGGCCAAGGGTTTCTCTAGCTTTGCCTGTGAATTTCACAGTGAAATCTACAAGAGAGATTTTTTCCCTTCACGTTGATAGTAAAAGTTGTGAATTTTATCAAGATTGAAAGTATTCTCACCGTAAACACAAAATTATTCAAAGTTGTCTCCTTCATTCTTTTCTCCCTCCTCTCTTCCTCAGCCTCTGCCGATTGGTTCTGTGTAGGATGGATTTCTTAAGGTTGAAGATGATGAGAATCAAGGGTAATGGTGACATTTTAAGTTCAATACTAACACTAATGCAAATTGAAATATATAATGTGTTTCATAGCCACCTGCCACATTTACGTTCATAATATGTTCATTTTCTTCGGATCTTTTGTGGACTCAACACTTAGGTACAGAGAGGTTAGGAGCATTTCCCAGAATTGCACAGCAGGTTAGTGACAGAGCCAGAAATAAAAGGCAGGCTGCCTGACTCCCACAACAGTGTTTTCTTCAAGCCAAATTAAAGTTTGATCCTTTTACCACAAATATTTCGAAAGGAAAATCCCCCATAGCCTTTCAGATTTTCCCAGAAAACAATTGTCACGCAAATCTGCAAGATGGAAATAGCACGCTGGAATACTAAAACTTTATCAGTTCTTTATTCTAAACTGACAGTTGATATTCTCTGGGCTGAAGCTAAAGAAAAATGATTTTTTTTCATAATGGAATGATTTCTGATTTTCCAGATCTTGGCAAAACTAAGCCAGTGAATAGCAAAACCAGATTTGTGACACTTAAACTCCAAAATATTTGGTCTGACATTCCTCACAACAAATATTGGATATCTCTTTTCAAGGCTGGAAGTGACGGGGGAGTGGGATGGGGAATTGTCAGGGGAGGGGTGAGTCTGCTCTAGGCCTGCCTTTGAGGGGACTTACCCTGTTCCTTCCTATACTGAACGCAGGACACTCCCGCCCAGCCTCCCTCGGCCTCTTGCCACTCCCCCCCCCACCCCCCCATTTCTCTCTCTCTCTCAGCTCCTATACAGCAGATGGGTTGGGGGCAGACACCGTCATGGTTGGGATGCAAGAAGAGAGTGTGGTGAAAACCACTCCAGGGCCTTTCTCTCAAGCCTTGGTGATGAAAGGACTCAATGAACCTTAACAATTTCTCACAGGAAAATTCCAGCCTCCGTCTCCTTAAAAGCAAGGCATTCAGCAACCCTTAACAGAGGCAGGATTAAAACTCAGATTTTATCCAAGTTAGCTGACTTTTCCGAGGCCTCTGCTTGGATAGAGAAGCTCAATTGCTGTCATATCTTGCAATTAGGATCATTTTAGATACCAAAAGTAACGTTGGTTAAAAGTATACCTTAAGCAGATAGATCAATTTTAATACAAAAAGAGAAAAAATTAACTATGCCTTCAGAGCCGATGAAAAGCAGAGCCCTGTGATTTTGAGAGTGCTAGATTCAGCAGCAGGCAGGCGGTTTGTGAGCAGAGCCAGCCGCCACAGTCTCTCTCTGTCCCTCAGATGGTGTCCTGCTCTGGCTGGCCGGGTTATCCAGCCGGCTGCCTGTCTGTTTGGGAGCTGTAAGAATCAGGATTATCATTGCCCCAAGCCCTGCAGGCCCAGTTAAAGTAATTTTGAAACTTCTCTGATTCTCTATGTCAGATTGTAGCAGGTTTCTGGCAGGGGGTGGGTGAGAGGAGGAAGTGGCTGTTTTTATGGGCATAGGTATGCCCCCGAGATGCCTGAGGTTGCCTCACGATTCCTCTTGCCCAGCCTACCCCTTCAACTCTGTTGCACAAAGACACGAGTTCTATGAAGACCTTTAGTTTCCAAACCCCCTGTGGGCTTGGGAAATGACAAGCCACATGCATCTGGGGCCACTGAAAACCACCAAAAAGACTGGCAGAATTCGGCTAGGGTTGCCTCAAATGCTTGACACTTTTTGAAGAAGCTGAAGCTACTTGCCTACTTGGCTTATGGTTATTTATTAGCATTAGAGTCTAAAAGGACACTTGTCACAAGATTGGGCTTGTTACACTGTAGCATTTTGATAATCTTTTAATGTATTTCTGGACATTAGATTCCTGTGATCATTACTTCTATAGATCAGATTCTCTAGACCAGGACGTCAAGGCCTAGAGAAGCCACCCGTCCAGGGATCTGGGCTGAGTTTCTCTCTCTCCTCTCCTCTGCCTGGCACTGCCTTAGGAAGGAACGTGGGCTAGGAGGCCTGAACACCCTTTTCTTATCTGAGCTATTGATCTCAGGCAGGTGATTCTAGTTCACTCTGTAGAAGGTAGAGATTCCCACAAAACTTGCCTCTCACCTGCCCCTACAGAAAGCTGAATAAGGGCATCTGCTATATTCTTAAGTCCTTAAAAAAACAACCTGAACTGTGAATGTTGTTATTGTTTTCCTGACCATGAATATCTCTTCTGCTGACCAAACAGGGCCAGATATACTATTCCAACCTATTCCTGGCTGACCACAAACTCCCTCTTCTCTGTCACCTTCCAAGAGTCAAATAAAAGGAGATTTTTCCATCAAAGGCTGTGCCTTTAGGCCTGACACTCTGATTTCTCCAGGGCTGTCCCATTTTCTCTTCTGGCCACCATTTTCCAGTAGTCACAGTGGACTTGAATATTCTAAGTGGCTACTGATGGAGACCCCAGCAAAGATACTTCTATAATGCTTCAATATAAGGTGGATCAGACTAGACACACACGGTGGCCCCTTAGGGCAGAATGTATTCTGGACCAGGAGCAGGAGGCGTGAGTGGGATGTGGCTACAGCCTAAATATAGTCTAATTATAGCCTAGCTGAAGGAAGATGGGTCAACTGAAGGCAGGTGGTCCACACTGAACACAGAGACTAGTGGAGAGTCAGGCTCAGTTGGTCAGTGGACTCCAGCTCACCAGTCCTCTGAGCCTTGGGGCTGATGGTTCTTCTGACCATCTGCTCCTACCCTCCTACCCTCTTGTCTCCAGGTGATTTCTCTCTTAAGCTACCTTTTTGATACTTAGTGGAAATGAGCTATATATTTTTGTTTGTGGGCTGGTTGGTTTTTCATCCTCAGGACCCTCTGCCTTCTACCAAGATGGCATTCATTCCCACCCATCGGCCTTACTAGTTCATCTGGTCTTTGCCTGGTTCCTGTCTTTCTGTCTCTTTTTCTCTAGCTTATAAGTCCTGCTGTCTGTGAAAGCAGGACCTATTGGATTATTTATGAATCATACCCTGAAGTTTCTTCTTCTTTAGAGAGCCTCATTGTTCCCTTAAGCTGAGCATAGGTGCTGAACAGAAGGGTTGAGTAGGAGGCATTTAGAGAAGTTAGATAGTGCAAGGGAAAACTTAGAACCCAGGGGCATGATCTTTGAAGAGAGAAAAATCCCCCCTTCATTTTGCCTTGGATGAGGAAGACTGAAAATAAGACTCAAGTCTACGTGATGTGGTATGAGGGGCCACTTCCTATTCAAGTGTACCTGCAGCATCCTACACCCAAGAGGGTGGTGTAAGGAAGCCCTGGGAGTAAGTGGTCTTCTCATATATATAAGGTTGAGTGGAGACAATAGTTCCTTTATACAACCTATAGGGTGTCCTGTTCCCCCCAGTGGCTGGATGGTGTTCTCCTGCCTGAAGAGTAAACTTTAAGTTGGATTGCGTCTCCTCCTGGCTTCAGATGTAATTATGACCATCAAAAAAATATGTATCTTCCTCTTAGTCTGAGTCCCTCTCTAGCTTTGGGATCTATAATTGATTGTAGTGGTGGTATGTTGTATATTTTAAATGTCATACTTTTAGAGAGATGGCAAAAGTAGCAGAAGTGCTTTCAATTAAATTTTTACTGCTTTTTTGAACATACCAATAGCAAATATTTGTTTTTTGTCAGCAGTGGGTTATATACTGTACAAAAGGGAATCAGGCGTGGGTTTTCTATCTAAACAAGCAAGGTACAAATCAGCAAAGGAGAACTAAAGACACAGATGGGAGCTAACATTTAAGGTTTACCATTGGCCGGGCACTATGCTAAGGATTTTGCATGCATTATCCAATTTAATCCTCAAAACCCTGTGAGTTAAGTATTATCATTCGCAGAGAGAGAGATTATGAAACTTGCCTGATGTCACAGAGCTAGTAAGTGGTAGAACATAGGATCTGAACTCAGATCTGTCTGATTCCAAAGCCCTCACCCTCATCACTGTGCAAACTGCTCTTGCACAAATTAATACCAAGCATCAGAAACCCCAGTCTTTCTAATGGAGCAAAGCAGCAGGAAAGCCCCTCTGAAGGGTCAGTCAGAACTCATTTTCAGAAGCCAGATAGCATTAAGGCCCTGTTTATAATGTGTAATAGTATTTTATGTTATTCTGAGAGTGTAGTTTTCAAGCCCCCACATTACCCCAGAGACAACGCATCTATAGCCTTCTGCTCCAGTCGTGCTGGTTTGTAATCGGTGCTATTTGGAAATGTTTCCATTCTATCGTTTTGCTGAACAGGGATTTGGAAAACCACAACAATTCCGAAAGATCATGTGATTAGCAACCCCATTGGTTGCTGTGTATCCCTTCCGTGATTTGGCTTTCAGACTCGTAAGAACGAGGCAGAGGGTTGTTAACAAAACCACGCAGGAGACTCTTCTCTTGCCATTGGAGAGTGAAAATGTTTTTTCTCCATCTCCTCTTCCATTGAAAGTGGAAATGGGCTGGGTATCTTTTGAGGTACATCTGTAGTTTGGCTTTAGGCTCTGCAGGGTATCATTTTGTTGGTTCTGTACAATAAAACCATCATCTCAGCGCAAGTTTCCATTATAGGACCAGTGAAATAGTAATAAAATTGAGAAAAAGTGGTCTGAACATTTTAGCAAATGCCTTTTCTTTAACTTACAAGTTTCTAGAGAAGACACACAGTGCTTTACTCTCATTTTCCCCCCTGCGCAGGGTGAGGTGCTTTGCATGGTAGGTATTCAGTAATGTCTTTTTCTCATTACTGTTACTATATCGTTAGAATTGTGTTCATTCTCACCAAGTCATCTTTTAGAAGAGTCTGAAGCATGTGGCATATGCTAAGGTATTGACCTATATAGCATCATTTTGAAGGAAATAATAATAACGATGGCTTCCATTTATTGAATATTTACTATGGGCCAGACACTAGGTTAAGTACCTTACATTGATTATCTCATTTAATTCTCATAACAATTCTATAAGATAGGTGTCATTTTACCTATGAACAAATGAAACTCAAAGGTTTAAGTAACTTTCTCAAGGTTCACAGTGTCAGGGTCGGAATTTGAACCCAGTTTTACTGAACTCCAAATCCTATATCTTATGGAGAGAAATAAACATAATTCCTTATTCATGCTCCTGGACATGAATGATGTGTTTCTTAAAAGAGTAAGCTGTTACTTGACCATGTAAAGCCATTTTAACGGAAGACATAGTGATTCTTACCAGTCCAGATGAAAAGTATCAATACAAAAGAATATGGGGGATAAGATTAGCAAATACTCAGCGGAATGCTATATTATCTGGTCATCACTACAGAGCAGCTGGAGACTCACGAGCCTACTTGACACACAGAGACCTTGGAAAGGTTGTCTTGGGTGATAGAGTGCTTCGTTTCTTTACCTGACCTTGCCATTGTGTTCCCCTCTCAGCCCTCAATTAAGCTGCCGTTAGTATAGGATTTATAACGTGTCACTGGTCCATTCCAGAGAGAGCAACAGAGGTGTGGCT
Organism: Equus asinus; assembly: GCF_041296235.1. Lineage (NCBI taxonomy): Eukaryota > Metazoa > Chordata > Mammalia > Perissodactyla > Equidae > Equus > Equus asinus. The sequence continues at coordinate 77,303,952 of NC_091796.1, forward strand.
GAAAAGCTGGACGATAAAGAATGGAGACAATTCCCATTTCCATTCAAATCAGGATAGCAACAAAACCATAGCTGACCATCGGGGTAGACCAAGACAGTCCAGCTAGATGCCTATTCCAGGCACTAAATGCCTAGTACCCTTTTTAGAAGGGACATTTCCTCAGAGGGACCAAGATACTCACAGCTTCTACCCATGGTGGGAATACCCAAACCTTGGGAAAAGATTGCTGTTAGTCATGTTGCAATTTTCCAGAAGAGAATCTGTATTTTATCCTTCTTTTACATTTCTAAACAATAAATTTTATAAATGAGGATTTTTAAGGAAAAGAATAGTTTCTTGATAAACCAAATGGGAAAATATTATATGGCAGTGGACCATGTGAATTAGGCAATTTTAGAGTCCTTTTTAGGAATTTTAAATGTTATGAACTTCATTTTGTATAGATAGGATTATATTATTTTGTCTTTTTTTAAATACATAGTGAGACTTTGGAATTCTTTTGTTAGAATTTGACTAATTTAAAAGAAGAATGTTATTCCTTTAGAGATGAGTCTTATTCCAATTTCACAAATTTGGAAATAAAACTCTGACTTTTGAGTTAACAAGGGAAGAAGCCACAGGCATCCAAATTTTAAATTATTGCTTTTATTCAGCACTAGCAGTATCTTGGGTTGTGGGTATAATCTTAAAAATTAAAGTTTGATAAAATGTGTACATATGCATCTTAATTCTCTGCGTTGCCTTCTGTTATTCAGCTAATATGTCAACACCTCTTAGTTCCAGTTTACTCAGCATTTAGGAAGAATTGATTAGTGGTTTAAGCTCTGAAAAAAGTCAGCCTGTTTCCTCAGTTTTCTGTGTTTTGAATGACCTATAGGCTTTGCCAGCTCTCCTGGCCTGAAGACAAAATTGATGAAAGTCAGAGCTGGGGTTTTCCTACCTGTGTACTTCTCAGCCTTCCCCTAAACCACAGCGTGTCTTTTGATGGATCTAATAATTAATTTGGTCTTCTCTCTTTTCCCTTCCCCCCACCTTCTCCCTGTCTGTTCACAGGTTATCTTGACGAATCAAATTACCACCCATCTGAGCGGAGCCCCAGCTTCTCAGGCAGACCTGGTGTCTCCAGCTGATGATTTGTCCCCGTCTGAAGGTAAGAGATCTGTCCTAGAGGGGCTGAAACTTGACACTGACATGCAGCCCAAGGCCTCCCTGTTGAGAGCTGGGAGACACAGCTAACAGGCCCTGACCAGTGAACCCAGCTGGAGCCTGGGGATTTGGGCTTGACCACCTTTCCCAGAGTCTGATCCCGTATATTTGGAGAGTCCCTTGCCCTGTCTCTATAAAGTGAGCTTCCTTTTCCACCTGAGGGAGTCATCCTTACAAGCATCTATCACATCCAGCTGGAGGCTTTTTGCTCCTCTTAGGATGTTTTGGGTCTTTAGTATGCGGGCTGGTAGACTGCTAAATGACTTTGTTTTTGAGGCAGATGCTCAAAGGTTGGCTTTACTGGTGGTCTCATAGCAATTTAGCCTTTAGTTTGTGCTGGGTACGTTTGGACTGGCTTAAAGAGTACACCAGTATCATGTGCTGGAGACATGGCATTCCCAAGCAGCTTTACAGAACGATTAAGAAAAACTCTCCACATTGGTAAATCTGCAAAATTTTCTCCACCCTCCCATGCGAGCAAAGGTCAGGCTGGCCCTGGTTTACGTAGCAAGGGGAATTACACCACTGAGCCGGTCGGTGGTTTCTGGTTTTATTGAAGTTCTTACTTGACATTTCTGAGTTCTGCTAGTTGTAGTCTAACTTCTTTCAGGGCAGAATGCTGTGGGCCTGGGTAGATGTGCATAGCTGTTCCAGGCGCGTCTGCACTTTGCATTTTCTGAGAACTATTCATGATGGGATATATGGACCTTCTAGGCCTAGCAAGGCTCCTGGCTGCCTAGGTGGTTTTCCATCAGTCGACCTACGTTTATGGTCTCACAAATTGCAAGGACCCCACCCCTACTTCTCCTGCTTCTCGGTGGTGGTTTTCAGAGTGAAAACTAATTACTTATTTATGAAAATTATAAAATGCTCTGTGTACCTTATTTCCACATTCAATGATGCTTTACCACTCTCCCATCATGTGGACTGAAAACCAGAATCATTACACTTCTTTCATCATCAAGGCTTCTTGGTTCTTCTTTCCGAACATATCTTTCCTCTGTCCTCTTTTTTGTCATTTGTATTGTGATCAGCTGACTTACTAAACTCACAACTGGATTATTTTAATAAATTCCAAAATAGTCTTCCCAGCGCCAGCCTCTATCATTTCCATTCTGCCACTTCCAGACTAAACTTCCCCAGTCTGGCTTCCTTTTACTGTGTCACTCTTGTACTCAGAAATCTTGGAATTGTTTCAGCCCATTTTCTGAGAGTGGGCTAAAATCAATAAGCCAATTCTAAAATATTCAGAAATTTGTGGTTTGTTAGCTTGAAATCAGCCAGGGTAGAAGTATTTATACCATGGAAATCAGCAAATGCTAAACATCAGGGTTTTTTCTTTTCTTTTGCATGGATCAGTTTCCAAAACACCACTAGATAAAGCTGGTGCTTCTTGATTCTCTGTAGGCTGTCCTTTCCTTCCTGTTCAACTTCAGTTCTCACTACTACCTCGGGTGAAGCTCCTACACCAAGCGTGCCAACTTTCTGCCGGCAGCTCCCCACTCCTGCCTCCAAGCCTCTGCAGAGACAGCTCTCCCTATCTAGAAAAGCATTTCCCTTTTTCACTTCTACTGCTTCTTTTCTTCCCAAATCCTCCCACTGCTTCAAGGTTTATTTCAAGAACACCTCTTCCACAAAACCTCCTTGCCTGTTCCAGTTCACGTTGGTCTCACTCTCTCTTCCTTCTCTGTGGTCCCTCTCCCTGCTCAGCTATATAAAGAAAAGGTCTAGAAAAATTAATTTAACTTTTCATGGTTTCCCAACCCGATGGGTAGATTTTTTTAAAGACAAACTAAGTTGTCTTCGTTTTGTATCCCTGTTGTGCCTGAGTGACTAGCAAAGTTCTGGGTACATAGTAGGCTGTAAATAAATGCTGAACAAATACCATAGTAAATACTTTGTAAGAACAGTAACCATGAGAATCACATAAAGCACCTGTGAACATCATTAGAAATTGTTGTTCTAATTATTTCACACACACACATATTTATTCAGCTCTGAGGAATGTTTCCTGAGCTTGTTTCCTTGTTTGAAAACCAATAAATAATAGTAGCTTGCTTTGTCTTGCCTTCCTGGTTTATCTTAAGCAAAGAAGAGGAGTAAAACAGATACAGGGGAAATTGCTTTGGGGCTCCAGTGTTATCACTTCAAGGAAATGTCATGTTCATGGCGAGGGGAGAATTACCAGCTCATCCTTAGACACCTTTTTCTTATTATGAAATCCAAGATAGAATGGAAATAGTGGATTTTTCTGGATCTTTTCCATATGTAACTGAGCAGGTAAAGAAGCTATAGAAATATTTTTCCCTAAGTCTGTAATGAAGTTCCTTACTAGTGAATTAAAGTGGGACAAACGTCTTCAAAGATTTATACCTATTCAGATCATTACAATGGTGTTAATGTTGCTATGATTAATATGTATCAATTGCTTTGTTGTTTCAAGCATTTGTTGTATCAGCTTTGCCATTGTGTTACTAGCTCTGTGATCTTGGGCAGGTCTTTTAATCACTTTGGGCCTGTTTTTTTTTCTGCTAAATGACAAGTTAGCTGCATATGAGATTGCTGAAGTCTCTTCTAACTCTAACATTGTAAGCTCATGATGTGAGTCTGAAGATCAGGAACATTCACTCATTGATGGGGTTTTAAAATTCTGATTACAGAGTAGGAAGCATGACCTGTGGTCCTAGATTAAACATGATGGAAAGGATCTTCAGAAATCTTAGTACTGATGCTTTGGCATAACTATAACAGCCTCCTCTCCCCATATTGCTATCTCTTTCTCACTCTAAACACTCTGGTCTTGTCTGTCTGTCTCTTGCTCTCTCTGCCTCTCTCCCACACAAATGTGTACACGAGAAGTAGTGTGTACAAACCAGCGAGAGTGAGAAACACACTGTGATGGGGTGAGCTCAGGGTTCACCTGTCCCCTAATAGCTTTCAGCTGCAGAGCAGAGGGTGCTGCTTAAACAGTGCTCCCTTGAAAACAGTTGTGGGGTGAGAACAAGTGGCCAAGAGCAGCCAGTGATAAAATGATCTGAGTTGACCTGAGAGAAGTACCCAGCAGGGGCTGATTTGGGGAAACGAAGTCCCTTCTGCTCTAACACAGAACAGGGAATTCAAGTGACCTGGCCCAACTGAGAGATCTCTTCCACCCCAGTGGATCCTGTACTATTAATATCTGCCAGCTGCAGACCCAGAGCATCCCCCTGCTGAGATCAAAAGAGCCCCTATCTTAGCTGGAACAAGGTCATCTGCACAGGGCTATAAAAACGAGCCCCGGCTGGCTGCAGGGACCTCTCTGGGGGAGGAGAAGTCAGGAGATGGGGAGGCGCTCTCTCACGCTCCTTTAATCTCGGCTGACCAGCTGTTGCCCTCCCAGAGTTTGTAAAGTTGAGAGTTCTTTGTTTTTGTGTTGCTGGATTTTTTTCCTTATTAAATTTGTGGCTGGGTTGTTGCTTGGATTATGTAGACCCATGTTCACCGCTTGGGTCCACGGTGTGATTCCCTTCATTGAGGTTTCATTCCACTGTTGAATTGTTGAGCTCCCAGGCAGGAGAGCCAAAGAAGGGATAAGTGGACCCCAAAGGCCAAGGACTTTCCCAGCGTTGCTCTTGCCCCATGGCTCTGTGTCTTGAGAAGGAATGAGAGAGCAAATTGAATTTTCTCTATTTAGTTAACTCCTCATACGTGCAGTGTGCCTGTCAATTTTCAGCCTGCCTTTCACAAACATTATTTCGTTCAGTTGGGAGAATGAAACTTTCAAGACTCATGCAAGTTGACCAAAGTTATACTGTCAACCTAAGGGCAGAAAGTAGGATTTTTGGTTTTATAATCTACTTTGTTCTCAACCAGGCTCTGTGAGTCAAAGTATTTTCTGCTTTAGTTTTTTGTTTTGTTGATGGAAACTCAGGCATCTTGGTTATTACAGAGTTCAGTGACTGGTTAGTGACTAGGTTATTGTGACTGTTCCGTGGCCAAGGACATGTTTCTTGGATACCCTTGCCAGTTCTTCCTGGTGGTCATAGAAGACACTAAGGATGCTGGGATCTCAGTCATAGGGAATATCCCTTTTCCCCATAGTGATCAGTAAAGAAGGGATCTAACGGTCCATCTGGCCTAAGACACCATATCCTATTCTGAAGTCAACTGGGATTTGAGCAGAAGGACTTGCTAAGCCCCTGTCTACCTGGGCACAGTTGGTAGGTGAGGTTGATGTACAGGGGACAGTGGGCCCTGTGCAAGGTTGATGCTCTGCTCAACATAGACCATTGGCTTTCTTTCCTCTGATGATTTAGTAGCAGTTACTTCAGTGTGGTGACACAGCCCATTTCAGAGCCCCAGAAGGCTTCATAGAAAGGAAGACATTATTAAACTGCCATTCTGGCATTCCCAGCATCTGGCATGTTAGGATACTTTTATCTACATTCATAGTTTTTGGTAGATAATAGCACTTAAAAACTAAAAGTGCATGGATGGGTCAAGGAAAGAACACAAGAGAAAAAGCAGTACTTACTAAAACCAAGAATGGTTCCTAGTTTTAGTATTGGAAGCCTTTTTATTCTGGTTGAATTGATGGCTGATTTCATGTGCACGAGAAAGTATTTTGGGTATTCACATTCTCAAACAAACCATCCCTGCAAAAAGCTGGAGTCCATTTGCAAGATTATATGCAAGTACGTGGCTTGTGTCTCTTAAAATAAATTCAACAAGCAAGAACAGCTCAGAATGGTTAGGGCGAATCAGGGACTCAAGGTTGTGAAAGAAGCCGACTTCAAAGCGTGGTATGAATTTTCAAGTTTTATTTCCACTCTTGCTTTCCAGCTGGATCTGCTCTGGATTTACTGCAGGATGTTTGAAAATGTGGCTCCCTGCTAATCTCAGACAGTTGCTATGATCAATGGTTTCTTTCATTTCCGATAAAAAACACTGGTGTTTCTGCTTAAATTGTGTGTCCTTTCAGCTTTATTATTGTAGTTGTAATTTATTGTCCAGCATTACCCAAATTTGTAATCCATTAACCACAAACTTTGGGCTGGGTTGGTCAAGTTAGCAGAACTCTCTCCACTCTTTAGCTCCAAGGCCCTCCACAGCCCAACCCCAAACGACATGTTCCTTGGTTTGGGTAAGACCATGTATAAATGAATACAAGTGGAGCAGCTTTAAAAATCCACCTCTCAGGGGTATGGTGCAGTTGACGATAATTAGTGCTTTGAAAACATAAAGTGTCACCATGTGACTGCAAAGTTAATATTAACAACTATGATCAACATTGTTAACATTAGCATTTCCATACTATTTTAAAATGTCTTCAAATGATGAATCACTTAATCCACCTCAAACAACTGAAGCATGAAAGAGAGAAGGGAATTGCTCAAAGGCCACACAGTAAGTGAGAGGTGGTGGTGCCCGGAATAGAAGTCACAGCCCCTCCTGTGAAATCCTCGATTTGGACACTGCTGCCTCTTAGGAGTGAGTTTTGGATTAAAATGTTTGTGTCCTGGTGACCTTTCAATTTTTGATTCCAAAGCCACAGACATATATCAACACACACAACTTCACATGCTTCTATTCACAAGGGGACACACACCTACCCACGCTCCACTCTCCCTAGTTTTCAAGAATCTATGGCACTAAGCTGGGTGTATATTACTTCCAGCAACTGTTCAGATGCCATGAAAGGCCTAATTTATAGAAAAAGATGAAAAGCACCAAGAACCTGTGGTGTTCAGCTAAAGAAAGCCTAAATATTATGTGAGGTGGGGGCAACTAGAGCTGAGAGGGTTGGGCACAGCCTATGCATGTCTCAAAGCTGTAAATCTCAAAAGGGAGGAGAACTCGTTGAGGAGTTTCAGCCGGGCGGCCGGGGGCAATAGAGCCACAGCTGAGGGATCAAAGGAGAAAGAGAACGTTGAAGTCAACCACCAGGAAGTGCTTCTTGGTCAGGAGCTCTGTTTTGCTAGCGATAGGTTGCCAGAGAAAGACACATTTGAAGCATGAGGTGCATTAAGATTCGATTAGGTGAGAGCCAGAGAGTTTTCTTTGGGAAGCAGTTTTTGAGGTGGTTCGTGGGAGGGCTGAGCTAGATGTTTTGAAAGTATTTTTCCCTTACCCTCAGACCTCTTCACCGTTTTGGATTGACTGGCTGATTTCCCATATCTGCACATGTTCCTGTTAACATCTCAGTGTCATGAAGGCAGAGGGATGAGAGAACCAAAGCCAGTTTTGTCAGTTGCTTGAACTACAGAGATGATGGGGCCAAAAGCCCAGGGAATGGGATGCCAAGAGGTAGTGTGATTCCAGAGGGCTTCAAGTTGGAAGGTTCTCTGAGAGGAAATCCTTGCTTGTCTACCATGATTGAAGAGAATTCTCTACCAAACACCAGAGGCCTCTAGGTCAAAGATCATAAAGCAGGGAAGAAGGCCTGCTGTCTAGGAGTGGTGCCTGGGGCATAACTTAGTTTGTGTTGTAATGTGGCATGAAAAACTTTCAGAATGCATTTGTGATGTTTACTAGGATTTGGGGAGGATTGTAACAAGGTCTGACAAAGGCATCTGGCCCAAGGATAGTCCAGCGGAGCTCTGACCTGGGTTCCAATCTCTTGGAGGGCTTTGCTCTTCTTCACTTTTTTGGTAAGCCACTCAATAAATACTAGTTGGATTAAACTGTATTTCGTTCAGTCATACTGACATTTCCTATGCATTAACTGCGTTCCTGCACATATTAGCATAGTTTTAGAGCTATGGTCCCTCCAAAAAACCTTTTTGGCTAGATGAAGAAACCTTCAGGTGGCTTTCAACCTGATGATTTCATGAGTGGTAGGGCCCCTACTACATGGACTATCTTAATGTTACAGGAAATTCAGACAAGAGCAAGATTTGGTCCCTGTCCTTAAGATATTTACGATGTGGTTTGAGAATAATTCTGGAGGAAAACAGTATTAAGTAGAATGTGTGTGGTGTTTTCAGACAAGTCTGGTGTGCACCAAAGCCTCCAGGATTTAGGAAGAGGGAACCATCTCTTTCAGCAGAGGAGAATTTGAAGGGTCCAGGGAGGAAGATGTAACAGGCCTCGAGAGTTGGGTAAGATTTCAATAGGCAGAGAGGAATAAAGATCAGGAAATGCTATAAACTAAGGCATTAAGTTCAAATGGGCCATGTCTGCCCATATCTTCTGTCATTTTCCCCCTCTCAAAGTCTGTTCTAGCCACACAGCCCACTCTCTTGTTCTCAAACTCACTAGTGTTTCTGCTGCTGGGCTTTTGCTCTAGCTGTTCCCACTGACTGGAGCACTTGTCCAGATCCTCCTTTGGTCTGCTCTCTCACTGCATTCAGTCTTGCTCAAGTGTCATCTTCTCAGAGAAGTCGTCTTTCACCTCTCTATCTAAGATGGAACCCTTACCCCCATCCCATCCTTATCTATCCCCTAAACCTACTTTAGTTTTTCTTCATTGCCCTTATCACTGCCTGACCTTGTATTATAAATTTATTTGTTTATGGGTTTATTGTCTGCCTCCTTTGCTTTCATATAATCTCCTTAAGGACAAGAACTTTGTCTTGACTACTCCTGTATCCACTAGTTCCTAGAGGGTACTCAATAAATATGGAATCTGTGTTGTAGGGCAATGCAGGATATGTTGGGAAGGGGACAGAGGAGCCCCATTTGCCTGGGGCTTGGGGTAAATGTAGGGAGATCATGTATAATAAATCTAGAGGTAAGTTGGAGCCAAACTTTGAATGCCAGACTGAATTTAGATTTATGCTAAAATGATCATAGCTATGCACTCTGAAGACTATCTAGATGACATGTATAGGATGGCTTAGGGATGGGGAGATTAGAGGTAAGGAAATGGTGAACTCACCAAATGTTTAGGGAAATGTGGCACCCATTATGCACCAGGAGTATACTTAGTGCTGAGGATACAGAGATGGAAGAATGACATTCTGATGGAGGATATATCATTACCAAAGATGGCAAGGGCATGGTCATTTAAAGAATTGCCAACCACTCCTTTGACTGGGAGTGCAGGGGACGTGTAGGAGAATGGCAAGGGATGAAACTTGGGAAGTGGTCAGTGTAGATCATGGACATCTGGCATGCCATGTTAAGGAGTTTATGATTTTTCCTGAAGCCCCTGTGAGAAGAATGTGAAGATAATCCATTGGCAACACATCATTTCCTTGATCAACATGATTGATGAGGCTTATTTGACTGGCTAGGAATGTTTCTCCTCCTCCCTTATAGTTCCATGTGCATCCCTCCCAAAGCCATATGCTCAATCAAAGAAGATGGATGATCTGCCCAGATAGAGTAGGGCTGTTCTTTAGTCAAGGATGTGGGGTGGTTGTGTTTCCCTACCAGAACCTTTGTTCCAGTGGTTCTCTCACCTAGAGGGGTTATTAATACACGCATTGCTGGGCTCCCATTCCCAGAGTTTCAGTCAGTCTGGGGAGGGGTCACAGAATTTGCATTTCTAACAAATTCTCAGGAGTTGTTGATACTGCTGGTCTAGGGACCACAATTTGAGAGCTACTGCTTTATTCATTGAGTCTCTTATCTGTGTTAGGCACCAAAAGTACCAAGATGAATGTGTCTCCATCTGAGCTCTCAAGGAGAAAATACCCTGAGAGGGGAGATAGGCATGTAGAAAGGGTACCATCAGGACTCATGGTAGCCATATGCCTCCATTGAGTCACTAGTGGTGTTTTCTGCAGGCTTTGCCTCAGCTCTGGGATAGAGTAGTTACTAGACTGTTTCAGGGCTCTTTTGGTAACAAGAAACAGAAAGCCACTGAAGTTTGCTTTAAAAAAATCACGCCTATTAATAACAGTAGCTAACATTTATGGACTATATATTGTGTGCCTGGCATTGTTCATCCATTATTGCATTTAATCCTCACAACAACCCTCTGAGGTGGATGGTAATCATTATCCTATTTTATAGATGAAGGAACTGAAGCTTAGAAAGCAATACAATTACTGGCAGAACCAGAATTCCAACCTAGGGAGTCTGGCTTCAGAACTTACATTTTTATCCACTAAGTTCTTCTATAAGGACATAACTGGGATTCTCATGGCTATGTGTAAATAGAAATTAAAATATAGCCAGATCACTTGGGAGTTGCAAAGTTTGAAACTTAGGTCATTCTCTTCATTCTTCTCACATCTGCCTTGGCTTTCCATGGCACTGACCCTTGACCTTATGATCTAGTTGGCCCAATTTACTTTTACACCTGTTAATTCTGAGGATGGGTTGTCCTTTGGTCCAATCGAGCATGACCAAGAAGTCATATAGTAAAGAACGTGACCAGTACACCAGTCCTTTCAGTAGGGTCCGTGGATAAGGGACATTTTTCCCTTATAAGGGGATATGCATGAAGGGCAGATTCCTTTAGAAGGGAGTACCTGTGAAGTGAGTACCCCAACATAATCTCTAGTTGAAGGACTTTGTCCAACTGAGCAGATATTATTAGTAAGTTTGCTAAGTTTGTCTGTGTATCAATCCCATCAGTCATGTCCATTCTCAGCATCCTCCCCTTCTTCCAGATCAAATTTTTGATATTATCTACCCATTGCTAGTCCATGCCTTCAAGCCAATATGCTGGATTTTTAAAAAAAATTTGAAAACATTTTCTTTCTAGTCTCACATAGCCATCTGCCTACACTTTGATCTACTTTTCCTTATACCCACAGTCAGCTCTAGAGTATCTCTTCAGGGGAAAAAGAGGTCTGTTCTCTTTATCCAGAATCCACTACATACTCTAAACAATTATTATCTGATGAGATATGAGGCCTAAAGTTACCTGTGTATAAGTCACCTCCTATTCAGGGACATATGACAGACACATTAGCACAGATTGTGTCCCATGGTCAGCCATCATGTACCACTGCTTAAGACAAGAGAAGCCAGAGAAGCCAAGATGGCAGCTGGATGACTGAAGTATGTGCAGCGGAGAACTCTATATCTGTAAGTTGCATCCTTTCCATAATTTATGATATGCTGGGGCAAAATTACTTTCTACTCTCAAGAGAGGATCTCCCTTTTATGGGTTAAGTACAAATGTGTGTGTGTCTTGGGGAGGGGTTCCTGTGTTTTAATAGAAGACAGTGAGGCCTTTTTAGGTTCTGATGTTGATTTTCTTAACCATGCATCTATCTAATAGGCCCATAAAAGCAGCTACAAGAATCTAAGTTCCTGGGAGTATTACTTCCAGCCGTAGAGGATGGATGATACTCCAGTGGGCCAAGGATTAAAGAGGCAAACTTTTTGTTTTTAAATATCATATATAGATAAAGGAGGCTAGAAAAGTGCCAAAATAAACTGCTTCCGAGTTGAATGACAAGGAAATATACCCCCAAGAGAGCCTAGACCAGAGATAGAGTAAATAACTGGCCATCTTTAAAAGTAGAGCCCAGGAAACAAGCATGAGTAAGTGGCTGCCAGAGCCCAAGGAGTGGATCCAAGGCCCAGCCAGGAAGAACACTCCTTGCTCCTCCAGAGACCAGACTGGAACCAAGGGAAATAGCTTGCACGTTGATGTCATAGCACAAAATTAAGATAAATCAGCAAGAAAATGCTATCTTAGGGTCATTAGAATGTAAGCTCCTTGAGGTCAGGAGTCTTTGTCTCTCTTGTTCACTACTAGAGCCCCAGACCTAGAATAGTGCTTGGTAATAGTAGTTACTCAATATATATTTGATGAATAAATGAGCACCTATAACTACAAGGGGGCAATCAAAGAATTATATAAAGCTTTAGACCTATATTTACCTAAAGGAAGCATGAAACTGCCATTGTGATTTTTCTCACCGATATATCATGTGTATTCCAAAAATCCTTCTGAGTGCAGTCAGCTTTAACTATGTATCTATACTGACTGTGTGTGATAAATAACAACAGGCAGCACAGGGAAAGTGTCAGAAAGGAAAGACCAGGAGCCTAATAGCTCTGCTTTTGAAGGAGAAATCTCTCACATTCGCATGAGAGTGGTGACTGAAGTTGTTCAATCTGATTTACAATAAGGATATTTATTAGTGCCTGCTACCTACTAGGTCCTGTGCTAGGCAGATATGAGGGGTACAGAGATAAAAGCTACCGCCCATGCCCTTTGGGAAGCTCACAGTCAGGTGGTTGGGGAATCATGGTGTGTGAGTACACAAAGTGTGCCATGAGGGCTCTAGGTTCTGGATTTCCTGGGCAAGCACAGAGCAGTGCTAGTTTGGGGATGATAGCTCTCTAGGAAGGCTTTTCAGGGAGGAGACACTTGAGCTGGGTCTTGAAGGATCAGTAGTGGTTCCCAAGAGGAGAAAGAAGAGGGGAAAATGCTCCTGGCCAAGGGAAAGGTCCCTGTCATGGACTAGAGGTAGGGTGCCCAGGGAGACAGACCCGTGGGAGGTCCGTGATGGCCAGCATGGAGGGGAGTGGTGAGAGATTGTTCTGTAGAGAAAGGCAGGGGCCAGATTATGAAAGGTCTTGTACCCCGTGCTAGTCATGTGAATTCTTTCCTGAGGATGATGGGGAGCTACTGAAACAGGGAAGTGATAGGATCATTTTGTGGTTCAAAGAGATTTCTCAGGCAGCAGTTTATAGGTTAGGCGGATGGAGATGAAACTAGAGAACTTGGACTTTGTTCTTTTTGAGGGGAATCACTTTTGGGTGGGGATAGCCCTAAATTTCTTAGGCAGTGGGAACTTGATAATAAGCTTACCCATTCTAAAGTCTGGGTGGCCAGGTCTGGTTTGGATTTCCCACCTCATCAACCTGGGAGAGATTTCTTTGGTGCACTAGGCTTCTGAGCAGCATCAGGTGAGCCCTCCATTTATCAAGGTGCAAATAGTTAGAAATGCCTATCTGTAATTCTTTGCTAGGTAGAGAAAATAGCAAGTGATTTAAAGTAATAAACAGCACTATGGAAATAAATACATGTTTTATGTTCCTTTTGTTAGTGATTATAGTAATATTGAGTGCCTATTATGTGTCAGGCACTATACTAAGCTTGAAAACTCTCAACAGCTTTGTGGGGTTCAAGTATTACCCCCATTTTACAAACAAAGAAACAGACACAGAGCGTTTACATAGCTTGCTGATGATCACCTGACTGGTGATTAGTTGGGATTTGAACCTAGAGAGTCTGGCTCAGGGCCTGTGTTCTTGACCAGTATGCTACACTCAGCTCTACAAGACGTTAATACCTCAGACAGCTTATGATCATGTATTTCAGTCATTGCCAGAGTTGAGAGGGCTCCGTGCTTCAACATAATAATCGTGGCATTTCTTTGTCCACACCCCGAAATCTCTTTACAGACAGGCATTAGAGAAGCAGTGTGTTTTACCAGCAGATACAGCACTGCATTTGGAATTTAGTAGACCTGTGTTCCAGGGCCAGCTCTGCCACAAACCATCTGTGTTGTTTTGAGCAAGTCGGTTAACTTCTCTGGGCCTCAGTTCCCTCAGCCACATATATAGGGGGTTACATCAGGCGATGCCTGCAAAGTTTGCTTCTTCAAAGGGCAAGGTGATATTTTCTCTTTCAAGCTTCAGACAGGCTTCTCCGTTTAGCTTTAAAGATGAATAAAGCAAACCCCAAGCTGGACCTCCCCCTCGTTTTGGTGTATCCCTTTGTCACTGTTATATTCTATTGGCTATCTGGAACAGAGATCTTCACATTTTTTTAATCTACAACCCATCATTTTTGAGCATATTACCCCAAAATATATAAAACTGTTATCTGTAAAATATAGTGCTACTATATAATAAGTTATATAAAATACATCAGAAATAGAGATTTTAAAAAAATGAGATAGGTTCTAATATTTTCTTCCCACATCCCAGTGCGTCATCATATGTATGCCTGCCACTGATGTCATGAGGACAGTTCAAATTTCTCCTTTCCTTGTTTTCATTGCAGAGCTCTTTACTGTCCCAAGAAGAGTGAGAGTGAACCCAAAACTTGGGCATTGGCTCCAGTCTTTCAATCGTTCATTCTTTCACCTATGGAGCATCTATAGTGTGAAATGCTTGCTGGGTGTTCAAGGGTAACGAACAGTATCAGGCTTGGCCTCTACCTTCTAGAACATAAAGGCTAATTCTAACTTCACCACCCTTGTCTGGTTGGAACCCTAGAATTCCTGCATACTGTCAGGAAGCTAAACCTTACATCTAAACTGGCTGTATGTGTGGCACTACAGTGGTTAGGATAGGAAAAGATAAGAAAATAAGGAAAAGCCAGAATATGAGGTCTACACACATCAAACAGTTAATGTCACACTACAGCACAGCCCCTAGTGAATTGCCAGAATGAGGGAGGCAGATTTTTAATGTCAGTGGCACCCAAGGAAAGGAGAGATCATTGTGACCTTGTGGTGCCTTGGGCCACCATCTTAAGACATCAGGACAGAACGAAGGTGGACTTCTTGATCAGTCTTCGTGAGTCAGTGTATATTGGGTCCTGGATTTCAGCCAACAGACAACCTCCATCACTGAGTTGGACCCACTCATAAAGCGGCAGGCTGTATATCAGCCCCATGTTTCACTGGGAACTCTCCAGGCTGGCCAAGGTAGCTCAATGTAGCTTAGCACCTGTGGCGGGTGACTATTTTTCTTGGCCAGCTGTTTAATGAGCACCAAATCAGATAAACTGTACTTGGTTTCTATGCTCTCTCCAGACACAAACAATTAAGCACATCCTGCTGGAATGGTCATGTTAGGGAACCTGGCTTTCCTGTACTGATCATCTGTTTTCTCTGCCCCTCGGGGCTAGAGTTTGGAGAAGCTATTGAAGCAACCTTGAGGAAGCTGTTAACCCTTAAAAGTTTAGCTGTTCATCACCAAATATATTCAAAAATGGTTTTCAGCTAAAGCCTTATTATCTATGGCAGTTTTAAGTATCAAAATCATCATTTAATTAAGTTCGTCCTCTCTTCAGGATTGACTTAGAGAAGTAGGAGATTGCAATTCAGGGATCCTTTTCTGGTTTTATAACCAAGTTGCACTCTCAAGTTGGTGTAATTGCCTTGCCCTCCTTAGTTTATTCATCTGTGACCTGGGGTAAAGTTGTCATGGCTCTGGTTCTTCACAAATTCACAAATAAACCTCGTCTAGCTGGGTTTCAAATTTTGTGAGAAATCACTTTTTCTTCATGAGAATGCACAAATCAGCTGAGACTAGCACGATTGATTCTAGATATGAATTAGAACAAGCCCAAGCTGAAGAGCTCTCCCAGGAGAAGTCATCTAAGATTGGTATATGTGACCCAGTATGACCACCTGGCATCGGGAACCATATGGGCATGGAGGAACTATAAGATCTATTGCCTACTGATAAACATTCTTGCAATTCTAAGTGTACCTGGAGTTTGTGTTAAGTGTGTATTCAGGAAATCTTTGACAACACATAGCTGGTAATGCTGTCTCTTTGGGAGGATGAACAGGCATGTCCTTAATGACTAAAGTGAGGTTCCAGTGTGAAGGGCCTGGTGGAGAAAGAGCAGGAGAGTGTATGTTGATCACTGGAAGACAGATTATGGTGTGCCGGACAACAGATTGTGCCATCAGGAAAGGAATCTGGAAAGGCAAGGAGACTCCTGAGAAAGGAGGTGACTTCTGTTGACAGATCACTGTTGTTCAGACTCAGTGGGGATGAGAAAGGAAATCCAGAAACCTACATGACAGCTTCTCTTGGATTGGATGAAAAAATTGATTTTTTTTCCTAGCTGGAATTTGACAGGGTCAGTTCACGTCTGGGTTTTCAGCACTTAAGACAGGGCTCTTTTGTCTCGGGAGGCGGCTGGACTGGTTTTTCCTCCAGGCAGGTGCACAGAGGGCGTTTATTGTAGCCTGAAACGCAAACACCAAGCCCCTAGGCCCTGATCCACACACTCTCCAGCGTGGCTCAAGGAAATAAAGTGAACAATGTCTCTTGCAACAGGCAAGCACTGTAAATGCCACTCCTGAATGAAATATTTCTTAAAACTTTGTATCCGTAACTTGATCGTCTCTTAAAACTTAATTATATGGCAGGGAAAAGGAAGCTATTGGCTCCTCCAGCTGTCCAGGTTGAACAAGAGCGCACAATGGAGCATATCCGATTCACGGCCTTACTTAGGTAATCAGATTAATATCTCCTGAATTGAATTTACCCTTTTGATATGGAGTCTTTCAGCTGCCTTGTTTCACATCTCAAATTCTGACAAAGCTGAGCAGCCTTTGAGTAATTTCCCTGAAATCTATATGCGGGAAGCCTGTGCTCTTTCGAGCACTTTTTGGGACTTGTACCAATTAAATCTGCTTCTGGCACACTTTTAATGGCATACTTTCCCTTGAGTCAACAACTGCTCCAAAATCTGAGGTCATTTGTTTAATTTAAAAGCAAAGGTTATGAAACAACCATTTCAGGCTTCACCAGCCAAGCCCCTGTGGCTTTGAAAGGGGTGATGAGACAGGGGAAAGGCTAATAAACTGGATTTCTTAGACACAAAATAAATTAATTACTGTGTTTTTGTTAAATCAGTATCAAGCCAGGTTTGTCCGCACCCTCCCTGCCAACCTTGCTGTCCCTTCTCTCATCAAACACATCCCCTTCTTCTGGGGCTTTTGTACTCAGGACTGAAGTTCACCCTCTTGCTGTTGTTCTTGCAAAACAAACATCTGGACTGGATTTTTGTCAGCTGGAGTTGAGAGAGAACTGTAAATGATGCAGTGATTTTTTTTTCATCCTTATTAAATTTATTTATAGACATTCTGAAGCTAGGAAACATGTTTTTAAATGCCTAGAGCCCTTGATTGGAGGTTCTCGAGGAACATACAGTGGATGGTATGTTTCCCCCTGCTGTTTTCTAAATGATATCAAGGGTAGAATTACATAATTCCCCATTTGGGTGGGTTTTTTTCTCTTTTTTCCTCGGAAGGACCCTTCATTCGGACATTCTGTGCATCAGAGCTCTTCCATTGTATTAGCTTGTCCAACATGCCTTCCTTTCTGTCAGTAAGAGAAAAGAGAATGTAACTGGCAGGGTGTTTCTGAATAAGAATACAGTGATGGAGGGTGAGTTTCTGATCGTCTGAGACATGAACCAGTGGCATGGGCATTTCCTTTTGCCAAAAGGGTACAACTTGAATCCTATTCCTACGTTTTCCACTGAACAACCTGTAAAATCTGAAAGCTGCCAAATCTTAAAGAATCTCATTCATTTTCTCATTATTTAAGATATGAAAGACTCTAGAAGGGGCTTACTAAAATAATTTATAAAAAACCTTGCTGTGCCCTTAGACCTTATGAAACCACAACGCCTTGGGGTTTATGTAATTATTTAAGAAACAAAACCTTCTAGAGGAGGCTGAGTCAGATGATGATTTTTTTTAAGTTCCTTCCAGTTCTATGATTTGAGATGATTATTTGATTTTCTTTCCCTGTCATTTAAAAGAAAGGAGGCTATTTGGGAATGAGATTTGCTACCCACAGGCATTTTCTTCTCCAGAGAAGAGACTGTTCGCTCTCTGCCACCCAAGTCAGTCATCCTCAGCCTGAACAATGGAGCTTAATGTTCTCCATCTTGTTAGGGGTTAGTCTCTGTTGTTATGAAAGTGAATTGAAACCAAATGCACTTTCTATTGGAAAAGATGCCATTGATCTCAGCTTATAGACAAGACTGAGAGGGAAGGCGCTTATAAAACAGAGGGAAAAGATCCTTGCTGTCATGTCATAATACCGGTTATTAAACAATTAGGCCTGTGAACATATCTTTGATGCAACATCACTCTATTTTATGGTGTTCCTGTGCCACTTGAAGATTGGTGTTCCATTTTTAGTTCTTAGAATGTTAACAGATTATTTAGTGAATTATCTTGCTAATGGCCTGGGAAAGCTATTCTTACAGCAAGACCCTTCATTAACTAAGAGGGCATAAAAGATAGCTCATGTTCTCCACTAAGAAAGGCAGCTCTGTTTCATCTGTCTGATAGGAAGCGTTTGAGACAGAGCAGCCTCATCACATGTGGGTATCTGCTGCCCACTTTCCAGTTATTAAAGTAAAAGCCAAGTCAGTGCCACTGGTACGGGCAGTGAGATGAGCCACAGAGAGGTCATCTCTCATCACCAGCACCACGATTCAGGGCTCCGGATGAGAAAATGGCAGGCCCAACGGTAAAAAAAAAATTATTTTCAAGCAGGGAGAAAGAATCAGAGAGAGGTAGAGAGAGGGAAAGGGCAAACATGAATCCAGCTGGACATTAAGCATCTTCCAAGATCATAAAGCCAAATAGTTCCTGCTAGATTAAGCTTTTGTTATGTTTGGAGATGAAAGTCAGAGGGTGGTTGAGGTGCCTGGAGAATAGCTGCTGCAGGCGCCCCTCTGTGCTAGGGGCATGGAGTTCTCAGTCTGCTCTTGGAACAATCCACAGTACTTCCCTAACAACAATAACAATAATAGTAAAGATAGTAATTACTTTCATTAAGTCCCCCTAAAGAAGCATCTTTAAATGCAGAATTGTTTGCTATGAAACATCCCAACTTATGGTAGAGTCAGGATCTCTGCCTGAGATGTGGTGAGGGAACTAACACCGAGCTGCTGGGATTGGACACTAACAGAGTTAGTTCCTCTAACCACAAGAAATGAATAATCATGGGAAATGTTTTTTCTGGATGTGATGCTTAGGGAATTTCAATAGAATGTGATGGTATTATATAAAGAATATTTTTAGACATAGGAGGATATTACACATAAATCAACTTAACTGGCTATCATGGGGAAACGTAATTTGATTGATATGTAAGTTTTTGTAAGGTGTTATTTGATTCTGCTATATTTTATGTTAGTTTGGAGCCATTGTCAAGCATGGACATTCTTTCACTTATATTCCTGTTTTTTTTATAATTCAGTGCCTTAAAAATAAAATTGTTTTGAATCAGCCAGTTGCCTCATAGAGGCTCCTGGGGAGACTTGTAAAGCCTTATGAGGATGCCCACAGCTCTCCTGTGTAAATTCTTCTTCCTCTGGCATCTTCAGTTGAGTAGAGGTCAGATCAGATCGTGGGATGGAAGTAATCACATCAAAACTTTGTGGGCTATTTTCCCCTCAGGCACCCAAACCTGATTGCCTCCTGTCATCTGATGCATTTTTAAATGTTCTGCTTTTCCATCCTCTGAGCTAATGCTTTTTCTGAAGCCACGAAGCCTGTAAAACTGCACGACAGATATGATCACAATATATTGGAGTTCGAGAACCGCACGCCATTGTCAGGACTTTTACAGGCCTGAGTGCTTGAGGGGGGAGCAGTCAGGCTGGATGTGAGGGGAAGAGGGCAGTCTTTCTAAAAAGCAGATCACCTTTCTCTCTAAGGAAAGCTAGTTTGTCTAAAGCAAAAATAAACTCTGCAGAGTGGTGAGGAGCCTTGCTTATTTGAACCAGGTTCCAGCCTTTTCTGTTGCTTTTTCTCGTTTCACCATTTTGTAAGCCATTTCACTTCTTCTCTCACAGACCTTTCCAAGACGTCGCTGTGATGGTGCAGCCTCCCCTGTGGCCTCCCCTTCGGCCATGTTGTTCTCCCAGCCGGGAGCTCCTGTCGATCATCAGACAGTGTATTGGAGATGAACCTGCTTAGGTAGTGGCCTTTCTTCCAGTGCCTCTTACCTCTTCATCTGCTATTTTTCCAGCCCTGTGTTCCTCATCTTTGTATGGATGAAACTCAGTTTCTCCAGAAAGTCTCTGAGTGGAGGAATGCAGAGTAGTTGTTGGTGCCATGTCTACTTTGTTAACTGCGGCCCACCGTGTAATCGAGTAAAAAAGAAAAAAAATGGAAAAACCAACAAAGTCAATTTTAACAGACTACCCCTAGACAGCTTTGTCTGAAGAGGAAATAATTGCAAAAAAATAAGACTTAAGAAGGCCATTTGGGAAGCAGGCAATGACTATTTTAAAAACTTGAAGTTCTAACGTGTGTATGCCTTTTTTCCTTCATCTTTTGCAAATAGATAATGGTTTACGTCAAGAGAAAGTTCAGGAAAAAAGCCTTTATTTATTTCCAGGAAATCTGGCCACTGTGTTCTGCAGCCAGTGATAAATGACAATGCCACCAGCAGTGACCCAGGACATCCTGAATCTTGCTCTTATGAAGAGCTTGCATTCTCTTTTCAAAGGGTATCCTGTTCCTATTGCGATCCTTATGCTATCTCAGCTCAAGATCATCTTTTCCCCTAGTTATTATACTTAAAATAGCACCAGTCTTCTTTAGAAGACTCTACACATAGATGTTGATGTCATCTGAGGGGAGAACAGGATGAAAAAAGAAAATAACTGAATATTGGCTCCAAATATATTATAATTCAATAAATCGTCCCATTGAAATTCAGCTGTTATTTCAACTCATGTTGTATAAATCAAATATTTTGTTCATTTGTGGGGGTGAGTGCTGTCCATCCGTAAAGGCCCAAGTCCATATAGAATAGTAGCACCATGGAGGAGAAATGTGGTATTTAAAAAAAAAAGTGCTGGTGAAAGGTGTTGTACCCAAGGGTAAGTTATAAACAGAGCAGCTGTTTCTGAAGATTGAGTCACTTAGTCTGCACTGACACTACCTAAATAAGGGGGAAGAGCAAAATGCAGTTCCCTGGAGCCTCTCAGTTGCTTTGTATCCCTATGAGTTTAAAGCAGTGTAGAATCAACTGACTGTTCTGCTTCCCTGCTGTCTTCCTGTTTAGTGTTACAAATGAAAATCCAGTAGGAGAGGACTCCACTGCTTTACCTCTCTCCCATCCAACCCTTAAGGCCAGGGTGGTAGGAAGGTTCAGTCTTCACAGACCATGCAGATCCCTCAGTCTTAAACCTGTTGTCATCTGAGGGTGGCTGGGTCAATAGGTATACCCCTTTTTTCCCTGAAACAAGGCAGCTGGATTTTCTGGGGGGGAAAAAGCCCAACCCTATAAACTATTTAAATACTTCTGAAAGCCCACTTAAACTAGAATGTCTTGTTAGTAGTACCTTCCACAGTTGATGGATTTTGCCAGCATCATCATCAAGCTTTCACTGTTTCTCTTTTCCACGGCCTTATTCTGTTTGATTCACCTGGTGGTGTCCTAACCTTTTTATCTGAAGAATTAGTGGAAGATAAAATATTGCTAAGAGCAATTTAGATAGTACTGAAAATATTAGGAAAGAAATGGAAGGAAGAGCCATTGTTAACAGAATAGCCTGATTTATAAGTATTAAGCTCGGAAAAGAAGAATTAAGGCCATTTGAGAAATTTATGCAAAATACCTTTGTTTTACCAACCACAGAAAAAGCCCTTGCTTGGGGTGTCTTGAGGTGGTCAGAACCTGGGGTGGTTCCAAGCTCAGTGGTTGCTGATTTCCAGCACTGTGGATCAACCACCAAATGGCTATAACTTCCAGAGTTTAGAGGGAAAGGGAATGATGTGAGTTTTGAGATCTTTGCTGGTTTCTTATTCAAAACATTATTTCAGTTCTAAGCAGCCGATTACAATTGTAATTGCTTATACCTGGTGAATTCTAATCTTCTGTATGGGAACCACACTGCATGTGTGTGTGGGCCTTCCCATCTGCCTCCTTTGTGAATCTCTTCTTCTTTCAGTGCCTCCACACTTGGGCCCCAAAGAGGGGTTCAGCAGCTGAATGTCATGCTCTTGGGCCTTGGCCCAGACATGCATCTTTCTGGAAGGATGACTGAATCCCGTTCTTAAGTCTAAAGTTCCTCTTGATTAGCGGCTCCTTTTGTTTGTTGTTTTTAACGGCATCTCTGTCTTTCATGGGTAGCTTACAGGGATGTGTTTGAGAGCTCCTTCCAGCTGGGACGCTGCCCAACTCCCACCAGCTGAGTCGGGGGATGGCTTCCCTTTAGTTCCGCTGCTGCCTGTGGACTACAAGGACTTCACTTCCAGCCCTGGCCACAGTGGCCCTTGTCTGCTGTGCAAACTTGGCTCTGTTCTCTGGGTTTTCATTCTCCAGCCATCTGGGCATTTTGAGCACCTCTCTTATCTTAGTACCTTGGCACTCAGGACTGCATGCCATTCTGTCATAGAGATGGAAACAAAGGAATCCATTTTGGGCCTTCAGTTACCCTGGAACCATCATAGGTTGAGTGACAGTCAAGGAGATAGTAGGGGTCAGGATAGGTCTGGAATGATGTAAATAGTTTTGCTGATAGAAGGTATATGGAATGGAATGACAATAGCTTGGATTGTTCAGTACCAGGATTCCTAGTGACTAGTTTGCTCCTTTTTTCCCTTGGCTATTTTGAAATCAAAGAGCAAGGAACATAAAGACTCCTGTGGCCTCTGATTGCTGTAGCCTCTCCAGGCCTGGCAGCCTAAGCTTAGGGGCTAACAAGTGCTCTGTGCTAGAGGAGTGATCTAGCTTCCTACCGGGAATTTACTTAGACCGGCTTGTAAGATTCCTCCTTCCACCTCTTCACCTGCTGATTTGAGGAGGGTTTGATCAGAGTCATTCACTCTTAAGAGACTTGTCTGGAAAGATTAGTCCACGAGTGATGACAGCAAGTTCCCTATAATCATTCCACTTAGAGAAAAAGAAGTTTGATCAAAGGACAGTTTTACTGTCCAGTTTACTCCCACTCCACTATGTTCTCTCCTGTCCCTACCCCCCAGCCCTCTGAGCCCTGTACACTCATTCAGATCCCTTACCCTGTGCAGACCTCTCTCAGAGGTGGTCAACAAGGCACTGACCAGCCAAAACAAATGCAGCCAGTGTTAAGTCACTTCCACTTCGGCCTTAGCAGTTGGGTGGGGCTGCAGCTTCTTGAAAGGCAGATCTAAAATGCTTGCCTCTTTTCAGAGAATCTGATTTCACATTTGGCTGCTGATCATTTGGTTACTGGCATTCATTCATATATCGGAAGCCCAAAGCTTCCACACACTTGATGCTACAGGGCAGTGTAATATTAACAAGACACGTCTTGATTATGGAGCCAAAAAGGTGATGCAACCTCATTTCACACCAAAGCAGGTAGGCAGAGTTATTTATGTTTTAATAGAGACACAGGGACACAGGGAGGATCAGAAATTTATTCAGAATCATCCAGCGAGTCCAGGTTTTGATCCTCTGGTCCCTGTGACAGGCAATGATGATCACTTTCCTGCAGAACATGTGACGAATGTAACTGGAACCAGAGGTTCTAAAATATAACTCCCTCTCCCCACCTACTGCTACCACCATCCATTTGCCAGAACCCAGCCGCTTTTCTGTGGAACACCAGCTAATGACACTTGGTGTCGGTTTCACCAAAAGGCCTTTCAGTCCTTGTCTCATTGTAGGTGTACGTCTCAACCAAGAAAACTCTTCACATGTAAAATTAACTCCCTCTAGTTTTCACGGTTTCTTTCTAAGAATCACCCACTGTCAATCCCTAGCCCTCTGTCTGGCAAACTGAGAAGAAACGGTGGAGTACAAACTGGTCGTTGCTCCCAGTGCACACAAATGATGCACTGACCTTGTATGTATCTGTAAATGAGTGGAGAAGGAATGCATATTCTCTGGCACAGGCTGGCTCTACCACATGGTTTGAAGTAAATGACCATTTTATTTCACATTAGGAAGAGAGCATTGGAGCAGCTTGGCAGCAGATCTGCGGCTGGGTAATTAATCTAAGAACTATAGCTTTCTTCCACATAGGAGATTAAATACCCGTCTTTGGTCAGATCAAAGCGGGCCTCCTTGGACTATCTGATCTTTGCAAAAGACCCCGTGTTGGGCCAGCACAATAGTCTTTGCATGTATTGCTCTCTATGTTTAAAAAAAAAAAACCATTTTAGTGTGTTTAAATAATTAGGTCTGTGAGCATTTGTAGCTTTTAGACCCACATGAAACTTTAGTTTTACTTGTGCTGACTTTATATCAATTTTCTGCTATTAAAACAAGTCACTGTCTCCCAGAGCTTGAAGAAGAGTGAATATTTACTGGGGCTCTTCTAAATGAGAACAGCAGCATCGCTCTTTGGAAAGTGTTAGGATAAATAACATCCTAAACTAATAGGGCATTTGCTTTAGGGCATTAACAAAGAGTTTATATAATCTCTCATTCATTTTCTTAATATCTCATTGAGACAATTTGGATACTGGTGCTATATTCTCCATCTGTTAATGGAAAGAACCAAAGTATTAAGTTCAACTTAGATGGATTATAAGAAAGAATGCAAACATTTATGTGATCAGTGTTGCCAAGATGCTGCCTAGAGCTTTTAAATTTTCTGAGTTCTGCATTTTACCGACCCAAGGGGGTCTGAGCAGTGTGTAATTTGGGCCAGGGTGCAACAGGCCCGTAGCCAGGTTAAACTGGACAAATAAATGGAACTGGTTCCAGTTTACCAACCTGGCACTGATTATGTGCTGGTCAAGGAAGTGTTTTTCAAATCATGGGGAGCCACTAGTGAAAATCCATTGGTGCTTTGATGGTGGCCTTTGGAGATACTTTTATAATTTGAAACCATTCCCATGGCAGACCCAGGGAGAGGTCTTACTTCAGCCAACATGCAACATTAGGCAGAAGAAACGGGGCCTTTCTGGCTGATTTGACCCGTGGGTGGGCCCTCTTCCACATGTTTCTAATTAGTGATGCAAGAGAGAGTGGATATTCCATGGCGACTCTCCTTTCCTTCTCTGCTATGAGATAGAACAACGGCAGCCTTTGTGGTGACCTCTGCAGAGCTGTTTACGTTTGGTGACCTGCCTGAGCACTCCTGCCAGCGTGGATGCACCTCCTGGCTAACAAGGAACAGCCACACTATCTGTTGCTGTGGTAGACCCTGGAGGCTCAAATGACAAATAAGATGTTTTCCCTGTTGTTGAGTAGTCTAAGTTAATTATTTTTCACAGATTTATTGAGGTATAATTTACATACTACAAATTCACCTATTATAAGTATACAATTCAATGATTTTTTGGTAAATTTAGAGAGTTTTATCACCATCACCACAATCCAGTTTTAGAACTTTAGTTGGACTTATTTTGAAAATACCAAATAATGATCATAATTGTAATGCAGGTCATGCTGAATACAAAATAAATTTTTGAGCCTATCTTGGGCTAGAGGAAGAGGGCCACCCAGGAAGTCATTTGAGACAAATAAGTCTCAAGTTTCTCAAAGCATATGAAAGCTTGAGATTAGCATTTATACCAGGAAGATTTTCCATGTTTTTGCTCATCAAATGGTATGACCTACTTGAAAGAGCTGAGAAACTGTTAGCCACAGAACCTACCTCACATATCAACATCACGTAATGTTTCTTGATTAAGTTCCCACACTCAGCTTTGGCAGCCCAGGGTTTCGCCAGTTCGAATCCTGGGCGCGGACATGGCACTGCTCATCAAGCCATGCTGAGGTGGCATCCCACATGTCACAACTAGAAGGACCCGCAACTAGAAACATACAACATGTACCGGGGGGCTTTGGGGAGAAAAAGGGAAAATAATGTTTCTTGATTACAAACAGAAGATAAGAATGTGTGGACCCTCCCCTCAAAGAGCTTATAGTCCGCTTTGAACATCTCATCAAATATTTGTGTATGTGCTCTCTCATTTTCAGGTATTATGTTAGGCACTGCAGACACATAGATGAATGAAACAAGGTCCCTACCTTAAGAGCCTATAGCCCAGTGGTTTCTATGTAAACAGATAATTTCAATATGATGTCATAAGTTCTGTGGTAAAGATAAGTGCTGTGTAGCAGAAAGGTCATCAGCAAATATTTTTCTAGAGATGTTACTAAGAAATCAGAGACATAGTTAATAATTGCGTCAACCCTGCTGACATACATTGAGTACCTGCCCTCTGCTCCATTTGCACGAGGCTGTATGAGATCTGGCCCTGCCTTCAGGGGGCTTTATAATTGGTGGGGAAAACAAGTCCATCACTACTTCCAATTAGATGTAATAACTGCGTACAAGTGGAAAAAGCAAACTACGCTAGGAATTTAGAGGTAAAAGAGAGACCATTTCAGGGAAGCCTTTCTAGTAGCCCAAGGCTACTTCAAAAGCTGAATTTTGACAAATAGGTAGGATTTCAGCAGACATGGGTGAGAGTTGGGAAGTTTTCCAGAAGCAACAAGTGAGCAAAGGCTCAGGGGAAGGGAGAGCTTGGGATGTGTTCTGAGAACAGTGAGTAATCCAAGATGGATGGATACATGTGTCGTGTAGTAGCAAGAACTATTTCTATATATCTATGTCAGACACAGGGAAATCAAGTGAATCACAAGCTCTGCCTTCCCTTGACTGTTTCAGGGAAGGCTTCCTAGAGAAGCAATTCATTTTCCTCTGTCCCTTTTGTATGCTTTATGCCGAGGGGATATGATGGTTAGTTTTCTTCTTCAGTTTCTTCTTTGATGATTCATCACGTAGCCACCACCTACTGGGCCACCATCGAAGCACCAATGGATTTTCACCAGTGGTTCCCCATGATTTAAAAAGCACTTCTTTGACCAGCACATTTTTGCCAGGTTGGTGAGCTGGAACTAGTTCCATTTGTTTGTCCAGTTCCACCTGGCCATAGGCCTGTTGCATCCTGGCCCAGAAGTTTAATGTAATACTTTCAAGAAGATTAAAAAAACAACTCCTTGAAACATTGGCTGCTAACCTTTGAAGGGGTAATTGCTGTACCTGAGTAGATTTAGGAAGTGGATTGGAGGTCTGAGGAGAAAAAAAAAGAATGGTATCATTTGCTTAAAATTCCCAGAGCTGTACAGGGTAAACCTATTTCTAAATTTAAGTTGCTAAGGACCTTGAACCTGGGGTTGTTTGGGGATATTTTGGAAAGTAAGGAATATTGTTGGCTTTCAGTCAGAAAGGAAAGAACTCAGTTGGTTTTGATATAACCATGGAAGAGGGAGTTTTACATTTGTTTGTTTGCATGGACAGTCCACCTACTGTGTGGCCTTGTTCACGACATGGCCGACCTCTCTCTCTGGGGTCACTGTGAAGAGCCAGGCTACAGCTGTAGCTAGAAACAATGGCCAGCACTGTTGGGCACTGCTCTTTAGGCCCCAAAGGTTAATTTCATAGTATTTTGTGGCATTGAACCTGCCAAAGAAAATGCTGCTTCATTTGGGGAAATATAATTTCTGTATGTGTGTTTTTTTTTCATGAAGAATAAAGAAGAGAGATTTTTGAAAGAACATAACTTACCCTGTTGGCCTTGCTGGACAAGTTAGAAAAGACAAGAGGTCAGGACTCTTGCAAGCACCATGTCTTAAACGTTAGTCTACCAATAATTATTTACATGCTATTAGAGGGGAAGTCCCCTCTCATTGTTATTTTTTTTCTCTAGACTGAGATAGTTAAAAAAAAATTCCTGGGTGGGGAAATGATATTTTAAAAAAAAAAAGGTCTGTAAATTTAGTACTGTATTTGCTAAGAAATAACAGCCCTAGAAATTGTGGGGGTTTTTTGGTTTTTTTTTTTTTTTTTTTGGTGTTTTCCAGTGCAGTACTAATTATGGATGGGACATGACTTTGCTTTGCCACTCTGCAGGTTAGAAAGGGCAACTTCTTGGCCACTGTTTAGGGTTGCCAGATAAAATACAGGAAGCCCAGTTAAATTCACATTTTAGATAAAAAACAAATAATTTTTTAGATAAGTACATCCCAAATATTACACTGGGACATAGTGACACTCAAACATATTCATTGTTTACCAGAAATTTAAATTTCACTGGGTGTCCTGTATTTTTATTTGCTAACCCTGGTAACCCTATGTTACTTCTACAATAAAAAGGCTGGCCAAGGAGCCTAGGAGTTTTATGATTACTGAAAGTCACTCTCAGTTTTCAACCAAAACACTACAACATATGAAATAAAACTGAAAATAGAGTCAGATCAGTCCTACAAAGGTGAAGGGAGTCAGACTCCCTGAAGTTTCTCATTTCTGTATCTTTCTGTAGCTCGCTCTGAGGGTCCATTTCTATTGCTGGTGGCTGCCCTAGGTCTACTCTTCCTCAAAGTCACACTTTGAAGACCACCTGGATAGCTTCTTTGTTCCAGTTTTAACTCAGATGCTATCAGGTCAGAACTTGGGCTCCCCTTTTTTTTTCACTGAGGAAGATTTGCCCTGAGCTGATATCTTTGCCAGTCTTCCTCTATTTTGTATGTGGGTTACTGCCACAGCATGGCTGCTGACAAGTGGTGCAGGTCTGCACCTGGAAACCAAACCTGGGCCACTGAAGCAGAGCACGCTGAACTTTAACCACTAGGCCACGGGGCTGGCCCTCGGGCTCCCTTTTAAATCCAAAGTACTTGACCTCCTTAGGGTAGCTTTGGACCCTCTTAAATTCTTGCTGCCATAAAATTCCTATCTGGCCTAGTGAAGTCTGGTCTGACTAGACATATGTCTGAAAATAATAATAGCTATCATTTACTGAATGCCTAACATGTGCCAGTGCGTTACCCACATTACCTATACTTACCCACATGAATTCATGTTGCCTCCTAACAACCCTGTGAGACAGGTACTATTATCTCGACTTTACAAATGAGGAAATGAAGCCCCATGGAGGTTAAGCAACTTGCTGTGGGTCACAGAGCCATTGAAAGGCAGAGCTGGGATTAGCATTCAGGTCAATGTGACTCCAAAACCCCTTTGCTTAACCATTGTCCTACCACACGTGGTGACCTTATATCCCTACTCTCCCACTCCCTCCCCAAGCCCCTAGTTTGACTTAAGATTAGAATCATCCCTTTCTCTCTTTGTTCGTTACTAGCTGGAATTGATAGAGAACTTTCCATCTGAAATTGGCCCTAAATAATCTTTGTCCATATGTGTCATGCGGCAATGCAATAGACACAGAAATCTGGGCACTAGAAGATGTTAACTTTGGATGCTTCCAATTTAATATGAAAATGATTAAACCAATGGGGAAAAAAAGCCCAGAAACTTTATTACAGCATTTTAAAATGTGTCATCATTCTAATATCTTTCAAGAGCCTGAAGAGACTTTCAAGCATTAGACTGTAAATAGCTAACAGCTCCAAGATGAGCTTACATAGGAATCACATGATTGTTCCAAAACGGCCATTTGTCGAAACTCTGCAGAGCTGCTCTAGTGCCAACCAACTGTCCTGCCAAAGGCAGAGGCCCCGCCTCCCCACCCACGCCCTCCTCCCAGCCTTCCTCTCATAAAGAAGTAGCAAAAATATAAAGCCTGACACCATTTTCTTTTTGAACCAACATATACCCCTCTTAGCTCACTCCTTATACGAAATGACTTGTCAATATTTTGAGCTCATCAAGTAAAAAGTTGTACTTGTTCCAGCTGGAAAAGTTCATGAAGTTAGCCATTCCATTCCCATCATCTGCTGTGGCCACAGTTGTTAAGTGTAAAATATCTCTATGGGTGTGGTCTACCAAGTATCCCAGTGGCATTTCTCAAACTGTGGGTTGTGGACCCAAGGGTCCAGAAGAATTTCTTTCACAGGGTCACACTTAGAACACTGACTCTTTCTCGTGAAAAGCTATCCCAGCCTTTCTCCTCTGACTCTCAACACGCCTCTCATCTTCCTTTGCCCCTGTAATAGGGTAACGGGTCTCTCCTTTCTTTTCCTCTGCTCTCTCTTCGTCTGTCTCCTAGCCTCCATGGTGTTACATTTCTCTTACTTCCTGTTTCCTTTAACAACTAACTCCTCACAGTTTTAAAAATCAAGTCCAACTGATTCTAAAAGGAAATTTAAAACAAAAAAACGGGAAGCTAGGAAAAACAGCGGAGGTGGGGGCATAGTGTTACAATCTTCTTCCTTAGCACTACACATCTGAGAAAAATAATCTTGTTGTATTTTCTAGACGAGGGCAGCCCAGCCGAGCCTTCCTCCTTCATACTCCCTCCTCACATTCCTCTGTCCTTTGGTAACCCTTCTCCCCACTTCAGGTGTCACTTAGTCAATTTATACATTTGGTAAACTTGCAAACTTTTTGTTTTCCTTCTCTCGGGTGATGGAATGCTGGTGCCACAGGGGCTTTCGGGGAACAATTCATAAGCGATACTGTTAGAAGATTTCAGAGGAAGCTCTGGGAAGACATTATTGATTAGTTTCTGCCTGTGGTATTTCACTGCTTCTGAGAGGCTCAGCAAACAGCATGGGGCCCATAACCTGCTCTTCCTTGGGAGCAGCAGAGGCAGCACACCTGCAGACCGTGAGCAAGTCACTTAAACTCTGTATTTCTTTTTTCCCATGGGTAAAAATGGCAAAATAATTATTCTGACTTCATAGCATTGCTGTGAGGATTCAATGAACTAATATTTATAAATCGCTTAGAACCGAGCTTAGTACATAGTAAGCACTATATTAAATAAGTCTAACAAAGCAAAAAATAGTAATAATATCCTTCTTTTGATCCATGCCTGAGTCACTGTGTGCAGCTTCTGTATGACATTTAACGGTCCAAAATAAATCCAAGTGGCAGTTTGCAAGGACTGCAAGTTAACACATTTCGTAATTTCACTCAAGGACTTTGACAACCTGGTCTTAATGTATCTCTTCTTACCTGTGTTTTGGCCAGACTGATTGATTATTTCCCATCCCAACTCCTCATCCCCTCCACGTGTCTCTAGTTGCCTTGCTGCCTGTACCTCACATTGGCTGTCAGCATGTGTGGCCCCGTATTGAGTGTCTATTTAAGTACAAAGCCTTTCTTCTAGTCTAGATCTTAAGCTTCTTTTGAAGGGTGGGGGCCACATTTCTGATGGTTGTGTATCATTCTTCACACCTTGCACATAAGTGTTATCCTGTAAGTGTTTCAATTGGCTGCTTTGAGCTTTAGCAGACTAGGAAATGTTGGCCTAGAACTAAGTGGCACCTAGTTGAATCTTGCCTCTAGGCCTCATAGATGTATTCTGTTGAAAGGCCAGTGTCGCTCTGCTCTGTTAGGACAATAAGAGCCTCCCATGTGGGCCAGGGCAGACAAAGCCGCTGCAAAGTTAGGGGTGTGGGGAGAGTGGCTGGGATTCAAATGTCGGGTGTGAGGAGTG
This sequence comes from Equus asinus, assembly GCF_041296235.1. NCBI lineage: Eukaryota > Metazoa > Chordata > Mammalia > Perissodactyla > Equidae > Equus > Equus asinus. Next base: position 77,335,127 of record NC_091796.1, read on the forward strand.
CCTGCAAGCGGAAGGCTAAAGACATTGGCTTTGCACAATTACCAGGAATGCTTTTAATTAGCACCTTGAAAAAGTTTGGTTAAAAAGGGATAGTTAAAATACACTTTTTATAATGCAAAGGGCTGCCTCTGAAAATGGGCCAACTTTTCAGGCCCAGTGAGAAAAGGACTAAACACAGAGTTGGCGGAGTCACAGTACCATTGCTGAAAGGTATCCAGGTTGCAAAATGGAGAAATTGGCATATCTCTTAGTGGCACTCTCTAAAATAATAAACCAGTAGTGTGCTATTATTTGTATCCTGTGCAATTTTTGATGGATGGATAAGTAAAACTATATGGGAAAAACTGTTTTCTAAAAGTAAATTCTGCCATTCCAGCAGAAATATATGTCTACACTTTTACAAATGTATTTACACAAACCCACATGGCCATGTAACTCTCCTGTGTTAGAGATACAGTTGGCAAAGAGGGAAGAATTAAAAAGTACTCTGTGTTTTCTCCCCATTTGTGGGTAGCGTTTGATGTTTGTAGATGTATGGTTTTAATAACCTTGACTAGTAGATATGGCAACTGTGAGAATTTCAAAAGAGGAAGCAAGAATACAGAGAGGAAAAACATCTATTGTTTCTAGGGGGCAGTCTTCCCAGCTGCACTCAGCCCAGAAGCTGTTTCTCCTCCCAGGAAAGACCAGGGACAAGATAAATAGGCCTTCCTGACCCAAAGACGGAAACACCCAGGGACACCCTGGGGTCTGGGAGTGGGAGCAGATGGGAGGGGTGAAATATTCAGGGTGAGACTGGCCCACCCGTCAGTCTGTGGTAACTGAGCATTGCTGCCATGCAGCCGAGGGCAGGGTCTCTGAGAGGCCCAAAGATGTGAGCACTCATTTGTTTTCTGTCTTCATTCTTCAGCAAACCTTTACTGAGTGCTTATTATGTGCCAGAAACTGGGCTGAGCCCCCACTTGTGACCTCATTAGGTATTGAGTCTGAGGCCTCGGCAGCTAAGCATGGTGTTCCTTAGAGAACTGGGAGGCCTGCCAGAGAGGAGGCCCAGTACAAACAAGAAAGCACTGGAGAAACCCAGCCTTGCATCAGAGGAAGTGATGCACAAATGCTCTACACTCGGAGAGCAGAAGCAGGAGCAGAGACATTTTTCGGAGAGTTCAAGCTTGACTCTCAACCATGATATTCAGATACTACGAGAACATGCAGAAAGAGTTCAGAGACCCTGCTGACTGGGCCATGCCAGTGTGAGTCCTTAGAAGCTACAAAGACAGCCAGGAGCAGAAGGAAAAGAAGCTGAGAAAAGGAGATAGCATAGGCACTCCAGTCACCAGTGCCTGGAAGAGTTTACTGACTCTTGGAAGATCATAAATAAAACCACACTCACAGTTGCACATACTGTAATTCATTTTATAAGTGCCCAACATATCAGTAAATTGTATATAGTTTACTTATAATGCTGTTTTGGTGGTTCTGAAATAATCTCTTGTTTTATGTTCTCAAGTCCACTCAGATGGGGTTAGAATGGACCATCTGAACCCAAGTAGATTGACCAAACCATCTGCTTCCAATCTGCTTGTCTGGGCAGGGATGAGTCTTGAAGAGCCTTCCAGGACTCATCTTACAGACTCTTTGTTCATCCCCCGTTATCATGGGCATCACAGAGTCTTTATAGTAAATTCTGAACCAGTTTGTTTTTCTCAATAAATTGTGTACTTCTTGAGGGTAGGGACCCTGTCCTATTCATCCCTTGATCTCCAGCACCTGGCACAGAGCCTGGCACACAGTGAGACCCAGAACCAGGACTGGTCCAATTGGGACGTGCTGGTCTCATACACCCACAAGCTGACACTGCGCTCAGTTTGTACATGCTCCATTCTGAACTTTCCTGCTTTCAAGTGGTATCTTCTAATGATAGAAAGACCTCTTTATAACTTTTTTCCTTTTATATCATGTTAATAATGCATTTAAGACAAAAACTTTCCTGTTTCATGTTATAGATTGATGTTGAATGTACTTTTTCTTTCTAGAGTGTAGCTATCTTTCTTACCAATTGCTTTGCATTTTCATTTCTACCCATAATTTTTTCAGACTCTCTGCATTCTGTTTGCTTTTCTGCTTCCTGTTTCTTGTTTCTGGACTGTCTGTTCAAGTTCCCTTCTCCCTTGAAGTTATACCCCACCTCCATGCTTTCCCTCCCTAGTGCTCGTGCTCTAGCCCTGTTATTCCCCACCCGTGCTGGATGGGGTTATTAATGCAGTAAGGCGTCAGACCTATCCTGTGTCCTAGCATTTATGTCTCCTTCAGGGCAAACTCTGTCTCATACATCTCTGCCTCTCCCATAGCAACTAACACAATGCCTTACACTCTAGTAGATACTCGGCAAATATGTGCTAATAAAGTCCCTTAGTGAGGTAGTTGGAAGCAAGTATTAGTTCCCTAGTGAGGGAGCAATAGCAGACTAGCTAAGAACTCAAGCACTTGAGTGTAACTACATGGGGTCTAAACCTGGCTCCCTCACTAACTATGTTTATGACTTTGAGCAATCTGCTAAATGTCCTTGTATCTCAACTTCTTCGTCTTTAAGATGAGGATAACATAGTACCTACATAATAAAGATATGGTGAGGGCTAAGTGAGTTAAGATATGTCCAACACTTAGCACAGTGCCTGCCTGGCCCATAGCAAGAGCTATCGTTCCCATCAACAACAACAACGATAGGTATTCATTATCAGAAGTCAGGGTTTGCATAGAAAAGGTAAGTTCCTCTAGGTTATATTCCTGTGAAGTCTGGACTGGAATGTGCCTTCTCAGATTCCTTGTGGAGGACCTTACACTCTGCCCTTTTCCTACACAGAGAATGTGTCTGCTTCACATTGTACAGAGCATCTTAACTAAGAGGTTTTTTTTTTTACCTTTAGTCCTCGACCTTTATTTATCTGTTGGTGTGGAGCAGGTATATTGCTTTCATCAGATTCTCAGAGGGGGAAGTCCAAAATAGGTTAAACACCACTGAGGGAGACATTGATGATGATCTATGAAGAAGAGTGGGAGGGAACCTAGGAACAGAGTAGAAACATACACTCAGGACACACAGGTGTGGCTACCCATACCTCTTATCATCCTACTGTCCTTTAGAATTCAACACTCTAATTCATCTCAGTTAGTGTTTTAATGGGCCCCTGCTAAATGTCAGGCACTGTGCTGGGTCTGGGGACCAGAAACATAACTGAGACATGGTTCCTGCTGTTGAGGTGCTTAGGGTTATAGCAATTTCTTTTCATCTTTTATTAAGCACTAATTGAATAATTTTATTACTCACCAATAGGTCATACTTGTCTCCCCAATTAAACTTATTGTGTCTTAGTACTGGACACTATTACAAGCGCTGCTGTTTGCCCCACCACTACCCAATGGAAAGAAAGGGTGACAGGTTGTAAGGAGGAGGCAGGGATTTTGAGGACAGTGGGGAGGTGGCAGCAGGGTTGTGTCAACATGATGAAAGCCAAGCAGTCCTCATTCCAGCCCACTCTGTATCTTTGTCTAGATGGTGAGTAGAGGACTAAAGGCTTTTTGATCATAAACCTCCTTATGCCTAGACTCGGCCTGCATTCAACTTGGAAAAAAAAGATAGTAGATGTTAGGACCAGAAATAAAATAAGGCACAGGTTGCCATTAGAACTTTTTCTACAACCCAATTACTTTTTCTTCAACCAAATACATTACATGTTGTGTCAGCCAAGACCCCATCAGGAAAGAGATGGCATGCTTTAATTAGGATCATTTAGGAGACTTGGATAATAAAAGGAATACTTTTAGAGGAGTGGACAGGATGCAGGGAAACCACAAGGGCTTGTGCAGTACTCTGGGGCTAATAACAGTGAGGCTTTATTAGTCCCCTAGACCTGAGAGGGCGAGGGGACCAGTGGGATTCTGGAAACAGGAGACACACAGAAGTGCCAGGCAGGATCTGAGATCTTCTGTCAAGAGGTTCAGGCAACCCATCGCCCAAGGCCATTGTACCCCCTCCAGTCTCCTGTTGGTGCTCCCCAGTTCCCAAACCCAGGAAAGGGTCCTCTGAATGTGGTCCACACAGGTCAGGTTCCAAAGCACAGAGCAGGGTGGAGAAGGATGGAGAGTAAATCTGGAGGGACACACAGGAAAATATCCGGCAAACATGTTTTCATGTTTGATTTTAGGGGTAAGTGTGTGTATTTTAATTTTATCTGTTTTGGCAAGCTAAAGTTTTAATAGGTTATAAAATATTTCTGCCATAGTTATTACACCATCAATTTGATGATCTCAGTTATTTTTCTCAGTGTCTTATTAGTTTAGCCCACTTTTTTTTTTAGAGAAGTTTGTGTATAAATTAACCTGTTTTTCTCCAGAGCACACAGAGAATAAAAATGCTATTCTTCAGAGATTATTCTTTCTACAAAGAGAGTTGTTCCATTTCCCCTCTCTTTTTCTCTCCACTGCTTTCTCCTTCTATGCTTAGGCCAAGAGTATATTACATTTGGAGACATCTAGCATGGTGCTTCCCAAGCCTTTCTCAGCCAAAGACTCCTTTGGGAATCCAACTAAATTTCCTGGTTCTTTTTTGCTTTTAATACCAATGCCCATATTATCCAACGAGGTTATTTTTATTACTTACAAATATTTTTATAATTAACTTAAGACTCAACAAGGAACCAAAGGTAAACAGACTGTAATTATTTCAAGTTCAAACCACTATGAGTGGATATTAATCTTTGAGAAGGTATTTTTAAAACACAGTATAAAATAGTCATAAATGAAATATCAAGTCATAATTGCAAAGGAATATCTGTGACTATAAAAGGCAAAATCAACTGGAACTTGAAAGTTAATCACTGTGCCATAGTAAACGTGATTGTAGCACATTTCAGCACAGTATTTGTAAGTCTTAGAATAGGATCTTGTCTTCTAATTATGCACTGATATGGATTCATTTTATTATGATACTCAATAGGAAAGCCCTTGAATCACTTTCAAAAGATAGGTAATTTCCTGGAACAGCTGTGCTACATTTGCTAAGAGCCCCATAGATGCTCACTTCCCTATGGAGCCCTCTGTCCCTTCCTTCCCATATACCTCATACATCATATTCCAGCCTTGTCTCATGGCCACCCTGACCATTTTACTGAGCTGCCTGAAAGTCACTGCAAAATTTTGATCAGAACTTCAGTGAACCAAGGATCAAAGAAATGCTAAGGTATTCTCATTATAGGCTTTAAGTATATGCTTCTTCTCATGATCCATGGGAGCGATTTCTCTAATTCTTGGGTTGCCCTCCCTTAAATTACACAGAAAGGACTGTATCTTCTCAACCCTTTTCCCTTCACCCTCCCATCCCACCCCAGCAAGCATTCTCTCTTGCGCATTGCTAGGCAATGCCACTGTTGTCCTTAAGTGTTTGAGGTCTTGTGCTAGTAATGGGCCGGTGTTCACGAAGGGGCCAGGCTGCTAGCCAGGGGATTAGTTCTTCAAGGCTTGACTGATTCCATACCGTCTATCATAGTCTGTGCCATTTGTGGACTCCCTGAAAGCTGTGAGGAGACACTGAAGAGCTATGAACAGAGGAGTGCTGTGCTCTCCCCTGCCATGCTTCCCTTCGACCTTCTTTTGGAAACAGCACCTCAATTTTCCTTTGGGGAATCTCCTCCATCCTAGACTCCATCTGTGTGGTTCACATGAGGCTGATGCCACCCTCCAGCTCTAGAGGTTGGCTCTGAACCTGGATTGGACCAAGCAGAATTTCAGTGATTGGTTTAGGAATAACTATGTGATCCATGCTCAAACTATGAGAATCCACCACAAGAGTGGCTGGAACTACCAGGAAAGAGGAGCCCCTTCCATCTGCTAAGGTCACTAAATTGGTAGAATGTGAGCCCACAGCCACCACTTAAGCGGGGAGCCTGCCTAAGAATGCCAGCACACTGGAAAGTGGAGCTGAAAGATATAGAGACACACAGGTGCCCTTTGTCATTTGAGCACATGGGGCCAGCTGCTTTGGCAATGGGACCCATTAACAGGCCCTACCTATTGTTTTGCCCATTATGATAGTTTGAGTCAGCTCTCTGTCACTTATAACCTGGATTCCTGAGTAAAACATCCACACATCTGAGAATTTAACGCTTTCTGGGACCTGCAGCCCCACGGAGGCCACAAGCTACTAAAAAGATGCTACAGTCAGCTGGAGCTGTGAGTCCCAGAGAACTACACAGAGTACTTCTCCTTTGCTTTGGGTCCAGAGGGCATGAGGATACACACATGGGATTTAGGAATTCCAGGAGGAGACTTGGAACTGATAACAAGCTGTATTACCAGCTGTGTGTGACATCTGTGATTAAATATGTTAAAAATATTTTTTAATAACGGAGTTGAAGAGATCAAAGTAAAGAATCAATTATATATATATATATTTTAAAAAGCACATTTTAAAATCTAACATGATGCTAGACTGTTAGCAGGGGCCTAGCATGAAACACTGAGTCACCAGATTCAGCATTAATGAGACACCTAGTAGCAGAGCTCTCAGCATTGGCCCAGCTTGGGCTTCTGCCTTTTGAGAGGATGTGGAAAGCAATTGAAATGATTAAAAGCATGGAAAATCAGATCTCTGAAGAACGATAAAAGTGGGCTATTTAATCTAAAGAAAAGAAGATTGAAGGGAGAAAATAAATGGTATTTAAGTACAGAAAGAGTTCTTAGAAAGAAAAATGTGGCAGATGTTTCCTCCTCCACTGAGTATATTAAGAGAAAATTGCCTGAGACATTTCATTTGTACAAAAGAAGAATTTTTAAAGCAGATAGAATTCTTGTACGGGGTAAGAGGTTGGACTAGATGACCTTTCAGATTCCTCTTCACTGAGATTCTATGATCACTAGATCAAGGACTTGCTTATCAAAAGAATTGTGAAACCACTTGCTGCACATCTTAAAGGTAAGATGGACAAACACTGGCTGGTTTAGTGTAGGAATGGTTCTGCCCAGGAGTTACTTCCAAGACTCATAACATGCCTGTGAAGAAGCAAATACTGTGCATGGACAAACAGGACATCAGAAAAAAACACAAAAGCCTGGTGGTAAAGTAATGATAAAGTGCAGGATTTGTATTTTCTACTCCTTCATTTTCACTGTTAGGCAGCAAATCATAATTACTTGCTGCATTAACTATAGAAGTGAGACAAATCATAGGATAGCTTAGCATCGGTGCCAGTATTTTTGGAGGGGTAGAATTAAGTGTATGGGTTCCATATTGAGTCAGGAGCATTTAATATTGGCTCTGGTAGGTATCTGGCTTATTTCCTATGTAACTTGACTAGTCTAATTTGGGATTGAGAAGCTTCAAACCGAGACTCAGGAAAATGGATCTTACTTAGGGAAACAACTCTAGTTTTATATATGGAAAAGCTATTCTAAAGAACAATAGCTTTGGCATTATTACTGCTTTGATGGATCTAGACTTATTTCAGAGTTAAGGTTAGAAAAAAATTGCCATATGTTGCTCCACTTTCTTCTATATTACTTGGGCCATTACGTTAAGTTCTACTATGTAGTGACTCAGGATACTTTATACAAGTACCAGCTCCTCTGACTATGGTTTTCATTCATCCACATATCTACTAAGTAGCTCCATAGTTGGGTTCTGCAGTTTCCTTGGCCACATTGGTTGGATGCTGCTGTTTCCACATTTTCTACACCAGTGGTCATTTCCCCTTCTTGGAGCCCACAAGGTCACTTAAAAGAAATTTATCCAGGAGGCTTTTCAGTCTTTAAGTGAATCTGATAATAAAATGACCTCACAATCAGTTTTTCTAAATAAATTCAAATGGTAATTTCTTGATCTGTAGTTTTCAAGTTACAAGGAATAACTGGGAAGAGAGAAGAACAGCAAGTCTGCAAACCTGTTGTTGAAAGTATTGGGGACAGAGCTTGCTGGGGGCGGTGATTTTGATAGAAAATGATCTTGCCATACCCCACCCATACTCATTTCTGCATTGAATTATGCAAGAAAAATCAACTGAGACACAAGAGGAAACAAGCAAACAAACACCTCCAAACAAGAACAACAAACACCTCATTTCCAAAAACAGTTCACATTATATTTTACCTTTTAAAAACTGATTTAGAGGGCTGGCCCCATGGCCGAGTGGTTAAGTTCGCACACTCTGCTGCAGGCGGCCCAGTGTTTCGTTGGTTCAAATCCTGGGCGCGGACATGGCACTGCTCATCAAACCATGCTGAGGCAGCGTCCCACATGCCACAACTAGACCCACAACGAAGAACAGAAGAATATACAACTATGTACTGGGGGGCTTGGGGGAGAAAAAGGAAAAAAATGAAAAATAAAAAATCTTTAAAAAGAAAAAACTGATTTAGAAACAAGAAGCGAGTTTCTAAGTTTATTTCCACACTTGCCCTCTGAACTCTGTCTTGTTGAAAGATTCAGGGTATCAGATTCTCTCCCATAATTTCCTTTCAACAGAACCTACTGTATTACCCACCCATCCCCCAAATATAAATGGCTAAAACAGCTGGCTCTTTCACTCTTGGTGTACATGCAGAAACACAAACGAGATACACACACATATGTATAATATACATCTCTGCATATATAAACACACACTTTGGTCATTTATTTTTTTAACAGAATAAAGGTCATTAATCAAAATACAATTCATTTTAACAGTCAAGGCTTGACACGAGATCATTATTTCAAGAAAACCCAAAGAGACTAAGCTCCCTTTCATAGTATTGTTTTCTTTCCAAACCTCTGTAGGGTGCATGGCTCTTCTCCACTGAGAAAGTTAGGGACAGCATCATGGAGCAGCCTCATGGCCTCCATGTTAAAAGATCTAAGTTCTCTTGGGGACAGAGTTCATGCCACATATTCACTCACCTCATAGACGAGAACATTTTACATCTATTGTATTTCTAACTCTAGGATGTCTCTAGTTAGCCCCAGGCAAAGAAAACAAAAATTTTTCCTCATTTCTCAGAAGAAAAGACTGAGGTGCAGAGAAATAAAGCTGAATATATTTTTATTATTCTATTTCAGTTTAGTTTCATCTACTATTTTCTTAAACATTTTGTCAGCTGAGAAGAAACATTTTCAAATCATCTCATGTATGTGAAACCTTTCTTTAGAAAGCTCAAGAGAGTCCAGACTTTCTCTTTCATTCTGTGATGCGATGAGAGACAATGAAAAGGTTGGTATATATTTCTCCTTCCTCCTGACTAGGAAATAGAGGTGTAGAGTAGCAGAGTGACCAGGACAATGGCAAGGCAAGTGAAAAAAGAACCCCAGAGCCCTGTCCACAACTACCACCCAGATGAGCAACCAGTTGGCTGATTCCTGAAGAGAACAACCTCTCTCTTTCTGCTGTTGGATGTAGGCTCTCCTACAAAGCCTGCCAGCAGATTGGGTGGCCTGTTTGCCCAATCGGGGCCAAGTAGGGGCTCCCAAACTAGTCTATAACCTATGACCCTCTAGCCTTAAGAAGTTAGGCATATTCATAATTCTATAAATAAGAAAACAACCCAATAGAAAAATGGGCAAAGGCTATAAACTGGCAATTTTTAGAAGAAGAAATCTGAGTATTCAACTTTACAAGTCATTAAGGAAATAAAAATTAATAAAAAATAAAACACTACTCTTACCCGTCAGTTTGGTCAAGAAAACCCAAAACAAAACAAAATAAAATTCTCCTAAATGTTGGTGAGCATGTGAGGAAACAAGAACTCACATTGCTAATGGGAGAGTGATTTGATGCAGTCACTTCGAAGAACAATCTGGCAGCATCCACTTAGATGTGAAAAGGCACAAACACTGCAACCCAATAAATAAAATTCTAGTTCTGTGCCTTAGAGATACTCTATGCTTCTATGCTTCACAAATAAGATTATGTACCAAAAAAAAAAAAAAAAAAAGAATATGTTTGTAAGAAAGACTAGAAGGATGAATACCAAATTCTCCATAATGGTTGTCACCTGGAGAAGGAAATGCGCTTGTGATACTTCAACTTGATATATTTTTTAATATACAAGCCAAAAAACAAGAAAAAAACTGAGGAAAATATAGAAAGTGTTTGTTATATTTTTCTCTATACTTTTCTGTATTTAAATTTTTTTCAAAGTTAAAAAAGAAGATAGCCATCCACGCATTTGACTAGTACAGACAGCATACTTTAGCCCTTCAGTAATTTTCTGATTTGCATCTTTCCAGTCCCAAACCACGTCAACTTTCCTTTATGATACCAACAGGTTTCACCACAACTAACTTACCTGCTCGCCTAGAGCTGGTTACAAGCTCTGAAAGCGGTGCTGATAAGGCACGACAATGTGAGGAATTGTAGAAGAGGCCTGGAATCTTTTTCTGTTTTTCATAGCATTTCATAGAGTTGGAAAATAGCCTCAGGGATCATCTAATGTAATTCTTTTATTTAAATGAGGAAATTGAGGCCATGAAAGGCTTGTTCAAAGTCATCTGCTAATTAAAGGTGGAGTAGGGACCAGAATCTGTGACTACTGATTTTTTAGTAACAAATGCATTGACATATGGGAATTAATGAAGATTCTACAGATCCTTTCTACAGAGCCTTCACTGTGCACAAGCAGGCACCCCACTCAGGTTTGGTATTGTGGAAATGGTCATTAGGCCAGCAACACTTTAAGAGACTAGAAGGAGAGAAGGGAAAAGTCTGTGTGGTCACTAATCCTGTGAAGGAGTATAGCATAGAAGTTAAGAGGTTTGTCAGAAGTCACTCTTGCTGGTTATATATCCTGGCTCTGCCATTTCCCGCTGTTTTACCTTGGCTGTTGTTTAACCTCTCTGTGCCACAGTAAAAGTGAGAATGATAAGTTGAACCTATTTCAGGAGCTATAATGAGGGTTAAAAGAATTAATAATGTAATACATGAAAATGGTATCTGATATATGTGTTCAACTAATGTTAGCTATTATTATTACATCATTTGTAGAACAAACTCTTGAGGAAATGGAATATTTAATTATGGTTCTGCCATCCTTTGCCTTAACCCACATACCCATCTCTTAAAGCTGTCATTAGTATCTTCCTTTGTATTTGACTTGGATAAGTCTCAGTTTTGCAATTAAGAAAGCAGAATTCAAAAAGGTAAGATTATTTATTTTTCCAGAACGATGTCATAAATGTGTGGTGGTGATTATATTTCCTTTTTATTTCATATTTCTTTCAACACTTACTCTTCCCTTTTGGTACACATGGGGCTACACGTGAGGGATACTAAGCAATGAAGGTGATCATAGTAAAGGACTCAGTCCTCGGGGGTCTCATTGTCCAATACCTGGATTGCTATCATGATGCTCCAATCGATTACCAGCAAGTTCTTGGAGTTTTTCAAGAAGGCAATACCTCCAAACTCCTATAGTCGTTTCAACAGATGTGCCTTGAACCTTAACATAAGATGATGACAGCATTCTACTCACTGCCAAATTTTTATCTATTATATGGAGGAGGTTTCTAAGTCCCAAATCAGCTTGTCTTTCTCTGTATCAGTTTATTGAAACTCCTGCTGTTGTATGTTAATCCTGATGTGCCTTTCAGACACCAACTCATTCAGTGGTGGAGAATTCATTCCCAGAGTTTGCAAGAAAGCTGACCATATCTTTGTTTGTTCCTAGTACCTCTTAACCAAATAATGTAGTTCTTAAAAGATGCATTTCCATAGAGTAGACTATTATAAATTTCCTTTTTATAGTTGTTGAAAAAATGTTTTTATAAATATTACAGTAATTTTTCTCACCCGCCTCAGAAAAGATCCATTCTCTAAACCTGAGATAAATTCCTTTGTCAAAGTAATAAGAGGGTGATTTCACTTGTGGTTTTACTTACTAATTTATTCCAAAATTTGGGTGTTAATCTTGCTGTCAGATGAATGCAATCAACTTTTGAACTCAATTTCTTCCATGCAGGGGAGAATTTCTATTCCAAATTCCCTCTTAATTGCCTCTTTTGTACACGCCCACATCTTATTTTCATTTGTGCCTAACCTAGCCCGTCACAACCTATAATTGTCTAGCTAAGTAATATTTTTTAAGTTTTGATGCTTCCAGGTACCAAAATGATTTAGATTTAAAGCTGCAGGGGACAGTTTATTGATAGGTGAATACTGAAATACTTCGAGTCCTTCGAACCTTAAAGCTCTTTCATGACAGATGACTGAAGTTGACCACACTCCATTCAGTGTGGAAGTAAATGCTAAGATTAGTCATTTACGGCATGCAGCTTTGTGGAAGTGGGTGCACTCTTGCATCCTTTGGTTATTTCTTCCCTTTTTGCCATTGTTATCTTGGTCCAAAATACCCTTTTTCCTTTGATGCCTAGCTCTCTGCTATGTGCTGGTTGCCATTCCACAAGCCATAGCTCTCAGGTTGAGCTTTTAAAATTTTCCCTGCCTGGGCTCTATCCCAGACCTGCTGAATCAGAATCCCTGGTGGCAGGGCAGGTGTATTTGTGTTTTCAAAAACCTGTTCAGGGCATTCTGTTGCTCAGCCAGAATTGAGAACCCCTCTGTCTTATTGCCCAGGTTAGAACTCTTTTGTTTGTAAATAATTGAAACCCACTCAAACTGTCATAACAAAAAAAAAAAAAAAAAGGGAAATTTACTGTAAGGAAGCAGGAGAATCTTGCAGAACCCAAGGGCATGAGATCCATCTGGGCTTCATAAGAGCCCAGAGCCTGGAACTGGAGCATTGACAAGGACCCAGGCAGCTAGTCCCCCCTCTGCAGGTGTATCCCTCTGTCTGCCTAGCTTCCTTCAGAACCTGGTGGACTCAGAGCTCTACTTCTCTTCATATATCTGCTTCCTTCTTTTTCTACTTCTCAGCTAGCCACCTTCACTGCTTCATGAGCACATGGCCAAACATGGTACCTCCTCAGTACCCAAGTTTATATGCCCTCGGTTTGGCTGACCAGTCCAACCTGACTAGCATCTCTCAATATAAATTCCTACAAGAAGATCAGATTGGCCTAGCATAGGCAATGTGCCTGCCCTTCACCAATCATAACATAGTTCAAACATGTCTGCCAAGGTCCCACCCATGTGTGAGTTCAGACTGGAGGCGGTTGAGGTCTCTCAAAGTATTTCTCTATACTTGGCCATATTTTTATTCTCCTTCTTACCTTAGCTTACCCCAAAGTTATACCAAGTAACTTCATTTCTGATTTCAACTTTATTGCTGATATTTTTCTAATGAGGATGAGAAGCAACAATTTTCACATATGGGGATGATTTAACCTTGCAGATACCACTAAGCCAAACATTGAATGTATTGTTCTCTGTGCCTAGTTCTCCCTCTTATAAATATGCATTGGCTTAAATGTTGAGAAAATTAGAGCCTTGGGAAATCTGCTTCTCCCACGTAGTAGAAGCTGGAAAGTGGTAGAGTAAGATAGCAATCGAACGACACAGTCATTTTCTATAATGTATGTAATTTTAATCATCAAAATAAAGAATGTTTAAACGAGTTGGGGTAGTTTCTCACAGACAATGCTGAGATGTGACCCTATAATGATCCTTTACAGAAAAGGCTCCTACTTTTTCTTTGTCTACACAAGAGTTAAAAAAAAAAAGAGGAAATGCTTTTAGCAGAAGTATAACATAGGGTCTGACACAGGGTTAGTATTCAGTAGTATTTTACCAATAATGTTCACTTAGAAATATTTATTAGAAGTAATTTCCTGGGCTGGCCTGGTAGCGTGGTAGTTAAGTTTACACACTCTGCTTTTGGTGGCCCGGGGTTCACGGGTTCAGATCCCCAGCTCAGACCTACATGCTGCTCATCACACATGCTGTGGCGGCATCCCACATATAAAAGAGAGGAAGATTAGCTCAGTGACAGTCTTTCTCAAGCAAAAAGAGGAAGATGGGCAACAGGTGTTAGCTCAGGGCCAGTCTTGCTCACCAAAAAAAGAAATAACTTCCAGGTGGTTTTGAAACATTGGAATGAGTTACCGAGGAAAGTAGATCAGCTTTTATTCTTTCTACTTTTTATCTTACCACCATCTTGTTTACATGGTGTAGCCAAAGACGTCCATGGTACTTGGCTCTCTAAGGGATCAGATTTTGGTAGGGAAAGTAAAATACAAAAGCAATAGGTAACATTCCCACCTTTAGTGTTCAGAGATCTTCACATGCTCTCACACGTCCCATTTCATTCTTATAGGGTCAGAAGGGGGAACTAGGGTTCACTGTCTCTCTTTTACTGCTAAGTAAACAGAGGGTCAGTCATTCCTACAATTTAAAATTCTAATTTTGCTGGTATTTTCAGGGGAGGTGAGAAGCAACAATTTCTACACGTTGATGGTCACTTAACTTGGCAGATGCCAGTAAGATGAACTGGGCAGAAAGAATGTTAAGATAAAGCATGATGACTAAATTAGAATTGAAAATGAATTTGGTCTTCTTAAAGAGCAAGAAGAACCAAAGTGACTATATTTCAGTAAATTTTAATGCAAAAAAAATACGTGATGGATAAAATATATCATAGAAACGTGTTAATGAAGGTTGAGCTATAACTATGATATAATAGGAAAAATAAAAACTAAAAGTATAGTTGATAAATGATACTGTATCAGAGTATCTTCATCATTAAATGACACTGTCATTTAAAGAATAATTGGCGATTCCTAGAACATATCTTATAGCATTAAAGCAGTAAGTGTCTTCATAAAGTTTTGTGGAAGTCTTAACTTTGATATCTTAGGTCAAAGGTATAATAGAAACAATCTATAAGTAATGTTTTCAGGTAATTTGTAAGTTCATGATAAATACTGGATTATCCAGAAGTCTTGGTTGCAAGTAACAGATCCAATGGAATTTATTGGCTAATGTAATTAGGAAGTCTAAGGGGTGGAGCTAACTGGGTTTCCAACAATACCATCATTGTTTCTATCACTATTCCAATCTCTCTGCTCTGCTTTCCTCCCGTTGTTTTTATTCTCAGGTTTTGCCACATGGTGGCAAAGCAGCTTCCTTGGTCCTTATCTCTTAGGATCTCAAAAGGCATGAGGTTCTTTTACTTTCTGCCTTTAAGTCAGTACCTTCAAAAAGAGTCCAGTTGGCCTAGTGGATCACTTGCCTAAGGCTCCCAAAGGCAGGGCTGGGGCAGCTCTCCAAAAGAAAGGAAGGCTCTGTTACCAGACAAGGGGGAAGGGGTGTTGAGTAGGTAGAAGAACAGATGTCCACCCATACATTACACAATTGCACATCAGGTAACTTCACATCCTGTGGCAAATGAAAAGCATTCACTAATGAAAAAGAAATGACAGCTTGAAATATTATAAGTAGTGAAAGAAAAAAAATTCAAGGTGCTTTTTAATATTCACTCCAATTCCCAAGATTACAACTATTTATTACTTCCTCTTTGCTTCCCAATATTTTGCTTACCCCTCTACTATGTCACTTGATTATCTTCCTTCTGCAGAGCTAGCTTCCTGAAATAGGATGCAAACATTTGAAGATAGAACTTGGTCTTTTATCACTTTATCTCTAGCCTCGTCTGCTGCCTGGAACACAGAAGCCTCTTGATGTTTACTGAATGGAATTGGATTCTATCATGTGACTGTTCAAGATAGGAAAATAATGATTTTTAAAAAGTTTGCTAGACAGGGCACTGGGGGAAAGTCATTCTCTATGAGGGAGGGTTTTCCCTGAGCCACTCTTGGCTTCTGCTTTCTCATCCCTCCTCCTCAGGGAAAGCGGAGTGGCTCATCTGATTGGGGAGTCTGGGATAAGGAAGGCCTCACATTCAGGCATGGTCCTTCACCGGCCGCGGAAGCTTGGGAGCCACTGCCTAATCCAGTGTGGGGAAAGCTCCCTGTTGCTATGCACCCGAGCCATATCTTCCACGGCCTCTGTTTCTTTTGATGGGTTCAGAATTCAGGTGTGGAAAAGGTGTATGATTTAATGGTCCCTCAAACCTCACAAAAGAATTTAGAAAGATCCTATATTTGTCTTTGGGTATGTGCAGAGAATGGATTAAAAGAGTAAATATCTTGGCATTTTATATATTATTTACTTACATCCCATCTTTTTCCAAAACAGATTTAAGGTGGCTTCGTCTTCAACGTGGTAATCTAATCTATGACGTTCAAAAGCCACAAGGACAGAAAAAGAATTTTCCGAGACACCCTGAAGCACAACTTCATTTGATATGGTTTCGTAGCCTAGATTTAATCAGGAAGGCACTGATTCCTTTTGTTGTTGTTGTTTTTAAGCAAAAAAGATCCTATTCCTCCTCTATTTCTTCTCATGGTGAATAGTGCCACCAGTTACCCCATCACCAAACAAAAACCTGGGAATCAGCTTAGATTTCCTTTCCCCTCTGCTGCCCATTCTCCCAAACATCCATGCCATCATCAAGATTTCCTCTTCAGTGCCTCTCAGAGCCAGCCCTACATCCAGCGTCTAAGTTCACACCTTGAATTTTCTCTCACCTGGACCATCCAGCAGCCCCACTCTGTAGTCCTTCATTCCCTCTTCCATACTGTGGCCAAAGTGTTCTTTCTCAGGTGACAGTGTAATTGTGTTGCTCTTGTATTTGAAATCCCTCAGTGTCTTTTTACTGCCTCTAGGATTTAGTCCAAACTCCTTAGCATACATACAGGACCTCAAGGATCTGGCAGCTGCCGAGTTCTCCAGCCATTTCTCCCTGAATGGCTTCTCTTTCGGCTTCATTTCACCATCACCCCTCCTCCCCCGAAACACATACACTAGAGCCATTGTGCAGGCCTCAGAGTACCTCTTATGGGCTAGGCTCTTGCACATTTTTGGGTTGCTTTTGCTGCTCTTCTGCCCATAATTTACCCCTTCCAGCCTCCCCCTGCGACCAAAACCGGCTCAGCTTTCAAGACTCAACCAAAGTGCCACCTCCTTTCTGAAGCCTTTTTGACAACTCACCCCAGGAAGAATCAAGCACTCTCTTCCTTGCATTCCCTTCTGTGCCTTGTAGTCCTCAACACGTTTTTTTTCATGAATTGTTTATAATCCCCTTTGCCTCTAGTAGACCGAAAGATCCTGGGGACTAAGTCCTAGTCATTCTCCTTTTGTTGCCTCTGACACGTAGCACTGTACCTGACACTTTAGCAATGTTCCTTAAATGTTTGTTGACTAAATGCATGCTTATGTGTATGGAAGAATAGTAATTTAGGACTTTTTGTTAGCAGTATTCCTTTCCTTCCTACAACTTTAATGATACAGAATTAGCTGCTCTTACAAAATGCTTGAGGGGTGGGGGCCTGTATTGCAATGATTTGGCTTTAAGAAGTAGTCTTGAGAACAGCAGGTGGCTCTGCCTACAGTAGTTTCAGCTACTCATGTTAGCAGCCTTTGTTCCTGTTAGGGTTCAGAGGGCTGTCAGTCACTTTTAGTCTTCATCTTATCAACACCCACACACAGAAAGATTGCATGGGAATCCAGTCAGAGCATATCTGTGTGGACTGAGAGAGGACTTTTAAAAAACTTCAGAGAACCTCTTCTTTCTGGAGTAATTTAAATATGCATCTCCCCAGGGCAGCGATGAAATAAATGAATTTGCTCAATATTCTATCCAGGCTCTGAAAATCAACAGGGCAAGAGAGAAGTCAAGAAGCAAAGAATGCTGGTAAAGTCCACAAGTATTTACCAAGTGACCATCGAGTGGCTCAAGAGGGCACAGATAAAAGTTAAGTGAAAAGGACATTCCTCCATGAGTTTACAGTCCAAAGCTATTAATGTCACTAAAACTGTGCCTTCTGTGATAGGTTCTGATGATAATGTAGACTACTTTTTTTTTTAATTATATAAAAATATTAAATGCTCTGCAAAGCACGCACAATTTTCTTATAGTTTATAATGATTGAAAAGTGAAGAGTCCCAGGGTATGCTCATGGTCTAAATCAGAGATTGCTAGCTGTGCCCACTGGGCCAGAGTCATACAGTATTTTCAAATTTTAATAATAATTAAGATTTCCTCTTTATTTGTGGTTTCTGTTTGGCTCTTAAATCCATTTGACTTTGTGATCATAGGTCTAAATCGTTCACACATGACTTAAAAGTTTGGGGGAAAACTGTACAAGGCTTTCAACTTTGGATAAGTGGATTCTCATATGAATGCAAGGAATATTTAACTCATTTGTGAGTTCCTAGGCATAATGCATAGGTTTGTTTAAAAACAGACAAAAAATAGCAATTAAAGATCAACATTGCCTTTGTTTCATAGTTTAGATCTGGGATCAACAAACCTTTTCTGCAAAGGGCCAGATAGTAAATATTTTAGGCTTTGTGTTGCAAGTTGTATGGTCTTTGTTGCAACTACTCAACTCTGCCTTGTAGTGTGAGAGCAGCCATACACGGTATATGAACAAATGAACGTGGCTGTGTTCCAATAAAACTTTATTTATGAACACTGGAATTTGAATTTCATGTAACTTTCATGTCACAAAATGTTATTTTTCCTTTGTCTTTTTTTCTAACTATTTGAAATTATACAGCCTATTTTTAGCCCATGGGCAACAAAAAAACAGGAGGCAGACCTCATTTGGCTCATAGGCCAAATGGACACTGGATGATTGTCATTGTGAAATCTTGGTCTTAGGCTTTTTAGACCTGACTAGCCCAAAAGGAACAAGCTAGGATGTTCTCTCCTTTGTATAGTGCAAGGGAATTCTCCTTTCCTCACTTTTCCGTATTCGAAGAGAGTCGGGCTGATGTTCCTCTTGAACATATAAGAGCCAGGTTGCTCACCTTGCATTCCCCAAAGCCTCAGAGGCTAGTGCACATTTCAGACAGCCCAGGTGATGAGTGAGCCTGTGTTTTCCATGAGGAACTCTATCCTTTAAGCATCTGTATCCCAGTCATACTTATGCATGGAAAAGGCTAAATAAAATCTATTAATATCCAGCTAGAAAGAAAACTATAAAATTACACATATATGCAAGCCTGTGTGTATTCTGCAGTTCAAAGTGTAGTCAGCAAAAAAAGCATGCATGCTATTGCACTGGGAGGAAATCGGTGTCTTTGAAATCAAATACCCTGCCATTGGCATATCCAGGCTTGAAACCCCGGCTGCAGCTTTTAGCTTCCACCACATGTTTACATTGGAAATCTCTGTGTGCATATAGAGTTTGTTCTCTTATGAAATCATGTCTCTAGGGAAGGATAATTTAAAGCCATTTCCGTTTGTTATGTCTGAGCTGAACTAGACTATTAGGGCTTGTTAACGCTGGATAAACTTGAGCCCTATAACTGCCTTCATCTGCAGATTATAGAATCTGTCCAACAAATTGCAATCTGATGTTTTCAGATGAAGGCTAAGCAAGCAAAGGCCTTTTAATTTATATTCTATCACCATGGTTGTCTTAGGAATCACAGTTTTGACTTTCCTGCCTACTTGGTATAGCAGAGATGATATGACTCTTGAATGGTCCAAATCCAGAAGTAATTGAGACAGTAAACTACATCTGCATGCTACTATAGCAGAGCAAGCAAAGGCTGGCAGTCAGAAAACTGCTGGCTAAGCATCTTTCTTCAGAGCATCCCCCTTTCCCCAGTCTTAGCATAAATCAATGTTGGGTCCACTGAAATATCGTGTGTGGTCTGCATTTAGAAATTTCATTTGAAAATTATACTGTGGCAACCATGAGACAGACGGATAAAGTAAAACAAGTTTTCTTTAGGCTCGTGTTAAGTAAATAGAATTACGTGAAGATAGACGGTTTCCCTGATTTAGTGAAGGGGAGGTGATGGCTGCCCCAGGGAATCGCCCTCCCTCCACCTCCATTCATCAAACCCACTGAACATACCTACTGTAATGCTTACACGGAAGCATTTGGCTTGTTATCATTCTCCACTTTAGATAGTGGGATATTAGAAGGTAGAAATTACATCTGAGTTCTTCTTTAAAAAAGTCTAGCAAAACTGCCAGTATAGCTTCAGTAAAGTCTTAAATAGGGTGGCCCTGGGCAACAGTGTGACTATACAACATGATGTCCTTTAACTCTAAAAAAGAATCCTTCCTTCATGGCTCCAACCTTATTAACAGTGTCTCCATTGCATTCATTTCTTTTCAATAAGCCTGTCGAAGGCACTATCCTAAGCCCAGAGATTGGTGACACGGGTGGTGGTGGGATATGGAGACAAATAAGACATGGATCTGCTCAAAAGGTGACTGTCTACATAAATCACCCTAATTAAGATCAAGTTCAAAGCATGCCAGAAATGAAGGGCAGACACAGGATGGTGACATTTAAACTGGGCTTTGAGTGAGAAATAGGGTTTTAACTAGCAGGGGGGAGAAGAGTCTGCTAGACTAAGGGAATAATAGCATGAACAGAATTCCAAAACTAGAAAAGTACAGATTGTGTTCAGGGACTATGGGAATAAGCTCTCTCCTTGCTTCTTTTCTTCTGTCTTTCCTGTATTCGATAATTATTTGATGGCTGCCTTTGGCGCACCAAACAGACCTGGCCCCTGTCTATACACAGCTCACAGTCTACAGGAGGAGAAGCCCAAAGTAAATGACCAATTACAGCTGTGATCCTTACCTCAAAGGAGAGGGGTTCATTGGCTAAGACAGCGTTACAGGAGAACCCAACACACTCTTCAGGGCTTTGCTGAAGAGAGGCCCTGCAGCTTGGAGGGAGAGTAGGCATTGATTAGAGGAGAGCATTCATGAAGACAGTATTCACAGCACGTGTGAGACGCTGTAAGAGTGAGGATGCTGCGGTGTTAGATGCAGCTGACTGAAGAGTCAGAGCAGACCAAGGTGAAGTTTTTGTCTTTCTTCTAAGAGCAGAGGGAAACCATTGACTTGTTTCAGACAAGGCGTCAGGTGAGGTGATAAGACGCGCCTTTTGGAAAGACCCCTTTAGCTGCAGTGTAGAGAATGAATTAGAGGTATAGAGAGGGGCAGGGAGTCCTGCTGGGAGGCACACATGGTTATCCAGGTGGGCTATGCAGGTTGTTTGCACTGGGGTAATGGTGGTGGAGAGGAAGAGAAGGGAATGAATTCAAGAGCTAATTATGAGCTTGGCTTTGGAGACATTGAATTTGAGGTGAGTTTGAGACACTGAAAAGGTACACAAGAAGATGTAGGAGTCTGGAGCTCAGTGAGAAGGTCTGGGCTGGAGAGAAATATTTGAGAGTCATCTTCCTATAGATGGTAATTGAACCATGAGTGTGGATAAATGTTAGTTGAATGAATGAATGATAGGATGAATTAATGGATGAGATTGGGTGAGGAGAGAGCTTAGAGTAAGATGAGGCCCTAAATAACTATGTGGTGCTATATTTCTGTAACTATTATCACTTGTGAGGTTGCCAAAGTGAATTTTTTCTCCTGTGGCCAACTCTCATGCCTCATTTGGACACATTCTGAAAGCTAACAAGAACCTGGGAAGTGACCAGGCCTTACCCCCTTGCCCACGTGGAAATACCTCTCTTAACTCTTCCAACTTACCAGTGGGTGCGCTCTAAGAGTTCACATAGAAGATGGTTATTTGGATTGTAACACACTCTTCCCAAAAGAAGCACCTAGGTTCCTGGACCGATGTCACCTGAGACTCTCAGTGACCAGGATCCTTTCTGTGAGACCTTACGTTCAATAGGACCTTGAGGTACCAGGACAGATTTCCATCATACTGCCCTGGGCATGGACCTGGGGACTCTTCCTCACTCTCCTTCCATCCCACTTGCCAAGTGCCAGAAGACAGGACTGTCCACCTTGTTGTCATTGGGAGGGGCTTAATAGCTTCAGAGACAGAGCTCCAGGGGTTTCTGGGATACCAACCAGTCAATGCAAACTCCCTGAGGCTCTTCTGGGTCTACACCTGAACCTATTCACCCCCTTTTTATCTTTTCTGAGGACCCTAAGGATTGGCCTGCCTGTGTCCCTTGCTTTTACTACCAGCGGTAGGAATCAGGTGAGGTCAGGGGAAGGGGTATAACGAGAAGGGCAGGGATGACACTGTTTGTTTCCCCATGTTTAGCCTACAGAATGTATCATAAAGCTTTTCTCCATCTTTCCAGTTCGTGAAGCAAGAATACAGGAAGTTTCTAAGGGTTTTTATTACTAGCAATGTCAGAAAGCAGGTCGAGAGTAAAACAGCCCCCTCTGGGCCTCCTCCCTTGCCTCTCTTTATTTTGTGTTGTTTTCCTCAGTTCTAAGATGAACACATATCCCAATTTCTGAGGTCAGTCCTGGTTTACACCTGGTGTCTTGGCATAGTTGCCAGTAGCACCTCCTTTCCCTTTAGAAAGTTTAGAAGATAACATATGGGACCCTATTTAACCCCATAGAGAAAGAGAAAGTGATGCATCGATGGTAATGGTGGATTTACAAAGGATTGAAATCATCTTTTTCTGCATTTTAATGTGACAATATGAGCCAGTAGAGTAGCTTCCTTGGTATTTTGTCCCAGGAGCTGGACTAGTCCTCTGTGTCTGTGGGTGTAGAAGACAGGATCATGGAGGGGAAGTACTGGAACTGGGGCAAGGGTGCTGCCACAGAGGTGTGCCTACCTTTTCTCCTGTCCCTTCCATCCTCCACAACCAGATCTGCCATGGGAGATTCCGACTGGCACTTGAGCGAGATGAGATCAAAGACCCTGGCTGAGCAAGATGGGTTTCCAGGCAGCTATGGGGTCAACAGCAGAGAGGATAACAATTTGGAGGCAGAGATGGAGCCAGGTCATAACAGAACAGAGAGCCTGGTGTTAGGGGGAGGGGCCCGGGTCATTGTTGTCTGGTTGTTGCAGCAGGACAAGGGAAGCATGGAATTGTCAACCTGTCACTTAAATTTTTTCTGAAAAGTTGCCACTTTGGAGGAAGACTCTCTCTGTGTCCACATAGCCATGCTTCTATTAAGAGGTTTCTGGGCAGCTCAAGCCACCCAACTGGTGTAACCAGGTAGGGTAACCCATTCCAATGAATCTCTAAGGGATGTCTTAAATCCCATGTACACAATACAAGAACCACCTGTGATGTTAAACAAACAGACAAACAAACATGTGATCCTTTCTCATCACCACTTCTATGAAACAAAAAACTATCTAGAAGTGTTGACTATAGGGGTAATGTTTTCTTGACAAAGAGGTTACTTCTAAAGTAGTAAAGACATTAGAAAAAGGAGTCATATTCACTGCTCTTTGTGATGCTAGATAGGTGGTGTGCCTATTATAAGAACTTTCGTATCTTCTAATAATGTTTTAAACTGAAAAAATGAAATTTGTCACTCCTGGGCACTCAGAAGCTTAAAAGCCCGAATATCTTAGGCTGTCTGGTGGGGAAGGTAAGTCAGTTCAACCCCTTGGGTAGCTGCAGGCCGGCCTCTGGGCTCACTTATGATTTGAGTAAGGAAAATAAAATTCAGTGGTAGACTCAGGACTGAATTTTGAATTCAGAGCCCATTTCAAGCTCTGAGGTCTGAAATGCCTTTGTGGAAGCCTCTTGGTCTCAGTGCAACTCAGTTTCCGTTTCTGTAAAGGAGAAGATAATCCTAGTATTAGAGTAGTAGCTGAGTACCTTTCAACGTTTAGGAAAAATTCCAGTGAAGCAAGCTCTCTGACTGTTGGGGGGACCTTGATGCACAGTGGAGAGGACTCTGCCTTGTCATTGGAGGGGTGCAGGCAGCCGCCAAATGGACCTTGCTCAGGAATAGTAGGGATGGCACTCATGCTTTGGTGAGACTAGTGCAAGTGTGTTTTTACATTCCATTTCTTGTATTGCCTTGGAGAGACAACTTTTTTTTGTTTAACTCTTTGTACTGCATAAAGAAAACATTAATAAAAATCTCATTGAGTGGTTGGTTAGCTCCAGTATCCTCAAAGTCAATTGAGTATTTTAAAATTCACCTTAATATTTTCTAAAACCCAAATGATTTGCCTGAAAAGTTTAGCTCACTATTTTGTTACCGGCTTCATAAATTCTGGAAAAGGCAGAAAGTAAAGTAGAACTTGAGCTTGTGGGTCTATGAGTTTCTCCAATTAAATCCACCCACAAGTCTCTGGGGATTTTCGTCCACCCTCTCCTATTCCATACATTAATAAACTCTTTCTAATATCATCTGGGCCATGGTTCTCTTTCTGGTAAATACCTCCCCAGAACTAGACTGAATAAAAGTCATGAGGCTTGCTGGTCACAGTTTCAGCGCCCGGATTAGTCCAGTGGTTTAGGACTTTTCCCCCAAGATGAAAATAGACATTGTTATTGTTGTTTTCTGAATTAAAAAAAAATATTGAAAGTATAAAGGAAAAATGAAAAGTCAATTTAAATCATACCGATGAGAGAGATAACATTTTGGTGAGTAATTCTCCAGATATCTCTCAGAATGTGCATACTCATACATGCCATTTTTAGAAAACAAGATCGTACTGTACTTGCTGCTTGTGACCTTGTTTTTTTCGCTCAACAGTCTGCTGTGGGTAACTCCATGTTCAGAAATACAGAACAACACCATTAATTAGAGTGGCTCCCTAGAATATTCCATTAAATAGCTGTGCCATAACCCATTTATGCATTTTCCCAATTGTTGGTCACTTGCATTTTTTTTTCTGCCATAAAAAAACATTGCAATGAACATCCTTTTACATACAGATTTACAAGCTTGTCAAATTATGTCCTTAAGATACATTCCTGAAGTGATATTGATGGTCGTATGCATGTTTCTCTTTTAGAATGTATTGCCAAACTACCTGCAGGAAGGTACCAATTTGCATGCCCATCAGTATGTTTGTGAATTCTTGATTCCCCATACTGTTGCTACACCAGGGGTTATATTTTTTTTCAATGTTTGTGACTCTCTTAAGTGAAAATTATATCTCATTGTTTATATTTGCTTTACTTTGCTAGAGAGATTGGGCATCTTTTGCATGTTTATTGCCCATTTGTATTTTTTCTATTGTGACTTGGATTATTTAGTCCAGTCTGAAAACTCTGGGATGGTTATGGTCTGGTTGGTCCATGGAATGCAGGATCTGGGCTATAATTTATTCTTCAGTTAGATTGCATGATATGAAAGCCTATAGTAAGGAAAATTCTAAAAACCATTAGAAAGATATTTTAAGAATATTCCATTTTATGATTAACTATACCATGCAGTTTGAATATTTTTAACCAAAGAAGAAATTGGAGATGCCAGTTCTAGAGAAGGCAAGACTGGGTTGTGCTCCCCTGCCTCAGTCCCAGCAAGTAGTGACAGAATTCTCTGAAACCTCTCCAAATTCACCCCACCCCACGGAGGAGCCGCTGCAACAGCTGTGCCTGCCCTACCTGCTTGAAGCTGCCATAGGCCAGCCTCTCCCAGTTTTCTGATGCAAATGAAATGAAGTTTTACTGCATCCTCCCTCCAACTCACCAAAAACCACAGGGGAGGAAAGAAAAACAGAACCCACCAAGAGGAACAAGCGGACCTGTCCCCGGGTGAGGAATTGGCTACTCCATAGGGCAGCAGGAGAGTAAACTACAACGACGTAAAGCACACCTCGCTTTAATCTCCTCCATCCGCCCAAAGCTCCCAAAGCTCATAAAGTCCCCTTTCTGGGTGATTGGATTCCTTTAGCTCAGGGGCAGGCATCACGTTGTGCTGTTTTGGGAGAGGTGGGGGTGGGGGGGGGAGCCGGGGAAAAGGAGAATGGCAGTCTCTGGAGAGGGGGGGATAAAAACGAAGTCCTCTCTCTTCTTGCTTCGAGGTGGGGAGTGGTCAACACCAACAGCTGCTGCCTGAGCGCATAGGAGCTGGGCAGCCAGGCCAGTCAGCTGCCTTTGAGGAGGGCCCAGCAATGCCTAGTGCCAGTTACCTCCCTCAGAAGCCACACATATCATCAAGTTTTTTCACCTTTTGAGGGCTCCTCTTGGCTAACTCAGAGGAGTCATCTTAAATGCTGTTGACAAAAATGTTGCTGAAAGTGGTGTGTTTTTTCTCTCTCTAAAGAAAGTGGTTGTTCTTCTCTGCTAGTCTTGAGAAGCTGGAACTGTCTGTTCTTTTTGTTTGAAATAGAGACTTTAGAGAGCAGTCCTTTCAGAGACTGGAAGAAGGAGAAAGAAAAAAAGTCCTCCGGTTTGCCTTTGGCCTGAGTACTTTTTGCTTGTTTACTTTTGACCTTTCACTGTGTTTGCAGGCTGCGGGGGAACCCTGGTCAGCATGGGCTGGGCTCCTGGGTCTCGAACAACAAAGGCTCAAACAATCCAAAAAAAAAATTCTTTGGCAATTAAAAAGAAGAATCTCCTAAAATTTGTCTAGTCTTGCTCACTTTTGAACTCCTGGTGAAGGCAGAGGAGAAAATGCACTTGCCTGTTCTCCATCTTGAGCCCAGCTACCCTTCCAGGCCTTCCTCTGTTCCTCCGCACTCCCTCTCCCCGAGCACACTTCTAGACTGCCCAGCCCAGAGCCTGCCTTTTTGGCTTCTCCCCCTTTGCAGGTGCCACTCCCTCTCCTGGAATGCTTTCTCCCCTCCCTTCACTGGTGAAGTGCTCCTGCCATAAAAGGCTGCCCTGAATGATGCCTTGACAGCAGGCCCCAAGCTTAGGTGTCTAGCACAATGCCTGTGGTACTAGTGGCAGCAGTAGTATTAGTGTTAATAGCAATAGCAGTAATAGTAATAGTAATACTTATTCTTTATTGGGCAAGTGCCATGTGCTGGGCACTTCTCACACGTATTGTCTCTAACCTTTCCAATAACTCCACATCATAGGTGGCATCATTTTCATTTTATAGGTGAGGACATTGAGGCTTAGAAGTTAAGAGACTTGGCTAGGGTCACATAGCTAACAAATGACTGTACCAAAGTTGGAATCCAGGTCTCACTCATTTCCTCTCTATTTCGGGGGCTCTTATTAGATGCTCAGTAAATATCTGTCGATTGAACGAATGGCCCTGAAATTGTTTTCTGAGGCTGGGGAAATCTTTCCAGGAATTTCTAGAGCCACAGCTTTTACACTTGGTTCCTTCACTTGGCTTCCTTGACCTTTAGTCCTGCTCCTGCTATACCTGTCATCTTCTTGTTTCCTTTTTCCCTGAAGAATCGTACCCTCTCTTTGTGTTTTAGCTCTAGGGAGTGGGATAGAGCAAAGGGGTAGCCTCCTGGTCCTTGAATTGTGTATCTTCTTTCCTCGAACTTGTCCTTGTTCCCCTGAAGTCTCTATCGTCCCCCAAAGAAATTAGGCTAAATTAAATGAAGTCGCTGTTTTTATAGATGCACAACAGTTGAAGATCAGCCATATCGTATGATTCAAAATAATACAGTGCCTCTGTCAGAGGGCCAAAGAAGATGCCTAGGAACTCCCCTCATGGAGTTGTTGGAAGAATTAAGTACATAGACTACATATAAACGACCGCTAGTGCCTGGCACACAGCGAGGTCTCAAAAACTGTCAATGTTAGCTCTTGTGATTGTTTTTATAAATCCTTGACTGGGGTACTAAAATTCCTAAAAAGGAGTGAGACTAGGGAAATACCTTAATTAATATTAATAATTATTATAGCAACTAATATTTAATACTATGTGCCAAGCACTGTTTAAAGGATTTTTCATGTATTAACTCATTTAATTCTCATAACAGTCTGATGATGTGGGTACTATCACCAGCCCTTTTACAGGGAAGGAGATGGAGAGAGCAGAGAGGCTAAGTTGGGGAGCTCAGGCTCAGGTTTCTGATTCTAGACCCTATACTCTTTCATAATCATCACGACTCTGAAAAAAGGTAAGCACCAGTTTGAAAAGAAACGTAATAGAAATGTGATCTATTTAATTCCTTCTCTTTCCTATCTCTGATTTGTATTCTTGGGGGAATGAACGTATGTGTGAGAGGCATCACTCCTGGTGTGTTTGCACAGTCCCGGCACCACCAGGAAGAGGGCGGGAAACCAAGTATTCCTGGTAAACAACTCAAAATGGGCAGAACCTTTGTGCACCAAGCCCAGCCTCTCCAAACCAGTATTTCCCAGTTGCCAGCTTGGCTCAAAAACCTGTATTACCACAGTTGAGGCAGTTTTGTGAGGGAAGATTTTTTTGTACAAAATTGTTTTTCGTATTCGCTGACTTACCACTCCTGTTACCCTTGAGACTGCAAAACACCACGTCTCCCTGTTTGTAGAGGCCAAAACAAATGCTATGGATAAACACGATTTTTGCAGCCCTTTTTCAGAAATTGGTGCTGTACACAGAGTGAATGTTTGATGAGTTAACATAGGTGATTAAACAGTCCATGAAAAGAAATGTGCACACCCATGCACTACGTGTTCGCGTAGGAGATACACACAGATACAAAAGGAATTTCATACATAAACTATATGATGTAGTTCTGTGTGTGTATTTACATGTTAATATATGATATTTTATTTTAATTCTTTCTGCTCCTCTGTGTTTTCTCAATTTTCCTCACTGTAGAGACAGCATCTCTTCAAGTGTGCAGGCTTTGAATCAGGCTGCCTCCTCGCGCCAGCATGCTGTGCTCTTCTCAACTGTGCCTGTTCTTGTCCCCCTCCTCCATTTTTGCTTGAGATAGCCGTGTGGTTCGAGCAGGAGGGCCAGGGGCAGAGGGCCAGCACTGGTGTCATCTCTGAATGTTAAATATGATGTTCTACCACATGTTTCTAGAAGCCTTGTAAGCCACCAGGGAGAGGTGGAAACTGAGTGGTGGTGGTGTGTGTTGTCTCTGTGTGTATTGAACGTAGAGGTGCCAACTTAGTAAGGCTCAGGGCCTACCCTCCCCTGCTCCTGTGTGCCCATGTGTAAGAGGGAAATCACGTCAGCTGCTCTATTTCGCAGAGATCCCTGGAGAAAAGGTAAAATGGATGGTGTGTTAGAATCTGTGAGAGAGAGTTGGGCTGTGGAAAGGCATACTTCTGGCTGGGCTGCCTGTTTGTTTTTATGCACATGCCCTGAGTGGGAGCAAGGATACAGTGGGCTTCCCTCCCCAGTGCCAGCACAGTTTGTGGCAGAGTAAACATCTGTTTGGAATTCACTTCAGCTTAGCTCCACCATCACACTCATCCTAAAACTCTCTCCTCCCCTGCCTCCATCTTCCCTCTCTCTGGATCGCACTTATTTTTTGTTCCTTGCTTCCCTCCCCAGCTTCCAGCCATCCCACTCATCCCTTATTATTCTCTTCTCCTCTCCCCTCCCTGTGCTACCGCGGGCTCCTCACAGGCCTCAGAAGAGCCCTCTCTTGACTCAAGACACCCATTAAACAGAGTGAGACACTAGCAATCATTGGGCACTTTGTGAGGAGGGCCAATTAGAGGCCAGATTGACCAGGGCGAGCAGCGGGACATCCAGAGAGACGCTTTGCTTCTGGGGAATGGGAGCCTAATCCCGTTACTGGCTGGATGGAGACTCCTGGGGCCTACAGCCTCATTCCTGCTGTGCCTGGAGGGCTATCATTGGAGGACTGCCACGCCATGGAGGGCTCGGCTCGCCAACAGCCCCCCTTCCTCCCCCAGCCCCCTCGCTCCTCTTTTCTTTTGCAGTGACACGCACTGCAGTGCCTCTGAGGTCATTTGTTTCCCACAGCCTCACAGGGCACTGTGGCAACAAGGGGGACAATGATCTCTCACAGGAATGATGGGAGGCCTTGTTTTGCCTTAAATAAGCCCCTTCAAGGGAGCAGTAAGGTCTGTTTTGTGTGTGGTTTGTTTTTTCAGAAAATCCTCTTGCACGTAGTTCCAGTGTGAAGTACTCAGGCAACGTCAATTGAAGACATAAAGAATCTTATGTGTGTGTGTGAGGGTTTAATTTTATTTTTATTGCTGTTTGGAGACCAGGATCGTGTTTTCCCTTCTGCCAGTTACCATTTTCCTACTCACGCTCCCTAGACCCCAGCATTCTTCGGAT